>NC_090440.1:478310173-478910173 GCF_031143425.1 Pleurodeles waltl | reverse complement strand
GCAGTTGAATTCAGAATAGTTCTTGGTCAGTGCTATTTGTGCTAAATTGAGTATCAGAGTCCTTGGTTTTTGAAAAGCCCAATCTTGTTGATACAAAATGTCCTCGATAACACTTAGGCGGTCATTCTGACCGCGGCGGGCGGCGGTCCCCGTCCGCCATGCGGTCACTGCCCGCCATGCGGTCACCGCCGAATGACCGCCCTGCGGTCAAAAGACTGCGGCGGCCATTCCAACTTTCCCGCTGGGCCGGCGGGCGACCGCCAAAAGGCCGCCCGCCGGCCCAGCGGGAAAGCCCCTGCAACGAGGACGCCGGCTCCGAATGGAGCCGGCGGAGTTACAGGGGTGCGATGGGTGCAGTGGCACCCGTCGCGATTTTCACTGTCTGCTAAGCAGACAGTGAAAATCTTGGTGGGGCCCTGTTAGGGTGCCCCTGCACTGCCCATGCCAGTGGCATGGGCAGTGCAGGGGCCCCCAGGGGCCCCACGACACCCGTTCCCGCCATCCTGGTTCTGGCGGTGAAAACCGCCAGAAACAGGGTGGCGGGAAGGGGGTCGGAATCTCCATGGCAGCGCTGCAAGCAGCGCCGCCATGGAGGATTCCCTGGGCCAGGGGAAAACTGGCGGGAAACCGCTGGTTCCCCTTTTCTGACCGCGGCTTTACCGCCGCGGTCAGAATAGCCCTGGAAGCACCGCCAGCCTGTTGGCGGTGCTTCCGCGGTCCCCGGCCCTGGCGGTCATGGACCGCCAGGGTCGGAATGACCCCCTTAGAGTCTCCATCTGTGGGATCTTGGTATACAGCGATCCGATGTCCAACCCTACCAAAAATTCTGTTTCTGGGTCTGTAGGAAAGACCTCCTTTTTGACCTGGTCACCCCCACACTTTTTGGACAGGTACTGGTGGTTACTGACTCTTGGCTGTGCCCTGGGTACTGCTTACCAGTCCCAGGGCTAGTGGTCTGTGTAAAGTGGATATGCAAATTAGGTTAATTATAATTGGCTAAGTCAACCTACCTATAAGTCCCTAGTGTATGGTAGGCCATGTAGGTTTAGGGACCACAGCATAGGTAATGCACCCATAGGTGCACTGCTGAGGTGCCCAGTGTAATTTTAAAGGCAGGCCTGCTTTGCTGGCTGCTTTTAAATTAAAGTTATATGCAAATTCAACTTTGGAGTCAAAAGTAGTTCCAAAGTCTTACCTTATTTTTTTTACATATAAATCACCCCTAAGGTGTGCCCTATGTGCCCCTAGGGCTGGGTGCCATGCAACTATAAGCAGGGACCTTATACAAATAGTTTTATAAGCCCTGGTGAGGTAAAAACAGCCACATTTGTTTTTCCCTCATTGTAGTGAATGGCCTTCATAGACTTTATTTTAATTTTAAAAGTCCCCTTAGGTGACAGATACAAAGAGTTTGGTATCAAATTAATTGTTATTAATTGTTGGATTTAATATAACTTGTTCAGGTAAAGAGTTTTAAACTTGAAAAGTTTCCAATTTCAGCCCTGCATTGTTTTTTCTGCTGTGCTCTGATTGACCAGCCTCTGCAGCCTGGCCAGGCTGCCTTGATGAGGTGTGAAGTTGCCTGGCTTCACACAAATAGATGTGCCTGTGGGAGGGAATCTCCCCTCAGCAGATGGTGAGGCAGGAAGGGGGAGGGCTGCCAAACTGGTCTTCAAAGGCCGAGAAGGACATTTGGAGCAACCCGGCAACACCCCCACATCCTGCAACCCCAGACAACTAGGTGCCCCCTTGATTAGATTAGGAGAGGGCATGAGAGGGGTGTGTTTATGATTTTAAGCCACACCAGTGGGTGGGCTCAGCCAGATGTAACCTCCAAAAATCATTTTCAGCCATGATGGATTTTAGAGGAATGTTGCCTCCTGGGATTGATTTTTGCCACACTTCCCAGGGAGTGGTCATCACAGGGGGAAGGACCCTGCACCTGATTGGAGAACCAGGACCCCCCTGTGTTTCACCCAGGAGCAAGGGTAAAACTGTCAGACCTGCACCTACACCTCAGATCCCCATCAGATTCCAACAAGGAAGAACCAAAGGAGAAGAAGGACTGCACTGCTGGACCCCTGGCCTGCACCTGGAACCTGCACTCTTAAGGACTGCACCAGCTGCATACTTGGGCTTCACCACAAGAAGGACTTTGCCTGGCTTCAACTGGTTCAAGGAGAGACTCCCTGTTTGCTACAGGTGAAAAGTTGCTATCCAGAGTCCCTTGCACCAACTCCTGAAGAAATCAACCAGCTGACCACTGTCCAGTGGCCAAAAAGGAGTTTGCACCAGGTGCATTCTGGGAGTTGTAGGGCACACCCCCAAGGATCATCTCAGAGCTTCTGGACCCTTGGGGTGAGCTGTGGACCCCAAAAGAACCTTAAAGGAACATCTGGGAGAAGATCCAGAAGTTTGGAGAACTTTTGAAAAAAAGCTCCATAGAGGGACCGACCCGCCGTGGCAACTCTAGCCGGCTTGCCTCAACCGCGACCCGGCCTGATTTGCAAGTTCGTCTCAGTGAAGAAAATCTCCAAAAAAGAGACTAAGGGGGTCATTAAGACCCTGGCGGTCTGAGACCGCCAGGGCTAAAGTGGCGTCCGTACCGCCAACAGGCTGGCGGTACGGAGACACATATTTCGAACGCGGCTGTAGCGCCGTGGTCGCACCGCCAGTGCCGGCGGTTTCCCACCATTTTAGCCCCGGCGGTGATAATCCACCAGGGCAGCGCTGCAAGCAGCGCTGCCCTGGGGATTATGACTTCCCCACCGCCAGCCTGTTTCTGGCAGTTTGCACTGCCAGGAAGAGGCTGGCGGTAAGGGGAGTCCTGGGGCCCCTGGGGGCCCCTGCACTGCCCATGCCACTGGCATGGGCATTGCAGGGGCCCCCTAACAGGGCCCGTGCAGCTTTTCACTGTCTGCATAGCAGACAGTGAAAAGCGTGACGGGTGCAACTGCACCCGTCGCACGGCCGCAACACCGCCGACTCCATTAGGAGCCGGCTCCTATGTTGCAGCCGCATCCCCGCTGGGCCGGCGGGCATAAACTAGGTTTTCGCCCGCCGGCACAGCGGGGATGTTGTAATGGGCACTGCGGGAGGCCGCATGGCGGTTACAGCTTGGCGGGCGGGCATGGTCATTGGGCATAGTGGCATGTAGGGGGGCACAAATCAGGCCCCCCTATGCCACCCAAAAAAAAAAAGAAAAATACTCACCAGCACTTACCTTAATGTCCCAGGGATGGGTCCCTCCATCCTTGGGCTTCCTCCTGGGGTGGGCAAGGGTGGCAAGGGGTGTCCCTGGGGGCATGGGAGGGCACCTCTGGGCTCCTTCCGAGCCCACAGGTCCCTTAACGCCTGCCCTGACCAGGCGCTAAAAAACGACGCAAAAGCGGCTGGACGTCATTTTTTTTGACCCGCCCACTCCCGGGCGTCATTTTTGCCCGGGAGTATAAATACGGCGCACATGCCTCGGAGTCATTTTTTAGACGGGAACGCCTACCTTGCATATCATTAACGCAAGGAAGGTGTCCACGCTAAAAATGACGCAAACTCCATGAACTTTGGCGCTAGATGCGTCTAACGCCAAAGTATAAATATGGAGTTCGTTTTGCGTCGAATTTGCGTTAAAAAAAACGACGCAAATCCGGCGCGAACAGAGTATAAATATGGCCCTAAGTGCGAAGGTAAACTTTTGACCAAGGCCTCCCGCGGCCTGTAGCCGAGCCGGGCTTCATCACGGTCAGCCTTAAACTTTGACTTTGCCCCAGTCGAGGTGCAACCAGATGACCCGATTGGAGCTTTTTGTTTCTAGGCGCTAAAAAAACAATAATTCTTTAAAAATTCATATCTCCGGTTCCCCTTATCCGATTTTATTTGTTTTTGTGTCACTTTAAAGATAAAAATATACTCTATTTTTATGAATTGGTTTTGGATTTTTAAACTGTTTCCTGTGTTTTATTTAATTTCTGTTTTTTTAAATTTGAATGCTTTATGCTCCGTCTCCTAAGTTAAGCCTTGTCGCTCGTTGCCAAGCTACCAAGGGTTGAGCTGGGTTTAATTTACTGAGACCTAACTGGACCTAAGTGAAGGTTACTGGCCTATTGCTAAGTGTAGGCACTTACGTGCCCTTACCAATAACCCATTTTCCAACAGGGTCATACTCCATATCTTTGATGAGATTCAAAACATCGCTTGTATCCTTCAAGTAGGACTCCATCTTCTGGACCTCTGGTTTCAAGAGGAAGTCACAAAACTGTGATAGGGGTTGCATCAATGAGCCAATTCCTGAAACTATTGGGCGAACCAGGCCCGGTCTTGAAGATTTGTGTACTTTTAGTAAGATGTAAAAGTACTGGATTACCGGTTCCTCTTTGCATAGATATGCTACCTCACTCCGCAGTATCCAGCCGTTAGTCACTGCTTCATTCACTATGGATCCAATTCCCTTCTGTATTCCTGGAGTGGGATCTCCTGGGAAGACTTCATAGTTATGTCTGTGTGATAGTTAACATAGACACTCCTGTTCATAAGCCACCTTTATCTGGACTATTATGATGCCTCTCGTATCAGCAGGTTTAATGCCTATATTAAGATTCTGTTTGAGTTCTTGAATAGCTTGCATTTCTGGTCTTGACAGATTCCCTGAAAAGTTGGTCCGTTTTCTTACTCATTTCCTCTGCATCGTATATGCCAGCCTGCTCAGATGCTGCCATCTCAGGTGATAATTGTGGGAGCATTGGTACAAAAGTAGATTTAGGGCAGAGGGCTGGATCCCCCTTATCTCGTGGTAAGATGTGATGTAATCTTTGAGTTAAATCCTCATTAGGATGCAGGACTACTGCCACTATTCCTCTGGTGTCTCCTTGAAATCTTCTGTCCTGATGATAATCCTTTTCTGATTAATTTGGCATTTCGGGTCAAAATGTCAACAATTTTCAAAGGTGGACTGTTTTTAATTTGAATGTGGATTGTGACACTCGAGAAACAAGTGTCTCTAATACCATCATACTATCCCTTTCAGTCATATGTATATAGTATTGTATATAGCACCAGTGCACTATTTATTTACCTTATCAATTTGCAGTACACCATCACCAGATAGGAGCAACTTTATACAATATTTGTTATTACTTGATTTTGATAATAACTTGCTGCAATAAAATAAAATGCATTACATGTGTAAATGACCCCTAATTGTAAGAAAAGTTCTTTAAGAAACTATTGCCATGGAAGTCGAGGGCTAAACTTCCCTCGTGGGGCCATTTGTGCCTTTAACTTATATTCTACCTGGATCCCTGGGTTATGGGGTGCTGCCCCTTTTTTTAAGAATAGGGTCCAAAACAAAGGACTGATTTAAAAGAACATCAGCCCTTCTTTTGTTCAAGTATCATCTTGGCTGGGAGTCATCTGGAGCCTAACACCTAGATGCCAATGCTATGGAAGGAAATAAAGACACAAAGCTTATCATTTCACAAGAACTTCCAGACACTATGACTTAGAGACAAGTTTTTGACTTTTTTCAACCTCCTACGTAAGTTATGAGCATTTAAAGTAAAATTCAAGACAGATTTATCTTTTTGTATGAGTAATTACACAAATAATGGTTTGGATGGCGCCTACTATTTATGTATTTATTTATTTGGTAGTGCTTCTCATCGCAGTGTAGGGTGTCAGAGTGCTTTATGCCATACACTGAAACACAATAAATCATGCCAGTGTGTAAATCAATATACAGGTAATATTACAGAAGACAATGAGGATTATGAAGTGTAGGAATCATATATTGTCCATACTATTAGATTTTATATGTTACGAATGAATGTGCAGTAGAAACTAAAAGTCAGGATATTAGACGTAACAAGCCTTTATTTCTTCTCAAAGCAACCCATCCTTGCAATCTTAGAAAAAAAAGATATTGAGAAAAAAAACAATAAGAATCTAAACCCATGACTTGCAGTTTGCACGCACCTTCTTGATGCCGGTAAATAGATTACTGAAGCATTGCATCTCATTAACTGCGAGTAACAAAATTATCTCAGTGTCAAAAGCAGTAGTCCTCTTACTTGTCAACCCATAAAACAAATCTATGATCTGCAGGTTACATGTGTTTTGCAGCAGGCACATTAACTCTGCATGCTACTTTGTGAGTCAAAACTGTGACTAGACAAGACACAGAGGTCTCCTAGAACTGCATTAACCATTAATTAATTAAGCTAGAGCAGATTTCCTTTTATGTTTGTTCCTTGTTGCCAATTTCTTTGCAGATTTGTATTTTAAATAAATGTATAAATAAGACTGTCAACCTCTGCTTTGCATGTGTCACCCCGTCCTCTGCCACACCTTTATCTTCAATGTATGGGTTCCCGTAGTAAATTTTTTCAAGTCCCAATACTGGTCTCAATTAAAGTTTGCTTTTCATTACATACTGATGCACCATATGTAAAAGTGGCCTCAGATCCCTGCAATCCTTGCAAGTGCCAACCAAAGAAGCGCGTAGTTATGTCATTCACTCGACTCCAAACAAAAATTAATGCTGCTGCATCTTGTTTTCAATTTGCTGTACATTGTTATTAGCAAACTTTCAATTTATTAAAGAAAACGTGGCCTTGACTATTTTTCTTGCACCCGATGATCTCCAAAACTATCCGTAAGAAAGCAACAGAAGCAGCTGGTGGTGGCAGGCTCGCGTCCTCATCCTTGCCAGTGAGCACAGCTGGGTACCCAGCCTCCTGACTGCAAACTGAGGGAGAGGATGAAGCACGTTAATCCCTTTCTCATATGGGGGGGCTCGAGAGTAAGGATTTTGAGTAAAGTGCTCCAAAGTGTAGGACTGAAAACATTTTTACGTAGGGGAAGGAGGTAGAGTTATGCGGAGATTTTCGCAAGAGACTGTTGATAACAGCTTTCGCTATAAGAGGACTAACATTTTGGACCCAAGCGGAATTTAAATATCATGCCGGCATTCCTGTCTCATCCCTTTAATCCTCTGTTCCCGCCACTTTTAAAAACGACCGGCGCCGCCTTGGCATGCGCTGGTTTTTGCGGC
Organism: Pleurodeles waltl; assembly: GCF_031143425.1. NCBI lineage: Eukaryota > Metazoa > Chordata > Amphibia > Caudata > Salamandridae > Pleurodeles > Pleurodeles waltl. The sequence goes on along the minus strand of NC_090440.1, from coordinate 478,903,128 downwards.
GACAGCTGGTGCAGGGAGTGAGGCTCGTGTTAACAGAGGGTCCTTTTCCATCCCAGCTTAATGTCGCGCGACAGGAATAGAAGCTGCGGCAGGTGCTGGCTTGATTTCGTCCTCAGAGTGGTGCCCTTTGGAAAATGTGATTTCTGCGGAGAAAGACTGGTTTGAAGTGTGCACCATTTCTTCTGAAGCCGGCAGTATCCCTCCTCTTCTGAGCTTTGATTTCTGTCCAGGGGCAGCAGAGCTACTGCGTTGTTAGAGCAGCAGAATTACAGATCTCCAGGTGAGTCCACCGAAGGCTAGGCTTGTGAAACATTACAGCAGGCCAACAGCAGACTTCCCGATGTTCACCTCAAAACGAATTACTTCAAACACTTCCTTACTCTGTTAGTCTTAATTATTCATCATAATCCCTCTTCTCCGCTACTTCGTTTTGCCAACGGCAAACAGCTTTGGAAAAGTCTATTTGAAAGTGACCAGATGAATGTTGCAGGCAGGTTGATGGTGTGATTCATTCGCATAAAGGAAAGGAGCAGTCTGATGTAAAACCAAACAGAATATAAAAGTACATTCTGCCGGGGTGTAGCAGTTGATCTCGTTCATTAGGATGGGGTCATTGCAGTTTGGGAAGGCGGTGGAATTGATAGGGCTATGCTGGTAGCTCCCTTACATATTTTTTTGATCTCTTGTTCCTTTTCCTGCAATACACACCGAGGTGGAGAGACCTAAGACAAGACAGGAGCACCACTGTGGTGATTCACACACGTTGCACTAAAATGCATCCCACATATAACGCGGTGCAATTCAGCACCCTTCTTATCCAGCTGTTCCACACTTGCATGCTACCCATCTGCTAATGTGATTCAACGTGTCATCGGGGGCATGAAGCACTGTAAAAAGGCAATTAAAATACAAATGAGCTTAACATTGGTCTGAGATGGGCCGTCACACTACAGACCAGACGCATCTGCTTTAGACGTGGACACGTGGGCTGGCACGAACATAGGCTCCATATTTTTTTGCACTTGGAGCTTAGGATCCAAAGATGGAAGGCAGCCTACATTTGAGTGTTCTAATTCCCTTTGCCTGTTGCCTGTTTGTAGAACTTGGGCACATGCTAGATCAAGGATTGTGAATTAAGGTGAGGGTCTCCTACACCAAAAAACAGGACTACCACAGCTCAGTCAGTGATGAACCCTGCCACAGACTAAAGCAGGCTTAAGCCTCATTAGCAGGCATCCTGAGAAAACCTGTGCTGCATGTGGTTCAGACATGATCTATGTTCCAGGAAGAAGTACCACAGCATTAGTAGGATAGCAGAGCTCTGACATTTATCTCTCTGATGGAGACATTTATTTTAATGCACATTTTATAACTTCAACTTAATTATGGCATCTAGAATATTTATAAATGCTATCCGTTCTTTCAGATAGGAGATGTGATGTTCAACATTGATCCTGTCTTTCCTGACATAACATTTATAATATCTTCTGACATAAATTTGTGACACCTGCACAATGCTCCACTCAAATGCACAAAACACACACTTCTCCAAGAGCACAGACCATATAGAAACCACTACACCAAAATCTACAAAATCACTCTCATAACACTCTCACAGTACTTCACCCTTCTCACGCCGAAAAGTAAATATGCACCAAATGGATCACAGAGCAACGAGCAAAATCTCCTTGCACTGCTTGCATGCTACACATAAAAGCACCCACCCTGGAAACCCTAATACTAATAGCCGGGAAGAACTTGCATGTACTATCCATAACCACACCAAGGGCCTGATTTATGAAAAGTTAGCACCGAATTTGCGTCATTTTTTGACGCAAAAGCGGCACAAACATACAAAATATAAATATTTTTTGTAAGTTTGTGTCGCTAACTTTTCATAAATCAGGCCCTCAGTTTCAGAATATTTTACAATATGTAGATTTTGCCCATGCAACACTAACCATGCTAACCACAAAGGAGCACTGGAAATGCCAATAGATCTGTCTTAGACTGTGTACCTTTTGGTTTTGTGAACGATTATTTTGTCATGTCATGTCTTTTTAAAAACTTTACTGTCATGTTTTAACATTGACTAAAAGCAAAAAATGTTTTTGTCTCAAAAAGCAGGCATTCCCACAGTGGTCAGTGGCACTCAGGGCAGCAATTTTATTTGTGCATGTGCTCCTTGTAAAAGGGCAGAATGCTGGCATTCTCAATTAACTTAGTCAAAGCCTGAAGCAGGCTAAAAATAATTCATTCTGTATGCTGTAGTATGATGAAGAAAATATGGATAACACAATGGATGAAGAGGGCTGACTGAAAGCCCCTTTAAATAAAAATAAATATGCTACACATATAATTTTAGTAATATCAAAATGTCTTGTCTAACCCCAGACCTTAGAAGAAACTCACAAGTTGCATGAAACCCACAAACTCTGCAGATTACAAAATCAGCTCTCATTCTCCGCACTTATACGACTCAGTCTCCTAGGGACAAATAATTGTAAATTATGGTATCCTATAAAACACAACATGCATAACATGCGTGCAGCATCTGCAGAAGCACTCCCTCGCTATGTATAATAAAAAATAAAATACATTTCTGTTCACAGGTGTTTTATACTCTTATTTGCATCAGCGCTCCAAAGTTGTAAATACAATATGAGTAAAAACATTGCTTTCCCACATGGACTCAAACATTGAGGCAGACTAGATAAACTTTACAATCTACTGGCTTGATTTATAATTTGGCGGACAGGTTATTCCATCAAAAACGTGACAGATATTCGTCTGCTTCATTACAATTGCCATAGAATATAATTAACTTATAAGGAGGACAGGATATCCATCATGTTTGTGACAGAGTAACCCTTGCACTAAACTCTAAATCAGGCCTTAAGATTTCCTTGCTGATTAACTGATCTGCACACAGTAGGCACATTAAGAAGAGCAAATCATGCTAACGTTGCTCAAGAAAACACTACACAGCACTGATGAAGTCAAGACAACATCATTTTTCATGAAATCAAAGTGAATAGGTTTTTTGAGCTACACAAAACGTTCTTTCTTTTTTCTTAACTGCAGAACACAAGTAAATAAACTGCAAAGTCTGTAGTTGCTGGGTAAGTAAAAGATTTCTTTCAGTGATGCAGAACAGCCATGCTTCTTCTGCTAAAAATGTTGGTGGTTCTGGCTTAAGCTTGAAATCCTCAATACAAACAAAAGGCCAATCCCTCCGCCCGTGACTGGTCAATCACAAACGCCTCATATGTCAAACAAGCATAAACGCCCAGAAGGCCCAATTCTCTTCTCAGGAAACTAATGATACTGCCTCTATCAGCAAGGTAGACACATAGCCAAATTCTAAATTTGCGCATGCACCACTCACCTGCAGTTCTGACCAAATGGCAGAGCAAACAACACGGTTCCTATCTTTGAAATTTCTTTGCATGCTTCTCAATGCACATTCGCCCTTAAGTCTGTTTGCAGCCTCTGACAAAAACTCCCAGCAGACTTGTGTCACCATTTCCAAATGTCTCAAGTGACAACCAAGAGCACAAATCATGTTATACTTCATGCACACTCCAGTTGAACATCATGCAATGCTGCCCAGAACTAATACAATATGTCTCCACAAGAGTTCTCCATACTCATCACTTCCCTGCACAGCCAACAGGCAATTACCCCAGAACTACCACATGGCACTTCCAAGACAGCATTTGGGCCTCCTACAAATACGACGCACCACTGGGCATTAGTTCAAACAAAATCTATCCCTCCTTTGTCTTTGCAGACCTTTCGTCTCACATGGTTCAACCATATTCAACATGATATTGGCTGCCTTCACACAGTCACCTGGTGAGGAGCCAAAGTCAGAAGGTCTGCACACAATTAACTTGAAACCCCTGCAGAGAGCATGTTTCCAGCTAATTGTCTGGCGGTTCTGCAAAACAGATATTCACACCATGGTGTGAAACCTCCACGGAACATCAGAGGCAGTCTCAAAACCTTTGGGTTGTTTAGGTGTGGGAGTTGGTGAGTTATAGTGCCTTAGGCTGTACTCAGCACAAAGTCCTGCCACTCCGTTACGCTGTGACATTTTTATCATGTTCGCAGGTATGCCTTTACAGACCGTCCACATAAGTAATGTTCACTAGCACAATGGCACTCATCAGTGAATACAGAGAGTCACAGTCTGTCTACCCTACAGAAAGCGCTCCCCTGCCTTTACGTGGATCATGATGACCTCTTTGTGCCAGACAGAGGACAAGAAGTTTGTGACTACACCCGCCTTGTCACATGACCCATTAACAGCCTGTTGTCATTGGGTTTCCGAGGATCTCTGTGCCTGAATCTAGAGACAGCAGTGCACATGACCAGGAATAATCAAAGAGACACTCTGAAGTGAAATAAGATCATCTTTGGTAGGCCCTCAGGTACACCATCAGCAACAGTGATATTGCCAGGTCTATTTCATTCACCAACTGCAAAAAATGCTAGGCAACGCCCAGTTCACCACATTAACTTTTGTTACATGAATTTTTGTTACATCAGCCAAAATTCCACTGCAACAGACGCTAGGTAAATATACAACTCGAAGCCTGCACAATACAGTAATATTTTGTATCTTGAAAGCAAAAAAAAGGACCTTCCACGCTTTTTAAGCTAAAATTCGGAGGAATCTGCGTTTTCTATTACAGATTTAAGGCTGTGCTACATCAAGTACTATTTATGGTACGATTAGCACGTCACGTAACCTACGTATATAATTCTCTATAAACTGATTTTTAAAAAAAATAATATGTTGTTTAGAGAAAACAAATCAGCGATTTAAGAGTGACCTAGTACGTGGTTTTGTGAAAAAAATTCAAGATGGAAACAATTTCTCACGAAACACTGAAGATATCATAAAATGTGATGTGATAAAGGGAGACACGCCATGCATTTGAGCCTGTCAGTTTGTTTTTATATGACTCTCCCATTCATATTTCCAAATTGCTATCTAGACTTTGTGTTTGTTTACAACTCAAGGGCATATTTATACTCCGTTTGCGCCGAATTAGCGTCGTTTTTTTCGACGCAAATTCGGCGCAAAACCAACGCCATATTTATACTTTGGCGTTAGACGCGTCTAGCACCAAAGTATGAGGAAAGAGCGTCATTTTTTTGCTTGAACGCCTTCCTTGCGTTAATGAGATGCAAGGTAGGCGTTCCCGTCCAAAAAATGACTGCGACACAAATGCGTCGTATTTATACTCCCGGGCAAAAATCACGCCCGGGAGTAGGCGGGGCAAAAAACCCCGCATTTGCGCCTCTTTTTAACACCTGGGTCAGGGCAGGCGTTAAGGGACCTGTGGGCTCAAAATGAGCCCACAGCTGCCCTCCCATGCCCCCAGGGACCCCCCCTGCCACCCTTGCCCACCCCAGTAGGACACCCAAGGATGGAGGGACCCATCCCAGGGACATTCAGGTAAGTTCAGGTAAGTATAAATTTTTATTTTTTTTATATTTTTTTTTTGGCATAGGGGGGCCTGATTTGTGCCCCCCTACATGCCTCAATGCCCAATAACCATGCCCAGGGGACATAAGTCCCCTGGGCATGGCCATTGGGCAAGGGGGCATGACTCCTGTCTTTACTAAGACAGGAGTCATGTAAATGGCGTCTGGGCGTCGTTAAAAATGGCGCAAATCGGGTGGAGGCGATTTTTTAGCGTCAACCTGACTTGCACCATTTTTAAGACACCCTAACGCCATTTTCCCCAACGCCGGCGCTGCCTGGTGTACGTGTTTTTTTTCCACGCACACCAGGCAGCGCCGGTCTGCTAGCGCCGGCTAACGCCATTCAATAAATACGGCGCCCGCATGGCGCTTCAGAATGGCGTTAGCCGGCGCTAAACTTTTTGACGCTAAACTGCGTTAGCGCAGTTTAGCGTCAAAAAGTATAAATACGGGCCTCAATGTCTACGTGAATGACTTAACTAGAGATATCCTTTGTGGTGCACAGCATTCATGCTAAAAGCTTACTCTATTGTGACCAATGATTGCCAAATGAAAGCAGCCAGGGACTGGCAAGCAACCAAACCAGTGATGCCACAATGTATCAAAGATGCAGGATGTCTTGTTGACCCTGCTTCTCTCACTGCATTAACGACTACCTTTTGACTGGGAATCGACCCTGAAATCCTCACTACTGAACAGCCTCATTCTTGGAGCCTTGTTCAAATAAGACCTACTTTTTTACTTCCAATCCAATGTCACCACTAAAACATCTTCCACGATCTGTGCCTTCTGTTGTGGTTGATTCTCTTACTGCTCCAATCAAACTGTATTACACGTTTAACCTAGGTCATTGTTTCTTAACCTGTAGGCTGGAGATCCCAGGGGCTACATGAAACTATCTCAGGGGTGACTGCTTAGAAAATTGAAGGTATTAAAACATTAATAAAGTAAATATAAATAAAGATGCGAAATGTGAAAGTAAACATTTTAAAGTGTTCTGTAAATGTGTAGGAGTTTGATATCTGAGGCTAAAAATTAAGTTAGTATCCTCATATTGATATGGGGGAGCAGTACAAATGCATCAACCAGAATATAGTGTGAATGATGAGTTTTCTCAATTGCGTTTAGAAAAGCTGAAACATTCCCCTTAAGATTTACATTTTTGATTTTTATTATATTTATTATGTTTGTTTGTGAATTAAATAAAAAAAATCATCAATTGTGTATTTGCTTGATGAATACTTGTTTCTGTATTTTTTTTTTTTTGTGGTTAAAATCATCGAAAATGATTACACGCAGGGGCTTCCAATAATGACTCAGTGGGGGACCCCGGATTCCAATAATGATTCAGTGGGGGTCCCTGGGTTCCAGAAAGGAATAAGTGGGGGTCCACAGATGTCAAAATGTTAAGAACCACTAACCACAATGATCCCTTTCAGTCTGGATTGCTGCAGGGAGATTCATCTGGAGTTCTCAGCTAAAGAATAAACCACAAGGGGCCATTAATGAGACCTGCTTATCTGATTTGGCGTCTATGAGATTGCTACCACATCATTCCTGTTCTGAAATCGTAGCACTGGCAAACTAAGAGCATATTCCAGAGCTCTAAATAACTGAAAGCGGACTGCATGGAAATGCTCACAAATATTTCACTCAGGTACTCCTACTATACCAAGGGGCAGATTTATACTTTTTCACGCAAAACTGTGTTAGCGCAATTTTGCATGAAAAAGTATAGCGCCAGCTAGCGCCACTCCAAGATGCCAGCCGTGCGTCATATTTATGGAATGTCGCTAGCCGACGTTAATGCCCTGTTATTTGCAAACAGGGCTGGGGAGGCGTAGGAGAAAACTGGGCTGGTGCGCCGAATTATGGCGCTACACTTTTCAGAGGCAAAACAATTGCCTCTAAGCATTGTAGCACAATTTTCTGGTGCACATTCCCATGAACATGGCTCCTGCCTTAGTAAAGATAGGAGCCATGCCCACCACTCCAATGGCCATTCCCATTGGGGCCAGCGCCGTGCAGGGGGCCCCAAGTCATGGCCCCGAGCGGTGTTGGAAAAAAATACGTGTCTAGTGACAAAGTATAAATATGGAGTTAGGTTTGTGCTGAATTAGCAAACCGAGTATAAATATGGGCGCAAATGCTTAATGTTGTCCTCCTACAATCAATTGTTCTTCCACTTAATCTGAGGGCTATTTGTTATTTTTGTTTGTATATAATGCATACGAGTCTCCAAAGATGAACAGAGCACTTACAAAGAATATAATTTGGAGATGGAGAGGAGAAACAGTAAGGGAAATGACTCTTAGTAAAGAGGATGGATCTCCTGCAAAAGAAACCCATGCGAAAAGAAATCCATGCTAACAAGCTCGCCACTTTGGAACTCCACGACTTGATCTGAACTGAGTATGACATGGAAATAGACACACACACACACACACACAAACACACAGACACGCACGCACACACATACACACGCACAGCTACACACACGCACACACACATTCGACCAGCCACGCTGTCTCTCTCTCTCTCACTCATTGGGAAATGGCTTCTACAGCTTTGCTTACACATGAAAATGGAAAAAAAATGTTTCACTTCGAAAAACCTTGCCTTTGTTTCAGGCACTAGCTCTGCAGTTCAAAAACAGAGACGCAAACAGCTAGAGTAGATTGAATGCAGATTTCTCTGCTTAGCATGGCTGCAGCTGTTCCTTCCTTATGTTGGCTAAGCTTGTTTGTCTGTGAGGCAGATGAGGCATTACGTTTGAGCAGGGATACGTGACTTCCAGAAACCATCTGTGCTGATTTTTCGGGCCAGATGTATCAAAGGATTGTGCATTTCATCGATTGCGAATGCAAAATCGCCTATCATGATTTATGAAAGGAATTCGCAGTGCAATTTTAAGCAATCTCAAAAATAGCTATTCCTTAAAATTGTGACTCCGAATAGGGAATCGCAAATATGGAATACCTATTGCGATTAATTTTTCACATGTATCATGCATTTCCTAAATGCGAATTTGGCATTTAGGAAATGCAATTACCACAAACTCAAGCATTACAAATGCAGTTTTAAAAATGACATGTAGTGCACACATGCCCTTTGGGCATGTGTGCTCTTTACATGTCCACAAATATTTTTTTCGGGTGCATCAAAGGGGGTCTTAGGCCCCCAGCACCCTGGGGTTTGCATTACCTAATTTGCCAATTCGTAACAGGAATTCACAAATTATGTAATGGAAAACCATTCACACCTATGGGCCTACAGGACCATAGGCATGAATGGAGTCCGATTCCCTAATTGCTAATTGCTAATCGGTAATAGTGATTGCGACTTTTAAGAAATCGTTATTACTGTAACGCAATTTTCATACATCCCATTTTGCATTTCTTAAATGGCGATTTCTTAAAAATCGCTATTTAGGTAATGCAAACTGGGATGATGAGACATCGGCCCTTCATTACATATTTTCTCGCTCGCATTTTTAATTTCTCTCTTGTCTACCGCCCATAACTTTCACATACTGGATCTGTGCTTTAGGACATTGGGCAACGCTGCAAATATGATTTATGATCTATAATGACCATCAAATTACCTAGCTGGATGCATGACATTGACAATCAATGCATCACAACACACAATTTTCCAAAGGACGTCCGATCAGCAAGGAAGGACAGGCACTCCAGGGCAGCGCCGTATTTCAAAGTTTTATTTTTATATAGCACATAGGAAACACTAAGGCGTTTCGGCTCGAGTGAGCCTTTCTCAAGGTAATGAGCCCCACCAACCATAAACAATATATAAAAACATGTGCAATAGACATAGACAAATGCCTTTAGGCAGCAGACGCATAAAAGTTCAATTTCATGTTTATTTTACAGTTAATAAAATCCTTGTTTCATGAGATTCAGGATAACCTCATACTAAAATAAATACATAGTGTAAAAATCTTTAAAAAAACATACTGGGCTTACTCATGATAGACAGAGAAAAAATCCTCACAATATACAGCCATTATAGTTACTGTTACTTGAAATAACAGCTGATTTTCAATGTTTTGTACATGTAAATTCAGAACCTAACTATAACGTCCCCGTAACCTTGCTTTTTTCAGTATCTATCTATCTATCTATCTATCTATCTATCTATCTATCTATCTATCTATGTATATATGTATATTACCAAGTGGCGGTCACCACTAGGTACTTATAGTTAGGACCTAGCTTCTATATAAAAAGCGTTTTTTTAGTTGCTTATCTCTTTGGTGCCACTTTACGAATCTTCCCGAAACTTTCCAAAAATATTTGCCAGTCACATAAGTTGCTGTCTGGAAAGTTTCAGGGTGATCCATCTTAGGGGGCCAAGAAAAAGGGAGCATCCCCAAACACTTTTTTCCTCAATTTTTTTTCCGTAGGAAAAATTGAACAGCGATAGCGCCGGAAATACTGTATGGAATTGCACCAAATTTGGCAGAAAGGTAGGTGTTGGCCCAGAAAGTGACCTATTTTTTGTTTTGGTGTAAATCCATTCAGTAGTTTTTGAGAAATTAAAGAAAATCCAAATTTGTAGATCTAGGGACGCAAAGGATTTGTGACTTCACCTGATCTCATGCAGAGATCTGATTGGCTGACAACACTTCAACAACAAAAGTGTTGAAGTGTTGGCAGCGATCTTGGGACTCGGCTGAAGCCGAGTCCAAATAAAATAAAATCAAATCTGGATTTGTAGAGCGCACTACTCACCCATAAGGGTCTCAGGGCGCTGTAAGGTTCGGTCCTCTGTGCTTCAGTCAAAGAGCCAGGTCTTAAGGTCCTTCCTGAACTGAGGTAACAATGGTGACTGCCTGAGGTCAAGAGGTAAGGTGTTCCAACTCTTTGCCAGTAGGTGAAGGATCTACCTCCATGTAAGGTCTTCCTATGTGGGGTACGGTGGCTAGTGCCTGTTGAGTGGAGCAGAGAGGTAGAAGGTGATGCGGTGGTTGAGGTAGGTGGGTCCTAGGTTGTGGAGCACCTTATATGCGTGATTGAGAAGTTTGAAGTTGAGTCTCTTCTCGACAAGGAGCCAGTGGAGGTTCCTTAGGTGTCTGGTGTTGGGTTCGCAGTGGGAGGCGTCAAGAATAAGTATGGTAGAGGCATTTTGGATGTGCTGTAATTTCTTCAGATTCTTCTGGGTGTTGCCTGTGTAGAGGGCATTGCCCTAGTCGAGTCCGCTGGTGACTAGGGCGTGGGTTACGGTCTTGCAGCAGTCGTTTGGGAACCATTTGAAGATCTACTGGAGAAGTCAGAGTGTGTAGAAACAGGAAAATCCTACAGAGTTGACCTGTCGAGTCATGGCGAGCAATGAATCCAGGATGATGTCAAGGTTGCATGGGTGGATTTTTGGGGTGGGGTGGCAGAGTGTCGCAGGCCACTAGGAGTCGTCCCTAGCTGATGTGGAGGGTCCCAGGATGAGGATCACGGTCTTGCCTGAGTTGAGCTTGAGGCAGCTCTCCTTCATCCAGGTGGTGACAGCCTCCATTGCGTTGTTCTGACATGGGTTTCTTCAGAAGCAGGCAAATCTCAGTGTGCTGCGAGTCCTCGGAGAACATGGCCATCTCCAAGGAGCAGGTGAGAGAGTGGCAGAGCTTGGGTGTCATGGAGGTGCTGGCTTTGTTGTAAATGGGGTGGGGACAGGGACCAGTAGGGTCTCAGGAGTGGATGCTCCTCATGATAGAGTGGGTCTCGTCTGTGGTGAGGTTGGTCCAGCAGTGAAGGATCTGTGAAGATTTGGAAGATCCAAGCTGGGGGTTGTTAGTGGGCTTGGAGGGTTTTGGGGTCCAAAGCTATCGTAGATGTCCTTGATTTTTCGATGTAGGAAGGTGGCTAGTTTGTCACAGAGGTCCTGGGATGGAGGGATGTTTGTAGCTTCCGGTTGGGATTCGACAAATTCTTTAACCACTGCAAAGAGCTCATTGGTATTGTGTGGTGGCGCTGACTTTCCTTGTGAATCTGATGAGGTGGTGGTGGGATTTGATGGCAGACTTGAAGGCCATGAGGTCCTACGGGGACTTGCTTTTTCTCCATCTTTTTTCTAGCCGTCTTCAGATGCGCCTGGAGTCTGGAGTCTTGGAGTGCGGGGGTGAACCAGCTGGCCTTCTTGAGGTTGTGTTTAGCTGAAGTCATTGGGAGGGGTAATGGGGTGTTGGTGCATTCTGAGTTCTGTTGGTGGAAGTTACGTGCTGAGATGTTTACATCAGTGGCGAAGGGGGCAGGTGACTTGCTGAGGGTGCTGGTGAGCTGTTCCTATGTGATCTGGTTCTATTTCCTACGTGGGGAGCGGAGGGTGTGGGTTGGATGGTAGGTGTGGTGATGGAGAAATGAACGCAGTGGTGGTCAGTCCAGTGTAGCGTGGTGGTGTCATCGATGGCGATGTTGTTGCTGGAGGAGAAAATGGGGTACAGTGTGTGTCCAGTGATGTGTGTTGGTGAGGTGACCAGTTGCTTGAAGCTGATAGTGGTGAGGTTCTGGAGCAGGGAAGTGGTGTTGTGGTTGTTGCAATTGTCAATGTGGTAGTTGAGGTCGCCGAGGAGAAAGTAGTTTGTGGAGGCGAGTGCTTAGCAGGATATGATGTCAACGATGGAGTCGCTGATGGCTCAGTGGGAGCCAGGTGGCCTGCAGATGAGGGTGCAGCAGAAGGTGGACTTAGGGGTAATGTCGATCTTGAAGTGGAGGTACTCCATGAGGGGGGAGTGTTCTTCTGCATTGGTTTTGAGGCAGAGGGTGGTTTGTGTACGATGGGCAATCCGCTGCCTGGCCGCAAGGGCCGGTCTTTGTGGAGCATTTTGTAGTTGCTGGGGATGGCGATGTCTGGTGCTAACACTGGGTTTGTCCATGTTTTGGTGAGGAAGGCGATGTCTGGGTGGGTGGAGTCTAGCAAGTCCCAGAGGTTTCTCTTTTACTCATTGGGAATGGCTTCTACTGCTTTTCTTACACATGATAATGGATGCAGTTGAGGCGCTCAGGGTGTGTGTTCGATGGTCCAGTGGTGGGAGGGACCAGCATTTGGTGTAGGGTGAGAATGTGGCAGCAGTTGAAGCAGGAGAAAGGTCCATAGGTGTCTCTGTGTGATGCAAGATGGCAGACGGTGGAGCGTCCTGTGTTCAGAGCGTGGATTGTCTCTGCATTGTATTAATGGATAGTCGAGGACCAGGGTTTGTGCCGCTGGGAGCGGTCCAGAAGCACATGTGCGCAGACGGCTTGACATGCCAGTGATATGCCAGTGGTGCAGCTGCACAGTGGCCACCATTAAGAAGGGGAGAGAGGGTGGTCTGGCCACGGATGGTGATGGCGTCTGACTGTAGAGCTCCAAGTGCTGGCAGGGCCTGGACGGAGGTGGGAGTGCCTTAGGAGCTGTGGGGGATGCCACCTGTGCCCAAGGGATTTCACCGAAGGCATGCTCTAGCTAGGCGGCTGGAAGAGGGGCCTCCCACCGCCGGCACCTGCAGTGTTTCACTGACGTGTGTGAGGGGCCTAACCTGCCAAGCACATCAGCAACCTAGCATCCCAGCTAGAGTGCGGCTAGCTGTACGTTCCCAGTTTTATGTGCAGAGGAGGCATGCCACGGAGCCGCTGGCCCGCTGCTAGCACCAATACAGCAGACACCTTGGGTGCTCCCTTCCAGACACTCCGGTACAGCACTGGAGGTCATTAGAGCAGAGGGCCTTGGCCCCCAGGGGAACTACTGGATGTGTTGTAACCCAGTAGGCAATCAACGGCCCCACCTGGAGAAGGGGGCCCGCCTAACTCCCAAGACTCGTCTTGCAAGCGGAGCCTGTGGAAGAACCGCCACCTTCCCCAACCATTGACTTTCTTGGGGTGGTCCAGGCCCAGTTTATCCGGGGCGGCACACGGACCAGGTACTGAGGAACACCAAAAGATGAACACCTCCCCATCCCTGCACCAGCCAAACCTGCCTGCATCCCACGCTGCACCGCCTGGGTCTGAAGAATGCACCGCCTGGGTCCGAAGCGGCCGGACGCTTATCCCGACCCCTTCCTATTATTGCCTGCCTCCTGCACCATGGACAGGCCTGCCAACTCCTTATGGGAGCCCGGTTCCACAGTCCATTCAGACCTGGGGAGTATGAGGTCCAAATTGCCACAGACTTTTCGAAGGAGACCAACGACCGTCGCAAGGCATTCCTGTCACTTCGTCCTTGACTTCACCAAATGGACGTAAAATACAGACTGTTTGAACCAGCCCAAATGTGGATCACCAAAAATGTCAAGTCAAAAGATTTCTACGACCTGGAAGATCTATGTCTCTTCCTGGATAACTTGTCAGCCCAGGCCATGGACACGACAACCCTGGTCCGACCCTCTGGGCTGCCCAATGACCCCCCAGGACACACCACCTCCACCTGCCTCCCTGGAAGGTCGAAATCGCTGTGATGGTGATTCTCATCATAGAGGAAGGGATCTGGAGAGGCTCTCGAGACCCCATGGCAATAGAGATCAGGCGGTTCAAGCAGTGGCACACTATACTCAGCAATCAAATAGGGATAAGTCTCATTCCCCTCTGAACCCTTGCCACACCTTCAATTGAAATTTCAGCGGACATGTGGGTCCTGTATGTCCATGAGGCTGAGATGGGACTGTGAGAACTACACCCCTATTACAATGGAAGGTTGAGTACTCTGTTGCATGCTTATATGTGATGTGGCTTAGAAGTGTTGAGTTAAGACCAGGAATGTGGCCCATTACACGGCATTTCAAGCTCTGCTGCCTGCTGCACTGCCTTGTTACTGCTCTGTTTTTTTCTTTTTCTTCCCTTTCTCCCCTCCTCACCTATTGCCCAATTGACATATCATATAATTGTTATAGCGGAGTTATGTAAGATACAATGCGCTGTTGTTGAGTTTTATGATACCATCCACAGAATTCATGTTTACTATTTCTCAAGGTTTATGATGCTTAAATGTTCAAGTTGATCCCAGTGATGAGTTGTCAATGTACCCTAGGCCGCCGGATCTCAACGTCAATGTTTATACCCACCATGGTCCCCCCGCTGGTATTATTATTATTGCTGGTATCTGCATAACCCCCCACCCAAGATGCTGGGAACTCAGGAGAGACACACTCAATCTGGGCACCGGTAGCCTTGCTGGCCTCCTTGGAACCTGTGGCACCCCGTCTTGTTCCGCTTGATGTTCCGCACTTCTCTAACCTCCCCTTACGAGCCATTCTTCTCACAGCTGCTTGCCTTGTGTGCCCTGTCTCCTGCTGGGGCCCCTCCGGGTGCATTGATGCCACAGCTTTGGACCCCCAGTGCTTCTATCCAGAGTTGGATCTTTTGTTTCCTCCATCGAATCCCTAACTTACTCCCCTCTTCCTCCTCACCTTCCTACCTCCCTTCTCCTCTGCCTAGTTCTCTCCTCTCCCTTTCTCTTTGTCTCTCCTTCCTCTCACACCTCATTCCACATTCCCTCTGCTTCACCCTAGTCTAACTTCCTACAGCCACTCCTGGTGGGCACTCAGCATCCTCCCCCCCCCCCCCCCACTGGCCAGGACTCCTTATCTCTATTTGTTGGAGGTGATACCCTCCATTGAGGAAAATTGAGTGCAGCCGGCATTAGAAGCTTGGACCAGATCATTTAGAATTTGGAAATCAAATCATTTGTGAACTTGCGGGAGGAGTATGGCCTTCAACCACAGCAGGCATGGCGTTACCTGCAACACTGTCTGTGAGCCAGCCCTTGGACCCTCCAGGTCTCCCTTGAACTGTCTTAACTTAACCCCTTAGCTGCTGGGCCTTTTCCCCCCCAGTGCTGAGCCCTTTTTTGGCTATTTGGGGTAGTTCGCGCTTAGGGCTTCATAACTTTTTGTCCACATAAGCTAACCACGCCAAATTTGCGTCCTTTTTTTCCAACATCCTAGGGATTCTAATGGTACCCAGAGTTTGTGGTTTACCCTGGAGGAGACCAAGAAAATAGCCAAAATACAGTGAAAATTTATTTTTTTCCAAAAAAATGGGAAAAAAGGGCCGCCGAAGAAGGCTTGTGGTTTTTTCCCTGAAAATGCCATCAACAAAGGGTTTCTGGTGCTGAAATCACTATCTTCCCACCTTTCAGGAACGGGCAGACTTGAATCAGAAAACCACATTTTCCAACACAAATTTGGCATTTTACTGGGACATACCCCATTTTTACTATTTTTGGTGCTTTCAACCTCCTTCCAGTTAGTGAAAGGAATGGGTGTGAAACCAATGCTGGATCCCGGAAAGCTAAACATTTCTGAAAACTAGACAAAATTCTGAATTCAGCAAGGGGTCATTTGTGTAGATCCTACAAGGTTTTCCTACAGAAAATAACAGCTGAAATAAAAAAATATTGAAATTGAGCTGAAAACAACAGCCATTTTTCTTTATGTTTTACTCTGTAACTTTTTCCTGCGATGTCAGATTTCTGAAAGCAATATACCGTTTTGTCTGCTGGACTCTTCTGGTTGCGGGGATATAAAGGGCTTATAGGTTCATCAAGAACCCTAGGTACCCAGAGCCAATAAATGAGGTGCACCCTGCAGTTGGTTTTCATTCTATACTGGGTATACAACAATTCATTTGCTGAAATATGAGGAGTGAAAAAGAGGTATCAAGAAAACCTTTGCATTTCCAAAATGGGATCAAGATAAGGTTTTGAGGAGCAGTGGTTATTTGCACATCTTTGAATTCCGAGGTGCCCATACTAGCATGTGAATTGCAGGGCATTTCTCAAATAGACGTCTTTTTTACACACTCTCTTATATTTGGAAGGAAAAAATGTAGAGAAAGATAAGGGGCAATAACACTTGTTTTGCTATTCTATGTTCCCCCAAGTCTCCCGATAAAAATGATACCTCACTTGTGTGGGTAGGCCTAGCGCCCGCGACAGGAAATGCCCCAAAACACAACGTGGACACATCCCATTTTTTCACAAAATACAGAGCTGTTTTTTTGCAAAGTGCCTACCTGTAGATTATGGCCTCTAGCTCAGCCGGCACATAGGGAAACCTACCAAACCTGTACATTTTTGAAAACTAGAGACCTAGGGGAATCCAAGATGGGGTGACTCGCGGGGCTCTGACCAGGTTCTGTTACCCAGAATCCTTTGCAAACCTCAAAAAGTGGCTAAAAAAATAAGTTTTCCTCACATTTCGGTGACAGAAAGTTCTGGAATCTGAGAGGAGCCTCAAATTTCCTTCCACCCAGCGTCCCCCCAAGTCTCCCGATAAAAATGATACCTCACTTGTGTGGGTAGGCCTAGCGCCCGCGTCAGGAAATGCCCCAAAACACAACGTGGACACATCACAGAAAACAGAGTTGTTTTTTGCAAAGTGCCTACCTGTAGATTTTGGCCTCTAGCTCAGCCGGCACCTAGGGAAACCTACCAAACCTGTACATTTTTGAAAACTAGAGACCTAGGGGAATCCAATATGGGGTGACTCGCGGGGCTCTGACCAGGTTCTGTTACCCAGAATCCTTTGCAAACCTCAAAAAGTGGCTAAAAAAACAAGTTTTCCTCACATTTCGGTGACAGAAAGTTCTGGAATCTGAGAGGAGCCTCAAATTTCCTTCCACCCAGCGTCCCCCCAAGTCTCCCGATAAAAATTATACCTCACTTGTGTGGGTAGGCCTAGCGCCCGCGACAGGAAATGCCCCAAAACACAACGTGGACACATCACAGAAAACAGAACTGTTTTTTGCAAAGTGCCTACCTGGAGATTTTGGCCTCTAGCTCAGCCGGCACCTAGGGAAACCTACCAAACCTGTACATTTTTGAAAACTAGAGACCTAGGGGAATCCAAGATGGGGTGACTCGCGGGGCTCTGACCAGGTTCTGTTACCCAGAATCCTTTGCAAACCTCAAAAAGTGGCTAAAAAAACAAGTTTTCCTCACATTTCGGTGACAGAAAGTTCTGGAATCGGAGAGGAGCCTCAAATTTCCTTCCACCCAGCGTCCCCCCAAGTCTCCCGATAAAAATGATACCTCACTTGTGTGGGTAGGCCTAGCGCCCGCGACAGGAAATGCCCCAAAACACAACGTGGACACATCACAGAAAACAGAGCTGTTTTTTGCAAAGTGCCTACCTGTAGATTTTGGCCTCTAGCTCAGCCGGCACCTAGGGAAACCTACCAAACCTGTACATTTTTGAAAACTAGAGACCTAGGGGAATTCAAGATGGGGTGACTCGCGGGGCTCTGACCAGGTTCTGTTACCCAGAATCCTTTGCAAACCTCAAAAAGTGGCTAAAAAAACAAGTTTTCCTCACATTTCGGTGACAGAAAGTTCTGGAATCGGAGAGGAGCCTCAAATTTCCTTCCACCCAGCGTCCCCCCAAGTCTCCCGATAAAAATGATACCTCACTTGTGTGGGTAGGCCTAGCGCCCGCGACAGGAAATGCCCCAAAACACAACGTGGACACATCACAGAAAACAGAGCTGTTTTTTGCAAAGTGCCTACCTGTAGATTTTGGCCTCTAGCTCAGCCGGCACCTAGGGAAACCTACCAAACCTGTGCATTTCTGAAAACTAGAGACCTAGGGGAATCCAAGGAGGGGTGACTTGCGGGGCTCGGACCAGGTTCTGTTACCCAGAATCCTTTGCAAACCTCAAAAAGTGGCTAAAAAAACAAGTTTTCCTCACATTTCGGTGACAGAAAGTTCTGGAATCTGAGAGGAGCCACAAATTTCCTTCCACCCAGCGTTCCCCCAAGCCTCCCGATAAAAATGATACCTCACTTGTGTGGTTAGGCCTGGTGCCTGCGACAGGAATAGATCACACAACGGTCAATGTTGGTCCTTACGTGAGGCAGCTGTTGACCCTGGGGTGATCCATTCCTGACACAGACACTAGGTGTAGGCACTCAAGTGGGGTAGTGTTTTTATCAGGACAGGTGAGGAGTCACTGGGTGGTAGGAATATTGTGGATCCCAGCATATTCCTGTAGTTTGTGTGACAGAAATGCGAGAAAAATTGAGTTTTTTTTCAACATTTCAGCTTTGCAGGGTATTCTGGGTAAGAAAACTTTGGGGAAGCCACACAAGTCACACCTCTGTGGACTCCCCCGAATGTCTAGTTTCCAGAAATGTTTGGGTTTAGTGTGTTTCTCTATATGGCCGCCGAATCCAGGACCAAAAACACAGGTGCCTGCCTTACAAAACCAGTTTGTTTTGCCATGGATAATTTTGATGTCTCCACAATATGATTTGGGTGGTGGAATTTGGGGCTGAACTAAATTGGGGAGCTCCCAAGAGAGCACTCTCTCTCTGCTTGCCGCCGCATTCACCTGCTCTCTGGGTTGGCCTAACCCACTATTACCCAGTTGCACAAACAGCTTGCGAAGGGACAGCAGGACTGTCCTCATCACCTCCCTCATAATGTACTGGAAGAGGAGTTATCGAATGGGACTCCTCTGACTGAAAAATCACTCCCAGAGTCTGCGCCATTATCCTATCCCTCAGATGCTGTCTCAGTATCTGATGTCTCAGTCTCTGATCCTATGTCAGAGCGGTCCTCTATAACCCGAGTGTAGGCAGCAGTCATCCATCAAGATGCCATCTCTGCTATTGGCTACACTGTTGCTCTAAAACACTAGCCTACGTAGACAGTCACAAAATCGATGGTGTGTGAGATACGTGCAACAGTAGAGGCCACCTTACCTGCGCTTCTTCCCTCAATCAGCACGTACTTTCAAGACACTCAAAAAACACCTTGTCACATACCATTCGTCACAGTCTTTAGCACCTCCTGCGCCCAGTCCAACAATCATTATTGGTGCTCCCACTCCCTCCTCCTCGGATTCCCTCATTACCACCCAGCAAAAGTGCCCTTCATCTCTCCATAGACTTTGCTAATGTACTCAGCTATTTACATAAAATACAGATTTGCTCTTTGCAGTAGGCATATAAACCTTCTGCGCTTCTTTATGGCACTAAAACTGCCACTAGACAAGTCGGACCCTTTTCCCCCCAGGGAAACCACACACATATTGACAAAAGTGATATATATATGACAGCCAATCACCTGAAACTCAACTCAAGCAAAACCAAAATAATCCTCTTTGGCCCACACAAAAACACCTGGGACCCCTCATGGTGGCCCACCACGCTAGGCCCTGCACCCACCCCCGCCAACCACGCACGCAACCTCAGCATCATCCTAGACTCCTCCCTCTCGATGACCCAACAAATCAACGCTCTCACCTCCTCATGCTTCAACACACTCCGTATACTGAAAAACATTCAAATGGATCCCCACAGAGACCAGAAAATCTGTCACTCACGCACACATCAGCAGCAGGCTTGATTACGGAAACGCCCTCTACGCCGGCACCACTCTAAAACTCAAGCGCAAACTACACGCATCTAGAACTCAGCAGCACGACTCATCCTCGACCTCCGCCGACACGAACACATCTCTCCACACCTCAAATCCCTCCACTGGCTCCCCATTGACAAAAGGATCACCTTCAAGATCCTCATCCTCGCACACAAATCACTCCACAACACAGGCCCTGCCTACCTCAACGAGAGTCACCTTCCACACCCCCACACGAAACGTCCGCTCAGCTGACCTCTCTCTCGCCTCTGTCCCCCGCATCAAACACACCACCACCGGGGGCAGATCCTTCTCCTACCTTGCACCCAAAACCTGGAACGCCCTCACAACCCACCTTCGCAAGACCCAAAACCTACTTCTTTTCAGGAAGGGCCTCAAAACCTGGCTTTTCGAACAGTGAACCTCCCAGCCCCTTTCCCTCCCCCCGCCTCCCCCCAAGCGCCTTGAGACCCTCACAGGTGAGTAGCACACTTTATAAATCTCTTTGGTATATATAGATCTACCTCTATATATATATATATATCTATGTACATAGATATATCTATAGATATATCCATGTACATAGATATATCTATCTACATAGATATATAAATATAGATCTATATATAGATCTATTTTTTTTAGTTGTTGTATGGTTTCCTTGGGGGCCAAAATGTCCCCCAGGGAAACCCTACAACATCTAAAAAAAAAATTGCCCCCACAGGGGGTCACCCTGCCCACGGACGACCCCCTGTCATAAAAAAAAAAAAAAAAAAAAAAAAAAAAAAACAATCCCCTGGGGGGGGGGGGCGCGATCGCGTCTTCCCCCCCCCAGGGGGCTCCTACCTTTTTTTTTTTATTAATTATGCCCGTTTTTCGAGGGGGACGCCCCCCCAAAGTGAAATCCCTGGCATCTAGTGGTGTTTCGGGGGCCAGAAACAGTTTGAGAAGGCCTCGTAAGAAAGGGGAGAGTCTCCCCTTTCTTACGAGGCCTTTTCAAAGTGTTTCCTGGCCCCCCGATTGCAGCTGTGCTGCGATCGGGGGGCCAGGAAACCTGAAAGTGTTTCCTGGCCCCCGATCGCAGCACAGCTGCGACCGGGGGGCCAGGAAACACTTTCAGGAAGGCCTCGTAAGAAAGGGGAGACACTCCCCTTTCTTACGAGGCCTTCCCGAACGTGAGAAAGGCCGTTTTCCCCATCAAAGCAGGAAGCGGCCGCAAGGCTGCTTCCTGCTTTGATGGGGAAAACACCTTTGCAACGTCAGCGCGCCGCGAGGCGCGCTGACGTCACAAAGGGGCGGGTGGGGGGGCGGGGGGAGACACGGAAGCTTCCGTGTCTCCCGGGGGGGGTTTAAAAAAAAAAAAAATCCTCGGGTGCGACGCGCCCGAGGATTTATTGATACCCTTCCTGGTGTTGGCCACTGGTCGTGACCCGCACCAGGGAGGGTGTGTGGGCGTCGGCCAGTGGCCGACGCCCGCACCTAAGCGGTTAAGACATCGGGCCGCTTCAAGGGCATCCTGAGGGCCTTTACGAAGTTCTTACACATAATCTTTATTCGCAGCCCCTCCTCAACAATTTATGCTCTAAATGGAAAATCTGTCTCCAGCTGCAGTTAGAAGTGGAGGACTGGACATCATGGTGGCCCAAGACAGGGGAACCCGGAAAGCCCGTCTGAAGTTTTGTCTCTTTAAAATAATCCATGACTGGTATTGGACTCTTGTGAAATTGCACAGAATGGGTCTTCTACACCACGCGAACTGCTGGAGATGTCTGGAGACCAGGTGTGATCTGACTCACATCCTCTGTGACTGTCCTTCGTTTCGACCCTTCTGTGAGGCTGTGGGCTCCACCGTCCATGCCTCTATGGCCCTTCGGACGCCACTCTCTTCTTCTTCCATATTCCTTCATTATATGGGAGACCTTCCTGATCTGTCCTGACCGCAACACCACCTATTGCATACATCTCTTGCGGCAGCCAAGATCTGCATCCTTGGTCACTAAAGATCTCCTGCCCCACCCACACTGGAGGAGTGGATGGTGGCAATGGTCTGGACTGCCACCTATGAATATGTCACCTATCAAATGCAAGACCAGACTGCCCTGTTTATACAGACGTGAGCGCCCTTCGTTCCCGGGGATTCATAGTGCGCTTACTGCTCACCCACTACAATCCCAACTACCGTCACTCATGCCAAAGTTGCCTTCTTCCTTTTCTCCCGCCCCCCTCTCTCCCGTCCATCCACCTCTTCTGCACCCCTTGCCCTACCCCCTGATGTGGTAAGTACTCCTATAGACCTCCGATTAGCCCCTTCCATTCCCCATCCCCCCTCTCCCCACCACTCCTCTCCTTTTCCCTCCAGACCAAGCCAGGCGCTGGGTGCCCATCTCCACCCTTTTCTACTCTTCTCTACTCTACTTTACTCTACTTCACTTTCCCCTACAATACTTTCCTTTACTCTACTTCACTCTACTCTACTCGCCTCTACTCTATTTCACTCTCTTCTAATCCTCTCTACTCTACCATACACTACTATCTATCATACCCTCTCACTCCAGTCCCACTGCCCTCTTACACCGGCTCCTTTCCACACCCTTGCTCCCAACCCCATCTTCCTTTTCCCTTGGCATGCTCCCCATACCTTGCTCCTATTGAGCTACTGCTCAATGCCTAAGCTTGCTGCACACTACTACTCTCTACGTCACCCCTCTACCCCAACTTAATTGCCATAAACTTGCTCCTCACCCCTTCGCCTGTGGTCACCCTAGAGTCCGGCCTAACAGACAGGCTGTCTAGCTTCCCCCCTTGGCCATCAACTTCCAGATGTAACTAGGGTCCAGGGCCAACCTGCACCTAGGTCCCAACCCCTTTTATATTTCATAGTTCCATTTACCCCGAATCTTATTGCCCCTCTCAGGTACCTTCACCCTTATCCCCTGTTTATCCTTCCCCCCCTCTTTTCCTTTCCTCTCTCTCTTCGCTTCTTATTTTTTGTATACTAGCTGATGACTGCCTTTGCCCTATGTACTGCTTTGAGGCATAATGTACTCTGTATTCACATACTGTTATGTTTCTTCAATAAAAAATTACAACACAAAAAGAAGGGGAGAGAGGCGGGGGTGGTCAGCTGGGAGTCCCCCCCCCCAAAAAATACAAAAAGGGCTAGGGTACGAACACGCTGACACCTTAGCTCTGGTGCTGGGGTCCCAGATGGACCACCCAGGGGCTAAAAATCATTTTTTTAAAAACTTTCACCATAAATTCAAGATGGGGGTCACAAATTTGTAGAAATGAAAAAAAGTGTCGGCTCCCGTGCTTGTTTTTAAATAAGCCCCCATGTGGGCTCGGTCATGGGGGGGCAGACTTTTTTTAAATTGAGGTGATGCCTGCCCCCCCACAGCCCTGGGGACCACCACCCCCTGGGGCAAAAATGTTTTTACATCGAGGGGCAGGCCCAATGGTCTCCCCCAGAGCCCCAGGAACCACCACCTTCCCGGGGGCTATAATCAAATATCAGCGGGGGGCACGTGGCCCCACCACATCCAGGGATCACCGCCTCCCTGTAGGAAAGTACCATCTTGTCTGGTATGTTACCCCCATTTTTTACTTGTGTGTCAGTTTGTTTTTGCCTGTCTCACTGGGATCCTGCTAGCCAGGACCCCAGTGCTCATAGTTGTGGCCTGAATATGTGTTCCCTGTGTAGTGCCTTACTGTGTCACTGAGGCTCTGCTAATCAGAACCTCAGGGCTTATGCTCTCTCTGCCTTTAAAATAGTCACTGCAGGCTAGTGACCATTTTCAACAATTCTAATTGGCACACTGGAACACCCTTATAAATCCCTACCATATGGTACCTAGGTACCCAGGGTATTGGGGTTCCAGGAGATCCCTATGGGCTGCAGCATTTCTTTTGCCACCCATAGGGAGCTCAGACCAATATTACACAGGACTGCCACTACAGCCTGAGTGAAATAACGTCCACGTTATTTCACAGCCATTTTTCACTGCACTTAAGTAACTTATAAGTCACCTATATGTCTAACCCTCACTTGGTGAAGGTTAGGTGCAAAGTTACTAAGTGTGAGGGCAACCTGGCACTAGCCAGATGAGAAAACTGTGCATGGTGAGGGCACGAGTTATAGTTACTTGAAATAACTCTAACTGCTGAATTTCTAAGGTTGTGTACATTTGAAATGTGAGCCTAACTATAACGTCCCTGTAGCCTTTGTTTTTTTGTATAGATAGATAGATAGATAGATAGATAGATAGATAGATTAATTACACAGTGACATTCGTCAATGTGTAGTTATAGCTAGGACTGTGTTTCCATAGGAAATTTATTTTGTGGTTTGCTAATAAATCTGGCATTTTTTGGCAAACCTTAAATCTTCATGAAACATACCTATATATAGATTCACATATACATATATGATACACAGTGGGGGTCGCTAGTGTGTAGTTATTGTTAGACCCTAGTTACCAAAGGAAGAACATTTTTTGGTTCACATATAACTATGGTGCCATTTGGCAAATCTTCAGGAAACTTTCCGAAAAAAGGTTCATTCACCTCCTGGAACGTATTTGGTGATACGTAATGAAAATTGGAAAGTGATATAAAAAGTGCTAAATGGAATTACACCAAATTTGGCAGAAAGCAGGATCTTTACTCAGAAAGCTTGCTTTGTATGGTTTTGTGTAAATCAGTGGATCTATGGTAAAATGTAAAAAGAAAAGGTCGGTCTGCCACCATTTTCAAATAAAAGCTCTCCCGGGGAGGACCAGGGGGATTGGCTTTTGTTTTTTTAATGACACTGAGGAGGGGGCATGTTTGGAGCCCCCCTACCCAAGTCGCTATAGGCCCCAGGGACCCCACCCCCAGGGCTGAAAACATTTTATTTATTGAGATGGGGACCTGTGTATGATCCATCTACCAAGCTATTTATTTAATTACACAGAAAAATCAATATTAAATGTGAGCAGGAATCACACATTTATTGCTCGCTGCTTCTGGCAAGGAGTGCCACAAAATGTAATTCAAGGGCTTATTTACATAATTTTATCTGTTTTATGGTGCCAAAATCTGGCTAGGGGCACCACAAACATGTTATAAAAGTATTGTCTGAGCTGCAGGGAGCACAGCACCCCCCCACCCCCAGGAAATTATAAAAAAAGAAAGCCTCGGGGGTCGTTAAACCCACAAACCCACGCAAGCTTATAATTATTTTTTAAGCACTCTTAGCCGGAGCTGTATGCTCTTCAGTTGGAGTGCAGGGACCACTTGTGGTTACTTCTATTGTTGCATTTGTCGCCTGAAAAGTGTTAAAGAAAGCCTCATACACCCATTTAAAATTGTTTGGAATAAAAATGCTTTATTTAAATATGTTTGAGAAAGTAATTATTATGTGCTGCATGGCTGTTGTGCAGATACCTTGATAAAGCCTATAGGCTAGATTTTTATATTTTAGTGTTCCGACTCTTTGACAAAATAAATAGTTCTGCCTTACTTAAAATGACATCTGTTCATATTCTTACTGAAACCTCAGAAATTCACTGAAATTCATTGAAAAACACTAAGGGCCTTATTTCGAGTTTGGCGGATGGGAAAGCTTGTCCACCAAACTCCAGACAGAGTGGCCACCGCCTACGCGACTACCTCCCAGCTGGAGTCATTATGAGTTTCCCGCTAGGTCAGCTGCCTAGTGTCAAACAGGCTTGTCTCTGGTCCGTAATCAAGCAGGCGGCAATGCTGTAGCCAGCAGGGTGAACCTCACCCTTACAATGTTCACTGTCTGCAAAGCAGATAGTGAAAACTGTGATGGTGCTGGGCAGGGGAGCATCTGCACTGCCCACGCCAAGTGCATGGACAGTGCAGGGGCACCTCTGTGACCGCCAGACCTGTTTTCTGCCAGCCTTTTCATGGCAGTGTTACCGACATGGAAAGGCTGGCGGAGAACAAGGTCTAATTCACCAGGGCACCGGGATCCATGATCCTGGCAGAGCTGGTGGTTCCCTGGCAGTCTAATCACCAGAGTTGTAATGTGGTGGTCAGACCGATGTATCCACGGCAGTCCTGACCACCACCGTGAGTGTTGTGGTCTTAAGACAGCCACGCTCGTAATGACCCAGTAAGGGTTAAAGTGACGATATAGTTAGATCTGGTTAAAAAAAAAAAAGAAAATTCACTGAATAAAACAAAGGTTAATATAACCTAATAGATAGGTGAAAATGTCAGTTAAAAGATTAAAGTGGTCATTACAACTCTGGCGGACGGTGTTAAAGCGGCAGTAAGACCGCCAACAGGCCGGCGGTTAAAAAATTGCAATTACGACCATGGCGTAAACCGGCAACACAGACAGCCACTTTAACACTCAGACGCCACGGCGGTACAAACAAACAGCGCGGCGGTCACTGCCAACAGACAGGCGGGAGACAATGTACCACCCACATTATTATGACAGGCCAATCCGCCACCTTTTCCGGGGCGGATTCACCGAAGATAAAAACACGGCGGAAACAGGAATTTCGAAGGGAAAACGCTCACCTCTACACACTCCACGAGGAACGAGGACACCATGGAACCGGAACACCAAATTCTACCTGCGATAGTCTTCCTGCTCCTCTACCAGGAGCACGAACGCCAGTGGCGAAGACCATGGTGAGTACTGCGCCTACGACACAGGGGAGGGGGAAGGCAAAAAACAGGGACACACACATGCAACACCCCCACCCTCACCCACCACAACACACACACTAATGCATATCAATACATCACAGTCACATCCCCCAAACCTCCCCAGAAGAATGCAAAGACCAAAGAAAATGAGTGTAACCATCGGAATATATTACAAACAAGTAGGCAGAAATATATATATATATATATATATATATACACCATGTACAAAATATATATCAGGCATAGTAGTCCAGGTACTGCACAAAGAAAGTCCGTGGAACACTGGGACCACACAGTATGGGCGAGGCCCACACAAGATCCCCGACCATGACGGAGAGAACACTGCAGGGGCATCAGAGAGCAACAAAACAGGCACCTCAGAGGGAGGGAAAGGGGGGGAACCTCAGCTGCTTGAGTGCACGACACCAAATCCACAAGGGGGCCCACTGTTACATCCTGGGGAGTGCAAAGCCACAGTCTCTCAAGTATCCACAGGGGGTGGGTTGCCCACTGTTCAATCCTGGGGAGTGCAAAACCACAGTCTCTCAAGTCTCTACAGTGGGTGGTTTGCCCACTGTTCAATCCTGGGGAGTGCAAAGCCACAGTATCTCAAGTGGATAACAGTCTCCACTGGTTCTGGAGGGGGCTTTGTGCCCAGAGTGCTTCATCCTGTGAAGGACAGAGGTAGCGGATGGATCTCTCCACTGGTTCTGGAGGGGGACTGGTGCCCAGAGTGCTTCATCCTGTTAAGGACAGAGGTAGTGGATGGCTCTCCCCACTGGTTCTGGAGGGGGACTGGTGCCCAGAGTGCTTCATCCTGTTAAGGATAGAGGTAGTGGATGGATCTCTCCACTGGTTCTGGAGGGGGACTGGTGCCCAGAGTGCATCACTCACCCCGTGACGGACCAAGTTGCGTCAGTGCCCCTGCTGCTCATGGGCTAGCGGTGCTTGAGATGGCGGTGCCCTGTTCAGCGGTGCTTGAGTTGGCGGTGCCCTGTTCAGCGGTGCTTGAGTTGGCGGTGCCCTGTTCAGCGGTGCTTGAGTTGCCGGTGCCCTGTTCAGCGGTGCTTGAGATGGCGGTGCCCTGTTCAGTGGTGCTTGTGCTGGCGGTCCTTCATGGCCCAGCGGGGTTGGTGCTGGCGGTCCTTCATGGCCCAGTGGGGCTTGTGCTGGCGGTCCTTCATGGCCCAGCGGGGCTGGGGCTGGCGGTCCTTCATGGCCCAGCGGGGCTGGGGCTGGCGGTCCTTCATGGCCCAGCGGGGCTGGTGCTGGCGGTCCTTCATGGCCCAGCTGGGCTGGTGCTGGCAGTGGCCTCCTGGGCAGCTGGGCTGGGGCTGGCAGTGGCCTACTGGGCAGCTGGGCTGGGGCTGGCAGTGGCCTACTGGGCAGCTGGGCTGGGGCTGGCGGTGGCCTCCTGGGCAGCTGGGCTGGGGTTGGCGGTGTCCTCCTGGGCAGCTGGGCTGGGGCTGGCGGTGGCCTCCTGGGCAGTGGGTATGATGCCGGTCTTCTCCACCGTGCAGCTCTTCCCAGACTTGCCGGGTTTCTTGTGGCCCTTCCCCACCTTGGAAGGTGTCACAGCTGACTCCACACTCCCAACGGGACCCCCGGGAGCGGCTTTGGTGTCTGGAGTCTTCCCCCTCTCCCGCCGGGCACTGGCCAACTTCTGATGCTTCACAGTTGGGGGACTGTCTGTGCTGTGGCTCCGTGCCACACTGGCTGTCCTGGTGGCCGGTGCACTCCACATACCGGTGACTACAGGCACCACTGGTCCCAGAGATGTTGTGGCTGAGGTGCAACTTCGGGACCTATGAGATGGACGGGGTGGGGGATGTGTTGGAAAAAGGTCAAGGGTGGACAGGAAAAGTTTTTTGGACACACTGGGACGGGTAGCTGGAGGGGGTTTGGGAGTGGAGGAAGATGTGGTGGTGGTAGGAGGTGTACGTTTGGTGACTTTGGGTGAAGGTGCATGTGCTGGAGGCTGTTGTGAGGTGGATGGCTGTTGGGTGGGTGTGTGCCTGCGTTTGTGTATCTTGGGAGGGGGCGTCACAGACACACTGGGCGAGGACACAGGGGACGTGTGAATGGTAGTGGGGGTGGTGACTGCACGTGAGCGGGGTGTGCTGGTGGGTGTGCTGGTGAGGGACGTAGTGGCTGTAGAGGTAGTGCATGCAGGTGTGAGTGTAGATGAGACTGGGAGGGAGGAGGGAGATGACGAGGAGGGGGACACAGTGGAGGCAGTGGATGTTGGTTTGTCTGCATGTGTGTGTTGCTTGCGTGAGTGCCTGTGGGATGTGTGGTGCTTATGTTTGCCTGAGCTTCCCTTGTGTGTTGAGGTGTGTGCAGGCTGGTCTGATGGTGTGCTTGGGATAGGCAGAGGTACAGGGGATTGGGTTTGGGTGGAGGAGGTTGGAGGGGGGAGGCTAGAGACGGGGACAATGGCTGCCATCAGTGCTGAGGCCAGAGTCTGAAAAGCTTGGTGAAGGGGCACCTGACCCGAATGAATGCCCTCCAGGAATGCATTTGTTTGTTGCAACTGCCTTTCTACACCCTGGATGGCATTCAAAATGGTAGACTGCCCAACAGTGAGGGACCTGAGGAGGTCAATGGCCTCCTCACTGAGGGCAGCAGGGGTGACTGGGGCAGGGCCTGAGGTGCCTGGGGCGAAGGTGATGCCCACCCTCTTGGGTGAGGGGGCACAGGGTGAAGGCTGAGGGGCTTCTGGGAGGGCGGTGCTGGTAAGGGGGGGTGGCGGCTGTACCTGTAGATGCGGGGGGCACAGATGTTGCCGCCACCACAAGGGAGCTCCCATCAGAGGACGAGTCCGTCCCACTGGTGAATTCCGAGTCCGTAGTCTCACCCTCCAGGGACATGTGGGATGGAGCTCCCTCCTGCTCCGGTGCCACTGCTCCTCCGCCTGATGATGCTAATGCACACAAGAACAGGGAGACCACAAAAAGGGGGGGGGGACGACAGAAGAAAGACATGTTCAGTGCATGGATTACCGCTACCATTGGCGGACAAGACAGACACAGAAGCCCCCTGCACTACGCCACGCTCTTGGGCTCCACTGTTCAATTCCTGGGAAATGGCCTACAAGGCTATGGGTGACATCTGCACACATAGATGACATGTGATCATCACCTACAGGCTTGACCGTGCCACAATCCAGGAACTGTGTACCCAGTTGGAGCCAGACCTGATGTCAGCAATCCACCATCCCACAGGAATCTCCCCTCAAGTGCAGGTGCTGTCAGTGCTCCATTTCCTAGCAAGTGGCTCTTTTCAAACAACTGTGGCCATGGCATCAGGGATGTCCCTGCCTATGTTTTCCAACGTATTGTCCAGAGTGTTGTCTGCCCTTCTGAAACACATGCAGAGCTACATTGTTTTCCCTCAGGTGGAGGATTTGCCTACAGTGAAAGGTGATTTCTATGCCCAGGGACATATCCCCAACATCATAGGTGTCATTGATGGGACCCACGTAGCTTTGCCCCCCCCCCCCCACAGGAGTGAACAGGTGTACAGAAATCGGAAGAGTTATCATTCTATGAATGTACAGATGGAATGTTTGGCAGACCAGTACATCTCCCATGTGAATGCCATGTTCCCTGGCTCAGTGCATGACGCCTACATCCTGCGAAATAGCAGCATCCCTTATGTGATGGGTCAACTCCAGAGGCACTGTGTGTGGCTATTAGGTGAGCCCCTTGAAGCAAGTCAGTGGGAATGGATGTCTGGGTCTGGGGCTATCCCTCCAGGTTAGTGTGTGTCTAACAGTTGTCCCTCGCCATTTCCCGGACCAGGGGAGAGGAACGCTACAATGAGGCCCCTGGGCGAACTAGGAGGGTGATCGAGTGGACCTTCGGACTCCTGAAGGCCAGGTTCAGGTGCCTCCATATGACAGGTGGATCCCTATTCTACTCACCAAAGAAGGTGTGCCAGATCATCGTGGCCTGCTGTATGCTTCACAACTTGGCTTTGCAACGCCAGGTGCTTTTTCTGCAGGAGGATGGTCCAGATGGCGGTGTTGTTGCAGCTGTGGATTCTGTGGACAGTGATGAGGAGGAAGCAGAGGAAGAAGACATGCACAACAGGGACTCAGTGATCCTGCAATATTTCTAGTGAGACACAGGTAGAAATCCAAACCTGCTTACTGCATGTACTTTGACACTACTACCCCTCTCCTGTCTGTCGTTTTCACCCAGTGTATGATCACTGAGTTGTCACTTTCCCATACGATTTCACAGATGTGGGTCCCACTGTGTGACATCTGCTTAGATTCCTCATGGACTAGAGCTGTGTGACATAGGTATGTTGACATTACTATTTAAAAAACATTTTAGCACTGTAATTGCTAATACACTATTTCGAAATCACAGACAGACTCCAGATCATTTTGTGCTTTAGGTGTGTTTATTTAAGTGCTCAATATTGGAGGGGGTAGTGAAATGGTGAGGGGTGATGGCAGAGGAGTGTCCATGGCAAAGTCCAGTCTATTAGTCTCACAGGTGCATTGCCCATATGGGCATAGGAAGTGGAGCTGGGGCAGTTTAATTATGGACAGGGTGACAAAGTGGGACAGTAGGATGACAATCAGGGTGGTCTCATTTCTTGGCGGGGGTCTTGGCATCGTTCTCTGTATTGTTCCTGGATCTCAGGGACCGTTTGCGGGGTGGTTCTCCGTCTGCAGGGGGTGGGGTGCTGGTGTGGTGGTCCTGTGGCGGGGCGTCCTGTCCACTAGCGCCGGCGGAGGTGGTGGGCAGTTCATCGTCCATGCTAGTGTCAGGGGCCCCTTGTAGTGCCACAGTGTCCCTCCTAGTGTTGAGTAGTTCCTTCAGCACCCCTACGATGGTGCCCAGGGTGGAGCTGATGGTTCTGAGTTCCTCCCTGAAGCCCATATACTGTTCCTCCTGCATGCGCTGGGTCTCCTGAAACTTGGCCAGTACCGTTGCCATGGTCTCCTGGGAGTGGTGGTAGGCTCCCATGATGGAGGAGAAGGCCTTGTGGAGAGTGGGTTCCCTTGGCCTGTCCGTCCCCTGTCACACAGCAGCCCTCCCAGTTCCCCTGTGTTCCTGGGCCTCTGTCCCCTGGACCGTGTGCCCACTACCACTGCCCCCAGGTCCCTGTTGTTGTTGGGGTGGTGGGTTATCCTGGGTTCCCTGTAGTGGTGGACACACAGCTGATTGACGTGTCCTGGGGACGGAGGTATGGGCCCGCTGGGTGGGTGCTGTGCTGGTGTTTCCATAGGAGGGAAGGTCTGCGGTGGCCTGTGCCTGTGTGAGGGGAACCGACTGTCCAGAGGTCCCCGATGGTCCGGTGCTGTCATCACTGTGGGCATCTTCTGTTGTTGGTGTGGACATGTGTGGACCCTCCAGTCCGGTGACGTTGGGTAGGGGTCCTGCAGGGGTATAAAAGGATGTTTATTAAATCTGTGTGTGTAATGGTGTGCAATGGGTGGGTGACCGTGTACCCCAGGGCTAGCATTCCTGTGTGGGAGATTGTGTGATGATGGTTTAGGGGTGTATGGGTATGTGCAGTGGCCATGCTTTGGCGATGGGTGTCCATGCTTTGTTGTTGCATGCAGGGCTTGGTGTTGGGATGTGTGGTTTGTGATGTTGGGACATATGTGAGGAGTTGGGGTGCTGGGGTGAGGGTGAGGGTGGGGGTATGTGATAGCATGCAGGTAGGGTGGGGGATGTAATAGTAAAGCTTTGTCTTACTAGAGTCCATTCCTCCACCTACTCCTGCAAGGCCCTCAGGATGCAGAATCGCCAAGACCTGCTCCTCCCATGTTGTTAGTTGTGGGGGAGGAGGTGGGGTTCCGCCGCCAGTCCGCTGAACCGCCAGGTGGTGTCTTGAGACCACGGAACGCACCTTTCCGCATAGGTCGTTTCACCTCTTCCTGATGTCCTCCCGATTTCTTGGGTGTTGTCCCACTGCGTTGACCCTGTCCACTATTCTTCGCCATAGCTCCATCTTCCTAGCTATGGAGGTGTGCTGCACCTGTGCTCCGAATAGCTGTGGTTCTACCCGGACGATTTCCTCCACCATGACCCTGAGCTCCTCCTCCGAGAACCTGGGGTGTCTTTGCCGTGCCATGGGGTGGTGTAGGTGATGTGTGTGGTGATAAGTGTGCTGATATGTAGTGGGGTGTTGTGTGAGGTGCGTGGAAGTTGTGTAGGTGATGGTGTTGTGTGCCTGTGGATGCTGTTGTTTTTGCTGGTGGTGCCTCTCTCTGGCCTTCTTTCAGAATTTTTTTTCGTTGGGGTTTGTGGGTGATGTGGGTGTGTGTTTTATATTGTATTGGGTGTGTGGGAGTGGTGTGTGTATGTGTATCAGGTGTGTGTATTTCGAATTGTCCAATGTGGCTGTGTTTTGTAAGAGTGTGTGTATTTTGAGCGCGGCGGTGTGAACCGCCAATGGAATACTGCGGTTGAAAGACCGCCACATGGATTCGTGTGTCGTGATAGTGTGGGCGTATTTCTGTTGGCGTGATGGTGTTGGTTTAGTTTTTGCCAGTTTATCACTGACCTTTGGTGTGGCGGACTTGTGTGGGTGTCTAACTTTTGGCGGTTTCCTAGATGTGGGTCATAATAGCTGTGGCGGAATTCCGCAGCGGTGTGTTGGCGGTCTTCTGCACAGTTGTAAGCGCCTTTTACCACCAATGTTGTAATGACCGCCAAAGTTTTAAACTAAAAAAATGCTGAAATTCACCAGTTATAGTTAACTTAAAAAAATGTAACATATCTTTTCCTTACACTAATTGTGACCTCACTATTATATCACTGATGACATGTTCTATGACATGACTGAAAGCATCAATGCAACATCTGAAATGACATAATTGATGACAACACTATGAAAGGCGGGGTGCAAGCTATAGCTATTTCATTTAACTTTAACTGGTGAATTTCAGTGTTTTTTATTGTCTGTCTTGACAGCTCAGCTATAACCAGCCAATTGTGTGAGCATCACTAGAGAGCGTCTTTGGCTCTACCCGCATGTTAGGAGCCAGGAGTACATGTCTTTATCGGAAGGAAGTTGTATGCTTCCACCAAAAAGTGTGGGCCCTCCACAAAGCTGTGATTATTTTTGCTTATTTATCCAGCTGCCTGAGCTTGAACTTTCAGGGCGACACCCATGACATCATATTGATATTAAAGTGTCTTAGATAAATAAATAATGTATGGTATTTTTCTCTGCCAGCAGCATAGATCGGAAGAGGGCAGTCATTGACTTACAAGGATGGTTAGATTTGGCTTGCAAGTGCAACTGCCACCTTAAGTTTTAACCTACACCCATATCATTTTACAATTCTTTGCTTACATGCAAATAAACATCCGTTCCCATGCTATTTTCTTATTTTCTTGTATTGCTTCACATTACCATACAACATTCCCTTAACCTTAAAAGCAGGCAATATTGACATTGTTAATGCTTATATATATATATATATATATATATATATATATATAAAACCTTTGCGTCACCTCCTTGTCGTTCACATGACCCTCCATTCAAGGTACCTTTCAATGGGTTGCGTGGGTCCAGTAGCCAGACTGCCATCAATCGCTGTCAGCCTGAACTTTGGATTTACCCTGATCTAGCACGACTTCAAGAAACCTTTAAGCACTATTGATCTCTAAGCACTGTATTGCACTTTATTCTTTAAAAATTCTTATATCAAGTTATACTTATTGGATTTTTTTAATTGTGGTCTTGTTTTACTCATAAAAATATTCTCTATTTTTCTAAAATGGTGTGGCGTTTTTTATGGTGTTTTCACCGTGTTACTGTAATTTAGGTGTTGCACAAATGCTTTACACATTGCCTGAATGAATGAAAGGAAAGAATTTGTAGAACACACTGTCACTCCAAAAGGAGCATCCTGACGCTGGGCAGAAAACGTGTATGGCTGCAAGACAACAGATTACCCAAATCCTACAGTTTAGATCTCTTAAGTTAAGTCTGACTGCTCTGTTCCAAGCTACCAGAGGGTGAGCACAGGTTAATTTAGGTTGTGTACCCGACTTACTCTGACTAGGATTGTGGTCCATACTTGGACAAGGTGCATACCTCTGCCAACTAAAGACTCAGGGCCTCATTACAACCCTGGCGGTTAAAGACCGCCAGGGCTGCTTTGGAGATTGTACCACCAACAGGCTGGCGGTACAATCTTGGGGATTACAACCGCGGCAGAAGCGCCGCGGTCGCACCGCCGGAACCGGCGGTTTACCGCCATGGTTGTCCCGGTGGTTTTAATCCACCGGGACAGCGCTGCCCCGGGGATTATGAGTCCCCTTCCCGCCAGCCTGTCCATGACGGTAGAGACCGCCCTGGAAAGGCTGGCGGGAAGGGGAGTCGCGGGGCCCCTGGGGGCCCCTGCACTGCCCATGCACTTGGAATGGGCAGAGCAGGGGCCCCCAGGCACAGCCCCACACTGCTTTTCACTTTTCACCGCCCGCCAAGGTTATAATGAGGCCCTCAATCTCTAACATATGTGTACCTCTCTCCCTCCCTCTGTTTGTGTGTGTATATATATATATATATATATATATAAAAATAATATAGATATATATATTCACTTGAAAAACAAAGGTTACAGGGACGTTATAGATAGGCTCACATTTTAAACATAGCAAACCATAGAAATTAATCTCTTATAGTTACAGTTATCTCAAGTAACTATAACTCCCCTGCCATACAGTTTTTCATCAAAACTTTTACGCCAAATATTCGATTGATATTATCGATGATGTTATCAAAGTTGTCATAAATGCCATAGTTTGTGGGATAATTAGAAGTGCATGGCGAGGGTGCTAGTTATTGTTACCTTGGGGCATGAGTTATAGTTAATTGAGGTAACTCTAACTGTAACTGGTAAATTTCTATTGTTTCGTATCTTTGGATTTACACCAAATAACCAGGAGACCTCTTTCTGGACCAAGAGCTACCTTTCTGCCAAATTTGGTGTAATTCCGTCCAGTTGTTCGGGTGCTATCGCTGTTCAAAATACTTATGGAAAAATAAATTGTGAAAATGCATTTTGGGACCCCAAAATGTCTGGAAAGTTTTGTGGTGATTTGTCAAGGGGGGGCCGAGAAAAACTTGGTTTTGTGGGGGGGGGGGAGGAATTGTGTGTTCCCCATGTTAATTCTCATAGAACCTTTGAACACAGCTACAGCCCGGGACACTGGACGGAATTACACTAAATTTAGGAGAAAGCAAGCTTTTGGTCTGCTTTTGGTTGAGAATTTAAAGAGAAAACAAATTTGTATATCTCTGGCCGCAGCGACTTGGCGGTTATTTCACAAATAAATCAAGAAAACTCACAAATGTTCGCAAAAAATGCGTGCGAAAAGAAGCACTGCAATTGGCTGACTGCAAACCCGACTAGAATGTTGGAGCCGCCATTTTATTTCACAGGGCATGGTCCCCTGGGGTGAAAATCCTCATTGAAAGTGACATAAGGGTTCAGGATGAAGGTACCCTGACTCCAGGGGTGTGATATAGGTGTGTTTTAGGGGAAAATTATGGGTGTAATAATTTTGCGGCACCATGCATTCACGATTGTTTGCAAACTATTCGGGAATGTGAAAAAATGTGGAAAAAAAATGCTGACATTCAAACACTAATTCATTCTTCCATACGTGCACTCAGACTCATGCTTCCACTCATACATCCACTCAGACAAACATGCACCCACTCAGACCCACTCATAGATTCACACACCCACTTTCAGACCCTCTCAGACACTCATGCACCCGCTCACAGATCCACTGACAGAGACAGTTCCTGTGGCCAACCTATGCCATGCGTGGCTTGGGGTTGGGTGGTTTGCATGGCGAAGGCACAAATTATAGTCACTTAGGGTGTGAGTTATAGTTACTTGAAAGAACTCTAACTATAACTGCTGAATTTCTGTACAAGTAAATTCGGAACCTAACACTCCTGTAAACTTTGTTTTTTTCAGTGAATACATACACACATACATATATATATATATATATATATATATATATATATAAATATATATATATATATATATATACACACACACACACATATATATATATCAGCTCCCTACCTCCCTCAGACTCCCAGTAGATCTTTTTCATTTTATGAAGCTGATTCCGGAGTGGGCTGCTCTTACTATAAAAGGCCAGCCTCCTTGTCTCATTTTCTTAAATTTAGGGATACAGATGAAATTAGCTCATGAAGCATACAGAAGTCTCCCAGGAAAGTATTTTCAAAAAACATTCTGAAGAAGGAGTGTCCATTGCCATGAAGTGTCTTGAAACAATTCTCTGTTTGACCGGGAGCCAGTACAAGGCATCAGAGACTCATGATCTTCTAGGCTGATTCAGGGCCAGCTTGGCCGGTGCAGTTTGCACTCTGTGGAATCTTTTTATTAAATAATCAGGGGCGTCTAAGAGAAGTGAATTACAATAATCAAGCCTACTCAGGATCACACTACTCATGATTAAGGATTTAGTATGGGGTGGCAT
The DNA here is from genome assembly GCF_031143425.1 of Pleurodeles waltl. Taxonomy (NCBI): domain Eukaryota; kingdom Metazoa; phylum Chordata; class Amphibia; order Caudata; family Salamandridae; genus Pleurodeles; species Pleurodeles waltl. Next base: position 478,866,114 of record NC_090440.1, on the reverse strand, counting down.
CATGGGAAGTATTTTTCGCAGCCCTTAAAGAAGCGAGAAGCATGTCCGGGCTACTTTTGGGATATGTGCTTCAAGAGACGGCTTGTTATCAAGGAGAACTACCAAATTACAAACTGACTATGATGGAGTGGGTGTGTTCATTGCTGTCAAAAGCCAGATGTTAGTAGGGAGATTAAGATGGATTTTATCAGCGGACCAACACAAAAACTCTGTTTTATCTCCTTTGAATTTAAGGGAACTAGATCTCAGCTAGTTGGCAATGTCCTTTACACAGTCATGAAAATTATCAAGCACTTTCTATTAATAACCCTCTAAAACAGGATCAGTTGGTGTACATCTCCATTATTGACTAATCTAAGATTGTAAAATTGAATGAGGGTCACGAGAGAGCTCATACACATATGGAACAAAATTGGACTCAGGGCTTACCCTTGAGGGACACAATGTTTCACATGCCTAAAGGCAGATCTATAAAGTGAGAGGGCGACAGCCTGACTGCACTCAGATAAATAAGAGCTAATCCACTCCAATTGTGACCTACCAATGCCAGCTAATAAGAGTCTGTCAAGAAGAATGGTATGATTGACCGTATTGAACGCAGCAGATAAATCAAGAAGAATCAGAATCACTGATTGGCCACAATCAACTGCCATTCGAGGCTCTTTTATGGCCATAATTAAAGCCGATTCAGTCCCATGAACTGATCTGAAACCAAACTGTTATGGGTCTAGTAATGAGTGTGATTCCAGAAAACAGGAGAGTTTTTTGCTGACATATCATTCTAAAAGTTTAATACGGAAGGGCAGCAGATAGATTGGCCTAAAGTTACTAATGACCTATGGGTCTAGTGAAGCTTAAAACATGGGAGAAATTATACCTTTTTTCCAGGCCCGAGGAACTATACCAGAATCCAGTCCAATGACTGGTTGCATATCTGAGGGAGCAGCGGGAGACAGTCTTCTGCTATGTGTTTCAAAATGTTATGTGGAAAAGTATCAAGGGGTGATCCAGAGGAGATTGATGTAGCTAATGAGAGGAATCATTGCTCTGAGAAGACTAAGCTTGGGATTATCCCCAGTGTTGGCTCTTCTAGGATGTTGGAAAATGGATTATTGGTAAGGGCAGGTAAGTAACTACACTTAACAATAGGCCACTAACCTCCACTTAGGTCCTGTTAGGTCTCAATAAATTAAACCCAGCTCAACCCTTGGTAGCTTGGCAACATGAGACAAGGCTTAACTTAGTAGACAAATGTGTAAAGCATTTAAAAATCACAAACCAGTAAATAAGTGAAACACAAAACACAATAAAAATCCAACACCAGTTCATAAAAATAGATTTCATTTTTTATCTTTAAAATTACACCAAAACGGTAAAAATGGATAAGGGGAAACAGAGATATGAAATTTTAAAGGATTAATGCTTTCTAGAGCATAGAAGCAACTAGCTCTCAAAGGGTTAAAAAAGGTCACACTGGAAAGGGATAAAGTCCAGCGTTCAGGCCACCCACAAGATAACATTGTCACACTTACTTTCAGAAGTGTTTCTTGATTCAGGAAAGTGGTCCCCAGCACCAGCCAAGGGTTCAGAGGCTCTGGTTTGCCTCTTGGGTTCTAGAACTATAACACCCACAATGCACCTTTTCAACTTATGGAGTTGCTCCTAGCATCTTCAAACTTCTGGATTTTCTCCAGAGGTCCTTTTTTGGTCCTTGAAGTGTCCACAACTTGATCCAAGGTTCCAAAAGCTCTGAGCTGCTCCTTGGGAGTTGGGACTACAATTCCCAGAATTCACTTGGTCAGAATCCTCAAATGGCCACTGGACGCTGGTCAGCTAGGGTCTGCTTGCAGGACTTGATCCAGGGGACTCTGGGAAGCTCCTTTGTACCTGTAGCAAACAGGGAGTCCCTTCGTGAAGCAGTAGAAGACAGGCAAAGTCCTTTTAGTGGTGAAGCCCAAGTGTGCAGCTGGTGCAGTCCTTCAGAGTGCAGTGTCCAGGTGCAGGTCAGGGGTCCAGCAGGGCAGTCCTTCTTCTTCTGATGTTTTTCCTTGTTGGGATCTGGTTGTTAACTGAGGTGTAGGTGCAGGTCTGCCAGTTTTATCCTTGCTCCTGAGTGAAAAACAGGGGGGTCCTGGTTCTCCAATCAGGTACAGGGTCCTTCCCCCTGTGATGACTACTTCCTGGGAAGTGTGGGAAAAATCAATCCCAGGGAGCAACATTCCTCAAAACTCCATCATGGCTGAAAGTGATTTTTGGAGGTTACATCTGGCTGAGCCCACCCACTGTGGCTAAAAATCACACCCTTCTCCTGCCCTCTCCTAATCTAATCGGGAGCACCTAATTGTCTGGGGTTGCAGGATGTGAGTGAGGTACTGGGGTGCTCCAAATATCCTTCCCTGCCATTGAAGACGAGTTTGGCAGCCCTCCCTCCTTCCTGCTTCTCCATCTGCTGAGGGAAGATCTCCTCCCACAGGCACATTCCTTTGTGTTGTTCACCCCAGGCTGCTTCACTCCTCATCAAGGCAGCTTCACCAGGCTGCCAGAGGCTGGCCAATTAGAGCACAGCACTAGAGGGCTGAAGTTGGCAACTTTTTAGGTAGAGTTTAAAACTCTTTACCTGAACAAGTTATGTTAAATCCAACAATTGTAAGTTGTGGGATATATTATAATAATTAATTTGAAACCAAACCTGAGGTATCTGACACTTAAGGGAACTTTATAAATGAAAATAAAGCCTCCCCATTCTAGCCTACGGAGGCCATTCACTACAATTAAGGAAACACAAATGTGGCTGTTTTAAGTCACCAGTGTTTATAAAACTATTTCTATAAGGTCCCTGCTTATAGTTACATGGCACCCAGCCCTAGTGGCACATACAGAACACCTTAGGGGTGACTTATATGTAAAAATAAGGTAGTTTAAGACTTTGGAAGTACTTTTAATTCCAAAGTCAAATTTGCATATATTTTTAATTTAGAAGCAGCCAGCAAGGCAGGCCTGCCTTTAAAATGACACTGGGCACCTCAGCAGTGCACCTATGGGTGCACTATCTATGCTGGGGTCCCTAAACCTACATGCCCTACCATATACTCAGGACTTATAGGTAGATTGACATAGCCAATTATAATTAGCCTAATTTGCATACTTATTTTGCACAGAGCACAGGCCCTGGGACTGGTTAGCAGTACCCAGGGTACTATCAGAGTCAGGACACACCCGCAAAAAGTGAAAAATGGGGGCAAAAAGACAGGGAGCCTCTGCAATCAACCCTGTTTTCTCACATAGGGCATGTACCAGAGGGACGTGGGAGGGCTTCTCTAGAGAGGCTATTGTCAGGTAAGGTGAGAACTGCAGAGGAACATCCGGTTAGGCAAGTTTCTCTAATGTCCTTCAAGATCAAATAAATCCTCTTCTCAAAAACATGGCAAAATTGTCACATAATTCTTGGGAAGACCCTTTTCACATAGTCAGGGTTAGAGAGTTCCTTAAAGATTTCAAAAACTTTTTTAATATTGTTAGGTGCCATTAAAATAGTGGTGGCTTTTTAATGGCCTTGGCTTCATTGATCTCCTTGGTAAAATCATTTCAAGAGGACTTTAACCATCCTTTGTCTTCCTCTTTAGAAGGCTTGCGCTACTTCCTCTCATTTTGTCTCCAGAACAGTTTCAACTTCTATAAATCAGTATTGTACCGGGGGCAGAGAGGCGACTATGTTTTTTCCTCTTTTGGACAGAAATCTCTTTATCCAATAAACAAAGGATTTTGCCTTCCATAGAATTATAGTTCTCATTTACCAATTTGTCATGGTCAAACAAATTTATAATGGTTGACATCCCCACATGAAAAGATGCTCATGGTTTGTGTCAGGTCCTGCCAATATGCAAGCTAGTGTCCCCCTTTTTTTGCTACGGAAAGATCTTAAGTGCATGCTCTGTCCAACTGAGAGGAACCACACGCTTCACGCAGATCAGGCCATCTGGAGGCAGAATTAGGTCTAGTGTATGACCACTGAGGAAACCAGCTGACTTAGGCCTAAGATCTTACAGAAGTTATCAAATTCTGTGTGGGAGGAAGAAGGTGGCGATTCTTCAGCCCGCATAATAAAATCTTCAAGAATGAAGACGTCAGAGTGGTTCAATGCTATGTTTTATATAGACTCTATCAGGGATTGAGGCTGTGCCACTGAGAGGCCAGGGAGGTGGTAGCATAAAATACCAGACATTAAGGATGCTTGCTTAGATTTCAAGGAAAACCTTGTCAATACCAGAGGGTTTGTCCACTGTTAGAGATATCAGATTCGAGCATTATTTGAATGTAACCCCAACCCTATCACCTCTCAAAGACAAACATAGTTTATGCAGGCTATTGTATCCTGAGGGGCAGGCTAGACCAAAATCGATTGCTGAATCACAGGTGGTCCAGGTTTCAGTAATAAAAAGAATGCAGAATTCTTAATAAGGGACCTCACATTAATCAATCCACAGAAAACAAGGTGAGGCGGCATAGAAAAGTGAGGAGTAGTTGTCTTTTATACTTTCCTGTGCTGGGGACTATGATTTAGCTTACTGAACTGTAAGAGTTCTTCTCTGGTATAGCTCAGTCTATTATTCAGTCGCTTATAGAAAAAACTGGTAGCACGGCTGGCGATGTGCACAGCCAGTGAGCAAATAGGTGCAGATGGCCTTAAGCATGCCATTGGCAAGCCTGTGTCGTAGACGGGTCTACATCAGGTTCAAATAGTCTCCTCTCCAAATGAGGCGAAAAGACTAGACTGGTAACCACAATGATGGCCGTTCCAAATGGCCCGCTCTTACAGATGGGAGTAAAAACATGTATACAAGATGTTTAAAAGAATAAGCTCCCAAGAAAAGCCCAAAAATAAATTTTAGACAGTTATACAGGGAAAACGGTTGAACATAATTAAACCAAATTTGGCAGAAAGCTATATCTTTTCACCAAAATTGCTCTGGTTTGTGACTTGGTGTAAATCTGTTCAGCCAATTTGAGAAATTAAGGTTAAAAAATAGAGATATCTGGGGGACACATCCAGATACGCTGTGGTTGATAACTTTAAAGGGGTCTAGTCAAGCTTGATCTTGTAATCTGAAAAATATGTTGTAGTCCATGTGTCCTGAAAATGAATACAAAATATGTAAGTGGGGTCAGGGAGGGGCAGGGAGAACACACCCTGATCCCAAAGGGCATGTGAGAGGCCTCAAAGGGGTACTGCTTTGGTTGGTTGGCCACAACATGGACAGCACATTGTGGCAGACACTTCAGGACGCTGGGACATGGTCCCCACTGAAACGCATTGTTAAATGAGGACCATTGAGGGTCTGTGTAGGAGGCTGGCCTGGTGTGTAGTGGGTACCTATGGTACTTACACCTTTTACTAGGTCCAGTTATCTTTTATTAGTGAAATGTAGGCAGTGTCTTGAAGACAGGCTCTCTAGAGGTAGCTGTGGATGAGCAGCCAAGGCTTATCTAGGAGACATGCAAATCTCATGCAATACCACTGTAGTCACACAGTACTCACACACATGAAAGAAATCACTCAGTGTTACCAAAATAAAGGTACTTTATTTTGGTGATGCAAATACCAAAAATACCATAGAGACTATACTCCCTTAGGGGGTAAGTAATACACAAATTATTTACACTAGTATGCAGAAATTGGCTTAAAAACAGTTAGAAAACAGTGCAATTAGTGAAAATCACAATAGTCAGAAATGGGCCTAGGAGGAGCACAAACCATATACTTAGAAAGTGGAAAGTGAAAGTCGGTCTATCACCTAGGAAAGTGTAGTGTGGGAGTACTAGAAAAGCCCAAAGGCAAGTACCATAACCCACCCCGTGACCGTGAAAGCAGGGGTAAATCACAGTAACTTTCCCAGAACACACACAGAAACAAGAAAAAGAATTATGCAAAACCCAGAAGAGACTGCAAGACACCAACAGTGGATTCCTGGACAAGAAGACCTGAGGAAGAAGGGGAGCAAGTCCAAGAAGCACAGAAGAGTCCAGGAAGAGCAGGAGCCCCTGCTAAAGCGGATGAAGTTGCAAAAGGAGAACTACAGGTGAAGAAGAAAAGTCAGCACTGCACCCAAGAAGACGAAGTAATTCAGGTTCCTGGAGGGTGCAAGTGTTGTTCTCCGGTGGATGGAGGACTGCAGTTGGGTTTGCATCGTTGGAGTCCGTCAACAAGCCTTGGCACACGCAAAGCTTGCGGTTGGCGGAAAATGGCGCGCCCTGGACCAGGAAGGACCAGGTGGATTCTACCCAGGTGGAGTAGTCAAAGGGGGCTCCCAGCAACTCAGAGAGCCCACAGAAAACCAGACAGTGCACACAGGAGTCCCACAGCACGGGGACAAGAAAGTTGCAGAAGAGGCCAGCACAGCACTACGACAAAGGCTCCTACGACACTGGAGACCCACTCAGGAAGCTGTGCGTCACAGGATAGAGTCCTGGGGGCCGGAGCTACGAGATGCACAAAGTACTTGGAGGTAGGAAGGTAACAAGCCTTGGTAGCTGCAAAACACATGGGGCAAGGGGGTACTGTCCTGCATGGGGAGGCAAGCTCTTACCTCCACCAAAGTTGGACAGTTGGAAGAGAGGACGATCAGGACCACTTCAGTCCACCACCTGTGATGCAGGATCCACGCAGCTCAGCAGGAGAGGGGATCGATGCAGCAGGTCATCGTTGCAGTTGGTGCCTGCAGAAACAGGGAAGTGACTTCTTCACCCCAAGGGAGATTCCTTCCCTCTTCTGATGCAGGCTGAAGACAGGCTGTCTTCAGAGGATGCACGACTGGGAAACAGTTGCAGTTGCTGGCAGGAGCCAGAGATACAATGTTGCAGAAGGCGTCTTGCCTCTTTGTTGCAGCTTGTAGAGCTCCTAGAGGATCCAGATGCAGTTTCTTGAGTGAGAAGTCGAAGTGGAGGATGCAGAGGATTCCTGCTGGAGTCTTGAATCCGAGGAACCACCCAAAGGAGAGACCATAAATAGCCCTAAAAGGGGGATTGGTCACCTAACCAGGTATGCACCTATCAGGGGAGGGCTCTGATGTCACCTGCTGGCACTGGCCACTCATATACTCCCAGAGGTCCCTACCAACCTTGAATCCAAGATGGCAAAAGCTAGGGACCCTCTGGAGGAGCTCTGAGCACCACCCCTGGGGTGGTAATGGACAGGGGAGTGGTCACTCCCCTTTACTTTCTCCAGTTTCATGCCAGAGCAGGGACTGGGGGTCCCTTAACTGGTGTAGACTGGTTTATGCAAGGAGGACACCAAATGTGTCATTTAAGCATTTCCACTGGCATGGGGAGAATACCCCTCCCAAGCCTGTCACACCTATTTCCAGAGGGAGAGGGTGTAAAACCCCTCTCCCAAAGGAAATCCTTAGTTGTGCCTTCCTGAGCTTGAGCTTTTCAAGGAATAGGAGGGCAGAAACCTGCCTTTGACGTGGCAGCAGCTTGGGCTGCTTAGAAAACCTCAGAAGGCTGAAATGGCAATACTAGGGCTCCTCTAAGGAGCCCCCAGAGTGTGTGGAATCATACAACTAATGCTTGCAAAAGCCTTGGGGTATGATTCCAACATGTTTGATACCAAACATGCCTATGTTCGGAGTTAACAATATATAGCTCGACATAGGTAGTGACCTATGTCCTTACACGCGCAAAAGTGAGGGGACACCTATGAGGCGTCCCCGCACTCATGAAGCCTGGGAAAATGGTCCTGGAGGTCATGCGGACACCTCTGCACTCACACACAGGTAATTTGCACCCTGCCCTCAGGGCTGAAGGGCCTGCTATAGGGTTGACTTATAAGTTATCTGGTGCACTGTAAATGGCAGTGAAAGGGTGCTTGCATCTTTTCACGCAGGCTGCAATGGCAGTTCTGCAGAAGCCTTTGCATGGTCTCCCTATGAGTGGAAAAATATGTGCTGCAGCCCATAGGGATCCCCTGGAAACCCAATGCCCTGGGTACCTGGGTACCATTTACTAGGGACTTATAAGGGGGCACCAGTATGTCAATTGTGAGTGAAATACAGAGTTTTGGGAGAGAGAGCATAATCACTGGGGTCCTGGTTAGCAGGATCCCAGTGAACACAGTCCAACACACTGACAGGCTGAAAATGGGGGTAACCAAGCCAAGAACGAGGGTGCTTTCCTTTAGTCTCTTTTTGACGGTCACAAAAAAGAAGCCGATGTAAAGGGCAATCACAGATTTTAGTCATGAAATGCATAATTTGCTGTAAGGTATGGTAACATAACATGGATTTGTAGAACACAAGGCCTGTCACCTGTGAGGGTATCCAGGCATTAAGTAGGTGCTCGTTCTGCAAGCAGGATGAGGTGAAAAGCCAGGATTTCAGTTTCTTGCAGAAATCTTTAAGTGACATGGCTGTCCTGATGTTCTAGGGGAGGTCATTCCAGAATTTGGCTGTCAGGTAAGATAAAGCTGTACGTCCTGTTTTGCTTCTATGGATATGGGGGTGTGGGCAAGTGGGAGTGATGAAGAGTGGAGGTTCCTGGTTGGTTGGTTGGTGGAAGTGTACAGAGGGTTAAGGTAGGTGGGACCCCAGTTGTAAAGTGCCTCGTAGGAGTGGGTGAACTTTTGAACTGGCAAAATTTCTGAAAGGGGAGTCTGTAGTTTTTGGAGGGGAGGTGTGATGTGTGTGCAGCGAGGAAGGTTGAGGATTAGTCTGCAGCGGTGTTTTAGATGAGTTGAAGCTTGTGCAGCAGGTGTGCGGAGATGCTGTAGTAGAGGGTGTTGCCATAGTCCAGTCTGCTTGGGATGTGGGCCTGGGTGATTCTGATGTCAGGAGGGAGCCATTTGATGATTTTCTGAGCATGTGAAGAATAAGAAAGCAGGCAGAGATGACAACATTGATTCGATGTCTCATGGTGAGGTTGATGTCCAGTATGATGCCCAGGTTTCTGGCATGGTCAGAGGGTGAGGAGATGGGGTCTGTTTCTGTGGGCTACCAGGTGGAGTCCCAGGATGAGTTACTCTTGCTGAATATTAGTACGTCTGTCTTGTCAATGTTAAGTTGAGGTAGATGCCTCTCATCTAGTTGACCATATTGGTCATGCACATTTTGAAATTACTTTTAGTGGTGTTTTCTGGGAGGGATAGGATGAATTGATTGTTGTCTGAGTAAGAGATGATAACGAGTCTGTGGATCTGAATGATGCTTACTAGAGAAGTCATGTATACGTTGAAGAGAGTGGGACTCAGTGAAGCGCCTTGTGGGGCTCTGCAGATGAGGTCCTTAAGCTCTGAGGTGAACCGAGAGAGCTTGATCCATTGTGTTCTTCCAGTTATAAAGGAGGTTATCTACTTTAGAGATGGTCCTTGGATACTGGGTTTGTAGAGTCTTGAGAAGTGTGTTGTGGGAGACTGTGTCAAAGGTGGCAGAGAGGCAGCATTGTGTCCTCAATCTAGTATGGTATAAATGTCATCTGGAGCTGCAATGGTTGTTGTGGTTACTGCAGAAACCTGATCGCAAGCTGTCCAGGAGTTTGTGGTGTCCAAGGTAGTGGAAGAGTTGATGGTTGATAGTTTTTTCTATGACTTTGGCTGGAAAGGGGAGCAGGGAGATAGTTGAGTAGTTGCTGAGGACTTTGGAGTCCGCAGATGGTTTCTTGAGGAGTGGGGTGACTTCTGTGTGTTACCAGGTGTCTGAGAAAGTGGCTTTGGCATTTCCGTGCTTAAGCGCGTCTTCAGAGGTTGAAGAAGCAGTGAAGACATGGGTCTTTGTGGGTTTGTGCGCCCACCAAGTGAATGGATGCCATTACAGCTTCTGTGTCTTTGTTGGTCATATGGGTCCACTCTGTGGGTGGGATGACCTTAGTGGTGGAGGTCAGAGGTGAGGTGTGGTTGAGATTGCAGTTCCTGTAGATTTTAGATACCTTGTTGTGGCAGATGTCAGAGAGTTGAATGCAGGGTCCTTATGATGGGGTGATGGAGTTGGAGGTGGCGGCAGGATTGGTACATTTCTTAATTATGATGGAGAGTTCTTTGCTTTTGTTGTTGCTGGATTCAGTCCTCTGTGTCTGAGCTTTCTTCTTGATCTCTTTCAGTTTTGTGGGGGTAGCTCCTGAGCGAGGTCTTGTAGGCCTTCCTGAAGGCAGGCTCTTGTGAGGTTCTTCATTTTCCTTTTAACTGTCTGCATCACCTCTTGGACTCTCTCAGTGTGTCCATGTACCAGCTCGCATGTTTGTTTGTCCTCTTCGGGTTGGCATTTGTGAGCAGTGTGAGGATGCTGGTGGAGCTTCAGTTATTGAAACAGTGTCTTTTGGTGTCATCGTAGAAGATAGGAAAGTGGAGCTGGAGGGTGCTGACCCATGCAACTTCAGCCACCTTCTTCCAGCTGTGGCTGGTGGTGCATTGCCTCTCAGTCAGTGTGGTGGGTACTGTTCAGATGTTGAAGTGTATGATGAAGTGGTCTGTCCAAGTGAGCGGGGAGATGTGGCTGACCTTGATTTTGTCTTTGGAGGTCCTGGGCGTGTCCTGTGGCATGAATGGGCATGCATGGGCCCTTTCACAAGCTGATTAGGTCTGATGTTTTGTAGGCTGTCTAGTAGGTCTGTGGTGTTGGAATCTGCGGGGTCGTCAAGATGGAAGCTAAGGTCACCTAGGAGTAAGATGTTTTTGGATGTTATGTTGAATGGGGTGATGAGGTCAGTGAGGAGGTTGCTGAGGTTGCCCTAGGATCCTGGTGGCCAGTACGCGAGGATCCCCCTGATGGTGGTTTTGCCATCCATCTGGAGCTTGAAATGTAAGTGTTCTAAGAAAGAACTTTCTGGATCATTGATGGCAGTGCATTTGTTGGTGTCTCCGTGGGTGATGGCTATGCCACCACCTGGTTTCATGGTTGGTTCCTGGAGCAGGATCTTATATCCTGATGGGATGGCATTGCCAATGTCAGGTGTAGATGAAGGGTTGAGCCAGGTCTCTGTAAGGAAGACGGGATCTGGTGCTTGGGAGTGGATGAGGTCCCGGATCTCAGAAGCATGCTTGTTGAGAAAGTGGGTGTTGAGAAGCTTGCATGCAAGTCATTGTTAGTGAGCGGGTGGGGCACTGTGCAAGGTGTGGGTGTGGGTGGTGAAGTAAGGAGTGGTTCTGTGTGAGTGGGTGAGGGTGTGGCTGGAGGGTGTAAGAGTGAAGCAGCAGTTGAAGCAGCAGTGTCAGCATGTGAAAGGACCGACTGTGGAGTTTTGTGTGGCAAGGCAGTAGCTGTCTTGGTGGTGTCCATGGCTGAGATGAAGGAGTTCCTTGGGTCAGTGACTGTGCATGCCCGGAGGACCAGGGTTCCTGGAGCTGGGTGCGGTTCAGGTGTGGATGGGCGCAAACAAGCTTTCTTTTAGTGCGCCTTTTGCTGTGTAAATCCACAGCATGGTCACTCTGCAGCCTGCATTAAGTAGGTGGTGAAGTGGGCGGGGCTTGGAATCAGTAGGAATGGGGAGGGTGGGAACTGAACAGCAGTGGTTGAGACTGCAAGCAAACAAGAAGGTAACAGCTGGAACAGGGCAAAAACTAGACTAAGCCACACCAGGAACTAGTCTAGGCAGAGGAACAGGCAAGCTGGGTTCCCAGGTACCTACTCTAGTTTGATGGTGGTACCAATCTAATTTTAAGAATTGTGGTGAATTCTAAGGTGAATTTACCATACATAAGGTGCTGATCTTCTGCTGGGATTTTATGAACCAGAAAAAAATAAAAAGTGAAACACCATGAAGGGGGTTGTTTCGTCATAGAAAGTATGGTCTGTGCTATGGAAAGGAAACTTGGGACACATTTTCTATGAGTTCTCATTGACATTCAGACTGAAACATACTTTCACCACCAACACAGCCTGTCTGTAACCCCTGCCCGTTAATCCGATCAACTGCTGCTTTACCATAATGCTCTAATGAGCAACTAGAGTGCTAACAATATGTATTTATGACAAAGGTGTGCCATGCCTGAATGACATCTTGATGGAATCAAAGTGAAAAAAGCTGATAGTATTTCCTACAAAGGATACTGTAGTACATGAAAAAATGAGGGAGCTTGATAAAAATAGAGTCTCCCAAGATGGCACAGAGGAAAATGAAAAAACAAATATAATCCAGATGACATCCAAATTAGCCCCAATTTTGCTCAATGATAGAAGTGTGCAAAATGCTTAACTATCTCGTGCCACAAATAATCAAGTAATCAACTGGATAACATACATAAAAATGGCAACCAGTTTAAAAGCCTTTTGCCACTAATTGAAACCCAGAAAATATGTTCTCATTTTAGATTTCTAGAGAACTATGCATATTTTCAAGAAGAAAAAGATCCCTCTATTTTTTTTAATTTCTAAAGGGAATGCTTTAGGTTTTACAGTTTGTATTCCTTGGGGATGATTTCAGGTTTGCCACACTTTTGTCATAAATACAGAGTGTTAGAGCACTAGCTGTTCATTAAAACACTGTGGGTGGGAGGAAGCAAGGGCATGTACTTGGACAATGGAGGGCAGGGATGATAGTGCAGGCATAGAGGCAGCACCACCCTGGGCATTAAGGAGGAGGAGTGCCAGCAGAACAGACCACAGACAGGAGGGACAGTGGCAGAACAATGGATCCTGGAGTACAGGGGGTATCAGCAGCAAACCAGCCATGCAGGACAGGTAAGAGGGGAAGTGGCAGCACAACGGACTGTGGAGGGCAAGATAGATTAGGTAGGTGCATGGACTTTGAAAATGGAGGGCTGCGGTAGGTGGAAGGGGCAGCAAGCACTACTACACAGGGCAGGCAGCAGGGGTAGTGGCAGCACAAAAGACCACATAGGACAGGCGGGAGGGCAGATGCAGCACAACTCACTACTGTGGGCTAGAGTGGGGGAAGAGGCATGCACTTGGAGAACAGAGGAGGGGAGGGGTAGAAGGGTAGAAAGCTGACCACACACGGCAGGTGGGAGGGATAATTGCAGCACAATAGACCATGAAGAGCAGGAGGGAGGGGCAAGGGCATGTATACTGACAATGGTGGGCATAGGGAGGGAGTCAAGGGCAGCAAGCCGAACACACAGGGCAGGCAAGCAAGAGGGATAGTGGCAGCATAGTGATCCATGCAGGGCAAGACTAAGTGGGAGTCCCTCTGCCCTCTCAATGGGCAGAGGGAAGGAGGCAAGAGCAGTAAGCTAAGCATAAAGTGCGAGCAGGGGTGGTTGTGGTGTCAGAAAAACCCACACAGGACAGGCGAGAGGAGCAGGTCACAGACTCCGACCATGGAATGCAAGATGGAGGGTGGGCAAGGGTAGCAAGTTGACCATGGAGTAAAGGATGCATGGTCATGGGAAGCACAACTGACGATGGAAGGCAGGAGGGAGGGGGCAATGGCAAGCACACAGAGAATGAAGGGCAGAAGCAGAGGGGACAGGGGCAGCAAGCTGACCACATAGGGCAAGTCAGCATGGATAGGGGCAGTAAGCTGTCAACAGAGGGCTGCCAGGATGAGGCTGGGGCATGCATATGGTAAACAGATGGCAGGCAGAAGTGGGGAAGGGGCAAAAAGGCGACCATGGCGACAAAGTTGGCAGGGATAGGGTTAGCGTAATTGACCATTGAGGGCAGGAGGCTGTCATGGGCAGAGGTAGTTAAATGGACATGGAGGGTAGGCAGGTGGAAGGGGCACACATACGGAAAAGGAAGGGAAGGAGGGCATTTAAGGAAAGGCAGGAGGAGCAAGGGCACACAGATAGACAAAAGGGGGCAGTTACAAGGGGTCAAGGGGCAGCAAGCTGACTGCAGAGGGCAAGAGGTAGGGCAGAGGCACACAGACTAAGAACAGAAGGCAAGCAGGAGGGGAACAGGGGTTGCAGGGGCTGTAGTGGGTTGGCCACAAGCAGGGGTTGGCTTTTGCCAACCCCCTGTTGCATATGGCCATATGCTGTGTGCTGTGGAGGTGTTGGATGAATATATTAACAAAAACCCTAGATATGCATGAAAAAACAAAAGTTAAATAGATGTTATCAACAAGTAACGTAATATAATCTTCCTTAACAAAAATCTATTACTTGTTCTCCGCCGTGCAGTGCTTATGATGTTCAATGTACTGTACAAACCATTTCAGCCTTTCAAATGTGTAAAAAATTGCTGCATGGCACATAGGGGGTCATTCCAACTTTGGCTGGCGGCGGAGGCCGCCCGCCAAAGTTCAGCCGCCAGAAGACCGCACCGCGGTCAAAAGACCGCGGCGGTCATTCTGGCTTTCCCGCTGGGCTGGCGGGCGACCGCCAAAAGGCCGCCCGCCCAGCGGGAAAGCACCAGCAACGAGGATGCCGGCTCCGAATGGAGCCTGCGGAGTTGCTGGTGTGCGACTGGTGCAGTTGCACCCGTTGCGATTTTCAGTGTCTGCCAAGCACTTTGATGTAACCACTGTTAGGGGGCCCCTGCAGTGCCCATGCCAGTGGCATGGGCACTGCAGGGGCCCCCAGGGGCCCCACAACACCCGTTCCCGCCAGAAGGGGTCGGAATCCCCATGGCGGCGCTGGTTTCCCGTTTCTGACCGCGGCTGTACCGTCGCGGTCAGAATGCCCATGGAAGCACCGCCAGCCTGTTGGCAGTGCTTCCGCGGTCGTTGGCCCTGGCTGTCAGAATGACCCCCATAATCATGAAAAGTGTAAATTACATGAAGATATGTGCTAGTGTAAAATAAGTATACTGTAGCCCACTCCCTCTGCACACCAGCAACATTACTTAGACAGGCCCCACTATGCACAACCTCCACACTGTGCAAAACTCTTTATGAAACGTTCAAGCTCTCTGCAAACTCAAGCGTCAATAGAGGGCCAAGTCCCTACTACGCACAGCCTTTAACCTGGCACAACTATTTATGGAGAGGCCAATCCCACTAGACACATAAGTCCTGTTAGGTGGCTAAGCTCCTACTATGCATAGCCTCTACCCTGTGCACAACTCTTTACGAAGATGTCAGTAGCTCCATACACACACCACATTAGGTGCCTAAGTCTCTACTATTCACTGCCTTTGTCTGTACACAGCTCTTTACCAAACAGTCACTCTCACCAGACACCCAGGCCCCATTAGGCGACTAAATCCCTAGGACACACAACCTTCACCCTGTTTGGGATAACACTCCTCAGACACCCAGGTCGCTTTAGGAGGTCAAGCATGTTTCAACATATTACACTTATTAGCAGTACAAAAGGTAGAGAAAGTTTGCTGTGGCTGAAGCTCAATAAATACCTTTCAGTGTGAAAAGTTTATAGCAAAGTCTGACACTTATTGGGTGATCATTGAGGTCTTCAGGGATGTCATTTGAGATGTCATCAGTGATGTAATTAATTATGTCACTGAACATGTCATAAGAAATGATTTCTTGTATGTTTAGTTTTCAGGAATAATAACCTCTACATCAAAGTACAGATAGTTGCTTAAATAGATCCATCACTAAGGAATATTTAGTCACGGTTGCAGTTTATGGCAGGTCTATGAATGCCAGTTACTAAACATGGCATGGCTTGTACTGCATTTAGACAACCCACTAAGCCTTGCAAACTTTAGTGTCCTGTAGAAGTAATGAGTCACAGTGGAGGCGTCCAGTGTCTCAGTTTTCCATTTTTTCACCCAATCATGGTGAAACTGATACTGGTCTCCTTGTGTTCTGGTTCTGGGAGGATCTAGACTGGGAGTTCAGATTGCACTGTTACCAGTGAGGAGGCTCAAGACTAATTTTCATATGGCAGGGTCCAAACCGAGGTGGCATGGTGGGCTAAAGAATGATGGGTTGGAATACCAACCTAAGCGATTGCCAGTGGTTAAACTTATTGAAAGCATTCCTCTCATCACCTTTTCTGTGTTTGATGTCACACCATAAGTGGCCAAAGATATGCCCAGATGTGGGTCCCATGCTCATTGTGCCACTGGAACCAAGCTACACCCGACTGACGAGTCCCAATCAGGGCAAAACCAGTCTTTGTTGGCTTGTGTTCCGGCTCAGGGAGAACCTAGCCTGGTAGTCCAGGGTGGACTGCAATTCTTAGAACAGGTTCAAGACAAATTTGCATATGGGTGGTTCCAAGCTGAGGTGGCATGGTGAGCAAAAGAGAGATCAGTTGGAATGCCAGCCCAGGTGATTGCCAATGGTTAGCCTTTAACACAAGTATTCCGCCTATCACATTTTTGTGTTTGCTGTTATGCCCTAAGTGGCCAAGGGTATGCCCAGGTGTGTGCCCCTTGCTCACTCTGCACTGGAACCAAGATACACCTAACTGAAGAGCCTCAGTCAGGGAGAAACTGATTTTGGGTTGCTTATGATCCAGTACAGCGAGGACCTGTCCCCTGCAGTTTGGGCTGGGTGGTTTCTATTGAAGCAGGGTAAAGATAGATTTGCCTATGTCTGGGTCCAAACTGAGGTGGCATGGTGGGCAAATAAATGATGGGTTGGGATCCTACCCTACTGATTGCCAGTGGTTAAGCTTATTGTATGCATTTTTCATATCACCTTTTGTGCATTTTATATAATGCCCTAAGTGGCCAAGGAGAGTGACAGCCATGGGTCCTGTGCTCCCTGTGCCACTGGAACCAAACTGAAGAGCCCCAATTCAGGAGGGCTCAGTCTTGGGCTGCTTATATTCTGATACAAGGGAGACCTGGCCAGGCAGTTCGGGCAGGACTCTCTTTTTGGAGCAGGGTCAAGTCTGACATGCCTATGGCTGGGTCCAAAATGAGGTGGTGTGTTGGGCAAAAGAACAATGTGATAGAATGTTATCCCAAGGGATTGACAGAGGTTAGACGTATTGCAACTATTCCTTCTATCACCTTTTGTGTGTTAGTTCACCCTGCTCTGCCTTCAAATCAAATATGAAGGTCTGCCAAAGCCAAATTAGCAAAACTGAATTATAATATTAGTTATATTCACCATGTTTTCCTGCCTCTGAGTGTAAGTGGGCAGGCCTCATCTGTGTGAGTACCAAGTAACGTAAACATCCTTGACGAGTCTGATAGTTTTAAATCAAAAATGCAACAAATGTGTTTGACGATTGCCTATTGCTTTACTTCTTCTACTGAAGAAACTTTGAAGACTGACTAGTGGTTCTTCGGCAGGCAGTAGTCTTAATGTTCACTTCCAGTCTTGGAATATCTGGGACCTGGTGCTTTTATTCGAAGGTTACATGGAGTACCAGTGAAGAAATAATAACTGCAGAGATTCAAAGATCAGTATTGATGATACTCAGCATGTGTCACAGTGTTCAATGCAAGGCATTGTCACTGTACCATCAATGTAAAGCTACAAAGATGAATGATTTCAGAGGAATCAATGATTTATTCTTTAGAGAGGCATTTTTAGTCTGCTCCACAGGTTAATTCAAAACACCCATCATGAAGAAATATAATATGTTGCAGGGACATATCTATCAGTGATGCAGCTGGTGCAGTGCATGGGGGCCCAAAGGGCCCAGTTTCCCCTCCACCACCTACATCTTACTGATTTGTTTGGAAGTGATTGCCTGGGGCCTGCCAAAACGGTGTTTATTATTGGTGTGGCAGAGGAAGCATAAGGGTTAGAGGGCTGGAGGGCATAGTCGCAGAGAACAACAAAGGTCCCTGGCAGGCATTCAAGCAGAGATATGCAATGATTATTTTTTAATCCACAAAAATGATTTTTAACACTTGAAGCTGCTGATGATGTTACTTTCCTGTTTTGTATGTAGATGGGGTCAAAATTATGCTTTCTTTTTCGTTGTTCCTTCAGCTCTGCAGCTTGAGGCACTTTGCCATCGGGAATGATGTCAACATAACTGAAGATATTCCATTGATCTAGGCATTATCCTGCGTTATTCACAAAACTAAAAAGTACAGCATGACAGTATAAGATGTTTACTACTTTGCATTACTAGAGAAAGTGCATTTTTTCAGAAATACACATGGTTTTGAATACTTTTGTGGAAAGACAGGGGTTCATAGAATCTACTAAGTAGGTCTTCTGTGCACCACATAGAACCGCATAGATTTACACGTCATGGTTGTTGCACTCAGCAACATGGAGCCCGAGCAGGCAGTGGCGTGGCATCGGACAGCAGTGCTGGTTCTGGGGTCGCTGAAGTTGATGGACGAGCTAGGGGATAGTAGATGAAGTCTTTGGTGGTCCAGAACAGGAGGCAAACTCAATCCAGGCCCTTGGAGAGCACTTGTGGAGGAAGCCAGAGTCCTTCCAGCAGAGTCAGAGAGCAGCAGGCAGCAGGGCAACAAGCAGGATAGTAGTCCTTCTAGCAATGCAGTCCAGATGAGTCCTTTAGGCAGCTCAGCAGTCCTTCTGACAAAGTCCAGTTGTAGATCCAGATGTGTCTGATTTGGTGGGGTCACCGGCCCAGTATATATACCCAAAATCTACTTTGAAGTGGAGGAAACTTCAAAGAGTGGTTTTGAAGTGCACAAGTTTCCCTTTCAAGACAGCCATGTCTGCTAGTAGCCCCATCGATCCTTTGTGTGAGGGCAGGATACTGGTCTTTGAAGTGTAAGAGAGAGCCCCTCCACCCTTCCTTCCCAGAGAAACCCATCTGTATGCAGATGAATGCAGATGCAATTGAGTGTCCTGTGTTTATGGCTGTCTGGGTGGAATGCACAAGGGAAGCTGTCAACAAGTACAGACCAGACGTGGATTGAAGACAGACTGTAAGGCACAGAAGGCATTAAGGGCTACATGTAGGAACAAATTGTTTTGCGACTCCCAATTTGCGAGTCGCAAAACCTTATGTTGAACAGTGTCAATGACACTGTTTGCGATTCGCAAGGGGGTCGCAAATGTCCTACCTCATGAATATTCATGAGGTAGGTCGCAATTTGCGACCCCCTTGGGAATTGCCACCCACACAGGGATGGTGGCCTGCTGGAGACAGCAGACCACCATGTCTGTGACTGCTTTTAAATAAATGTGAAAACTTATAAGTATATGTGTTGCCTTTTACCTACATAGCACCCTGCCCTGTGACTTACCAAGGGCCTGCCTTAGGGGAGACTTATAAGGAAGAAAAGGGGTATTTAAGGCTTGGGAAGTTGTTTTGAAAGCCAAGTTGAAGTGGCAGTCAAAACTGCACACACAGGCCAAGCAATGGCAGACCTGAGACATGGTTTAGGGACTCCATTTGTGGGTGGCACAATCAGCGCTGCAGGCCAACTAGCAGCATTTAATTTATAGGCCCTGGGTACATCTAGTGCACTTTCCTAGGGACTTATATGTAAATTAAATATGCCTATTGGGTATGAGCTAATATTACAATGGTTTGGGGAGACAGCACAAGCACTTTAGCACCGGTTAAAAGTGGTAAAGTGTGCAGAAATGAGATCAATAAAATGGAGGAAGGGAGGGAGGGAGGCAGGCAATACGTTGGGGGAAGACCACCCTAAGGCTGTCAGATCTAACACTGGTACTACTGCAAATCTTTAGGTAAAAACAGATGCCCCATATTCATAGTTTACTTCACAGATTACATTGCGCTGTAAGAATGTATATGGTATTTCTTTAGAGCAAACCTAACCCGAAGGCCCAAGCCCATTATGTTTTGTGTAAAGTAGACGTAAGCAATAATGCTGCCCTGTATAAAAAATTGTAACTTTTGATAAATAATGTATCCTGCTGCAGACTTGTCAACTCCTTTCCCTCCAGATCTTACTGCCTCCAACCTACCTGTGGTGATGTGTGTGGCATCTCTGAGGTGGAGGAAGGGGTTCTGCTGGTGCCCATTCCTGTCCTGGTTCTGCTGTCATGCACATTAGCTCAGAGAGATGTCATCAATTGGTAATACCCACATGGAACTATCTAGTTATCGTAACAAACAACACATGTATTATACATTTGAATGACTTATTAAACGAAAGTATATTTAGGAAGGTGAATTTAAGCACCAAAAAAGAAACAATCCTCAACTGTACTCCAAGGTCATAGGGAGCTGGCCTAGTGCACACAGGATCCAGTCTATTTGGTATGTTAAAATGTCAAACATGCCTACAGGATCAATGATCTGAGGTGGGTGCTCAGTGCACTGTAATCCCTGTGTAAACATATTCTTTCAGCTTTGCACGTCCAAGTACATACGTTTTTGCGGGATGAATGATGCCAAAAGACTACACTTTGAAGTTATCGCCACGGTAGATGAAAGCATTGTGGTTCTCATATTATTGTGCAGGCCACCAAAACCGAATTAGCTTGTGTTCGTAACAAATCCATAACTAAAAAATGTGAACATACGTAGCAGGCAGGCTTTCTGCTGCTAATGTGGCATTGCATTTAATACGTGTGGGAGAGCATAATACAATAAAGACTGAAACATCATTTTAAAATGCCTATTTGAGGAAGTTATCAGTGGTCATACCTGATAATGAAATCATGAGCGTCGATCTCGCTGCCGCAGCCGCTGTTAAGCAGGATCCCTGAGTTTCCTACAATTGCACATGACTTAAAGTGCTTGTTCTTCAATGGGGAAATCTTTGGTAGCAACTCGTATAGGTTCTTCGATATGTTCATGGTGCTGTCCCGATCAAAAATGTAGTGTATGATGTCACCGGGCTTCAGCGTCCCCTTCAGAATGGAAATATCCCGTTCTGCATCTAAGAACTTCAATATCTGTTTTCTGAAAAGATTTTACAGAAATAATATTAATGCTTCGATAAGTTCCAAGTACATCAGGAATCAAAGTACTGTAATTTGTGTTATGTTCTTAACTTAAAGGTTATGTGTGATAAAGCACCCCAAGAACTAACAATCATTTGCAAATCCAGCAGTGGCGGCTGGTGACATTTGAATGTGGTGGGGCGTAAATGTTGTTGATGAGTGTTGGCTGGCGAGCAAGCGAAGCGAGTGAGTGACACCTTCAGAAAGGGTCTTTGGAGGGGGCATCTACCCCAGGGAAATTTTTGAAAAAAAGATTAGGAAAATCACACATTTTTAAGAAAATTTGATGAAGCATGACGGTTTATAAAGCAATTATGATAGTATGGACTTAAAATTTTTAAATACATGAAAAATACTCCATATTTTACAGAATGAAAATTGTTCCCTTACTGTAGTGTGAAAATTTTACAGTGCAACAAGCAATGTTTTTTATTATGTTACCTGCACACATCGGACGATTCACAGCCCTTTGTATGGGTGCATTCTAATAAAAAAGTAGTTGAAAGACCAGTGAGAGACTATAAAGTACATAATCTGAGTCTTCAAGTGCACGGCCATTGTAAAACAGATGTCGGGGCTCGTGTATGATGGGCAGCTCCCCTCAGTGCTACATCAATTACCATTATAATATTCTATTTTTAGAAGGTACTTTAATTGCTTTGCAAGTAAGCAAAAGCTTCAGCATATTATTAGCTGTACATCTATCACACACTATACATATAAGGTCTTCTATGACTGAGATCAAGCTTCATAGCACATCTGAAGTGCTAACTTCCTGGTCACACAACACAAGAAGTGCAGACTGACTAATGTGCCTGAAAAGCAAGACTGGGGTTTCCTTTCCCAATGTTTACACTACAGCAGACTACAGCCCTACTGAGGCGAGGCCACATGCCGTCTCTTAACCCCTCCCCCATTTAGAAATCACTTTGATCAAGGAAATCCCATGCCAGAAGCAGCCAAATGAAACCAATCAAGAAGCAGGACAAGAGAAACATGCTCTCTTATTTGCTTTTGAGAACCACGTTCCTCTCCCCCCCTCCAAGAATCTTAACCTACTCCTTTTGGTGAAACAGCAGTGCCAGCATTTTGTAACCAAGCGTTTCAAAGGTGCATAGCACACAAACAAGAGAAACAACATAGTTAAGCAAATGTAACTAAACAAAATCAATGCTAACTGAAAGACAAAGTCTGAGCTTTTGAATACAACCATCACTGCACCTCATTGCATTTGCATTCCATCTTGGAAACAGCGTCACTGTTTACTTTTTAACTGGTTTCAGTGAGCCCTATTAGAAATAGCCCTCTGCACCACAAACAAGCCCCTTTAACCGACCTTAGCAGAGCAGAGATGCCAGAGAACAACCACCATGCTCAAGAGGCCCCATCAGAAAGGAATAGTATACATGTCCGGCTCCCACCTTTATGTATTCTTCCTGGATATGCCCTGCTTCACAAACACGCATTCAGAGGCACCACAGTTGTCTGAGGCACACTGGCTGTCACCCATGGAAACAACTACCACACGCGACAGAAGAAGGACGAAGTTGTCGCCCCACATGCACAGACACAGGAATAACTAAGAATGTGGACGCGCTGCACTGAACACAATACATTTGAAATGAGATGAGTGTCACTGGCACCAAGAGGTATATCGTACTTCCAGACAGGAGCTTTGCGCTTGCTTCCAATGTCTTATAAAACACATTCTGCCTGAAGGCTGCAAAAGAAAGAAACGTGCCCGTAGCTCAAAATAACAAAGAAAACTATGATTTGAAAGCCTTTGCGTATTAACCCAGTCAGAAGTGTAGAAGGATATGTGATTACAGCAAATTCACATCTATTCCATAACGTCACAAAACGGCCATTCCAACGTGCAGTGCTGAGCACAACACATTTGAAAAGGGGGCCTCTTAGAAAGTTGTGTCCTGAACAAGTACACGCTTTTCCGAAGCAGCATTAAAACTTCTCTCCCTGTGAATGAGCAACTCATACATATCAGCCAGGCCATACTTTACAGCAAACTGAAGCAACGCAATGCAGAAAAGTGATTTCCATCTTATTAATTCCTACCCTATTTCATTTCAAATGGTATTCTGGAGATGGCTAGAGTAAAACATTTTACTTACATTTATTTAACAGGATGATCAGTCCTTGCACGCTGCGGAGTAGGCACCACAAACAGAAAGCTGCAGGTGTGGCACTGCCGTAGTACATAGACATGAGGCCCAGCATTCTGCAAGCGGCCGTGAACACAACGCATTCGGCAACAAAGAGCAAGCTTTTCCAATTGGAATTCAATAACTTCGTAACAGTGAAGTTTGCGCAAACCTGTAACCCGACCCCAGCATTATTTCAACAAAGGGGGCAGAGGCAGACTGATTACCAGGGGCGACGCGGCGTCTTCTGCCCCCAGGGGCTCCTCTGGGTCCCGGCTACCCACAGAAGGAGTCGCAGAAGGCCGGGGGGCAGGCAGGTGCCATCCTGTCTCATCCACCTGGTCCTCTGGGGGCGAGAGGAGCACAAAGGCAAGGGCGGCAGCGGTGCCGGAGCCCACGAGGCACCTGGAAGCCGTGCGCAAAGCGCCTGGAAGCCGTGCGGCGAGGCCGGGGTGCTGCTAATTCTGAGGGCAGGTGGAGGGAGCACGCGCGCTGCTGCTGGTGTGGGCTGGGCGGCTCAGGAGCAGCAGGAGGCCTGCCAAGCACCTGGCGTGTGGCTGGGAGTCTACCTTCCATCCGAAACCGACTCCCAACCGCAGCACTGGAAGCAAACACCTCGTGTTTGCTAGCAGTGCACAAACTGCGCAGACTCGATTTTGAGCTTGCTGTCTGCAGCCCCGCCCACCATTTCCCAACTTGTCACAGGGCTAGACCCACCCTCCGTGACGAATTGAGAAAGGGTGGGGTGACCATCCTCCACTTCCTGACTGACGTGAAGCCCCTAGCGCTACAGGGCTTCAGCCTGAAGCGTCCGGGGCTAACTTTATCCACACGTCAATAGGGGGTGGAGACTGGTCCTCGGAGCTATGTCTTTGCCGAGCTGATGACCTCACAGGCCTCAGGCTGTGAGCTTGTCAGCCCGGCAAACATAGACTCAGTCAGAGGAGGGCCTGATCCTGCCAGTCTCATGTCATGTGACACAGTAGCCCCGAGCCAGGCCCCAGCCCCAAGCAAGAAAGAGGTGTGTACATTTGTTTTAGGGAGGGAGTTAGGGGAGTTTGTTTTCACTTTGGTTACGAGGGTTTTCTTTTTTTTTTTCTTACGGTTACGAGGGCGGAGCCCCGACGCCCTCATGAAGAAACCGCCACTGAAATCCAGTCAGTTTCGCCTGTAGTAACCAGGTGCAAAGGTGTTTGGCTTTGCAAATGGTTGTTTGCTTTGGCACTGTGCTTACAATTACACATGTTAATGTACTAGAGAGCATCCTGGATTTTTTTTGTTATACTTTATTATTAATTTACAATTCCAAGATGGCTGACGGCTATTTTCAAATGGAAAAATAACAAATAAATGATGATCATGTTGATACACAAATGGATCCAAGGAGCAGACCGGTAGAAATGCACAGGGATGTCATAAAAATAGTTAGAAAAATGATACAAACAATAAAGCAGGGAGCGCAGGTTAGAAAGAGAAGGAATGGGAGATCATCAGACAAGCCCAATGGGAATTGGGGGAGTGACAGAAACAACTTGGAGTGGGGGCGCTGAGACTTTGGCAAATGGGAGAGAGTGAGGAAAGTGAGCTGCTGAACGTTAAATAAAGAAAACAAATCCTTCAGGTCAGCGGTGAAAGCAGTGGAATCTACAACATATCTAATAAAAAATGGGTTTAAGCAGATCCACTGGGGTGAGACAAACACAAGAAGAAGGAGGAAAACCATTGACTATTACTCTTGATGCATGCATCCTACCCACCAGGTCAAGTACCCCTTCTGCACTTGACACTTAATGGTAGCTGTGGTCGAACAGTCAAAACTTCCTCAGGGGGAGGGAGGTAGGCAGGAGAATGTAGAAAGAGGTCTTATATCTCAAATTTGCAGATAAGTAGCAATAAATGAATGCCCAGAGGAGTGCTTGCTTTAATAAGAAAAAGTAATATTTGATTTCCAGCTCTACACATGCAAAAGAATGTGACATTCTGAAGTAACAACCCAATCGACCTAAAGGGCTGGGCTCTAGTAGTTGTCAGGCAAATCCCTGTCTCACCCTCCTTCATTTAATGTGTTCAGGGTTATTCCCTATTCCATGGTAGCTGCATCAGGGAATGCAAGCTATTAGTCAGACTCTTCAGGTTTTCAGTCAAAAGTGTCTATGGTGTGGCAACATCTTCAGCAGTGAATTCCCCAGGGCCCCAAAGGGCCGGTTTCAGTCTGACTGTCATCTCCTTGGGTGCGCCCAAGTCTGGATCCTGCATGGCAAAATCAGGCTGCTCACGATGCACAAAACAGCAACTGGTGGCACAGGCGCTTGCTGTCATGCAGAGCTGCCAGTCAGTTTCCAGTGATCCAAAAAGGACCTGCTTGGCGGACACCATAGGGAAATTGCTCTTCCCCTTGCAAAAGGGGGGGGGGAGATTCTCTGAATCTCCACTGGAGCTCCAGATAGGGGGAGATGTCCTCAGTGGCGTCCTTCAATCCTTGGGGAAACAGTCAGATGTAGTTGGCGGGCTAGACCCGCTTGTCATGGCAGTTATCCTTTCATCCAGGATCATGACAGTTGGCCACAGTGAGAGGAGTACCTTCCTCTGGCATACAGGGCTGTTGTGTTGCTCACTATCGAGTGAACACCTTCTGATGTGATCACCCTAAACAGATGAAAACTGGCCCTATCTTCATAATGCCAAAAACATGGGTACATTCATGACCAATTAATGTTTTTAGAACATTAATGTAATGCATGTCAGCGGTTTAGTTGCTCTTTTATTTCACATTTTACATAATCTTGCATTCCACAAGAGTTTTGAGTATTTCATCATGTTGTGTTTCTGTATTTTTCACACATCTTATGACTCTTGTATAGTGCATATTTTCAGTTGTGCTAAGTGTTTTATGACGGGTTTTGAATGAGAGCTTTGGCCCTGAGATTGAAGGGGGCAAAGCTATGTGCCTGCCAGTCGGTTGGCCTCTCTGCAAAGCACACAGTTGCAATTTAAATTCTGTGTAAATATGTGTGAAGGGGCTACACATGGATGTCAAAACATTTACAAGGCAAAAGCAAAAGAAAATAAAGTGCTTAAATGTGAGCAAGAGCAGTGTATGTTTTGGGGTGGTGTAGTTAGGAAGATGCGAAGAAGTGCATTTGGGGAGAGTCAAAAGAGGGTGCTGATGAGCAAAAGTAGGAGGTTGAAGAGGAGCAGATGGTCGAGATGTGCAGAGAAAAAGGTCATACATAGCTAATATAAAGTGCTTATAATTAAAGACCAATACTCCTTCCACAGGCCTCATTAATATTTAACTCAAAATGTATCTCAAAATTTAAGAATTGAAACATTTCCAATGTTATTAATAACAAATCGTTGTTACTCATTTATCTTGAACAGATAACAAAGCTGACAAAGCTAATAGTACTGAAATGTTTTAGGTGTATGTCAGTTGTCGTGTTATATTTATGTATGCAGTAACATTTCAGAGAGAAACAAAAATAGCGGTTTGTAGTACACTATGGAAATCACAGAAATTTATTTTACATATTCCCTTATGGTGAACCCCCACTTTTTTGGTGCCATCTAAAGACCTGTCTGCTCATATTTCTATATGACTAATTGCGCAGCAGTTATGGGTGATTCCTGAAGCCTGATTAGAGCAGTTTCTTTCACAGTTGATGCAATAGGCAGTTTAAGACACTGGGTGAGCAAACATTTTAAAGGGCCTGAATTTGTCGCACTGTGCTATTTACACATTACAGTAATTGTTGAATATATTGATACAGTAGTATATGGGGCAGTTTTTAATATGTTTAATATTTCAAGACTATATTTTACCACGGCCTTATACACCTAGCTTTCTCACTAATATCATTTGCTTTAAGATGCACCAGTTCCCTATCTTTTTCCATTTTCCCTGGGAGTAGGACCCATCCCACACCCTGTGTTTGTCCATTGAGCCTGCTGGCGTCACTCAATAAATAAAAGTCATACCCAACTGAGACTAGACCCAGCATAGAACTGGAATCTCTGCATATCCTAGTTTGTCAGCAATAAGTTGTTTTAGAGACTCCTCTGTTGAAGCTAAATAGTCACAAGTGTAATGTAACTTGGTCATGTGTTGCCGATTTATCAAAGCTGGTAGGGAGAGTAGAAGTTGAAGTATTGTCTGTGGCGTTGAATGCTGCAGGCTCACAAAGACATGATCTCACTATTATGGAATTTATTGAGGGTATTCACTGTGATGTTATTGAAAGCAAAATCAGGATACAATTAATAGCGTTGGCATCATTTTCAGGTTGATTATATTGAGTGCGAGCATGATTGCCTTCCCCCCGTAGTTGCTAGCGAGTCTTTTCACGGATTTAGGGATGATGGTGGTTTTCTTTCTGCCTGTTTTGAAACTGTACAGAGAAAGATAGACAACTATTAACAGTTACACCCAAGTTACTTCTTCAATACATGTCTCATTAACGAACCACTTCATTCCTTTCCTGGGCTTCCTAAAAATCATTGCATCTGTTTTGTTAAGTTTTTTCCTTAAATATTTGGTATAGTTAAATTCTTCTAATTTAATTAGATGATTTTGGAGGCAGCTAGAAGCTAGTGAGAGTAGTGCGATGCCATCAGCATAGGCTAACTAAGGAATAAGCTTCTTTCCTAGTTTTGGAGCAAGTCCACTAAAGTGGTCCAAATGTAAAGCTAAAGCAGGTATAACTAAGAAAAACAAATCAGCGCTAAAATAGAGCCTTGCTTTAGGTCATTACTAGTGGTCATCCTGGGGGAAAACATGTTGTTTGTTAATCTGATTTCAAGCCACGTATTTTGGTGCAGAAAAACTAAGAAGTTTAGTAATGTCTTACTGATGCCACAGTTAGATAGTTTTTCCCATAACTTTGATCTATTCGCCTTATTGAGGGCTGATGAGTAATCAACAAAGCTTTGTAGTGTTTTATCTATAAGAAGTTTTAATGTGACGATGTTATCTGTGGTTGATCGATTGTGCCTAAATTCAGATTGGTGTAGTGACAAGAGAATGAATTCGATTGCCCAAGCAAATAACACAAACCCCACCCAGATGGGCAAGTAACTCTTTCCCTCCTAGGCCATCCCATTATGAACTCCATACCCTCCCTCTCTGCTTCCTTCAATGAATGGGGGAGTCAATTTGGATCATAAAATGGCCGCAGTTTTTTTATTAACTTCACAAATTCAGACTCACAAATGCAAACATGCAATCATATTATACAAGTTCAATGCCATGTCCGTTTCTGCCCCTTGAGTTCCTGTATTCTTGTTAGTGACTGATCGCCAATGTTCTTGCACAGCCTATTCTCATGAGGACCTCTTAGACAGCATGCCAGTAGCTAGGCTTCTCTTGCTACCGATTGTGGTGGGTGGCTCCTTGCCGGGCTGCAAGTGCAGTGTCAGCCTTCTGCTAACCCCCTTTTTTGGCCTGTCACTACTCCCATGTGTCCTTGCCCAGTGCTGTGCCTTTGATATATAAGAGTGACCCATAATCCATATTTTGTGCTCGTCTCCAGTGAGACCTGCAGTGTAACAAAATAAAAGGTGAGAGACAGCGGGGGATTAAACTAGTGGAGAGCCCGGTCTGATGTTCCCCCTAAAAGCCTCTGATGCCCAGCGAGCCAATTTCTTGATCCAGTCCTCACTGAGACCATTGCTGCCATTGTTGTGGCTGCACCTTTGCAGAAGGAGTGTGTCCCTAACCTCTCTGGCAGTAGCCCAGCTTTTGCAATGGCCATCTTCAAAACCGCATTGAATTGGAAACGGCTGAGGCAGGAGCCGTCCTTGTGCCGAAAAAGTGGTGATTCTTTGGGGATGCCAGGCCCAATGTATTCCCGCATTTTGAATACTGGGCAGAGTGTGCCTTCCTCCATGCAGAAAAGCTTCAAGTAATTCCTTTTTCCCCCTTGGTCAGCCTCTGACCGGCAAAGATAGATCGTCATGCATCCCTCCCCCATGATCACATCCCATGCTTGCAAGCAAAAGTCCCCTGATGACGACCTGGAGGGCACCACGATTTCGCTGACCCGGGACGCCCCAAAGAAGGCCAGTGTAAAGGCTGCCTTGAAGAAGCAGCACTCATGTCTTGTCCTGCAAACCTGTGGCAGGATAGCAATTAACCAACTCAATAAAGCAAAGTCGATTGGAAGGCGTTGATCCCACCGGGTGGGCTGTAACTTACCCCAACCTTTCATGGTGGCCCTGGAGTAAAATGAATTGGTGGGATCCGATCCTGATGACTACTTTGCATAGTTAGCCACTGTACTAAGGTCGACTTGTGCCCATGTCTTGCTCCTACCCACTGTATAAAATTCTGCACCTCCCATATGTTAACCTTGTCATGCCCTTTTGTTCCGGTCACCTCCTGAAACACCTCCCAGCATTTACTGTATCTTGCTGCTGTCTTGGGGGCAAGCGCGTTGTCCACTAGCATCCTCATGACAGATCCACCAGTCCCACCAGTTCCCACAGCTGTCTGGGTATGGGAGTGATGTGTGGATCCATGTGTGGGGCCACTCCCTCAAATTTCTGCCATTGGAAATGAGACAAAGCATTAGCCATGGCGTTGTTGCAACCTGGAATGTGCCTAGACCTCACCGCAACATTGTTTCTTAGTTGGAAACCCGTAAGTTGGTGCAGTAGCCACACCACGTGCGGTACCGGGCTGTCCCGAGGTTGATCGCCTGGACTACTGCATGGTTGTCTGACTATTGGGTAATCTGCCTATTTGTAAGTCTGCATCCCCAAATCGTAAACCACTATAGAGAAGAATTCCAGTACCGTTATGTTCTTGGTTAAGCCAGCTACCCGCCATGCTGTGGGCCAGCGGGTTGCCATCCACGCTGCCCTAACAACGCCCCGAAACCCTCACCCCCTGCCACATCTGTAAGGAGCTTGAGCTGGTTCGCCATATAAGCATCCCATTAAAGCTACCGAGGAATTCCAGCCACTGTTCCACGTTCTTCCTGACCCCTTCCGTAATGCTCACCTGTGGTGTTTCTCCTTCTAATCCCTGGATAACCATGCTAACTGCCTGGAAAATGGTCTTCCTGCTGGTACTACCTTACCCATGAAATTGAACTTGCCCAGTAACTGCTGTATCTCTCCTAGTGTAGCTTTCTTTTTTGCGAGCACCTGTGTGATGTCCCTCTGCAACTCCTGCACCTTGTCTCGAGGAATCCTGTACACCCCCTCAATGGTGTGGATAAGTGAGTGGCCGGCCCTCCATTTTGTCCTGTGCCAGAGGGACACCCAGCTCTGCAGCCAACCTTTTGAACTCTTGTAGGAGTTCCCCACAGTCCCCGGTACCTGCCATGCCTATTATCAAAACATATTCCAGGTAATGTGTGCACCCCCTCCCAGGGTGCCTCTCTAACAGGGCCCATTCCAGGATGGAGATGAAAAGCCTCAAAGTATGCGCACGATAAGGCGCAACCCATAGGAGACATTTGTCGTAATAGAATTGGACATCCAGATGGAACCCTAACAAGTGGTAGCTATCAGGATGTACCAGCAGAAGGCAAAAAGCAGCCTCAATGTCTGTTTTTGCCAGTAGCTCCCCTTTACCCAATGCTTTGATTCGGTCAACTGCATCATCCACTGTTGCATAAGACACCGAGCACCTGCCCGGGTCTAGTCTGTCATTCATGGACTCTCCAGGGGTGTGAGACAGGTGATGAATTAACCTGAACTTGCCTAATTCTTTTTTTGGTACTACCCTCAGCGGTAGAACTCTGATGTTCTTGCAGGGAGGGGTTACAAATGGGCCTGCCAGCTGTCCTAGCGCCAACTCCTTTGCCACCTTCTGCCTGGCTATGTTCTGGATCTCCCTGACTGATTTCAAATCTCTGCACATGCTGAGTCTAAATTGACTGTTGTAAGTGATGCTAAACCCTGCCGTGAAACCTTCCTCCAGTAATTGTTCGTCTGCCCTTTTGGGGTAACTGCTGAGTAAATATAAAAGTTGATGTGCTTAGATGGGGGTGGGTAAAGACACAGGGCTCCCTGGGATCCCCTTCCCCCGTGGCTCAACCCCTGGCCTATTAATTCTTGTTACCGCTGTCCTTCCCTTCCCCACCCCTTTTGCTCTCCTGCATTCGACTGCTGATTACCTCCGCAGTTGCTGCAGTTGTGATTGAATTTACATGCTTGCCACCTCTTGCATTCATTTTTTTCAAACTTCCAGAAGGTGATTGACCGGGGCCTATTTTGCTTGGCCCCTGTCTGACTCTTTGTCTTGTAATCATGTGAGAACACTTCCTGTTTTCCTTTTCCCCCAAAGGTGTGAAAACTATGTTCTCATGAGCCTACCCCTTCCCTGGCTGTCACCACGTGGGTTGCGAACCCTTCCACATCTTGCTGGTCCCACCCTATGCTGGGCCAGGTTTGCATTTTTTCTCAGAACCCTTTGTCGTAGTGCAGCCACGCATCACCTTGATATTTCAAATGAGCTGCATGTACCCTCTGCTTGAGCAGAAACAGTCCGCTTCTCTCTCTAGAAATTTCTCAATAAAACCACATGCTAAGGTTTGGAAGGCCCGCAACCAGTTTTCTATGTTCCTCTCGACCCTGTGCCTGCACTTCTCCCTTCCCTTTTCATCCTTTTTATCGTGTGTGACCAAGTCTAACCCAGCCTGCCACACCTCCAGGAGGGAGAATATATCTATGAACTCCTTCCTCCATATCCTTTCCTTTACTGCCAGTGGTATCAGGCACACCAGGTCTGTTTATTTGGCCATTGGGGATGGTATTAGATATTAGCTCACTGGCTTCCCTACTTCAGTCCCCTGGGAAGCTTCCCCACCCCACGCCCTGGTGGGGTCGCTGCTTTTTTCTGGAGGCTCAATTGTGTTGGCCACCTGGCCCTCTGCTCTGATCTCCTCTGTATCCTTGCTTTGTGTCTCCCTTGCCACAGTCCTCTCCTTGTCATTGGCCTTTGAACCCCCTGCGTTTGTCATATTAGGCTTGGTGTTGCCCATGGCCACCTTGGTTGGCACCACTCCTGCCTGCTGACTGTGCAATCCCATCCAGTAAAAGGGAGTACAGCCCAGGAAAAAAAGGCTGATCCCATACACGCCCACGCCCACAACTGGTTCCTCGAGGAGGAGTAAAAGGGTGTGTTTGATGACCCCCTACCCAAGTGCCTTGGTGCCCAGCTGTGGTGAATTGTTGGATTCCTGTTGCCCATTGGAACAAAGTTGTGCATTGATCACCACCCCCATTTATGTACTACAGTTCACTATGTTGCTACTGGGCATGCCCACGCTGCATTGCCTTTGTGCCTCTTGCTGCGCCAATTGGTCACCATCCTCTATCTCCCATCTCTGATCATCTGTTGCCTCCGAGGTCACCGCCATACTGAGATTTGTGCACCCAGCCTTGGTCCCAGTCCTCATCACTGCTCCCCCACTCGGTCCTTCTATGTCAAGTGCAACCTTGGTAGACCGGCGGGCCTTAACTGTGGTCTTCCCTTTTTTTTCTGCCAGCGCATTGTGTGATTGCCAGGGGGTGTCGATCTGGCCACAACCACCCTGTGCCCAGCACCTTCACCAGGGGACTCTGTTTTCCATACTTGGTTGTTCCCTTTTGCTTGCTGTTCTCCTCCTTTTCTTGGCCTGGCGCTGTGCTCTAGTTCCTGCTGCCTCCACTTCTGCATTGCCTTGCTAGGAGTTCCCACGCCTTCTTTAGTAGCTCCTCACCTCACCATCCTTGTCCAATGTCGTTCCTTGTGAGCTCTCTTCAACAGTCTTACGGACACACTAAGGCCCTCATTCCGACCCTGGCGGTTTGAAACCGCCAGGGTGGAGGGCAGAGGAAGCACCGCCAACAGGCTGGCGGTGCTTCCCGGGCCATTCTGACCGCGGCTGTCAGAAAAGGGGAACCGGCGGTTTCCCGCCGGTTTACCCCTGGCCCAGGGAATCCTCCATGGCGGCGCTGCAAGGGATTCCGACCCCCTTCCCGCCAGCCTGTTTCTGGCGGTTTACACCGCCAGAACCAGGCTGGCGGGAACGGGTGTCGTGGGGCCCCTGGGGGCCCCTGAACTGCCCATGCCACTGGCATGGGCAGTGCAGGGGCCCCCTAACAGGGCCCCACAAAGATTTTTAGTGTCTGCTTTACAGACAGTGAAAATCGCGACGGGTGCCACTGCACCCGTCGCACCCCTGCAAATCCGCCGGCTCCATTCGGAGCCGGCTTCCTCTTTGCAGGGGCTTTCCCGCTGGGCCGGCGGGCGATCTTTTGGAGATCGCCTGCCGGCCCAGCGGGAAAGTCAGAATGACCCCCTAAGTGTCCTAGCTGCGACCTCCTCATCTTCCCTGAAGCGGGCGGGTGGTCTAAGGGGGTATAACATTGGGACACGTCTTCATACACACATCAAATGGAAATCTTGCATCTCCGTGTGAGGGTCTGTGACCAAGGCCACTCCACTGCAATTATTTTTGTAAAGCAGGCCTCTGTCTCTTTAAGGCTCCCCCCACCTGTGCCGGTGCAGAACTGGGCAGCAGAAGGTGGCAGAGGTCACGCTGGACAGGAGACTGTCATGGGGGAGTTGGGAATAGGACCTGCTCAATGGGGTCACCCTGCAGCCTTCACTAAGTAAGTCCTGGGGGGAGAGCGGGGCGCTGGGTGGCGGGAGGTGGGAATTTGCAGGAGGAGGGAACTGGAGAAGAGAGGAGAAGGAGCAGAAAAGGCAAAAGCAGGGCACAAACAAGCAGAAAATAGGAGGAAAATGTGCAGAAAATTCGAACAAAAGAGGAAAAAATGCAGAGAATGAGCAGAGAAGAGTAGGGAAAGGTGCAAAGAATGAGCTGAAAAGAGGAGGAAAAGGTGCAGAAAACGAGCAGAGCAGAGGGGAAAAGAAGGAGACAACAAGGAGAACTCGGCAGCAGAAGGTTTCAGAGGTCAAGCTGGGCAAAAGACTGTACGGTGGGAGCTGGCGAGGACCTGCTGCTGCAACAAACATGGAAGAATTATGGAAAATCCAGATCTTATTAGTAGAAATACAACTTCTGTAGTAAAAGGGCACTATTGAATATTTACTAGGTCTCATACGGTTGATAGGGCTCGAGAGGAGGGTTTAGCTGCACCATACACACACATACAAACACACACAAGCATACACACACTCACACACACACACGTACACACTATCCTTCTGGAAACCTAATTTAGAACAAAAAGTTAAATAATTCTAAAAATATTCTTCAACTGTTGGAAAAGGATTAGGAGCTTCTTTGGAGGCAACATTAAAAACAAATATATGCTCAATAATATGTTTAGTGATATTTGCTACAACTTAAAGGCTTGCAACTGAAAAGACAGGGTGGTCTTAAACATACGCCTTATGGAAATGATTGTTACCTGATCTCTAAGGCGAGTGTTTGGTTGTGTCGCCACTTTGAGTCTGTTTTTATGTTGTACTTCATGCTTTCATTGCTTCTGTCAACAGCAGCTGGAGACAAGGTGTCATTGATGACTTGTTCAGCTCTGAAATGAGAAGCAATGTACGTGATCCATTGTCACCCGAAACATATATCTCATGGTTTTAATTTTGCATGGCAAACACATTTCACTTCCTATGAAAAGCTTAAATTGCAGCTGCTACTTTGTCTGCATCATTTGTTCTACAATAGATAATCTCGATGTACATACACCTTTCCTGTCATACACGTACAGAACTCTTATACCCTGCGAAAAGAAAAGATTCCATTTGAATGCCAGAGGGGACTGTGTATGGTATTTAGCCTGATATACATCCCTTCCTTGCTTTGGACACAATTGTGATGCTGCAAAATCAAAGTTAAATGTATCATCGTTTCATCATAGATGGGTGACTGAATTTTTATTTTATGATACAAAAACGGTAGCCATTTAAATGGAATCTCTAAATGTTTGATTGTGGTCTTAATATAATTTTGCTTCAAGAACATGCCATAAAGGTAACATGGTGGTCTGGAGATTAGTTGAATTTTATGGAAACTATTATCCTGCTGTAAGAAGCCGGGGTGGCAGCTAGAGGGCAGTGGGGTCGGCAGTTTCATACCCAGCTAGTTTATGCAAGTGAGACAGTCCTACATGGCTGCACATTACCCAGACTTCAGAGACTGTGAAGAAGGGCTCTCTGGGCTCTCTAGAACATCATACATAGTCCAATTAATGTGACTAATCCAGTAAACAGTGCCACATTCCTTTGACTTTTGGATATTATTTTGATACTTTGCAGGCATGTAGTAACAACCCTGTGTGATGTCTAGATATTCTTCGGTTTGGACTATTCTTTTTGTTCTTAATAGGCAGGTTATTATATCATATGTGATATTTCCAGTGTCAAAAAGCTTAACAATTCTTTTTAGAAATCTTGCAATAAGGAAGATTGCCTGGGTTTCATGAAATATAATACACAAAGTATATTGAAAATGTTTCCAAACACATACAATTGTTTATGTCTCATTACAAACACTGTGAATTATATAAGGTCAACGCTAGAAATTTCCCTCTTAACCCTTTGGGTGTGGGCGTCGGCCACTGGCCGACGCCTGCACTACCTCCCTGGTGCGGGTCACGACCAGTGGCCGACACCAGGGAGGGGGTTAATAAATCCTCAGGTGCGTCGCACCCGAGGTTTTTTGTTTTTTTTAAACCCCGGGGGACACAGAAGCTTTTCCGTGTCGGCCCCTGCCCCCCACCCGCCCCTTTGTGACACTTTGTGGATTTCCCCATCGGAGCAGGAAGTGGCCGGCCTTCCCCGCATTCGGGAAGGCCTCGTAAGAAAGGGGAGACTCTCCCCTTTCTTACTAGGCCTTCCTGAAAGTGTTTCCTGGCCCCCGATCGCAGCACAGCTGCGATCGGCGGCCAGGAAACACCACTAGACACCAGGGATTTCACTTGGGGGGGTCGGCCCCCTTGGAAAACGGGGGCATATTTTTAAAAAGGTAGGTGTACCATGGTGGGGGGCGCGATAGCTCGCGATCGTGCCCCCCCAGGAGCAAAATGTTATTAAAAAAAAAAAAAAAAAAAAAAAAAAAAAAGAAATGGACAGGGGGTCGCCCGTGGGCAAGGCGGCCCCCTGTGGGGGCAATATTATTTTTAGTTTCAGGTTTTCCCTGGGGGCCATTTTGGCCCCCAAGGAAACCATACAACTACTAAAAAAAAATATAGATCTATATATATATATATATATATATATATATATATAAATAAATAAAATAAATAAATAGATCTATATATATATAGATATATCTATGTAGATGTATCTATCTACATGGATATATCTATAGATAGATCTATATATATATATATATATATATATATAGATCTATCTATAGATATAGATCTATGTAGATATATATATATATCACTTTTGTCAGTACAGGTGTGGTTTCCCTGGGGGCTGCGATCGGCCCCCAGGAAAACCAGACCCACATATAAGTGATCTATATATATATATATAGATCTCTCTATAGATATGTCCATGTAGATAGATATATCTATATATATATATATATATATATATATATATTTTTTTTTTTTTGTAGTTGTATGGTTTCCTTGGGGGCCTAAATATATATATTTGCCACCAGTTGTCTTGCAGTTGCAGCTTGCGTCTTCAAAGCAATGCACATACTTCAACTGACGCATTTCAACTGTAGCTTTTAGGCAGCAATAAAAAAGTCAAGTAAGTATTGTGATTATGTTTCTGCAACAAAAGTGTCAGACTTTTGTCTAGTGGCAGTTTTAGTGCCATAAAGAAGCGCAGAAGGTTTATATGCCTACTGCAAAGAGCAAATCTGTATATTATGTAAATAGCTGAGTACATTAGTAAAGTCAGCCATTACCCGCGCTATAATACAAATGAAATGTATGTGCGGGGTGGAGGGCGGCTATGGAGAGATGAAGGGCACTTTTGCTGGGTGGTAATGAGGGAATCCGAGGAGGAGGGAGTGGGAGCACCAATAATGATTGTGACGAATGGTATGTGACAAGGTGTTTTTTGAGTGTCTTGAAAGAACGTGCTGATTGAGGGAAGAAGCGCAGGTAAGGTGGGCTCTACTGTTGCACGTATCTCACACACACCATCTGTTTTGTTACTGTCTACGTAGGCTAGTGTTTTAGAGCAACAGTTTAGCCAATAGCAGAGATGGCATCTTGATGGATGACTGCTGCCGTCACTTGGGTTATAGAGGACAGCTCTGACATAGGATCAGAGACTGAGACATCAGATACTGAGACAGCATCTGAGGGATAGGACAATGGCGCAGACTCTGGGAGTGATTTGTCAGTCGAAGGAGTCCCATTCGATAACTCCTCTTCCAGTAAATTATGAGGGAGGTGATGAGGACAGTCCTGCTGTCCCTTCGCAAGCACAGTCTGTGCAACGGGGTAATAGTGGGTTAGCCCAACCCAGAGAGCAGGTGAATGCGGCGGCAAGCAGAGAGAAAAAGTGCTCTCTTGGGAGCTCCCCAATTTAGTTCAGCCCCAAATTCCACCACCCAAATCGTATTGTGGAGACATCAAAATTATCTATCACAAAACAAACTGGTTTTGTAAGGCAGGCACCTGTGTTTTTGGTCCTGGGTTTGGCGGCCATATAGAGAAACACAGTAAACCCAAACATTTCTGGAAACTAGACATTCGGGGGAGTCCACAGAGGTGTGACTTGTGTGGATTCCCCAAAGTTTTCTTACCTAGAATACCCTGCAAAGCTGAAATGTTTAATAAAAAGTTTATTTTTCTCGCATTTCTGTCACACAAACTACAGGAATATGCTGGGACCCACAATATTCCTACCACCCAGTGATTCCTCACCTGTCCTGATAAAAACACTACCCCACTTGAGTGCCTACACCTAGTGCCTGCGTCAGGAATGGATCACCCCATGGTCAACAGCTGCCTCATGTAAGGCCCAACATTGACCGTTGTGTGATCTATTCCTGTCGCGGGCACCAGGCCTACCCACACAAGTGAGGTACCATTTTTATCGGGAGACTTGGGGTAAAGCTGGGTGGAAGGAAATTTGTGGCTCCTCTCAGATTCCAGAACTTTCTGTCACCGAAATGTGAGGAAAAAGTGTTTTTTAGCCACATTTTGAGGTTTGCAAAGGATTCTGGGTAACAGAACCTGATCAGAGCCCCACAAGTCATCCCATATTGGATTCCCATAGGTCTCTAGTTTTCGAAAATGCACAGGTTTGGTAGGTTTCCCTAGGTGCCGGCTGAGCTAGAGGTCAAAATCTACAGGTAGGCACTTTGTAAAAAACACCTCTGTTTTCTGTCAAAAAATGGGAAGTGTCCACGTTGTGTTTTGGGGCATTTCCTGTCGCAGGCGCTAGGCCTACCCACACAAGTGAGGTATCAATTTTATCGGGAGACTTGGGGGAACTCTGGATGGAAGGAAATTTGTGGCTCCTCTCAGATTCCAGAACTTTCTGTCACCGAAATGTGAGGAAAATGTGTTTTTTTATCCAAATCGTGAGGTTTGCAAATGATTCTGGGTAACAGAACCTGGTCAGAGCCCCACAAGTCACCCCATCTTGGATTACCCTAGGTCTCTAGTTTTAAAAAATGCACAGGTTTGGTAGGTTTCCCTATGTGCCGGCTGAGGTAGAGGCCAACATCTACAGGTAGGCACTTTGCAAAAAACACCTCTGTTTTCTGTCAAAAAATGGGATGTGTCCACGTTATGTTTTGGGGCATTTCCTGTCGCAGGTGCTAGGCCTACCCACACAAGTGAGGTATCAATTTTATCGGGAGACTTGGGGTAACTCTGGGTGGAAGGAAATTTGTGGCTCCTCTCAGATTCCAGAACTTTCTGTCACCGAAATGTGAGGAAAATGTGTTTTTTTAGCCAAATCTTGAGGTTTGCAAATGATTCTGGGTAACAGAACCTGGTCAGAGCCCCACAAGTCACCCCATCTTGGATTCCCCTAGGTCTCTAGTTTAAAAAAATGCACAGGTTTGGTAGGTTTCCCTAGGTGCCGGCTGAGGTAGAGGCCAAAATCTACAGGTAGGCACTTTCCAAAAAACACCTCTATTTTCTGTCAAAAAATGGGATGTGTCCACGTGTTTTGGGGCATTTCCTGTCGCGGGCGCTAGGCCTACCCACACAAGTGAGGTATCAATTTTATCGGGAGACTTGGGGAAACGCTGGGTGGAAGGAAATTTGTGGCTCCTCTCAGATTCCAGAACTTTCTGTCACCGAAATGTGAGGAAAATGTGGTTTTTTAGCCAAATTTTGAGGTTTGCAAATGATTCTGGGTAACAGAACCTGGTCAGAGCCCCACAAGTCACCCCATCTTGGATTCCCCTAGGTGTCTAGTTTTAAAAAATGCCAAGGTTTGCTCGGTTTCCCTAGGTGCCGGCTGAGCTAGAGGCCAAAATCTACACCTAGGCACTTTGCAAAAAACACATCAGATTTCAATGTAAAAATGTGATGTGTCCATGTAGGGTTTCCTGTCGCGAGCATTAGGCTTATCCACGCAAGTGAGGTACCATTTTTATCGGGAGACTTGGGGGAACACAGAATAGCAAAACAAGTGTTATTGCCCCTTTTCTTTCTCTAAATTTTTTGCTTCCAAATGTAAGACAGTGTGTAAAAAAGACGTCTATTTGAGAAATGGCCTGTAATTCACATGCTAGTATGGGCACCCCAGAATTCAGAGATGTGCAAATAACCACTGCTTCTCAACACCTTATCTTATGCCCATTTTGGAAATACAAAGGTTATCTTGATACCTATTTTTCACTCTTTATATTTCAGCAAATGAATTGCTGTATACCCAGTATAGAATGAAAACCCATTGCAAGGTGCACCTCATTTATTGGCTCTGGGTACCTAGGTATCTTGATGAACCTACAAGCCCTATATATCCTCGCAACCGGAAGAGTCCAGCACACGTAACGGTATATTGCTTTAAAAAATCTGACATTGCAGGAAAAAGTTACAGAGTAAAACATGGAGAAAAATTGCTGTTTTTTTCAGCTCACTTTCAATATTTTTTTATTTCAGCTGTTATTTTCTGTAGGAAAACCTTGTAGAATCTACACAAATGACCCCTTGCTGAATTCAGAATTTTGTCTACTTTTCAGAAATGTTTAGCTTTCCGGGATCCAGCATTGGTTTCACACCCATTCCTGCCACTAACTGGAAGGAGGCTGAAAGCACCAAAATTTTTAAAAATGGGGTATGTCCCAGTAAAATGCCAAAATTGTGTAGAAAAATGTGGTTTTCTGATTCAAGTCTGCCCGTTCCTGAAAGGTGGGAAGATGGTGATTTTAGCACCAGAAACCCTATGTTGATGCCATTTTCAGGAAAAAAACCACAAGCCTTCTTCGGCAGCCCTTTTTTCCATTTTTTTAAAAAAAACGAAATTTTCACTGTATTTTTGCTAATTTCTTGGTCTCCTCCAGGGGAAACCACAAACTCTGGGTACCGTTAGAATCCCTAGGATGTTGGAAAAAAAGGACGCAAATTTGGCGTGGATAGCGTATGTGGACAAAAAGTTATGAAGGCCTCAGCGCGAACTACCCCAAATAGCCAAAAAAGGGCTCAGCACTGGGGGGGGGGGGAAGCACAGCAGCTAAGAGGTTAATGCCTGTAGTTGCCTAAAGGAAGCAAGACTTACATGGGTTTTGTTATCACACAACATTTTCATACATATTTTGTTGCCTCATTTTTGAATGTGACAACATTTTTGAGTCCACTTCTTGGATTATATTAGTTTGCTTCTTTTCAGTCACTCCATACAGTGCATTTTACCTATAAAAGCAAGACCTTCTCTGCTTATGCTGGAGATACCCAATTTAGGGGCATATTTATGGGCAATTTATGTCATGCTTGCACCACACAACGTGGTACATGCATGACACAAACCTTAAGTCACGTTTTTGAAGCTAAGCAAAGCCACTTTGCGTGGCTCTGAGTGGCTCCAAAAATATATAGAGTAAGGCAATGCAGTGCAAATAACTGTATTACTTTAATCTGACATGGGAAGGCGTTCCATGAGTGTTGCATGGGTGTTCCCACGCACCTCCCAAGGATTGTGGCGCATTCCCAGATGTACAAGAAATTGTAAACTTGGTAAAGCACCAAAACC
Organism: Pleurodeles waltl; assembly: GCF_031143425.1. Lineage (NCBI taxonomy): Eukaryota > Metazoa > Chordata > Amphibia > Caudata > Salamandridae > Pleurodeles > Pleurodeles waltl. The sequence goes on along the minus strand of NC_090440.1, from coordinate 478,825,188 downwards.
TTACAACTCCCCAGCAGAGGTGAAACAAGGAGAAATATATTTATTTCTCCTAGTTTCTTCCTCTTTCTATGTGCGCTGCATTTTGCAGCACACATACAAAGAGGAATATGCCTCCCAGGATTGTATTTGTGCTGGAAGGTGCCGCTTCCTGCACATAAACAATTCTGCATGCAACGTAGGCTCCCTTGCACCATGATGCAAGGGTGCCTGTGTTGCTGCTAGGCAGCGCATTGTGTGCTAGTGCAGAGGAAAGAGACAGGAATGTGCCGTATGCCTTAAATATGGAGCAGCCATGCCCTTTCCAAGTGACTCAGCGTAGTGCAGCAAACTGACTTGCCGCACTGCACCACTTTTCCATAAATATGGGCCTTAATGTCTTAATTTAAAAAAAAAAAAAAAAAGGATTGTAATTCTCCTTCTTGGCCTCAATTTGTGGTCACCTACCTCCTAGTACGTGTCATGTTACTCAGTGTACAAGTACTCTCAGTCCCTAGGTGATAGTAAATAGGAGGAGCCAATAGTTTTTTTTCTGTAAGCGGCAAGCAGACGAATAATAAGCAGATGCGGTGGTCACCATATGAGTGTGGAAGGGACAGAGACTATCTTCTGGCTTAGAGGAGGCGAGGGAATGTTTTAGACTCTGAGATGTGAGGGAAGTAGATCATTTTACGCCGTCCGATGTCAACTGTGGAGGGAAGGGTGGAAAGTTACACGCGCTTTGCTCCAATAGTAGGTCATTAAGTCACGCAGATTCTCACTATACCTTTATCACTATGGTTTTTCAATGTTTTATGGCAGTATAGTGTAAAAGAATGGGGAGAGGGAATAGGTTTGAATTTTTGCATGTTTGATGACATACTAGTCCACTGCCTGGGCTATTCATACAGTGACATTTTGAAACACAATGGCAATTCGTGAAAAGATAGTATCAGCATTTTAAAATGTTCACTTTTCATATGAAGATTATTCTTCAGAAATGCCGCCATGTTAATAGCCAATATTGTTTCAATACAAAAACAGGGGCACATTTTAAGAACAAAAGTTGTACATATCATGGCAAGACCATCAGTCCTATCTAAAGTATGGAGAATCTCTTAAGACGTCAGGCTCTTTTTTTGTACTTTATATCTACAGAGCAACAATCTGATATGACTGTTTCCCAATCTTGCCTTCAAAACATATAACTAATGTGACTCTGCCATTAATGTAGCTGAAATTTCCTTTTGCTCTATGCTTCTGACATCGGGCATGCTCTACTTTACTTGCACAAAACTGCCTTTAAATCCGCAGTTTACAAAGCCTATTCTCACACAGGGGGATCAGGTGCTTGTTAATAACAATAACTCTGATGAACACAGGGAGCTGCAAGAAGCCCAAGGAAATGTTTCAATGGCAGCTGCATACTGAATAGAGAGAGCCAAGCACCCTGAGCAAATGCAACCCTCTCCAGGAGAGTTTGGACGACTAAGATAGATGAGGTCGGGGGCAGTGGGGAGCAACATTTTATTTTTTTAATGGAATCAAACGATTCAGTTCACAGAAAAAAGGTATACGCTGTCTAAAAGGCCATATGAAATATACAAATACTTTAAGGTCTGCCACAGTATCAAGAAGCATTATTTCTCGCAGCCGTAAATCATATGTGGAAATTGTCTGTGCTTGCTCAGGGCTGTTTCAGTGGTTGAATGAGCTGATGTTCCCTCAGCCCCTCAAGCGCTAAAAAGCATGTGTGACATAATGTTAGGAGGGTTAATGTGAATATGGGGAGTAATTCCCTGACCTTTTAGGTTTTGGGTTGTTTGAAATCCAATGAATCTAAACTACAGAATCATTTTAGTTTTTCAATCATTCAATCAACTCGGATTTATAGAGCTGGGCTAATCATCTGAGAGGGTATCCAGGCACTGGGTTCTTACTCGGCTCAGTCAAAAAGTCATGTTTTGAGTCCCTTTTGGAATTTCTGCAGTAGCTTTGGTGGATGCAGGGAGTGTGTACGAGGCGGGTGGAGAGCAGGGGTCGGGCAAGTTGATGGAAGTTTAGGCAGTGGTGATGTATGCTGGTCCTTCGTCATGAAGGGCCTTGTAGGATGTGTGCCAGTATTTCGAAGTAGCATCTTTTCTGGATGGTTAGCCAGTGGAGGTTCCTGAGGTGGGGGTGATGTGAGTCCCTTTCGGGAGGCCGAGGATCTTTCTTGTGGCTGCGTCTCTTGAGGAGTTGTGTGGTGATTCCTGCGTAAATAGTTTTGGAGTAGTCTAGCCAGCTGGTAGCTAGGGCTTGATTGACAGATTTTCTGGTGTTGACAGAGAGCCACCTGGAGATCTTTTGGAGCATGCAGAGGGTTTGGAAGCAGGTGAAGGAGACTGAGTTAATCTGGTATTTCATGGTGAGTTTGTTGTCTAGGATGAGGCCAAAGTTGTAGGGACGGTATCTCAGTGTAGATGTGGGTCCAAGTTTGGAGGGTCACCAGGTGTTGTTCCATGGAAAGATGTTGTTCCCAAATATCAGTACTTCTGTCTTGTCTGTTTTGAGCTGCAGGGAGTTGGTCTTCATCCAGTTGGCAAAACCCATCATGCAATTGTGGACGTTAGTCCTGGTGATGGAAGGGTCTTCTGAGAGCAAGAGGATGAGCTAAGTGACATCCGAGTAGGATATCATATTGAGCTCATGGGTTCTAACAATGTTGGCTAGGAGCATCATGTAAGTGTTGGACAGAGTGATGACCTTTGAGGGATGCCGCACATGGTGCGCTTCTTGGGTTCCAAGTTGAAGGGTGGTAGGCAGATTATCTGGGTTTGTCCTGTGAGGAAAGATGTGATTCATTTGAGGGTGTCTTCCTGGATCCCGATGTGGTGGAGTCTCTTGATAAGAGTGTAGTGGGATATGGTGACAAACACTGCTGAGAGGTTGAGAAGGATCAGGGCTTCTGTTTTTTCCCGGTCAAGGAGGGTTCTGATGTTATCGGTGACAGTGATCAGGGCGTTTGTGGTACTGTGGTTGGCACATTACTGTACTAGGAGGTGTCCAGCAGATTGTTTCTCTCCAAGTGTTCGGTGAGTTGGCCTTCTCCAGGACTTTGGCGTGAAATGGGAGCAACAAGATGGGGTGGTAGTTTTTGAGTTTGCTCGGGTCGGCTGAGGGTTTCTTGGCGATGAGTCATGGTGGCTGTGGTGTCCTGGTTGGTGAGCTATTGAAGATGGAGAGGAGGTGGTTGTGGGTGACATCAGTTGGTGTTAGGAGGTTGTAGTAAATGTACCTTGGGGCTGATGTAGTATTAAAAATAGATGTGAAGTTGCTAATAGAACATGTTGGTTTAGTAAGAAGGAAGTGTAGGCCACTTTTTCTGGGCAGTTTTGATGTTTGCAAACATCATATTTAAATATATACGTCCCTGAATACCTATTGATATCTCCCTCTTGTAACACAATACCCAGAGTGCACTACGTGTGTTAGATGGTTTGAAAACCAATGCAGCCTATTGGGGTGTGCTATGTTCCCAGGCACATGGTTAGGTTTTAGTGACACAACGCGACTTGTGGGTCATACACATAAGTGGAAGATGTTTCAGTTGGGCACAGCAAAGTGTGGCTCTCTGCATACTGACGTTAGGGATGTATATTGTCATATGTTCATGAACATCTGCTTATGTTTGGTTTCAAACCCAATATAACTTGTTACAAATCTGTGGTATGTTTTTCAGTCATTGTATCAAATATCATATTCCAAGTAGCACACACTTTTGGCATCAGCAGGGAATAAGCTTCAGACATGTCATTCTGCTTATGGTTGTTAGGTGCTGTGGTTTTTTAATTAATGAAAGTGTAAAAAGTACCTCAGGTGTTGTATAGTGACTGATATCATAAGTTTGCCAACATCACATTTCTGACTTGCAGCTTGTGGTGGGCACCATGTAAGTGTACAGCACCTCGTTAGGGATATAGGCGGTCATTACAACATTGGCAGTAAAAGCCGCATACCGCCGTGCAGAAGACCGCCAACACACCGCTGCGCCCGCGGAAAACCGCCACAGACACCCACACAAGTCCGCCACACCAAAGGTCAGTGATAAACTGGCGAAAACAAAACCTCCAGTGTCACACCAACAGAAATACGCCCATACTATCACGACATTCCTCCGCCATCACCCCTCACCATTTTGCTACTCCGTCCAATTTTGAGCACTAACAATCTGGAGTCAGTCTGTGATTTCGAAATAGTGTATTAGCAATTACAGTGTCAAAATGCTCTTTCAAATGTTATGTCAACATACCTATGTCACACAGCTCTAGTCCATGAGGAAACAAAGCAGATGTCACACTGTAGGACCCACATCTGTGAAATCGTAAGGGAAAGTGACAACTCAGTGCCCATACACTGGGTGAAAACGACAAACAGTAGAGAGGAAGTAGTGTTTGAGTACATGTAGAAGGCAGGTTTGTATTCTTACCTGTGTTTCACTGGAAATATTGCTGGATCACTGAGTCCCTGTTGTCCATGTCTTCTTCTTCTGCTTCCTCGTCTTCACTGTCCACATGCTCCACAGCTTCAACAACACTGCCATCTGGACCATCCTCCTGCAGAAAAGGCACCTGTCATCGCAAAGCCAAGTTGTGAAGCATACAGCAGGCCACGATGATCTGGCAAACCTTCTTTGGTGTGTAGAATAGGGATCCACCTGTCATATGGAGGCACCGGAACCTGGCCTTCAGGAGGCCGAAGGTCCGCTCGATCACCCTCCTAGTTCGCCCATGGGCCTCATTGTAGCGTTCCTCTGCCCTTGTCCTGGGATTCCTCACTGGGGTCAGTAGCCATGACAGGTTGGGGTAACCAGAGTCACCTGCAAATGGCGAGGAACAACTGTTAGACACACACTAACCTGTAGGGATAACCCCAGACAACCATTCCCACTGTCTTGCTTCCAGGTGCTCACCTAATAGCACACGGTGCCTCTGGAGTTGACCCATCACATAAGGGATGCTGCTATTCCACAGGCTGTAGGCGTCATGCACTGAGCCAGGAAACTTGGCATTCACATAGGAGATGTACTGGTCGGCCAAACATACCATTTGTACATTCATCGAATGATAACTCTTCCGGTTTCTGTACACCTGTACACTCCTGTGGGAGGGTACCAAAGCCACATGTGTCCCATCAATGGATGTTGGGGATATGCCCCATGAGATAGAAATCACCTTTCACTGTAGGCAAATCCTCCACCGAGGGAAAACGATGTAGCTCCGCATGTGTTTCAGCAGGGCAGACAACACTCTGGACAACACATTGGAAAACATAGGCTGGGACATCCCTGATGCTATGGCCACTGTTGTCTGAAATGACCCACTTGCAAGGAAATGGAGCACTGACAGCACTTGAGGGGGGGGTTCCTGTGGGATGGCGGATAGCTGACATCAGGTCTGGCTCCAACTGGGTACACAGTTCCTGGATTGTGGCACGGTCAAGCCTGTATGTAATGATCACATGTCTTTCCTCCATTGTCGACAGGTCCACCAACAGTCGCTCCACCGGAGGATGCTGCCATCCCCTCACATGTCCCAGCGGACGGTGCCTATGAAGGACAACAGCGAGCACAGAGTCAACCAACTCAGGGGTACGTACCCACAGCTTACACAGAACACCAATCATAATCTAAAAAGTGGCCTGTATGTGTGTTGAGTCTAGGCCTAGGTATATGTGACGCAGTTGAAAATGAAGCCATGTGGGCCCCTGAAATGGCGGCTGCCTGACCTCTAAAGTGGGACAATAGGATGTGAGGTAACTACGCTGGCCTTGTACACCGTCGCGGTAGGCGGTCGAAGACCACGGCGCAATGCGGCATTGGTTAACATTGTACCCTATGGGTCCCAGGAGCCAATGACGATGTACGCCGGCGGTGACGGTACGCACCGCAGCAGACGTGACCGCCATTTTCTATCACTTCAATCAGGAGAGGACCTACACTGCAAGTGCTGCTGTGACCTCGGTCTGGAAGAGACAATGGCTCAAGTGTCTGGGGAAAGGGCCCCTGCCTTCACATCGGAGGAGTTGGAGAAACTCGTGGATGGGGTCCTCCCCCAGTACACGCTACTCTACAGTCCTCCAGACAAACAGGTAAGTACACTGGTGGCGTACCCGGAGTTGGATGGGCGCTTGAGGGCATCACAGCAGCCACAATGGGGTGAGTACACTCTCAATCTGCTGATTTTGCGCGCAGTGGAGGGTTCTGGGTGCGAGAGGTGGGCTGTGGGTTTCCCTAGGCCAGGGCGAGTTCCGTAGGCAAGGTCCCTCTGTAAGGCAGTCCATGTGGCACCCCACCCCACCTCTGTAGAGTGCCAAGTACACCTAGTCATGCCCCTGTGTCATCCATGTGTGCAGATGTCATCCATAGCCTAGTAGGCCATTTCCTAGGAATTGGACAGTGGAGCCCAAGAGCGCAGCGTAGTGCAGGGGGATTCTGTGTCTGTCGTGTCCGCCAACGGTAGCGGTAATGCATGCACTCAACATGTCTTTCTTCTGTCGTCGTCCCCCTTTTTGTGGTCTCCCTGTTCTTGTGTGCATTAGCATCATCAGGCGGAGGAGCACGAGGGGGCTGCATCCCACATGGCCATGGAGGGCCACACTACGGAATCGGACTTCAACAGTGGGACGGTGGGCGAGGGGAGCTCCCCGGCAGGGACAGGAGCTGAGACCAGTGACACGGACTCGTCCTCTGATGGGAGCTCTCTTGTGGTGGCGGCAACATCTGTGCCCCCCCATCAACAGGTACAGCCGCCACCCCCTCTTCCAGCACCGCCCTCCCAGCAGCCCCTCAGCCTTTGCCCCGTGCCCGCTCACCCGGGAGGTTGGGCATCACCTTCGACCCAGGCACCTCAGGCCCTGCCCCAGTCACCCCTGCTGCCCTCAGTGAGGAGGCCATTGACCTCCTCAGGTCCCTCACTGTTGGGCAGTCTACCATTTTGAATGCCATCGAGGGTGTAGAAATGCAGTTGCAACAAACAAATGCATTACTGGACGGCATTCATTCTGGCCAGGCGGCCCTTCAGCGAGCTTTTCAGACTCTGGCCTCCGCACTGATGGCAGCCATTGTCCCTGTCTCTAGCCTCCCCCCTCCAACTTCCTCCACCCAGACACAATCCCCTGTACCCCAGCCTATCCCAAGCACACCTCTAGACCAGCATGCACACACGTCAACACACAAGGGAAGCTCAGGCAAACATAAGCACCACACATCCCACAGGCACTCATGCAAGCATCACACACATGCATACACACCAACATCCACTCCCTCCACTGTGTCCCCCTCTTCCTCGTCATCCTCCTCCCTCCCAGTCTCGTCTCCACTCACACCTGCATGCACTACCTCTACAGCCACTACTGCCATCACCAGCACACACACCACCACACCCTCTCACGTGCAGTCACCACCCCCACTACCATTCACACGTCCCCTGTGTCCTCTCCCAGTGTGTCTGTGACGCCCCCTCCCAAGATACACAAACGCAGGCACACACCCACCCGACAGACATCCACCTCACGACAGCCTCCAGCCCATGCACCTTCACCCAAAGTCAGCAAACGAACACCTCCTACATCCACAACCTCTTCCTCCACTCCCAAACCCCCTCCAGCTACCCATCCCAGTGTCTCCCAAAAACTTTTCCTGTCCAACCTTGAACTCTTTCCCACACCTCCCTCACCCCGTCCGACTCCTAGGTCCCGAACTAGCACCTCAGCCACAACATCTCCGGGACCAGTGGTGCGTGTAGTCAACAGAATCTGGAGTGCACCGGCCACCAGGGCAGCCAGTGTGGCACGGAGCCACAGCACAGACAGTCCCCCACCTGTCAAGCATCAGAAGTTGGCCAGTTGCCCGGCGGGAAAGGGGGTAGACTCCAGCCACCAAAGCTGCTCCCAGGGCTACAGGTGGGAGTGTGGAGTCAGCTGCGACACCTTCCAAGGTGGGGAAGGGGCACAAGAAACTCGGCAAGTCTGGGAAGAGCAGCACGGCAGAGAAGACCGGTATCATCCCCGCTGCCCAGGAGGCCACCGTCAGCACCAGCCCTGATGTCCAGGAGGCCACCGTCAGCACCAGCCCAGCTGCCCAGGAGGCCACCGTCATCATCCCCGCTGCCCAGGAGGCCACAGACGTCATCCCCGCTGGGCTAGAGAGGACCGCCACCACAAGCCCCGCTGGGCTAGAGAGGATCGCCAGCACAAGCCCCGCTGGGACAGAGAGGACCGCCAGCACAAGCCCCGCTGGGCCATGAAGGACCGCCAGCACAAGCCCCACTGGGCCATGAAGGACCGCCAGCACAAGCCCCGCTGGGACAGAGAGGACCACCAGCACAAGCCCCGCTGGGCCATGAAGGACCGCCAGCAGCTGAGTCACTGCAAAGGAGCCCGCCGCTCCAAGCACCTCTGAACAGGGCATCGCCGTTTCAAGCACTGCTGAACAGGGCACCGCCATCTCAAGCACCGCCGAACAGGGCACCGCCGTCTCAAGCAACGCTGAACAGGGCACCGCCGTCTCAAGCAACACTGAACAGGGCACCGCCGTCCCAAGCAACGCTGAACAGGGCACCGCCGTCTCGGGCAGAATGAGGCACTCTGGGCACCATGCCCCCTCCAGAACCAGTGGAGAGATACATCCACTACCTCTGTCCTTAGCAGGATGAAGCACTCTGGGCACAAAGCCCCCTCCAGAACCAGTGGAGAGATCCATCCACTACCTCTGTCCTTAGCAGGATGAAGCACTCTGGGCACAAAGCCCCCTCCAGAACCAGTGGAGAGATACATCCACTACCACTGTCCTTAGCAGGATGAATCACTCTGGGTACAATGCCCCCTCCAGAACCAGTGGAAACTGTTATCCACTTGAGAGACTGTGGCTTTGCTCTCCCCAGGATTGAACAGTGGGCAACCCTCCCACTGTAGAGACTTGAGAAACTGTGGCTTTGCACTCCCCAGGATTGAACAGTGGGCAACCCACCCACTGTAGAGGCTTGAGAGACTGTGGCTTTGCACTCCCCAGGATAAAGCAGTGGGCAAACCACCCACTGTAGTGACTGGAGAGACTGTGGCTTTGCACTCCCCAGGATGTGACAGTGAGCATGTGGCCCTCTTGTGGATTTGGCGTCGTGCACTCAACCGGCTGAGGTGCCCCCCCTTTCCCTCCCCCTGAGGTGCCTGTTTTCTTGCTCTCTGATGCCCCTGCAGTGTTCTCTCCGTAATGGTCGGGGATCTTGTGTGGGCCTCGCCCATACCGTGTGGGCCCAGTGTTCCACGGACTTAATTGGAGCACTACCTGGACTACTATGCTTGGTGTATATTTTGTTAATGGTGTATATATATATTTTTGCGTACTTGATTTTAGTATATTACAATGGTTACACTCATATTCTTTTGTCTTTGCATTCTTTCGGGGGGGCTTGGGGGTGTAACTGTGATGTATCAATATGTATTAGTGTGTGTGTTGTAGTGGGTGAGGGTGAGGGTGTTGTGTTTTGCGTGTCCCTGTTTTTTCCCTCCCGCCTCCCCTGTGTCGTAGGTGCAGTACTCACTGTGGTCTTCGCCGCCGGCATTCATGCTCCTGGTAGAGGAGCAGGAAGACTATCGCAGGGAGACTTTGGAGTTCCAGCTCCATGGTGTCCTAGTTCTTCGTGGGGTGTGTAGAGGTGAGCGATTTCCCTTCGGAATCCTGTTTCCGCCGTGTTTTTATCAGCGGTGAATCCGACCTGGAAAAGGTGGCGGATTGGTAGGTTGTGATACTGTGGGTGGTACTTTGTCCCATCTGTCTGTTGGCGGTGACCGCTGCACTGTTTGTTTGTACCGCCGTGGCGGTCTGAGTGTTAAAGTGGCTGTCTTTGTTGGCGGTTTCCGCCATGTCGTAATTGCTAAATTTTTACCGCCGGCCTGTTGGCGGTCTTACCGCCGCTTTAACACCGACCGCCAGGGTTGTAATGACCACCATAGTGTCTTCAAATATGTGATTGTGATCTACATAGTCTAGGTGCCACTAGATTCAGAAGTCTAGTCTTTGCCCATGTTATATTTCGTATATAGAAAGTCACTTGTTGTTCCATATAGGTGAAAAGCAAAGGTTATGTGTCAGATGAACAGTGATACATGTGTGATCTAGTGCTTACTACCTTGATGTACATCATAGTCTATGTGGCACCAAATTGTTGTGATGAAGGGGCATGGCCCCATCCATTGCTAACTCCGTGTAAGTGTACAGTGGATCGTCGACTGCTCCATATACATGGATAGAGCTTGGTTTGTTGCTTCATTAGGGATTATTTTGAAGCATGTTTAAGTGGATCAAATGATTTGTTTGAAAACATACTATTCTATCTAAAGTCAACTAACATCAATGTAGCATTATGGAGGCATGTGCTTTACCCAAGCTGAGCTCATTGTAAGTGTATACCATCTGGCTGTGTCTCCATGTGTGTATGGAGCACTACATACAGTATGTGATATTTGGCCTGGCATATCAAACGATTTACCGACTCTGAATCTTTGGGAAAGTTCTTTGATACATAAAGGCCATAGTGCCTTATAAATATTTTTAACTAAATCATAATCAACGCAGCACTTGTAGCATCTGTCTTCACCTACCTATAGTTTGTGGGTGGTTTTCTTTCTTACTGTTCCTGACCAGTGACTGGTGAGGTTTGCAAATACTGATGTCAGTAGTAAAAATGTGTATCCACTGATTGAGTGCATGTCAATGCCTTCTATTGTTTGTGAAGGACTATGTGGTATTATTGAGTATTTATGGACATCTACAGCGTGGTGCATTCAAACTAGGGCCCATATTTATACTTATTGACGCAAATCAGCGCTTGGGCAGATTTGAGTCAAAAAGATTACCGCCGGCTAACACCATTCCAACGTGCCAGCTGGGTGCCTTATTTATGGAATGGCGTTAGCCGGTGCTGCGGCCTGGTTTGCGTCAAAATAAATGACTCAAACCGGGCAGCAGAGGCGCAGGGAAGAATGGGGGTTGTGCGTTAAAGAATGGTGCAAGTCAGGTTAGAGTAAAAACAAATTACTCTAACCTGACGAGCGTCATTTTTTGACGCACAACCCCCATGGAAATTACTCCTGTCTTAGCAAAGACAGGAGTTATGCCCCCCTGCCCAATGGCCATGCCCAGGGGACTTCTGTTCCCTGGGCATGGCCACTGGGCACAGTGGCATGTAAGGGGGCCCAAGTTAGGCCCCCGTATGCCACTTAAAATAAATAAAACAAAATACTTACCTGCACTCACCATTGATGGGTCCCCCCATCCATGGGTGTCCTCCAGGGGTGGCAGTGGGTGTCCCTGGGTGCAGGAAAGGGCACCTGTGGACTGCTTCCATGGTCTTCCACCATGGAAAAGAGCACACAGGTCCCTTAATGCCTGCTCTATCCCAGGCATGAATTTTTGACGCACATCTGGATTTACGTCATTTTCCCAGCCATGTGTCATTTTTGCCCAGTTGGATAAATATGGCGCACCGGTGTTTAAGTCATTTTTTGGACGGGAACACTTACCTTGCACGTCAGTAACGCACGCGGGTTCATGCATCCAGAAAATTACGCACACTGAGAAATTTTGACATTTGCAGGGTCGGGCGGCAAAGTATAAATATGGTGTTAGGTTTGCAGTGAATTTGCGTTAAAAAAAATTACGCAAATCCGGCGCAAGCAGAGTATAAATATTCCCCTAGGTGTTTATTCTTTGATAACTCAGAACCAGCTGATCCAAAAGAACACTGGTTCCATTAACAAGGAGCCACAGTGTGAGACCATGTACACTGAGCACATTTTGTGACTTTTGTGCATCTTGTGTATCGAGTACTTCAGTCCCAGTGTGCACAGGACAGAGAAAGTGGCTTTTGACTATGCCCTGTAAACAGCACCTTGATCCTTAGCATCCATGGCCTGTGGCTATGCCTGTGACTTGTACTCTTGTCGATAGTACCTTACTGGGCATGTCCTGCTGCCATACTGAGCAGGTACTCTGAATATGTTGTTGCCTACAGTGATCCCCACAGTGCACCATTTAATGCCATAGCCGAGGGCCCCAGGGCTCAAAGTGGGCCCTTAGCCATTTACTAACATTCCTGACCTCCCTGCCCACTGCTTATGCCTAGAATCCCACCTTGCAGAACACACTGAACATAGACCACATATTTGCAGTCTTTCTTTCTGAGAATTCTCAGTGCAAACCTGAATGGAATAAGCTTGAGTTGTCTTGTTCAGCCAAGCTGCACATTTGTTTCTATAATTAATAATAGGAACACTTGAGTAGCAGGGCAGAGCTGGGGTTAAGGTGAGGGCCAAAGTCACATTTAGGGTTGATAGCACAGAAGGGACAGATGCCCATAGGGTAACTTTGTCTATCAGGGAATTAAAACATTTGCATACAGGCTTGCAAACCAAATGATGAATTTGCTGAGCCAGTGACCAAATATGGAGTATTTCCTGGAAAGAAAGGCACCTCAATTCCTCTAGGGATTTTGGGGGTTATTCTAACTTTGGAGGAGTGGTAATCCGTCCCAAAAGTGACGGTAAAGTGACGGATATACCACCAGCCGTATTACGAGTTCCATAGGATATAATGGACTCGTAATACGGCTGGTGGTAAATCCGTCACTTTTGGGACGGATTAACACCTCCTCCAAAGTTAGAATAACCCCCTTTAAGTTTTGCCATATGTGTAATTGCTCCCAGTTATACAGCTGGTCCCACCGAATATTCTTTGGGAGGAATCCCTCTGATTGAACAACCCACAAAGCAGCCCTCAGCAACTACCATCAACAACTCAAGGAGGCCAAGAGAGTGCCATCATGACCAGCATTGACTCAGCGTCCAACCACACATAAGAACTTTTCAAAATAGTCAAGGAATACTCCAATCCAGCAGCCCCAGAGAACACCATTAACCTCTCTCAAGAACTCTGCAACACCCTCTCAGTCTACTTCCACAGATACAGATAGATTGCCACCATCTACACAACTTTGACCCCCAACCCACGATCTCCAACCTCACCTGTCTCGACCCCATCTCACGCCAACAGCACCATCTCTACGTAGGCACCGATCACCACTCAATCCACCTTAGCCATCATGTTATCCATTTTCTTCAGGGCATCCACTGATCCATGCCCCCACCACCTGTTTAACCATCAGCACGGTGCTCACCAGCATCCTCAACACCTCCATCATCCATGCCAGTTTTTACAGACAAATGGAAACATTCAGAAATCAAACCCATCCTGAAAAACCCTCTGCTGACCCCAACAAACTCAAGAATTACTGAGCCATCTCTCTACTCCCCTACCCAGTCAAAGTACTCGAGAAGGCCATCAATCAGCACCTCAGCAGCTACCTGGAAAAAAACAACCTACTGGACACCTCTCAATCAGGTTTTTGTTTCAATCACAGCACCAAGACTGCACTCATCGCCGCCATTGATGACATCAGAGCACTCCTCCACCATGTGGGAACCCCCTCCCTGATCTTCCTCGACCTATCAGCCACGTTCAACACTGTCTCTCACCACATCCTCATCAACAGACTCCATCAGAATACAAAACAATGCCCTGAAATGGTTCGCCTCCTCCATGACAGGATGAACTCAGAGTACCCAACTACCACCTTTCACCACCACACCCAGGAGCATAATTTGTGGTTCATCCCTCAGCCTTACTTTGTTCAATATCTACATGACCCCCCTGCCTGACATTTTTAGATCCCGTGGACTCAACATCAACTCCTACCCAGGTGATACTCAACTGATCATCTCTCTTACTGAAGATCCCTCCAGGAACAGAACCAACTTCCGCAATGACATGACCACTATGGCCTACTGGATGAAAACTAACTGCCTGAAGCTCAACTCCAACAAAACAAAGTACTGATCTTTGGGAGAAACACCTCCATATGGGACCACAGCTTTTGGCCAGCCAAACTCGGACCCACGACCACGCCTACAGACCACGCTCTCAACCTTGGCATCATTCTCAACAGTGAGCTGACCATGAACCAGCAGATCAATGCAGTCACCCCTCCTGCTTCCACTCCCTTTGCATGCTCTGCAGAATCTTCAGATGGATCCCAGCCACACCTGGAAAACTATCACCATCCACCTCGACTATGGTAACGCTATGTACACCGGAATGTCCTCCCAGCTCCTAAAGAGGCTCCAGAAAATACAGAACACTGCCGCCAGACTCATACTAGACCTTCCCAGGCACTCCCACATCAACCCCCACCTCAGAAAACTCCACTGGCTCCCCGTCCAGAAGAGATGTCATTTCAAGCTCCTCATGCACGCCTACAAAGCCCTACATGATCAAGGACAAGACTATGTCAACCACTGTCTACACTTCCACCAACCCCCCCCCCAAACCTGTGCTCTTTTCTCTGGCCCTCGCACACACACCCAGAATCTGGTGCAGACACATCTGCTCTTTTTCTACATCGCCGCCAAGGCCTGGAACGGCCTACCCGTCGCTCTCCAAACTGCACCTTAACTGGAAGACTTCACGAAAAGACACAAGACATGGGTCTTTGACAGAGATATCGCACCCCAGTTCCCAGATACCCCCGGGGTGACAGTGACATGCTCTACAAATGACAGATTGATTGATTGATGTACAGGGAATGGCATTTAGACTAGAGATGATCAGGTTGATTCGAAATTTAGTTTGTAAATTGATTTGCAAACAAAAAACATTGACATGCACTCTTTGGGCTTTTAAATTTGCCAGTAACCATTGAATAGATTTGCCTCAAACAGAATCTGTACATGTCTGGTCCAAGTTTGTTGTGAATCTGTTCAAAGATTTCTGCTATAACAGGGAGCAAAAACTCCCATGGAAATACGGATCACAAATTGATCTTTTTGGAACCTCTACAAATGCTAACAACCAAAACATTTGCAGGAAACATTCTGGGATAAAATTTACATATTTTTAGAAAGTATTGTGTAGATTTGTTAGACTGGGGAATAGTTATTAGCAATTAGGAAGACGTTTATCTTCTCTCCCAATCAGATCAACCATATAACATTTTCAAATGTCATGTTTGCTGAGTAAATAATGCATTTTCACCTCGTCTGAGCAGCTTGAGCATGACCCTATAATCTAGTCAGCTGATGCAACCAAGAAGATCCACAGCTATATCTAACTATTGCAGTGTTCCTTCTGTGCCATGTTTTGCTGCGTTGAATGCCCTTTATGGAAGTAGGTCAGTGAGCTATTCCTCAATCTACGAGACAGGGTTCCCATGTATGACAAATGGTTACCAACCCAGTGACAGATTCTTGTCAGGGGCTCTAGGGCGCAGCCTCACTGGCTCCTGTAACACCCCACATTCTGCACCTTATCTCTCCTTCCTGACCCTGTGCATTATTTAATTTAACAGTGTTTATAAAAACAAAATTGTTGTGTTTTCATCAACACTGCCAGTGCACATCAGCCCACTCTGCCTCCTCTCCACGCTTCCTGAAGGCAGTAGGAGGAGGAGTAGAAGGTGGCTGAGAGGGTGGAGGCATAACCCAGCTACAGAGTGCTGTTAAAACACAACACTCTATAGGTGGATGCCTAGATTTCTCATATATGAGGGGTGTAGTTCAACTACAGTCCCCTCACAGAGGCACAATCCACTCTGTTTAGCAAACATATTGCACATGCCTTAGCCAGCACAGTAATTTGCTAAAATGTTGCTGTCAGGGTATACATCAGTGCATCCCTAAGGCCAATGAGAAGCCACACAAAGTAGCAGGGCAGGATCCCCAGCTGTACCCCAGCTTCTTATAAGTCTGTGCTTCCAGTCCTATCAAGAAACTGAGAATGGGACTGAGGTGGAAATTTCCCTTTTCAAACCTGTCCTTACTGTTCTGACTGGCTTCTCATAAGAAATCCTGGTTTCATCATTGTTGGAAGGTGGGTCATTAGTAATGTGGCCAGCACAAGTAATGGGTCTGCATGCAACCGCCACTGGGAACCAAGCACCCCATTGTAGCGCTTGACTCTCATAGGGTAGCGTTGCAGAGGAGTCCAAAACTTACTCAAGGGAGGTGCTGTGGGCTAGTAATCCCATTCACAAGCACACAAGCATAACCCTAAAAAAATGATTGCCCAGTCTGTGATTTTTCTTTTGATAAAGTAAAAGTACATGTATTACTCACACACACACTACTCAATACTATGCAACAATATACAAATATACACAAAGTGATGGAATTACTCTGGGATGACATTGTGTAATCTCTCATGTCTCCCCGGAGGGGGAATATAATCCAACAAACAATCCCTGGTATCCCCATGCATCATTTCACTGTAATATGGAATGAGCATGCCTACATCTGCAATTAAGTACATCTATCTTGCCAAAAGGTGACTGTCAGTCTCATTACTCAAATTAGTATCAACAAAAACAGGTAGGAATATGTTTAAACAATATAAAGATTCAGATTATTTTTAGATTACTTTTGGATTACTTTCAATTTACTCTTGGTTAACATTCAGATTACAGTTGATTGACATTGTGTAATACCATTTTACCCCTAGTGGGCACAGTCCCACCAACCAGAACAAAAGTCCAAACCAGCCTGGGCTTTGCCTGACCTTGGAACCCTTGGGGGGGTTACCAATCTTTTGTCCCACCCTACCTAGGGTGGGGACACAAACCACGTTTGGGGGGATGCTGCACTGCTCCTGCAGCTCCCCCTGTCCATGAGCACTTGTTTGGTGGTGACCTTATCTTCCTGGGACCACCACAAACTGATTAGGGGCCTAGCCCCTGCTGGTGCCCCACAAAGCATGCTGGGGCAGGCCACATACCAAATGAGCGTATCTCCCGGTGAGGCGGGGAGAGCTGCGATGCCACCAAAGCTGGTGTTCTGCCTGGGGGGTGCCCGGTCCCACCCGGACACTCCCACCAGGGTAAGAGCTCCCTCGTTGGGGGGAGGCGCGGAAAGCCCACCCCTGACCTCCCCCACCGGCTCCCTGCATGGCCAGCACCTCCTTGTGCTGCCACGGAAGCCGGCCCTTTTCTGTGGAGTCTGCCCGCTCCTGCAGGCAGACACGTGCAGGGCTGCGGCCAGACGGGCCCCCTGGGGGAGTGCAACGACACTCCCCCCTCCTCCTCTGCAGCTTGGGGGCCCCGGGATGGGGTCCATGGCCCATCCCCACCTCCAAAGGGAGCGCGACACTCTCCTCCTCATGGGATCCCTCTTGTGATTTCCACGGGGGGCACGACGGTGCACCCTGACTTGGCTTCTGCTGGTGCCCTGGCATGGGGTCCGGGGCCCCCAGGCTCCGTCTTCACAGGGAGCGCAACGGCGCTCCCAGGCTTCTTCTTCGGCTGCCGGCCCCTTCCACAGACGGCAGCCATCTTGAGGGGGCGTGTATCGGTGCCCCCCCACATCCTTCTTCACGGGCCCTAGGATGGGGTTCCCATGTTCACGGGGAGCACGATGGCGCTCGCCGACTGTACTTCGGCCACAGAGGGCCCTGGAATGGGGTCCGGGGTCCCTACCCACCGTGGCAGAGGGGGTGCGCGACGGCGCCCCTCCCCATCAGGTTGGGTCTAGGGCCACTTCTTCTTCCACAGGGGGAGTGTGACGGCACCCCCGGCTCCTCTTCCTCCTGGGGCACCCCCAGGCCCTGGCCCACCCCGGGGGCACAGTCTTGAGCAGCAGCGGAGCCCCACGTGCTTCGTCGCAGCCTCTGGAAAGGTCAAAGGTCACAATCCTTTTTCCATTAAGATCTCGGGCCCTCAAGGGATTCCAGCATTGTTTCGCTCCTGGTGACAAGCCCTTGCCACCAGGAGCACTCTCTTTAGGCCTCCTGGCCTAGAAGGGTCTAAGATTATAGCGAGCCAGTCCAACTGACTCCCTGCACCAACCTTTCTTCTAGGTGCCCTCTTTTCCTTCGGGGTAACGTGCTCTCCTTGCGCTAGCCCAGTCCTTCCTCCAACTAGTCCTCAGGGGGTAAGGGGACCAGCTACCTGGACCTGGCATTCACCTCGCTGGCCTGAAGTCCTTCAGGGGCAGAGTACCTGCCCCAGGGGCAGTCAGGGAGTTATTCCTTCCAGTTGCACATGACGTCCATCTGCAGTCCCAGTGTCCAGCAGAGAAGCACAGCCAAGAGAGAGAGCTCTCCCCTGTGCAGGACCTTTTAAGTGGGGGAGGAAGTGTCCAGCAGGTCTGCACCTCTGGCCTATCCAGATGTGCCACATCACTTCCTTACCCCCGTCCCCTCCTTCCTGCACGGTCTTCTGGGATAGCTCAAAATAGCATCATCCAGGAGCTAGTTGCCACGTGCGCTGAAGGTTTCAGCCCCTCCTCACTGCCATTCCTCCCAGGGTCTCTCCAGCCTGCTCCTGGCATGGAATGACAGCTAGCTGATTGATGCAAGGCCCTGCTCAAGCAACTGGACAGAGCAGTAATTGGCCCTAATCCTGAGCTGAGTCAGAGAAAATTGACATCCCTGGTTGACCCATAAGTTGTACAACTATGCTCTTGTAACCTACTGCATCATTATTTTCTTACAGGTTACAGTGTACCTTGGTGTGATTCTGTTCATGGTGGACCCCAGAGAACTGGAGCTGCACCCTAGGCCATCCTTTCCATTGACATTTAATGGAGTATCCCCACAATGCAAATACATTAAACACACTTACATTGGCATTTAACTGAGTGTACCTACAGGGAAAAGACAGTAAGCACACTGACTTTCCCTCACATGTGTACACCCCTCTCATGAGGCCTACTCCAGGTCACCACCCACTCTGCACAGTTCCTCCTACAGCAGGCTTACCTAAGCGCAGTTCTTGGGCTGCTCACACCAGGAATTCTCCTCACACAGCCCTCACATGGGTGCACATCCATGTGCACACATGATCACATGTAACTCGCCCGAGGCCTCCTGCAGCCTATCCATAGCACGGCGGTACTGGCCGTAAACATGCGCAGTCCATTTTACCATGAGTTTACTGTGCGTGAGTCCTTCCATAGGAGGCTCTCTCACAGTAAAAGGTCAAAAACCAAGTGGTCAAAAGCGAAAAATCAGGGCAGACCTGATGGTCAGAACCGTCCGCTCACAATCATCATCATCATCATCAATATCAGTCTGTTTTCGGTTAAAAAACATGAAAGAATTTATGCATAAAAGATTACAACCATTCTCACAGACAAAAATTCTAAATTACAATCATTAAAGTAATTAAAGCAACCCTAGACAACAATTAAAACATAAAGGCCCCAATTTATACTTTTTTTGCGCCACATTACCGTCATTTTGTGACGCAAAAGCGGCTGCTTTTGCGTCAATAAATGACGGTAATGCAGCACAAACAAAGTATAAATCAGGGCCAAAGTGTCTTGTGCAAACGTAAGCGAAGGGGGTTCGGATAAATTCAATGTTTCAGTCTTTCAAACAAACCCAACTCAGCAGTTAGAGTCACAAAAAGCCTTACCAATTTAAGCAGGGTGAAATGGTCGGAATGCCTAGGGTCACCACAAATATAATGCCATTAAAGTATTTACTTCCCCACTAAACTCCACATTCTTTTACAGCTACAGAGATAAATTTGCACATCATCATATAGACAATTCGTGTTGCGGTCCAAAGTGGGCACACTACAGTTGCTGGTTCGTATGTCCAGCAGCAGATTCCTGCTCAGCTGCAAAGAAAGCAAGGCACGTAAAAATTGTGTTTTTCTGTTCATGTATTAATGTGTTTGTGAGTATGTCTGTGAGTGATTGAAAGTGAATAAGATTGAGTGTATGTGTATGTTTGTGACTGTCAATGAGAGTTAAAGTGAGTGGGAGTCTAAGTTTGAGTGTATATGAATAAGTGAAATTGAGTATGAAAGAGTGAGTGAAGGACTTTGAGTGTGTTAATAGTGAATGATAGCAGATGGTGAGAAAAAGTGGAAGTGAGTCATGGGTATAGTTATCAAAGGTGCAGAAGATCCAGTTGCACCAGTGCTTAGAGTCAGTGAGTGTGAATAGGTCAGTGTGTGTATTTGTTTTTGAGAATGAAAACCAGTCACTATAAGTATGTTTGTGTGCAAATAACAGTGAGTGAGTATGAGTGAGAATTAGTAAGTGAGAGAATTTGAGTTAGAGTGAAAAGGGAGGCGAGAGTAAATGTGAGAGTGAATGAGTGTAAGTTATGCAAATATTTAAACAAATAGGGTGAACTCCTGCCAGGTATTATGCCCCACCACATTCAAAAGCTGCTACTGCACCCGCCGACTGAAACTTTGAATACTGTACTCTTGAATGTGAACTTATGTGAATTTGGAAAAGACTTTGCAGAAAGAAAAGTAAACATCGATTATCATCAGAAAATGACAGGTGAATATAAAAAGGAGCATGAGACAAGTGTATGTGGAACACATTGTTCAGTGAGTGAAAAGAAATGTCATCTACCTATTAGACTTGCTGGGGATGCTTTTCACGGATGCTCTTATTGTGCCACTGCCTCCAGAAACCCTGAAAAACAAAGGAGTCCTTATTACATAAGATGTTTTGCTTTCCTTTGCTGAACAATTCTAGACACTTTCAATTATTGTAAGAGAACTGGGGAAATAGAAAACCAAAATATATATATATATATATATATAAAACCAGTTCTATAAATATAATTCATCAGAACAAAGCAGCTCACTAATAAGTTTAAACCTTAACTAAGCTCACAGAATCATTGTATGTGCAACCATAACTGGTAAAACGTCTTTAGGCATTGTAAAGGAGGCTGTGAATGAATTTGCAAAACCTGATATTGTGCAAATCTTCTATGTTGTTCCATCCCTTAAAATTATAGTCAGGAATTCCAGCCAACCAGGCATGTTTTAATGTTAGCAGTGCAGTCAGTTCCTCTTTACATCTCACACAGCGAATTGGAATGCATTGCTCATTAAAAAATAACTCTTCAATGTATAAACACTGTCCATTTTTCATGTATATATAAGAATCCTGTTGTAACACCCGTTCAAGGAAATGATATACACAGTGCTGACTGGAGAATGTAAAACATGTGAGGGGCAGGAGAGGGGGTAAAGGAGATGGAGGATCTCCACCAGTAGAGCCTCAAGAGACCCGATAAGGGCAACTATGTCAGTAATTTTTTTTAAACCCTTCCACACCATCCAAGGTCCAAGGAGAAGCTGTGGTCATACAGGCGGAAAGGCCATGCCCCTCTCACCTTTTTCCAGAGAAGACGAGTGTCTGTCAGGCTGAACAAAGGTCAGCCAGATAGACACTCTTCTTGTTCTGGTCAGGTAGCCAGGATCTAAACATGTGCTAAATGTGCATGCTCCTGGCTGCCTGAGCTAACGTTTGCTAGGCTGAGGATTTCACAGCCCTATGGGTGTGACTTCCTCTGCCTGGCAAAAGTGCATCAAGGCCTTCCCCCTCATGACAATCACTGATTGCCTCGGACCTGGGCCCTTAAGTTTTAAGCCCTGAAGTGCCCATGGCCCAGTGTCAATCAGTGACACCTCGTCACAGAGTGGGGGTGGGCAGCAACTCTCATTTATCCCATTTCACTCTGAGAGGGACTACTGCTTCTTCTCATTTTTCTCATTGAAAAAGAGGCAGCAGCCAGAACTCCACTGGGACCTCCGAGGCTGCAGCTCAGGTAAGTTTTACGTGTTTGACTGTTTGATGGGTGTATTCATGTATTTATAGATGTATGAATTTCCCTTTTGGAATACTGCAAGGATAAACAACACAAAACAACATGCTTAATGATAACAACTGGATAAAATTGGTAACCAATTACCAGATTGTTTGGCTCCAAGAGACATGGGGCCAGATGTAGTAAGATATGATTTTGTGACTTGGAAATTGCGAGTCGGTGCGAGTCGCAATTTGCGAGTCGCAAAATCATATGCAGAATTGTGTCCATGACACCATCTGCGAATCGCAAGGGGGGTCACAAAGACCCACCTTATTAATATTAATGAGGTGGGTCGCAATTTGCGACCCCCTTGCGATTCCCTGCACTCACAGGGATGGTGGCCTGCTGGAGACAGCAGACCTCCATGTCTGTGACTGCTTTTATAATAAAGCTGTTTTTTTTTTTGTATTGCAGCCCGTTTTCCTTAAAGGGAAACGAGTTGCAATACAAAAGAAAAAATGAAACCATTTGGTTTTGTTTTTTCAGAGTAGGCAGTGGTCTATTGGACCACTGCCTGCTCTGAAAAAATATTTATGGCAACATTCACAAAGGGGAAGGAGTCCCATGGGGACCCCTACCCTTTTGCGAATGAGTTAGCCCCCGCTTGACATGGGTGCTAACTGCAAATTGCTTTGTGAGTGCGTTTGCAGTCACAAAGCAATTTTGCATCGTGGTGCGAATCGCAAATAGGAAGGGAACACCCCATCCTATTTGCGAGTCGCATTCCCATTTTGTGAGTCGGTACCGACTCTCAAAATGGGAATGTGCATCGCGATGCCCGTTTTGCATGGAGCAAACTGCGAATTTCACAGTTTGCGCCATGCAAAACGGTTGCTACATTTGGCCCATGGTCTCTTACAAACATATATATCAATGGTTTTCACTTGGTATTTACACCAGCAACCCTGTCTATGTCAGGCTGGCATAGTGACAGCCTCCTAACTCTATTGAGCACTACCCTGGCTGCTAAGGTAGAAGAGATCTATGTTGACCTGCTTTCTTCCTGATGATTTGCTAATTGCTTACAGGTTATTCCGCTTATAATGCTTATTATTTTTTATCACATCAACTTTGATAATAATAATGTATTTATTTGTGAGTCACTTATGAATGTCTTAGAATTGACCCTTGCGGGGCTGGCTGAAGATTTTATAACAATGGGACGGGGGTTGGACTTTAACCTCAGACTATGTCCTTTTTCTGATGATAATGTGTGAAATAGGGGATAATGAATTAAGTAACCTCTCACACTTTGAGTACAACCCTTGTGGCAATAAAATGAATGATGACTCACAACCTTAAACTTACCATATACTTGGCCCCCATGGAAACCCTTATGCAGGTAGCCTACATAGGCAGCGGAAATGGCTCTATGACTGACTTTATTACATTATCTATGACATGGGCTAGGAAGGTGTGTACGTTTTCTATCATAGAGAGCCCCTTAAGCGATCATAACCCCCTAGAAGTGAGTCTTTATCAAGAGCTGCCTTTAAAGACTAATAATAACATGGCTGCTGCAACTGAATATACCAGGAATGGGGTGTACACAATAAATGGAGCTATGTTGAGCCAGAGGCATTCCTGAGGCTCTTCTAAAGAGTCAGGGGAAACAATTCGAGCTGTATCTGAGCCATGACCCAGATCTGACAAGTGTAACGGGGGCCTTTCTTGAAATCTGTAAAAATGCCAGTGAGCTACTAATGGCATCCCAACAACAAGGAGCCCCGAGGTGCAAAAAATGGTTTAATAAAGCTTGCACCGAAGCATGCAGTAGTCTTATATAAGCAGTTACAAATTCACCTAGGGACAAAGTGGAGAATAGAACTCTTAAGAAACACTAGAAACAACCCTTGCGATAAGAAAAGAGGAGGTAGAAGGGAGGCTTGGAGCAGTTAACAATCGCTTGTGCTAGGAATGATGTGACCAACTTCTGGGAGAGAGTGAACGCACCTTTTCTTAAGAGCAACTTCTCAACTAAGATTGATGCAACTACACCTGAACATGCTTGGGTGAAGAACTTTACTACTGTACATGACTCCCATTACTTGGTTCATAATGACTGCACCACCCTCAAGGCGACCACTTGATTAAGAAATACTGAGCAACTAAGAATCTCACTTAAGGATATTATTTCCACTGAGTTAAGGTGTGCGGGTAACAAGGCACTGGGACAGAATGGGGTCCCAACTGACCTTTTCAAAAGTAATCTGTCATTCTGAACCCCAATCTTTGTGAATGTACTCAATAGTGCAATCAGAATCGATCCCCCTAAAATCTGGTCTAGGGCAATAATTGTACTGATTTTCAAAAAGGGAGATAGGGGCAACCCCCGGTGTTACAGCCCAATATCCTTAATAGACTACACAGCCAAGGTATTGGTCAAAATACTTCTGGGCCAGTTGGAGAACTGTAGAAATGAGAACTGTGGCCCATATTTATACTTTTTCACGCAAAACTGCGCTAACGCAGTTTTGCGTCAAAAAAATTAGCGCCGGCTAACGCCATTCTGAAGCACCATGCGGGCGCCGTATTTAAGCAATGACGTTAGCCGGCGTTAGCCGCCGGCGCAGCCTGGTGTGCGTTGAAAAAAACGACGTACACCAGGCAGCGCCGGCGTAGGGGGATATGGAGCTTGGGCGTGAAAAAATGGGGCAAGTCAGGCTGAGGCAAATTTTTCGCCTCAACCCGATTTGCGCCATTTTTTTCCACTCCCAACCCCCATAGAAATGACTCCTGTCTTAGCAAAGACAGGAGTCCTGCCCCCTTGCCCAATGGCCATGCCCAGGGGACACCTGTCCCCTGGGCATGGTCATTGGGCATAGTGGCATGTAGGGGGGCACGAATCAGGCCCCCCTATGCCACAATTTTTTTTAAAAAAAAATACTTACCAGAACTTACCTTATTGTCCCTGGGATGGGTCCCTCCAGCCTTGGGTGTCCTCCTGGGGTGGGCAAGGGTGACAGGGGGTGTCCCTGGGGGCATGGGAGGGCACCTCTGGGCTCCTTCAGAACCCACAGGTCCCTTAACGCCTGCCTTTTGCAGGTGCTGAAAAACGGCGCAAAAGCGGCCGTATGTCATTTTTTTTTACCCGCCCACTCCCGGGCGTGAATTTTGCCCGGGAGTATAAATACGACGCACATGCCTCGGAATCAATTTTTTAGACGTGAACGCCTACCTTGCATCTCATTAACGCAAAGTAGGTGTCCACGCTAAAAAATTACGCAAACTCCATGGACTTTGGCGCTAGACGCGTCTAACGCCAAAGTATAAATATGGAGTTAGTTTTGCGTCGGAATTGCGTCAAACAAAACGACGCAATTCCGGCGCAAACGGAGTATAAATATGCCCCTGTATTTTTACAACAGCCCAATTTGATTTTAGACAGGGTTAAGGGACAACAGATCAGTGTCTGAACCTCCACCCATTAATTAACAAATATGTGCTTTCCAAAGAGTGGTGCCTCTTTCTAACTTTTATGGACCTCAGTGCAGCCTTTGATAATGTTGTAAGGTCAAGGCTGTGGGATATGCTAATTAATAAGGGTGCTGATCAAAGGATCGTGCGTTCACTCTCACAGCTCCATGAGAACATGGAAGGCAGTGTAAGGTTTGGGGCAAATGGAGCATGCTCATCACCATTAAAAATAAGAATAGGGGGTCAGTTAGAGTTGTGTGCTGGTCCCTTCCTTTTCAGCTTCTATATTAATGGGTTTGATGAATATCTGGCTGAGGTGAAGACAGAACGTTCGCAAGTGATGACCAGGTCACTGCCAGTACTGATGTATGCCAATGATTGTGTTTTAATGGCAAGAACAAGGAGGGGACTACAGGAGCTCCTAGATAGGTTTGTGGAATTTATGTCCGACCTCGTGTCTCAACAAAAAAAAGCTAAATCCTTTGCAATGGTCTGCGGGCAGCGTGTACGATTCCTATTTTTAACATCAATTGCACTGATCTTCAGTGTGTATCCACTTTTACTTACATTGGGGTACCCTTTGACAGTGCAGGGTGATGGAAACACCTGATGGGTGTTAGGTCAGTACAATTTGACAAAACATAGCCTCACTGTTTCAATTTGCCACGAAATTAGGGTCCATGCCACTCGATGCCACTGTCACTAAATAGAAAGCTAAGTCGGTGGTGGTCGCTTCTTACAGCGCAGGGGAGTGGGGATATACTGTTTCCAATTTAAAGCCCGTGAGAACTCCTTTGTACGCAGACTATTATCACTCCCAAACAGCACTCCGTCTCTTTTAGCACATGAGAAACTAGGACTTCAGTACCAAGGCGATACACTAAGACTTGCTCTGACCTTGTTGTGGTTATTGGTTTGGTCTAAGCCTGGGGTTGTGCTAGGAAAAATTGTGATTGCAGACTGTCTAAAATTGTCACGGGACATAAATTCAGATTGTTTACGCATGTTAAAAATGACCTGCAGATGATCGGTAGAATTGATCTCAAGGAAAACCCGTACATCATTAGAAAGTCACCTAAAGTTCATGTGAAGTGTGAATCATTACTTTTTTTAGCTGTAAAGAAAATGGTGTTGGAGGCAACAAAAAAGACAGTCGAGGAATATCTTCCACTGTGCACCACTTCTGACATGGAAAACTATCTGACCAAAGTACTGCATCATCAGAGATTCTATCTAGTTAGATTTAGACATGGCATGGCCTATTGCTTGGTATTTTACCCTTCTAATGTTTATCAGAATCGAGATTTGATACAAGGACCATGTAATTCAATATCGTCTAAACCTCAGCTGCATTTGTTCTTTTTGGTGAACTCTGTAAAGAGCCGAAGATATGCATCGTAAGAGCCGTCATGCGGAAGCTCAATATAAGCGATTGTAAAGCTGCATTGCTCTATCTATAGCTGCTGGTATGCCACACCATTTACAGATGCATTGACTCAGTAGTTAGACAGTGGAAGGCAGTTGGGAAGAGATTGTGGTTCTGATTATGCTTACAGTTGACCCTAGCCAGGGTGCAGCATGTGGGTGGGTGACAGCCCGCAATCCTCACTGTACCAAGATTATTCTCTTTACGGTATGAACTTTAAGTCCTATTTTAAGATGTTTATAACTTTTTATCTTCTGTGTCTAAATATCATTGTCCACTCAGGATTTAGATCATGTTTTTTTGTTCTTTTTATATTTGCTATGTATTTTTCTTTTACTCTTAACTTGTGCTATACTTGCAAACAATTTGTATGAGATTCCCTTTCCTTTTTATTCTGTCCTTATGTTTGGATTTTATATGTGAAGTGAATTTTGTATTTCTGCTGTTATGCTTGTTTTAAACCGAATAAAGGTGAACTGAAATGTATGCATTTGTTGTGAGTGAATGGTGTGAATGGATGTGTGCACATTTGTGAATGCATGGGTGTGAGTGAATGAGTATATATGTGTGCATGCCTGCCCCCCCTACTGCTTGCCAAAATTACTGACCTCCAAAGCTACGTAGTACATTACTGAAAGGTGACGTCACGGCATAAAAGGAAAGAAAGGCATCGCCATTAGTGCACATGGCACGGTGGGCTGAGCAGGCACTGCAGCTTCCTGAGTCATTACACCTCCAACCAGAGAGGTGCACAGGCTGTAACATTCCAGCTCACCGTGTGGTGCTCCTCTCCCGAGCACTTATTTGACATGTGACTAACGCAGCCCCAGACTCTACGCCCTACATTGGCATTTACTGACAAATAAATGACTGCAGCCAATACCCACGATCCATCTGTTACTGCCACACCAATTGCAACGGGGGCCAACACCCCTGAAATGCAGAGAAGAGAAATGTTGTAGAGATCACGATAGAAAAATGCATTAGTATTGGAAGCTTTGTTTTTCAAAAAGGACGTCGGATTTGTCAACAGGAAAAGAAAAGTAAAGGAAAGATAGCACTGAAGTGAAGATGGGGAGAATTGCATGAGCATAACAAGGGAAGACGAGCAAGCCTTGCTAAAGTCAATCGGCCTTGTTAGTTAGCTGTTTGTTAGTGAAAGAGCCTTATAATGTATAGGCAGGTTTGTGTGTTTTTGTACGCTGTACAGATGGGTCAGTCACTGATTGCAGGGGTTATGAGAGTGGGGCATGTGAGTGATTGTAGATGATGAATGAAGGAGTGACTAGCAAGTGGGTGGAAGAATGGGTGCGTGCATGGGAGAGTGAAAGGTACTCCAACATATGACACAGATAAACCCAGATTATGGACAATACCAGATACATAATTCAGTGTGTTTGAGCCATTCTTATACCTTTAACAAATTAGGCAGAATCCTGGTGCTTGTAGTCTGAAAAAGAGTTATTAAAAAACGTATGCTAGTAGCCAAATTGCTAATTTTCTGGCAACACAAAGAAGAAAACACCTTCTAATGCACATTCTGGACAAATTAATACCACCAACAGGGCCTTGTAACCCTTTTGCAAGACATAATCATACTTATTCCAAGGCAAAATTCTCCTATGTGCTGAAAGTTTGTGATCCAAGCAAGAATACATTTTGAAGCTGTCCTCTCACAATATCCCATGATGAGGTGCTGTAGCAAATTCCTAGCATAAGGAAAAAACAGAAAGGGAATTAAATAAAAATCCTTCTGCCCCAAAAAATCTAAAAAAATATTGTGCTAATTGGTGACCACTTAAATGATAATTTATGCTTCGAATAAATCTGTTTTGACATGTTTGTAACTTAGATGCCCATGCCTGTGCATTATGCATGGCCCTGTAGCTATTCCTGGCATACAGTATATCTGCAGTCCAAGGCCCACAAATGGCAGACGAAAGAATCAATAAGACTGCGTTTCACCGATCCAGACATGTCAGAGGAACACAATTATCTAATGCATTGGTTCCAAACCTAGGGTCCGCAAAGCCTCCTCAGGGTGTCCGCAACTGTTTAGAAAATTAAATAATTTTAATAGATAAGGTCTGCAGCTTTCAGTAATGACTGAGTGAGAGGTCCCCGGATTCCAATAATGACTCAGTGGGGGTCCCAGGGTTCAAGAAATTATAAAGTGAGGGTCTACAGAACTCAAAGATCTGGGAACCACCGATATACAGCCCTCTCTCCCGGCATCCCCATGTGCCACAAGTAGGAGCTCACGGAAGGTACTCTTAGTTCTGAGTTCATTCCTATTGAAAGTGGCCATAGAATTTAACATGCTATCTTGCACGGGTTATAGTAAACTAAGCAGTCACAGATATCCTGAAAACATTTTTAATATGAGTTAGAATATATGTACTGACTTTGTATTAGAATTGCCTCCTTCTTGCCAGGTGACACTGTTCTCATCATGGTTGTGAAGAATTACTTCTATTTTAAACACCATCACTGTGTAAGAGAATCAGAGGCCAGCATTCTGTCCTGGACCTTAATGAAAGAAGAAGGCTTTCTAAAACAAGTAATATCAAGATTTTTTCAAATTCCCACTCTAGTGAGCAAGAGGTATTAGATAGGAAGCTGCTGTACTTTTGCTGTCCCACTATGGTCAATATAGGTTCTGTCTCCTATAGCTTGTGTTTCAAACCCCTAGCTGAATTCTTAGATGGCATGCATATATTCTTAAAGGTCAATAGCAGAAACTCTATGAACAACTTTAAGAAATACCACTCCAAAATACAAGATAGCGAACTAAAACGAGATACCTAGTATTTCAAAAACAAATATACCCTCAAATGGTTTATAGAGACACTGACAGTCACTAAACTAGAATATGGGCTGTCTATGCACCGGTCTTCCTGCTATCTGAATAGTCCCATTAAGAGCAGTCCAAGTAACTAAAAGAATGGTTGTATGTCTAAATATCATGTAATAATATTTGCTGGCATAAATATCATATCCTAAACATTGTTTACTTAAATACCACCCCATTTATGCCGATTTTCCCTGTTAACGTCAATGGGGCAATAATGTTTTTAACAATATTTAGAAAACAATACTTTTGCCAGACGGTACTTAGTACACAGTTTTCTTTCTCAGTCTGATAACAGAAGAATAGTCAAAGGCACAAAGAAATTCCGTTCCAAATTGTCTGCTCTTATTAAACTCAAATTACTTCCTCCCCAAAGCTTGATATACATAGCATTAGCTACAAAGCTCTGAACGTAAGCACCCCTATTGTAAGAGAAACCGATTCATAATATCACATAGAGACAAACATGCAGCAACAGTCATTTCCAATCAGGAATTATTCTGTCAGTTAAGTGTCCACATATTCCCGCGGTTCTCTGTTTTTGCTCCAAAGGTCTGAGACGGCATCCTTGAAGTGTGAGACATGTAACATTTTTTACATCCTCTAAAAACTGCCTGCAAAACTACCTACTCTTGAAACATTTGACCACATTCTGATAAACTAATTTACACCTGCTTAACAAATGCAAGCTCTATATACTGTTGGAAAACCAATGCAACCTGTTCTCTAACAAGATACAGCAACATCAACACTGACCACCAGCCTCCTATCGTTTGCCTCTTTTCCCCCAAACTTAACATGCTTATTGTAAACAAGTATTGGACTCTTCTCTGTATTCCTGGTGGTTAGGTTCTAGGTAGAGCGTCTTGCTTTATCACTATGACTTCACTGGTTTGGTGATAAGGATGAGATGCAGAGAATGTGGAAAGATACCACATTCTGACATTCTTATAACCTCACACTGATCCTATATCCCAAAGCTGCCTGATGTACGTACATTTTTTTCCATGTCTTGGAAAAATGTAAATGGCAAATTAGTTTACTGTTTCCTCTCTTATCTTATGTAAACATGAAAGCATCTTCTTTGATTATGTCCTCTTTGTAAAGTAGTCTAAATAAAAGCTCACAGCATGCACTAGAAACACATTAACAAGACATATGAGTTAGAAAATCTATCTGTGAGTTGTTGTGAAATCTGTCCCATTTCTGTTTCTTGAGTAGAGCACTGAGCTACTCAGCTCCCAAAACCAAAGACCTTTCTAAGGGCTCTGTGAATGTGCATCGGCAGAAAAATCTTCTTATTCTCCTTGTCAATAGGAGCCGGGTTTAGTCAAGAACATCTTTCTCTGTATTCCAGAAAGTACTTTTCCTACTGCTCTAATTTCTCAGCAAGTCAGCATTAACTCTTTCCAGACAATCGACCTGGAGAAAGCTTGCATAGTCCTCGAGAAGCTAACCCAAAATGCTTTGAAGTTTTTAAACCGAAGATAGCACACATTCAGTGAAACCACCAACCTTTTCAATAGTCCTTTTGAGTCTGAATGTGTGTTTTCCAGTAAGAGACCACTGTTGCTATTTTCTTCCATTCAATCGCCTTTTACCTTTACAAATGGTGCGCCTGAAAGGTGTGGGATGATAAGGCAAAGTGTATGGGCAGTGAGGCTTAAATTCTCAGTGCCACCCAACAGTTTGAACTTGGTTTGTGTCACAAAGGGGATGTAAACCCATGCAAAATATTTTGTATTACTTTTCAAGTGCAACACTCCTTTTGCACTGGAAAGTTCCCTCAAAGTAACACAAACCAGTGATTAACGCCACTTTGAGTTATTCTGCATCAAGGGGCCTCCCAAGAGTGGTACCTGGGCATTCCCATGCAACCACCCATGGTTTTTGATGCAAAATCCTATCAACTAACAATAGTAGACAGGGTTTTGCACCAGAAAATAACACCACTTTAAGGCAGGCATTACCGAACAGAACTACACAGAACACATCCAAAGTGGGAAAAGTTTTAAAGTTAGTCTAACCACAGTATTTTGTACTGGAGGGTACTTTTGAGTACAAAACTTATGCAAGACTCATGCAGCCACCCTTGCATTCTGGTGCATAGCTGTGTGCGTGTGACGCTCGGGGACCTGATTGTGCACCAGTGCTAAGGAGAGAGCAGCACAGTGCCATATCTCTGTAGATAGTGTGCTTTTCTGCTCTCTCCTTGTTTTGCAACTCAGCTCAGTGACCTTGGTTACTAGCTGTGTTGAGTGACACTTTCGACAATCTGCGACTGTGAATGATATATTTTGAAAATAGCACTTTAAATACCACTCCGGTCAATCATGATCTATTTTCATTTAGCACCTTATAAGGGGTGTGGAAATAAAACCCTTTTCCAGTCATAGCTACAATATGTGTAACTGCACAATTTTCCGGTGAGCTGATACAAATTGTGGAAAATTTCAGACAAGCGGTGGCTGAAGAAGTGTCACTTAAACAGTCCAGTGACCAAAGGGGACAGGCTTAAAGCCCTGTATTTTTGTTTGTTGATGATCTGAGCTCTGGAAGATAACTAACTCTGGCTGTTGGCAAACATAAAAATGAATACGTTGGTAATATCACCCTTTCGAAGACAGTCAGAGCCATAAGAAATGCACTGAGTGATGAAGCAGAAGGCTAGAAAAAAACAAGCAAAGCAATAGAATGGAGGGAGGTTAGTGAATAATAAAAAAGGCATACAGAGAAATCCTATGTGGGTTACAGTCCATTTAGACAAAAATTGG
This sequence comes from Pleurodeles waltl, assembly GCF_031143425.1. Classification (NCBI taxonomy): domain Eukaryota; kingdom Metazoa; phylum Chordata; class Amphibia; order Caudata; family Salamandridae; genus Pleurodeles; species Pleurodeles waltl. Next base: position 478,793,035 of record NC_090440.1, on the reverse strand, counting down.
ATTGCATATATTCTTATTGGATAGTCATAATTTTAATATTGCTCATTGTTGAATTTTCATGTTTCCGTCATTATGATAGTTTTGGCTTTAGCAATACTTATTTTGATTTCTCAAGGTTTTTGCAAAACATTATTGCTGGAGAAGCTGCTGGGTCCTCGATAATCTAAAAAAGTACTGGCAAAACCAATAAAATTGGTCTATGCGACAGCTATTGACTTTGACAATGTCTTTTGGCTCGTCTGCTATGCAGCATGGCTGGCAATCAGAAGAAAAGCCCTATGACGCAGTCAGAACTGGCTATGTCACACTGCTTTATTTCTAACTTTTAGAAATGGTGCGCAGCAGCCACGCTGCTCTAAAATATGGCTAAAAGATGTTGTCATAGCCAATAGCTCTCACATAAGTTAGACAGATTGGCTTTGCCAATGCTTGCCATTTTAGCTGAAGTAAACTGCACAACATTTCGGCATTGGTGCTGTCCTACCCCCTACGAACGGGGCCTGTTTGGTGACTAGTGTAAAACGGGTGCCTCTTGCAGTTTGATTAGTGGTTGTTTACCCACAAGAGGTGAGTGAATGTTCCGGTGAATCCCGCCCAAAATCAGGTTCACACTTTTTCATGAATTTCACAAAATTATGCAGTTTTCATGGAATGTTGGGGTCTTTTAATCCTTCTCACCCCCACATCACATGGCGTACAACCACACAAATCACCACTGGTGAAATATCCGTGTCCTGTTCACAAACTACTCACCCACACTGTTATTTATTGTTGCCTTAATCTAACACCAACCCTGATTTCTAATCTGCCCGATCAGATATTTATTTGCCCGAGTTGCCAATTAATTGCCTACAGCGCTTTAAAGTACCTGCAGCTATTGGGCGTGCTATAAACAATGTCGTTACACCAGCACGTCATATAAAACATCCCCCTGTGCTGGCAAGCATCATCCGATGGGCGGGGACATAGCAATTCCAAGAATAGTGGGAAAAACAACAAGCAGACTCCGAGGGACATCCCCTAAAAATCCAGGTTTCTCTACAAATATCTGTAGCAACATAAAAACAATCCAGAAAAACAGAAAGATGAACAGAAATTCTATAGCAGTCACTGTATGTTGTGTTTAAATGAAAAATGCAAAATCTATAATTGTTGAAGACTCACCAACATGAGTTGGTGGCAGGGCCTCCACGGGAACAAAATTGCCCTGGAAATAAAAAAAAAACTAAATAAAAAAAAAAAACAATGCTATGACTCAGCTACACTTTTTTTCTTATGACAGGAGGGTGGGAGGGAAGAAGTGACAAAGACAACAGGAAGGTGGGAGTGGGAGGGAAGAAACATCACCGATAACGGGGTGGGGATGGTAGGGAAGAAGCAACACAGACAAACGGTTGTGGGCGGAAAAGAAGCAACATAGACAAGGGGAGAGGGCGGAAAGGAAGCAACAAGGAGAAGGGGGTGGGAGGGAAGAAGAAGAAGGGTGAGAAAATGTACATAAAGTTAATCATACACCATAACTGCTAGGCATCTGTTTATCTTTATTATGTTGCCATATGCTCGACAAACCTCTTGAACTTTGATGATTGACCTTGTGCTCGCAGCCTTGGGCTGCAATCTGCTTATCGCTGCCATATTACTTTTTCCAATTACAGTTCTGAGAATTGTCGTGCTTAATCAGTAACTGCCAGAACAAGTTTGTACAGGTCGTTGCCACCTCCTGCCAGCTGTATCTGTACCTTCTCCCACCACACGTGTATCCCTGAAATATTCTGAAGACCGCAGAGGACCTTGAATACGATAGGGGTGGAGTTGTCCTCTGACTAAGCAGTTTTGTGTGTATATAAGGTTGGGTGCCCCAGAGTGAAGGGGCAGCCTCCGTAGGATAGTCACTTGACTGTCCTGGGACTCTGTATTAGCTCGAGCTATAATCCATGTAATAAACATCTCTTTATTCCTCCAGTTGGTGACTCCATCTGATTTGTGAACTCTCTGCTAAATTGACCCTGAGGACATAAAGGGTGTCCCTCCACCGCTGGGAAGGAGACCCCGGGTGGGGGTCTAATCTTTCCTGGTTCCTCAGTTGGCGCCCGAACAGGGACCCGAGTCAGGCATCCAGGGGACCGACCGGGTGATGGAGGACTCACTACTGGATTCCCAAGGGAGGCGCCCCACACCAGATTCTGAGCTTCGTTCTCTGTCGTGGACCTGCGGATCTCCACTGTGTGTCTTCCAGCCGGCTCGACTTCTCCTGGCGCTGTCTGAATTCGGGTCTCTGTTTTCCGTGAACTACTGGAGTCCCCAACTGTTGGACTATAACAGAAGTGTCAGGTAAGGACGGGACTTGAAAGATTCCTGTCTAAAAATAGGTCTGTGAGTTTTGTATGGTTTCTATCGCTCTTTGCAAAGATCGACGTCAGTGGTAAGACTGACCTCAGTTGTCATTTAAGTATATAGGAAGCAAAAGGCATATTTGCCACTCATTTGGTGTATTCAAACCACTGGTGTAAGATTTTTTTTTTTTTTTTAAATACTGGAAGAATGCCAGCGTTCAGTTGTTTCAGGAAATTGTGTTGTTGTCTTTGCAGTAGGGACTCCCGCCTGGAGGAAACATGCCCGCTCCTCCGGCCCGGACTCCGAATCATGATATATATGTGAAAAATGGCATAGGTCCGATTATCTGGTCTGATATATGAAGAAAAAGAACCAAAGGTAGTTGTGATTTGCAATGGCCTATTCATAGGACATTTGATAAAGATAAATTAGACTATTTACAGGAACGTTTGTTTGTAACAAAAAGTAGACCAGGGATGTTTGATTCACTACGGACTTGGCAGAAAGAAGCAGACCAAAGACGTAGGAAGGCAAAGAAAGAATTACAGAGACATAAGACCAGGTGACTGAAAAGGTATATGACTCTGACGTAGCTGAACATCAACAGAAAATTTTAGAACATGACCGAAGGCTTCACTTACAAACTGATAAGTGTTACCCTTCCAGGACAGTAGTGGATAAGCCACAAGAGGAAGACCCCCTTTTAAACGATATGTTAGATAAACCCCTGTTATATACTCCACCAATATATCCTACACTACATCCTCAACCTGCACCAGGTGACCCTATTGTGCCACCCCAGGTTGGATCTCAGGCGAGTGCTCCGCCACCCTCCACCACCCCTCCTGTCACCAGACCTATAGAGGATACACCCCGCCTGACTGTACCCACTCCTCGACTGGCCCCCGTTTGGCCCACCCCTGACTCCTGTTTAGACACCACACATACCCCCCGCCCCATGACCCCGCGAAAGCGCACCCTGCACGGACATTTGTTCTCTAATTCACAAGAGGAAGATGTCATTGGAGAAATGACACGGAGGTGGATGACTAATTGGAATGACTATGGGGTCAGGGACATTGTCCACACTATGAAACAATGGGATAGTTTAGTTCAGTTACATGCAGCCACCCTTATGTGCAACATTATAAAACAAGAATATGAGGATGATGGTTCCTCAGCTACCCCGGGACTGGTGGACCTCCGAAAACGCGCCTCTACTGGGCTGCCGTTTGGTTCTGGTCTACATGATTATGTTGTTACTCTCCTCGCATATAGGGACCGCCTGTGGATGTGTAGTCCTTCTGTAAAGGCATCCATGTTTCCCATGAGAGAGGTTCCGCCGGTTTGGCGAGAACCGGTGACGGATGACGCTGGCCAAGTTATTACTGCAGGGCATTTTCAACAAATGTGGGTATACACCCCATGGAAAAGATCTGAAACATATACCCTAAAAGCCGCCTTACCTGACCCCCGTAAGAACCCTGCAGAATATTATAAAGAATTGCAACAAATTCTTGAATCATGTACTATGACGTTGTCCGATATTGACATGTTAATGGCAGCAGTAGTCCCGCAGGAAGTATGGTCAAAAATATGGAGGCACGACCATGTTGAACTAGGGGGCGCGTGGGACCAATTGCAAGCAGCAGAAAGAGACAGGGTTGGGGGAGCGAAACCAGACCACTTATATTGGCTCTCCCACTGCGTATTTTGGATTTAATGAAGACCATACTTGCACCACACAGGATAAATTGGGATAAATTGGCCACCTGTAAACAGAAAAAGGACGAGGGTGTTTCAGACTTTTATACAAGGTTTGAGGGTGTCTTTTCTGATTACAGCGGCCAAGACATGCCTACTGAAGGGGGGATAAGACTCTTTGTTGACAAATTCGTGGACAATTTATTACCAGACATAAAGGGAAAATTGAAATTGTGTGAAAGTACGTGGCCAGTCTCTACTGCCACTGGAATACTGACAATGGCCCAATATTATGAGAACAGGGAGATACAAGAACAAGAAAAGAACGAGAAAAAAAGGAAGGAGTTGAAAACAAAGGTGTTATTTCAGCAGGCCTACCCTCAGCCCCGTCAACAGCAGTCCAGATCAAGGTCACAAGGACCTTCCAATGACAGAAGGCAGTCCCAACGCCCTCCCCGTTCTTCCCTCTCCTACAATCAGTGCGCCTATTGCAAGCAGGAGGGCCACTGGAAGAATGACTGCCCCAATAAGGACAACTCCACAGGCCGCCCCATGCCCCCACCGCAACAGGACTACAGACCACGCGGTAGATCTGGTCCTGCAGGCAGACCCCGCCAGCAGGCCCCTTCACGGTCCCACAGTATCCCCGCCCGAATTATTTTGATGCTTCATCCCAGCGTCAATATTTTAATGACGACTATGATGCGTATGAAGGTCAGGGGTTCTCCTTTGACTAGGACAGCCTTCGACAGAGGGGGGGTGGGACCAGTTTCTATTCCTGTTAGGCAAAATGGCCCTCACTTTGAGGTACAATTAGACGGTACTCCACATGATTTTTTGGTAGATACTGGGGCCACCCAAAGTTCTGTTAAACAGGAAGAGGTCCAAGGGGTCCCTCTGTCTGGCAATATTAATGTCTCTATGGGTTTTTGTGGTGTTCAGGTGGCTAACTCCGTCTGCCAGCCGCTGCATGTTGCTATAGGTCCTTACACTATTAGCTCCCCTCTCATTCTTACTTCTGCCTGTATTGAGAATTTATTGGGTTTGGACTTATTAAAGAAATTGTACGCCACCATTTATTGCTATGGAGTTCATGTCACTCTAGGTCCAAATATTTCCCCGTCACAATTTTTGTCAGAACCACTTCCACCCGAACTTCGAGATTTGCCAGACATTTTATGGGCCACACATAAGGACGATGTTGGATGTCTGGACGTACCACCGTATGTCATACGCCTGAAAGCCAATGCCAAATTACCTCGTCTTCCCCAATACAAATTATCCCAACACATTGAACAACAACTCAAAAATATTATGACCCAGTTGATTGATTTGGGTGTCATTGAAGAAACGCGTGGTAATGATTGTAACAGTCCTGTCCTTCCTGTTCATAAACAATTATCTGATGGCACCGCGTCTCCAGGACTCCGATTTGTTATTGATTTACGGGTGGTCAATAAGATTGTAATACCCCAGTTCCCTGTTGTTCCTGACATTACGACATTATTAACAATGATACCTGCCTCCGCTACTTGGTTCTCTGTTATTGATCTTAAGAATGCATTCTTTAGCATTCCCATTCATCCAGATAGTAGACACATCTTTGGGTTTTCACTGGGCGGTCGCAGTTTCCGGTTCTGTCGCGCTCCACAAGGCTATACTGAATCGCCTAGCATTTTTAACCAGGCCCTCAAGGGTCAATTAGATGCCCTTGTTTTTCCTTGCTCCTCAACGCTGGTTCAATATGTGGATGACCTTTTAATAGCATCCACTTCAGAACAAAATTGTAAAACAGATACTGTAACCTTATTGAAACATCTTGCACACCATCACCATAAGGTCTCCCTCTCCAAATTGCAATATTGTAGACAGGAGGTTATATACCTAGGACACCTCCTGTCTAAGGAGGGACGTACGTTAACGGCTGAGAGAATACAAGCTATACGAGACATACATTTCCAAGGACACAAAGAGAGGTTAGGGCCTTTATAGGTATTACCTCCTTCTGTTGTCAATGGATTCCTAATTATTCTCTTTTGATAAAACCGTTTTTGCATCTCACCCACAAAGATTGTCCTGAAAAAATTGAATGGAATGATGATTTTCAGTCTGGTTTTGATGAATTGAAAAATACACTCTGCACAGCACCTCTACTGGGTACGCCTGATTATCGTAAAGATTTTCAGTTATATGTGAGCGAGAGAAATGGATGTTTACTATCAGTGTTAACCCAAGACCATGGCGGCAAACAACACCCCTGTGCTTATTTTTCGGCCCTACTGGATCCAGTGGCCCGTGCACTCCCGAGCTGTCTACGGGCAGTAGCCGCTGCCGCTGCGGCGGTCGCAGTGTGCCAGTCGGCCGGGATAGTCATGGATTCACCCCTCACCCTGTTGGTCCCACACACTGTTGACGCACTATTAAACAAAACAAAAACACAGCATCTTACTAATGCACGATTAACTACTTATGAACTGACACTTTTAGCTAGTCATATAACATTAAAAAGGTGCAACACGCTCAATCCTGCCACTTTATTGCCAATTCCTGAAAAAACTGAAGATTCTTATGATGACATACATGACTGCATTCTCCGGACGGAGGATGAAACAAAAGGGAGAGTGGACTTACAGGACACTCCACTGAAAGACCCTGATGGCATATTATACGTAGATGGCTCATGCATTAAGCTACCCGATGGCACTACCTCTGCAGCCTATGCAGTTACAACAGCTACCACTGTAGTTGAAACAGCTAGAATACCACACAACTCTGCTCAGGCCGCAGAATTAATAGCTCTAACACGAGCCTGTGAGTTAAGTAAAGGACTTAATGTGAATGTTTACACGGATAGTCAGTATGCATTTGGCGTAGCACACAATTTTGGTAGCTTGTGGGCAGAACGAGGATTCCTCACTTCACATGGGACACGTATTCAACCTGGGACCCTTATAACTAACTTACTTTCTGCCCTGGCGTTGCCCAAAACAATGGCTATCATGAAGTGTAGTGCACACAAAAAGGTGACAGATGAAACTGGACAGGGCAACGCCCTAGCCGATCAGACAGCAAAAGATACAGGGTATGCAAAGACAGGACACATGTATGTGGTAGATAATACAGAGAAGGTTCGTCCCCATGAAATATTTGGGAACACGGTAGAGAGTGTCAGGAAGATACAGGACGAGGCAACTGAACACGAGAGAAAGGAATGGGAAGAAGGGAAGGCCAAGATAGATGAAAATACGCTGTGCTGGACAGATCTGTCGCAGAGGGAAAGATGGATGTTACCTGATGCATTCGTGCTGCCACTAGTGACTATGGCCCATGGTCCTGCACACATTAGTGCGAAAAGCATTTGTGATTTGCTTGATCCGGTTTGGTCTAATAAAAATATCAGAAGAGTAGCTAACCAACTGGTTCAATCCTGCATGATTTGTTTACAACATAACATAGGGAAGGGTGCCTCAGTCCCCGCTGGGCATTTTTCCCCACCAACGTATCCCTTTGAATTACTACAAATTGATTATATTGAGATGGAAAGGTGTAATAACTTGAAATATGTCCTAGTTGTGGTCTGTATGTTTAGTAAGTGGGTAGAAGCTTACCCTACTAAAAATAATACTGCCCTTACCACCGCAAAGGTACTTCTGAAAGAGTTCATCCCACGGTTTGGGGTCCCAAGGTGTGTCTGGTCAGATAATGGGAGTCATTTTGTAGGGCAGGTGATGAAAAGGGTGTGTGAAGGGTTGGGCCTCCGCCAGAAGTTTCATGCAGCTAACCACCCCCAGTCAGCAGGACTAGTTGAAAAAAATATGGCACACTTAAATTGAAGATGTCAAAAATATGCGCAGAACGCCGTATACGGTGGCCGGACGCGTTGCCCCTGGGTTTAATGTCTGTCAGGATGACGCCTCACTCTAGATCAGGGTTGTCACCCCATGAGATAGTGATGGGTAGGCCAGCAAATGTCTGGGGGGTCCCTCGACCTCACAAGTACTCAGAACTAGAAAAATCCTGTTTTGATGGACTATTTAAATGAACTCACTAATTCTTTGCGTTCTATTCACCAACAGGTGCGTGAAGCACTCCCATCTGTATCCACTGATCCAGGCCACAAGATACTACCTGGAGACTGGGTACTCATGAAGAATTTCCAGCGGAAAAAGAGTCTCGAACCTCGATGGAAAGGTCCGCGACAAGTCCTCCTTGCTACTCAAACAGCAGTTAAAGTCGAGGGAGCTAAGAATTGGGTACATGCATCTCACTGTAAGAAAGTACCCCTACTCATACCCTCTGATGAAATAAAAAGTGGTGACCACCCGACGACTGAGGACCATTTCAGCAACACTACGCGGAGTGATAAAAAACAAAACGACAGTGTGCTGCCGGAGGTTCCCTCAGATTTTGGTCACAATGAACAATTGTTTCCTGACCATACCATACCACAGTCCACAAGATACGATTTCCGCCCACGAAAATAAGAAAATGAACAATGAACTGATTGCTTGTCCCCTGTATTAAGTCTGACAAAAGCTGCAGGGCCGTGATTTTGACTGTCAGGGCGGATCAGAGTGTGTCAATAGGACTGCTGGAATCACCCCACAGTGAAGCAACTACCAGTCACGGGCAGCACCTAGGTTGGACTGAACTGCTAGTGGGACAAGCAATAAAGAGAAATGGATGTTAGACAAGAGGAAAAAGAAGAAAATAAGTAATTTAAAAAGACTATTAGGCCCACGTATCGCTTGTCTCACCATAACAATACTATTTTTGGTACTTCTGTCTTGCATTGGGTGGGTAATACATGATTCTGACTCAGAGGTCTCACCAACTACGCAACTGCCTCCAGAACACAGCCATGTTTCCTTACCACCCCATGAGGAAGGACGATGTAAGGCATATGAAAACAATACCTTCATATCTATGTTACATCAACATCAGCTGCCTGTAAATAGAACAAATTGTTGGATATTTGGCTTGCTACCGAGTTCCGTGCAAAGAAGGTTGCCATATATTTCATTCCCTTTTTCTTTTGATGGCTCCTGTAGCGCCTGGTATGAACTATCAGCCATTTGGGCTACCTCAATGGATGCTACTAATTCCGGACTATTGGTCACCCACCTATACCGGTTATGCTGGCCCACTGGAACAAGAGTTTATGGAACAAAGGAAGAAAAGTCAGAATATGCTGACCGACGAAATAGGTCTACTGACATATATTTTTTATCCTTTAATACCACACCCTGGATTGGCCGAAGATTTTTTGTAACATAGGTCAAGGCTCCATTTTGTTTTCAGAAAAGTGGTAATAGAAGTGTAGGTGCCAGTAACTGTAATGCTACAGTAATATTGAATGGAACTAATTGGCCTACCATGATGCCATCACAAAACTCATATTTTGTTTGTGGTAATAATGCCTACACCTCCTTGGTACCCACCTGGACCGGCACGTGTTACATTGCTTGGTTACTACCACAAACTTACACAGCTGGCCCTCAACACCACGGGACTCGGAGAGGGGTACTATCTGCAGAAGATACCTCAGCACAAGAAGCATTGGACTACTTTAAAGGAGTCCTTCCATTTTGGGGCCCTATGATCAACAGTAGGGATATCAGACATCTCACACGAATCGTGGAAGCAACAATAAATGAAAAAGCAGGAGCTCTGATTAACATCACTGCAGAGCTCGCTGCTGAGCGCCTTGTTACTCTTCAAAACAGAATGGTTCTTGACATTATCTTGGCAGACCGTGGTGGAGTTGTACTTTGATCGGATCGAGCTGCTGCATTTATATACCAGACAATGCCCCTTCAGTGTATAAAGCTATTCAAAGGTTGCATATGATAGCTTCCAAAATACACCAAGACGAAGGAACATGGTCCTTGACCGACTGGTTTTGGGGCTTGATTTCCCAATGGGGCTGGAAGATACTAATATTCCTTTTTGTGCTTGCTGCTGTATTCCTCACCTGTTGTCTTTGTGTACAGTGCCTAACTGCTTTGTGCGGTTGCTGTATGCATCCCCACGGTTATACTGTCCCTTGAGCAGGAGATAAAAGATCTTATGTCCATTAACATAGACACTGAATGACGTTCAAACTTGCCTCACAATGGCAAAAGGAGGGATTGAGAAAATGTACATAAAGTTAATCATACACCATAGCTGCTAGGCATCTGTTTATCTTTATTATGTTGCCATGTGCTCGACAAACCTCTTGAACTTTGATGATTGACCTTGTGCTCGCAGCCTTGGGCTGCAATCTGCTTATCGCTGCCATATTACTTTTTCCAATTACAGTTCCGAGAATTGTCGTGCTTAATCAGTAACTGCCAGAACAAGTTTGTACAGGTCGTTGCCACCTCCTGCCAGCTGTATCTGTACCTTCTCCCACCACATGTGTATCCCTGAAATATTCTGAAGACCGCAGAGGACCTTGAATACAATAGGTGTGGAGTTGTCCTCTGACTAAGCAGTTTTGTGTGTATATAAGGTTGGGTTCCCCAGAATGAAGGGGCAGCCTCCGTAGGATAGTCACTTGACTGTCCTGGGACTCTGTATTAGCTCGAGCTATAATCCATGTAATAAACTTCTCTTATTCCTCCAGTTGGTGACTCCGTCTGATTTGTGAACTCTCTGCTAAATTGACCCTGAGGACATAAAGGGTGTCCCTCCACCGCTTGGAAGGAGACCCCGGGCGGGGGTCTAATCTTTCCTGGTTCCTCAAGGACAGGGAAAGAAAGAAGAAAAATAGTACCACAATCACATCACAAGCAGCGGGATGATACTAATGAAACTGAATCAGTACTTGTTCCATGCTCCAGATGAAAGAAGAGGACATGAAGCCAGCACATGCTTGCCAATTAGGAGGCAGCAAATAGGAGTGACAATGGAGCCAGCAAATGGTAAGCAATGGGTAGGCTAAAAGCCCCTTATAGTAAACAATGTTTCTCGCAAGCAAAAGCACAAGTGCTGTCACAGGAAAGACCTAAAAACCACTGGCTAAAGATAAAAATATTTTTTCGGTCTCAAAAAAGCACACATTACCATAGGAGTCCTTGGATCTCAAGAAATCTACTTTGTGTGTGGATGTGCTCTTTGTGAAAGGGCAGCATTCTGTAATGCATAGTGAAGTCAGCCAGTGGCTGAAGTGGGTGAACCCATTGCCTCATGATGCATGCAGAAGTGAAAGAAAAATGTGATTGACCCAACAGAATAAAGGATGAGTCACGACTGAAACCCTGTATAACTAACTATGTTATACACATAATTTTAGTAAATTCAAAAGGTCTTGGCTAACACCAGACCTAAAGAAAACAATTGGTCTGGCATCATTTGTCAGCCTTTTCTTTTTACTAATGCCTTTTTGTCATGTTGTTGCAAATATTTATTACAAATACATAGGGTTGAAAACATAGATAGAAAGGTGTGCAAAATCAGAAAGAGAGGGTTCTATAAATAAAATACATACAGAAAGATGAGGTTGTAAAGAGATACAAAGATAGATCGATAGATAGATAGATAGATAGATAGATAGATAGATAGATAGATAGATAGACAGATAGACAGATAGATAGATAGATAGATAGATAGATAGATAGATAGATAGATAGATAGATAGATAGATAGAAAGATAGATAGATAGATAGATAGATAGATAGATAGATAGATAGATAGATAGATAGATAGATAGATAGATAGATAGATAGATAGACAGATAGATTAATTACATTGCACAGTTTTAATTAGTATTAAAACGTCTATATGAGTATGACATACAAAAGCACTGAAAGTAAACAAGAAAATCATACAAGCAGGACATAGAGAATAAATTGGTTCACACGTATAACTGTAGTCCTCAGTTCAAATATATACCAGCATGACATACAGGAGTGCAGTTACAAATGCACTTCATTGCATGCATACAAAAAGGATAGCTTTGTAAAGAACAATTTCAAATGGACACAATATGGTATGCTGTGAAATACCAGCAGTAAGATGAACAAAGGCTGCTTCAAAAAGGATTTACAGTAGCATTAGCAGGAGATAAGCAACTATAAATAAGGAATGTGCAGGATATCAAAAGCAAAATTAAGAGCTGGTAGAAAGCATCCTGCTATGACATTCACTTCAGACCATCAACACAAATGCAATGCTAGAGTAATAAGTGAAAAACAAAAACAATTGCACTGAAGAAAACTACAGTATGTGCTGATGTGCTCATTATAAGAGAGCAAAATGTAGTCACTCGGAGTGAATTTAGCTAAAGTAGGCTGATCCATTGCCCTGTGCTGTAGTGAGGCGAGGCAAAACTCAAGACAGATCGTCCAGTGGCGGCTGGTGACATTTGAAAGTGGTGGGCGTAAAAGTTTGGGATGAGTGTTCTGTGGCGAGTGAGCATAGCGAGCGAGCATGACTGTCAAAGGGGAGTTTTAGGGGATTTCCTGCCTGGGAATATTTTGAGTAAAGAGTGGGCAAATGGTGCATTTACAAGCAAATTTGAGAAAACAAGAAGGTTAATAAAGCAGTTGTGAAACTCTAGTTATGAAGACATCAATAAAGAGATTTCATATGATAATGACGTAGGTAGCTGCTAAATGAGTCTAACACTGTCTTATAGCTGGAAAATTATCAGAAGTTAGGCATCACATAGTCTTAAAATCCCATTTGCCGCTAGTACCTATCCTTAAATTAGGAGCATCATTTTATCTCACAGTTTATATTACACTACACGTTTGGCCAGCATATTTCCCACTTTCATAAAATTCTAATAACTCGAAATAGTCATGACAGTCATGTAAACCCTCACAGTGGATACGCTACATTTAGGGTTAATAATCAAGTAACATGTATTGCTAAACAGACTATTAGACTCAAATTCAGCTGCAATAAAAAATAAATCAAGAAACATTTTTATGGAACTATTACTGGATTCTCACAAACTGTGTTCAGAGTACTATCAAATTGATTATCTTAGTACAGTAGGTGCAATGCCACTTGAGGTCTAGATATATGAGGAGCCCACTGCACACCAATGATCCCTATGTTCTATTACTAACCATGAGGGTGGGGGTCAGAGACCCTTGACATCCTGGCTACGCCACTAAAACATACAGCTGAAAAAGTGGGCAACATTTGCATATCAGGACAGTTTTCAACTTGTAAAGACAATGTGGATAGGTGTTTGTCAAGGTATGGGAGACTGTGCATTTGCGCTTTGTGCAGTCAGTGTTCGGGGTAATATCAAACAAAAAAACAGTACAAATGGATCCACCGTGCCATAAAACAGGCCCACAAAAAGCCCACAAACTGACCTGTCAGATCAGCCCTTTTGGCATAGCCAAATTGCGCTATAGGCAGGTGCGACCCTGCCATTCTTTGCGAGTGCAGGCCAGTTCCTTCCTACCCTTATGAGACATAACGCCCTTCCATCTGAGATCATCTAACCCCTTCTAACCCTACTGAGGAAAAACATGTTCTCCTGCCTGGCCTCTCCTCGGCAAGGCCCTCCCCATAATTTCCCCAAGACATGAAACCTCTCTCTGGCCTCTAAGGCCTATGGAGACAAAACCAGTCCGAGAAGGACTCGGAGATATACCTGCTAATATCACAAAGAAGCACGCGAAAGAAGGCTGGGAAGAAGTCTTCCCTGGCGCATTACAAGTATGGAGCACGCTCTTGGAAAATTTTGGATGTGTTACCGAACTCATTGGTTTTAGGAAGCCCGTAAAGATTATGTTATTTTAAAAGTTCTTTACCAGCGATGGTGCTATTTTTTTGTCTTAAGCGTTATGTAAGGTCCATAACTGGGGGTGGTAATGCTGCTATTTTGTCTACAGGCTGCAGTGTGCCCTTGCACTTCCTTAGGGATGGTATTGTGACGTGAGGACCAGGGCAGCCCTCTGGTTCTCTGTGGGCTAATATTAGCACAAAGTCAGAGTCCAAGTTATTCTGGGACTGGGCCCGTGTCTCTGAGCGGCATCCATCCCCGATTCACCATCCCACAATCAGTCATTTTGCTTGCACCACGCCGCTCACACAGCACCACCCCCATTGTAGGCACATATCTCTCCACACTCCGGTGCCTTCACCTGAAAACACCATCCCAAATACATTTAATAAATAACCTAAATACTGATAATTTTAAATATACATACCCGATGTGGGCCCAGCTCTTGGTACATAAAGTTAAGGCATTTGTTTTAAATGCCGCAATCTAGGTACACCTCTCCACCTTCTTTTGGTTGGAAGATCACATAAATGCTTGTCACTAGAGACAGTATGTTCTCTATCTGGCTGTTGATTTTATAAGGCACTGTAATATAGTACCTTAGCCTGACTTGTTCAGCGGAAGTTAACCAAGACCACAAATACCATAATGCAATAAATTATGGCACATAAGTCTAGGAATGGAACCACTGTGCACCCCGTCGCTATTATTCCTGCTGGATTTCCTCATCCTCGCATGCCCCACTCTTGCTCCCCCTCTGAGATAGTGGGTATAGGCTCTGTTTTAGTGTTGGCCTAACCCTGCTTGAGGATCTTCACTGTCGCAAGGTATATCTGAGGTCACTCAGTCCATGATGGGAGGGGGTGTAGTCTTGGGCTGCTTCAGCCTCTGCCATGGGTGCCACACTCCCTCGTACTATGCCTCCCTCCATTTCATGGGACCATCACACCACCAACAATCCTCTATATTTAAAAAAAATGGTCTCCCTAATGTGCTCCCTATTGACCCCTTCCTTTCAGTGTCAGGTTCGGAGTCAGGCCGGTTTCAGATTTGGTGCTAATGTTATTTAATGAGACATACCTCACCTTCCACGACCTGACTTCCCGTCCGGTCCCAGTCCATCTCGGAGAACACTACTCATTGTGACTTTGCCTCCAGGCAGTGGAACTTGTAGCCACCAGCTCACACTCAGTCCAACCTCCAGGCCTCCTGGTCCAATCTAGACACTGCTCCTTTGCAGCATGAGGGTAGGCTCCAAAGGAGACTTAGGGGCTGGGCAGCAATCCCTCGGGTCCTACACTGCAGCAGGTAGATGAGGGTTCAAATGCGCATATCAGGCTGGGCAGAGTAAAGGTAACATCGAACCCGACATGTACACTTCACCCCAAGAAGACCCGGCAGTTTGCCTATCAGTTATCCAAGTTCCCACCCCTCGCCCCACATCCGACCTCCCTCAGTCACTCTCATCTAAAAAAAGGCAAACTTTACCCAGGCCATGCCGTGCACTGCGTCTAAAAAATAGAAAAGGAATAAAAAACAAATTGACAGTATGGACAACAGAACAAACAGGGGGTGATGCCCCCAAGCTCCAATGAAGAAACTGTCGCTGAGAACAACAACAAAGAATACAGAATCCTTTTATGTAAGTATATTATATCTGTAATTTTTATAATTTTAGGAAAATCAAAAGGTCTTGGCTAACGAAAGACCTAATAAACACAAAGAATATTGACTAACATATACTAGAACTGAGCGAAGCTGCAAAGCCTGACTGGTTGCAACTACACACTTTATATTTAAAACTACCCCATGCCAGCAAAGTGCAAGGAAGATAAAGAATATAACAATAAAAAAGGAACAAATCGTGCAGCCACTTGTCCAGTCTATGTATGGCTGAACATATTTGCAGAGAGTGGACAAATTAAAAAATGCAGACACAGGTAAATTCAGGGACCTTCATACTTTTTTATGAAGTACCAAATTCCCAGTTTTACATCAGCATAATTAAAAATTTGGTCATTCATAAAAGAGACTTAAAAATACAAACTATCAAAATATCGACATCAAAATATTGACCCTTGATCCATATCTACCTACTAACATTTGAAGGTGTTTTGAGTTTAAAATGCCAAACCCTTCCCCTGTTGTAGATCTGGGTTAATCTGCTATTCTGACTGCAATTCTGCAGAAGCTTGTAAGTGATTTTAGGTGCACGTTGAAAATTAGTAGGAAATATTTATGTCCAATATTTAGGCAGTAAATGCTTTTGAATCTATACTTTTGAGGTTAGAATTTTACATCTATTTTGACGTATTACATTTTTACATCTATATTTTGACGTGCTTTGGGTGCAACGTGTTATATGAGACATCTGACACAGTATATAGAGTGAAGTTTTAACCACTTATTTTATGAACACATTCTGCATGTTCTTCAAATTTTTGGCTGATGGTGGTCATCTGGTGTGGATCCATGAGGGTTTGCAAGCTTTGGTGTCTCCTCTGGCATGCAAACTGGGACCAGTCGCCCTATCTGGCACAGCGCCAAAGAGGCGGATCATTGTGCATGGTGAACGGTAAAAAAGAAACTCAAAGAAGTTTTTTTCCACTAGGTCACATGTTGCACCTGCACTCCTCAAACTTTATTTATGAATATTCTAAAAAAATAGTTCTGCTGAAAAGGAAATTTGAGCTATATCTTTTTGAAGATTTGACCTTAGGTTTTGCTAAAAACTTAAGGATCGTTTCATTTGAATCTTCATTTTTTAATCCTTTGACGTAACAGGAATGATTCTAATATCAAGCTAGGATAGATCCAATATGTAAAAAACAATTTACAAAAACAGCTACAGCTAGGATGAAAACTGCAGTCCCCAGTCAGTCCTTAGTACTTTCTTTGGTGCTCCCCCAAAACATATTCATTGAAAATTTAATTGGTCAAAAACAGTCTACAGTCCACGTGTTTCGTTCATTAAAGGAACTCCTTTGAGGCAAAGTTAGCAATATCTTTCAATACAACTCTGAATAAACCTATGTGTCCTCACAGTAAGGAAGTAAAGTCCATCTTTTGGTTGCACAAACAAGGGATAACTAGCTCGAACAATGTATCTGTCTAAACTTTGGTGTCAGAAAGTAATGTGTGAAATAACACCTAATTCACACTGCATCTCCGCCCTAAGGTAACTATAACTCACGCCCGCAATGCACAGATTTTTCTTCAATAATTTAACTGCTAATGTTTCATTTATATTTTTAATGACATTAAAGAAGTTGTTATGAGTGCTCTAATATCTGGGTTAATGAGCAGTGAGGGCGCAGGATTTAGTTACCTTAGGGCCCGAGTTATAGTTACTTGAAACATTTCTAACTATAACGCCTGAATTTCTATCGTTTTGTGCAAGTAAATTGAGAATCTAACTCTAACATCCCTGTAATCTTTTGTTTGTTTTTTTCACTGAATTTCTATAGTTTTTTTCAGCGGAAAGTAATTTTAATTTCTATATGTTAATCCAACCACCATCACGCATGGCGTTCGGCCGTGCACAGTGGGAGTTCCTCGAAGGGTGGCCTGTAGCCAGGCCCTGCGGCCATGCCCCTATAACCACTCAACCCAGTGCCACTCATAGCCTTTGGCTTTGTGCGGCAGGGGATGGCCACAGGGCCTGACCTGTGACCAGGCACTGCAGCCTAGCTCCTATAACCACCCAACAACGTGCCACGCACGGCCTTTGGCCGTGTCCAGCTGGGTGGCCACAGTGCATCGCCTGTGGCCAGGCCCTGCGGCTAACCCCCTATAACTACCCTACCCTACACTACGTTACGCACGGCTAACCCCTTATAACCACTGAACCGGCTACGGTCCATTAACGAACTGGAAGAGAGAGCAAGAGGGAGAGAAAGTGAGCGATTGAGAGAGCGAGAATTAGAGAAAGAGAGAAAGATAGAAGTAGAGGAAGAGAGAGAGTTTTATAAGTTTTGATGAATAATATACTTAGAATGAGATATTTCCGGACAAATAGAAAAATAAAATGTATTTGTCAAGTAAAAAGAGTGATATCACTTTTTGGTATGTGCGTTAAATATTTTAAGTTGAAAAGAAATTAAAAGAGAGAAAGGACCAATGACACATATAGACTTGAACCCTCAGTCATTGGTGTTGGGGTCTGAGACAGTAACCACTAGGCCACAGGTGCTGCTTTCCACTCTACTGTCAATACATAATTATAACATTGAAATCACTTTCTCTCTCTCTCTCTCTCTCTCTCTCTCTCTCTCTCTCTCTCTCTCTCTCTCTCTCTCTCTCTCTCTCTCTCTCTCTCTCTCTCTCTCTCTCTCTCTCTCTCTCTCTCTCTCTCTCTCTCTCTCTCTCTCTCTCTCTCTCTCTCTCTCTCTCTCTCTCTCTCTCTCTCTCTCTCTCTCTCTCTCTCTCTCTCTTCCATCCCGTAGTGAAATGGAGGAGAGAGAGAAAGTGAAGGGACCGCAGGGGGAGTCCGTAGGCCCTGCGGTACTAGCCGGCTCCCTACATCCTGCAGGAGCCGGCATTGCTCCTGCAAGCAGGAAGTGGGTTTAACTAGCAGCACACTGATTGCAGGAGCAATCTTTTCATCTGTTTTCCTGCATGCATATTTGCGTGCAGGGAATACAGATGAAAACTCTACTTTCTGCAAGCAGGAGCTGTTTGATAGTTCCCTCTTGCATAAAGCAGAGTTATGTTTGCTTTTGCTTGCTACTAGCTCCCACAAAGCAAAAGCAGCTACTTACAGAGGATGGGCATCTCAGGAGGTAGCAGGAGCTGGCCCTGGAGGGTGGTGGTCCCCAGAGCCATCTATGGCTTCAAGAGGGGGACCACGTGACCCCCCTGCATTGTTTAATTTCGCCCCGAGGGGGTGATGGACCCTGGGGCCGGGAGTCCAAGACAGACCCCATTCACTATTTTATTTCAGGCCCAGGGAGGTTGCAGTCCCCAGGGCAGGGTGCGGGGGCCACGCGGCCCTCCCATATGTCATTTGTATTGCCCCAGGGAGGTGGCCATCCTTGTGGTGCTGAGGGCTCAGTGGACCCCCCAATAATTATATAAGTTGCCCCAAGTAGGTGGAGGTCCATGGTAGTGCGGGGGGCCGCGTGGGTCCTCCCACATTATTTCAAGATCCTTTGCCCCAGGGAGCAGGGGGATGCATCTGCATACATATTACTGAGTGCTCCGAGGAGGTGGCAGCCCCGCTGCAGTGGGGGGTTGTGTGGGCCCCCACATTGGTTTTATGATTAGCCCAGGGGAGGTGGCAGTCCCCAGGGCTGTGGGAGGATGGCGCAGGCCTCCGCAATAACTTTATTATTATCACCCGGGAGGTGGTAGTTTCTAGGGCTGCAGATGAGGGCGTACATGTCCCCCCCACATTAATTGTGAATGTTTTGCCCCGAGGTGATGGTGTTCCCCAGGGCATGGACAGGCCCTTCGGGCTCACATACATACATATTATTGAGTGCCTCTGAGAGTTGGCGGTCCCTGGAGTGCGGGGGACCATGCAGGCCCTCCTGCATTCTTTCAAGATCCTTTCCCCCAGGGAGTTAGGGGCCTTCCAGCATACCTATTATTGAGTGCCCCAGGCAAGTAGTGGTCCCTGGGACATTGGCGGGCCCAGCAGACTCTCATACATACATATTTAGGAGTGCTTCAGGGAAGTGGTGGTCCCCAGGGCCACGGGGAGTCCGCGTGAGCCCCCTGCATTAATTTCACAACTTTGCCCAGGGGAGGTAGCAGTCCCTGGGGCTGCGAGAGGGCCACATGGCCCCCTGCATTATTTTAGGATCATTTGCCCCAGGGAGGTGGTCGTCCCTGGGACACGGGCAGGCCCAACAGCCCTGCCACATACATATTATTGAATGGTCCAGGAGGTGGCAGTCCCTGGGACTGCGGGGGAGCTGCAGGGGCACCCTGAGTTAATTCCACAATTTTGCCAGAGGAATGTGGCAGTCCCTGGGGGTTCACTAAGCCATAGGAAGGGGTCCCTGTGTAGTCCCCTCCTTTTATCAGCCCCCCCAGTACTTCCAGGACCTGGCCCACATATGGGCCAAATAAAAGAAAAGTGCTGGAGACCGTGTTTTTTTTAATCTAAAAAAAAGACCACTGATTCATCAACAGTTTTTTAAAAATATTTTTTAAAAATAAATGCTTTTTATCCCAAGCAGTGTCCCTGGGGGACCCTTACACCAAGGCTGGGGGCTCAGGGTATTCCTACCCTGACACCTTTTTTATGTTTTTGTTTGAAATTCAGCTTAAGCTGAGTTATAAAATGGCTGCCAACACTTCCTTGTTGAAATGTTTATCAGCCAATCAGATATCAGCAGGGGGACATTGGATCCAGGGAGGATTTGCCCAATATCTCAAAAACTACTTAACGGATTCACATCAAAATTGCCAGGAATGTAGCTCTAGGTCAAGAAATAGTGGATTTTATTATTTGGTGTAAATCTGTTCAGTAGTTAAGGATAAATTAAAGGAAATACAAATTTCATCCATAGGGTTGTGACCAATTCGCAAATACTGACGATCTCCTTCGGAGATCTGATTGGCTGCCAACACTCCAATCAGGAAGTGTTGCCATCATTTTGAGACTCATATTCAGCTTTGTCTCACAAATAAATGTGAAAAAAGAAAACAGGGCAGGATACGTTTATTCTACCTCACTAGCCATGGTGCGGGGATCCCAAGGGACCCCTCCAGGGCTAAACAGCATTACAAAAGTGGCAAAATCAAAAGACTATTCATGACTAGACACATTTTGCCACAATTAAAAAAAAATGCAGTCTTCTGTGCTTGTTTTTCATTTTCCCCCATGGGTGGCCATGGTCCAGGGGGCATAGCAAAAAAATAGGAGGGGGAGCACGGGACGTCCCTCTTATAAAATCCCCAGGGACCACCACCTCCCCGGTGCACTGCTTTTTATGTATGCGGGGGGACCACACAGTACCCCTGTGCCGCAGGGACCATCACCTCCAAGGGGGAAATGTTTATAAATTAATACAGGCATTCCTCATGGCCCGTCTGTCCCCAGGGACTGCCACCTCCACAGGGTAAAGTTCTTAAATGTGGGGGGCCTGCGTAGCCCCCTGCTCCAGGAACCACCACCTCCCTGGGGCACTGCTATGTATGCAGGTGTGCCTGCGTGGCAACAGAGTGCCACAGAGACCGCCACCGCCCCGGGGCAAATGTTAATAAATTAATGCGGGGGTCCGTTGTGGCACGCCTGCATCCCAAGGACTGCCACCTCCCTGGGGCAATTCATTCAATTTATGGTGGGGGCACATGGTCCCCCAGCAGCCCTGGGGGTTGCCATCTCCCCGGGGTGGAAAGATAATAATATAGGGGTCTGCCATGGTCCCCAGCCACAGGGACGACAACCTCCCTGGGGCTAAATTAAACAAGGAGCAATATATATCCCTGGGGAATGCAAACCCCCAGGGCCAGCTCCTGCTACCTCCCAAGGTGCCCACCCTTCACGCAGCTGTAGTGTAGGAGATGCACTATACATTACCCAGTGAGGTGAACGTACTAATTACCCAGTGGAAAGTACTCCAGTTGAGTAGACATTTTACACAGAACGATGGCCTCACCTTTAATAAATACGCATGCCAGGATTCATTCTGGAACTATGCTCATTTTACAGGAATGAAACCTCAGCAGTAAGCACTTACAGATACACACAAAGCAGGTCCCCACGTTCTTCTTCTGTAAAGTGCTAATAATCCTAAATTTGTAGAGATGGCCACGGCAAAACAAGTGTGTTCTCTCTGCATTTCCACTTTGAAAAGTTATCTGTAATCCTTGATGAAGGTGTTTGCATCCTTGGCTTTTTTTAGCACAATATCTCATGTAGGGATGGTGACGAGTGGGTTCTTTCTTGTCAACTGCTGCTGAGACCCGAGCCCACTGCACACGGCCAAAGGACATTCGCGACTAGTGGTAGGGTGGTTATAGGGGTCTGGCTGCTATAGGTGGGCCAAACCCCCACCAAGCACAGCTGAAGGACGTGTGTGGTGCATGGTTGGGTTATTGTAGGGGTTTGACTGCCGGCCCTGATGTCAACCCCCACTGTGCATGACCAAAGGCCATTAATTAACATATAGGGGGTCATTATGACCCCAGCAGTCGGCGATAATGTGGCGGTAATACCGCCAACAGGCTGGCGGTACTTACCGCCACATTATGACATTGGCGGGTTGGCTGAAGCCAACCCGCCAATGTACTACTCCGACCACCACAGCAGTAACAGCAGCCAGGCTGGAGATGTCCATCTCCAGCCCGGAGGCTGCCATTGTGCCGCCTGCGGGATTATGACCCTGAAAACCAATGGCGGTAGGCCATATCAGTGACAGGGAATTTCTTCCCTGTCACTGATAGGGTCTCCCCCCCACTTCTCCAGTTAACCCTACCTCTCCAGACCCCACAACCCCCCCACATCAACACACCCATTCACACACACACACATGCATACACACAATCATTCACACATACATACATCCAATCACAGATACATCCACACACACTTCTGAACATACACTAAGACACGCATTCACATTTCACAACGTACACGCACTCACAAGTCCGTACATGCACACACACATTCAACACTCAAAACACACCCCCATTCACGCACACACATACATTCACATACCCCCCCACACACACAACATCCCCACCCCCCTCCCGTGACTCACCTGGATCCGGGGGGTCCTCTGGCAGGAGACAGGATGGGGCGCTGCTACCGCCAGCAGCGCCCGTCAGCAGAACACCACCAGGCGGTATTATTTGTCATAATACGGCTGGTGGCGGCCTACTGGCGTGGCGCTGTTGGTGGTAGCAGCGCCACCTTACCGCCATCCACCAGTATGGCCAAAGCCAGATTTCTGCCATTCTTGTGGCAGAAATCCGGCTGTGGTCATATTACGGTGGACGTCTGGTAGCCGTGGCAATGGTCTTTTGGCGGCAGACGACACGGCAGTTGGCGGTTTTTACCACCAATGTTATAATGAGGGTCACAGTAATTAACTTTACTTTACATTATAAAAACACAAAGGTTACAGGGATGTTATAGTTAAGAAATAGAATTAAAAAAAACACAAAAATTCACTTAAAAAACTAAAGTTTACAGGAACGTTATAGTTAGGCTCACATCTTAAACATACAACCCATAGAAATTCTGCTGTTAGAGTTATCTCAAGTAACTATAACTCATGCCCTAAGGTATCGATAACTCATACCCTCGCCATGCAATGCCAATTACTTCACAAATTATAGCACCCATGACATCTTTGATAACATCATTGATAATGTCAATGTAACATCTGCAGTAAAATTATTAATGAGAGAACTGTGCATGCGGAGGCACGAGTTACAGTTACCTTAGGGCACAAGCTAAAGTTACTTGAGATAACTCTATAACAGCTGAATTTCTATGGACTGGCTACATGGTTGCAGCAGACATAACTCGAGAGTGGCTTCCATGGTACATTTCATGACATAGTGTGCAACAAAACCCTCACATTAATGTGCAAGAAATTTATGAAATGGAAACCAGGAAAACATAGATGAGACTCTGTCATGCAGGCATTATCTGTTTTTAATTGCCTAAGAAGCAAAGCTTGGAGAATAACAGGAGGCCTGATAGTGACAAATGTGGTGGGGCTTCAGTCTTTTGAAGGAAGAGGAAAGCCACCAAGCAAAGAGTGGTGGGAAGAACACCACAGAGGCACACTGGTGAGAACGAACAGTGTGGGTGGGAGAAAGGTCTATGGAAGAGCGAGAGCAAAATAAGAGAAGGGGAAAAGGATTACATGAGGGAGACAGTTGGAAAACAAATGCACAATTGTATAGTGCTTACAAAAAAGTAGTTCCCTAACAGTGAACAGTGGAAGGACACCAGTAAAGAGTTTATGCAGCTGGGGAGGGACAACATAAGATGGGCAAGGTAAGCCATCAAAATAAGAAGCAAGGGAAGGAAAGTGATAATAAAGCCAAACAATGGTAAACAATGGGTGGGTTTTAAGATCACTGTAGATTTTTGGCAAGTTGACCATAGGTCTTTTGCAACCAGACAGCTTGTGGGTAAATCACAGTTCATTGACATGGAAGCTTCAGATTACTTCAATGATAAATTGTTTTCCATTTGAAGACAAACTCACTTATTGACTTAGGAGGATGACAATCCGTTGTCAGAATTTGATTCAGGCAGACAAGAGCTGACATCATAGCCAATTTCCTATTACTACAGCTGTACCATAACCCCTTACTATGCATGGGCTAAAATACCCCTGCTGTATATTATAAGGATATTGCAAGTAACTGAGGAGTTCTGGGACTATATAGAGGACAAAGGCTGAGTCCCCTTTAAGGGCACTGAACTTCAAGTTGACTTGAAATACCATTTGACTTGCAATTTCATTTTAACATATGGCAGAGTATATTTTATTCTGTTTAATACATGGTCACACCACCACACTTCCCACAAACTGCCTAAATGCTTGGGGATAGTATGGCTGCAGATACAAAGAATAAAAGCAGACTGTTTAGTGTTAAATAAAAACATAAAAAGTAGTATTTTGTTACAAAATACATGTTAGAATCAGCGTTTTACAAATCAAGTTAAAGAAAGGCTGTAGTGCAGAATGAGTAATAGCATGCAGAGAATTTTTTTTTTTCGTGTAATTAATTATGTGAAAAAAATAAACATTACCATAAATCCCTCCTTTTTGTTGAACATTGTTCATTTTAAAACACTGAACATACGAATAAAAAGCCAGTTCTTGTTTTTGTTGTTTAAACTTCATTGATACTAGGTGACCTGCTGTTCACGTTGGTGGCCGGCTGTTGCAGTATTAAAATGTCACCTCTCAGCTGTAACAAATTGTCACAATTGAGTTACTACATCATTTTCTTTTTACAGGTGACTAGAGACATCACAACTCGAGTTTAAGAAGGAAATTAGAAACAGTTTTTTTTTACTGGGATTGAAGGTATCAATGCGATATATATGGGATCAGCTACCCCCGCTGTACATTATAAGTAAGGCTCCATGTTTTCCATCTTTACTGATGTTTACAGATAAACACAGACATAAAGCAATTTATCTTTCTGTCTGTATTTATTTTTAATATGGATAAAATGGAAATTAGGTTGCAGTTTGAGTGATTTTAAATGTCAGCTATGGCTGACAGGCCAACAGCTGTCTGGATTGATGGGTAAGGGAGCTAAAAGAGAGACATCTTGAGAATGAGGTTTAAACAGTTGCAGATGTGCAAAAGTATGCTACTAAAATGTTTATGTTTTTAACAAGTGTATTGATTTATCCATGAAACCTGTTAGCCATTCAAGTACCAGTGTACATTTATCTGTTTAATAAATTAGGGAAATATACTAGTTTCAGCTTAATTTCTTCCAAAACCGAAAATAAATATGGATAAACACAGATGAAATGCAAGGAATAAATACAGATATATAAAGATAGAAATGTCAAAAAATAAATACCATAAACCCGGGAGCCCTAATTATAAGGATATTCTGAGTTACTGAGGAGTTTCATGTCCACACAGAGGAACGAGTCCATACGTCAAGTTGCTTTATAAAGGCAATGAACCCCGATATGACTTGAAATATCCTTTTACTATATGGCTGTGGATATTTAATTGCTTATAATACATGGACACACCATCATCCTTTCCATAATCTGTTTAAATCCTTAATATCTTGCTGTTTCATATGATCGAGACAGTAGGACTAACGACATGAAAAATAAAAGAGCAATCTGTAGTTCGAAATGAATTATACCAACAACCAGTTAACAATTTGTTGGGAAAAGATATTATAATCAGTTCAATGCAGATCAGATTAAAATTCACTGTAGCTCAGAATCAGGAAAAATGTCTAGAACAATGGCAGAAACATAGCAAAGAGATCCTGTGTTTCCTGTAATAACATATAACAGGCAAAAAATAAATGCATTGCCATAACCCGCTCTTTCTGTTGCTAACATTAGTTTTTAGAAAAGCAGATCAAAAGAATTAAAAGCCAGCCCAAGCTGCAACTGTCAATGTTCTCTGTTTCTCTGTTTCCTGCCTTTCAGCTTGGCTGCTGGCTCTAGCCGCAGGCATTATATCACTACTCAACTGTAATAAGTTATTATAGTTGAGCAGCTACTTCATTTTCTGATTTTAAGTGACTAGAGATGCCTCAACTCTACTCTATTAAAGAAATTAGAGACAGGTATTTATACTAGAATTGCAGGCTTCCATATAATATGGAACATAAATGATCATAACACAAGTACTTAGTATTTATCACTAATGTAATGTTGTCTAGCTGTCACTATCTCTATTTAGCTGTCTATCTATTCGTGGAGACACACACTAGATATCCTCAGTAGCTCTGATATCCTACAACACAATGACTATGGTTATACAACAGCTATAATACGGTTGCTCGCATTTAGTTGGAAGCAGAATGAAGCTTCATTTCGAGTGCTTCCTGAATACTGGGGGTTGTGTTACATATATAATATACATATACATATACATATAAAATATAACATTTACATATACATACAGAAATCCAACCTTCCTCAATCTTGTAGCAGTTGATGCCCACAATTTTAGAAAGGCCCTTTCCCTTTCTGTAAGTTATTTAAGGTGCCTTCAGTACATTTACAACACTATAGCGTAAACCGATGCAATATGCTTCATGTCACTGAAATAAAGAGGCAGGACGCATGTCCTTCTACAAACTGCACAGAGTGTGTGCCAAAGCTTAGCTCACGATGCTTAGACACTGACACGTAATACAAGGGGCGGTTAATGGCACAATTCTTTTATGTTAACGCCTGCATGTATATATTTATCTGAAACAGATGTTTGACCTCCATAAATAACGCAGGGTCAAATCAATCATTGAATATAATTTGGAACAGTATTACAATATGTTTTGCGAATATTCAGCCAGCACAATTGTCGTTTGAAAGCCAAGAGGCAAATAAACTGAGGGCAACTAAATTAAGTATTGTTTTGCACTATACATCACCTTATGGCTGCAAATCTGTCTTTGTGACGAGGAGAAAAAATACATGCAAATTATGGCAAAATAGTATTCTGGAACAATTACAAATTGCAATGGAATGCAAACTCTTAATAAAAGTTTGAGAAGTGTCACAAATCTTGCAACATAAGGCAGAAAGTAGGCAGCATCTTTTCAGAGAAGGTGCCAGCAATTTACACATTTTACATGTCCCCTTCATTTAATGTTTGCGTGTTCTTGCAAGAGCGTCATTTTGTTTCCCTGCGAGAAAGAAAGGGTTAATTGGCCAGCGCAATAGAAAGAGGAAAACAGAGAGGCATATTTAAGAGCCCCTAGCGCCTCCTTGGGCCACATAAGCGTCGCTTTTTTAAGTTAATGTGGCCCAACCATGCCAAAATCGATGCATCAAATTTAAAAAGTGGCGCAATGCATGAATTTCGCCACTTTGTAACCCCTTGCGCCACATTATGCCTGCGCCAGACATAATGTATGCAAGGGGGGGGCGCTGAAATAATGGTGCAAAGAAGTCCAAAAGATTTCTCTGCATCATTTTTTTTGCATTTTGAATGCCTGCTCAGAGCAGGTGTTAAAAGGGGGCATGACATTGTTTTCAATGGCCCCTATGTACTGTTCAGGGTTAGCGCCAACATTTTGGCGCTAACCCTGAACAGTACATCAATAGTGTCAGAAATTCTGACACTGTTGCCCCCTACCCTCTGCCATGGTGTGTCGTATTTTAAATGCGGTGCACACATGGTGGCAGTAGGGGAGCGCAAGGGGCTGCAAGAAAAATGGCGCTACATGTAATGTAGCACCACTTTTCTTAAATCGGGCCCACAATACTTAAGGTACAATTTCATTAATATAAATTTAAATGTATTGTTCTGAGCCTGTGACCTAGAGATGTTAAGTTGCAGTCACCCTCGAGAAAATCATAAATTGGTACAAGAGTACAAGACCCTTTATATATTTTTCTGTTTCCTCAGGAAAACCATCCGCTCTATTCATGTCAACTGTTGTACAACTGTGTAACCTCCTGTTAGATAATGAGACACCATGCGTAAATTTGCAGTCATCAAGTCATGAAAAGGAGTCAAATGTGCACACCTCCAATGCATCCTATAGAGAATATCATAAATGATTTGCTAATAAGATTGTGTTTTAATGGCTGTTAACTCCATGACCACTCTCAGCACAAAAGGCTGATTTGCACCGATATTTGTAGTTGATTGCATCAATTTCTTGTCTGCTATTATTTTAGCCATCTGTGGCTTACATCCCTGCTCCTCATGTCTCTATAATAAGATAGCAGAGTCCGATTGGCAGCAGTGATTTCTATGGTCAGCACTTCCCTTTCATAAGCCAATACCGAGAACATTCAGTTATTTGAGTGTGAGGAGAACCAGAAAGCATAGCAATAAATCGTGTTTTTGAGGGTGGAGTGGAAGAAGTTCAGGGAGCTACTCTTTGTGGAAAATGGTCACCAGCTAGTTTACAAATACATCTGAATCTCACAGCTATAATTTACATTGTAAACATACCGTCGTGAGTGGAGACTGACTTGCTAGTTCATAATTCAGAAAATTTTATCTTTTTTAGTTTTATACACATCCAAAAGTTCTCACTTGAAGCATTGCCTAAATGTAAGGCGGGGGTGGAATAATAAAGGCAGATAAACCAGAAGAGATAGTTGTGCAAGGCAGTTCTTATCTTGTCAGTCTTCTCGATGATGACAAGATCAGAAATCTTTACATTCCGACATGGTTTATAGACTGAAGTTCACTTGAATACCAGAGGGCACTCTTATTAGCAGTACAATGGCCAGACTAGTGGGAGGTGAAGTATCTTTTTTGAAAATATAATTACTGTAGAGGCTAATTATTTCAGTATGTTATTTCCCGTTCTTCATTTCTGTCTGTATTTACCTCAAGACATTTTAAGTAATTTGATGCTTTCTTGCTTTGTACACAAGATGAATATATCTAAGTTTAGATACTTATTTGTGGATTTGGTTTGTGCTCTTAATGGCTCATGATGTCAGAAGTTTCAGAGTACTTCATGTTTTGATAATTTTGTAGTATTGAATTAATGTAGATAGGTGAAAATACATCTAAATGCCACAATTTTGGGGTTCTTGAGTAACTATGAGAGGTTGCAGAGCAAACTATGTATTGGGAGTGATGAAGTGTGGTGAATATACACTAGGTGTGCACTTGATTAATTACATTGAGCTACTCTTACAACCCAACAATGCTGTGCTTGGTCTTTGTTGTTATGTTTCTTAGAATCGTAACAGCGAATTCATCACTCCTGGAGAGTCATTCTTTTAGGTTGTCATATTAGTTTTGTAGTTTCTACTAACGCATCAATAGTCTTGAAAAAGGTCTAAAGCTAAACACCAAGGGTAAAACGTGCTGTATGTTGTAAAAATGAAGGCATTTATGTAAACCACCTTGCACTCTGAAATATTATTTTGAGCGTTTTAGAAATTGTAATTATGATCAAACCCAAGGCAGAAGATTGTAACTGTTGAGATTACCTCTAGGATATACAATCACATCTAAAAGAAAGAACGGGAGAATAATTTCTCATAGGATCAGATCTTCAAAAGTTCCCTAAAAGGAAGCGATTTAATAATCTCTTATGGGGTCATTGGATTAGTATTAAAACGCGTAAGATCACAAAGAACAAAAAAACACCGAATATAGGAACTAAACATATAGGGCGTCATGCTGAGTCCTGCGGATTTACTGGGATCATGCACAGTGTTTGTGGTGGATCTTGATATTACGAAAATTGTGGTAGTACTGCTCACCCACAAAATATCCTTGTGCAAATGTTGGCAGATATGAACTGGTAAACTTGTAATGGGAAAACAACTCAATAGGGTAAAATATGTGGTAGAGTAATTTCGATCACAAATATTATCCCTCATTTTGATCTGCTAAACTCAAAATAAGAGGGTAAAATCACACAGGGGACAAACACAACGTGCAGTACGTCTGACCGGTTTCTCTTCCTTGAAATGCCAGACCACTTAGAATGAGGGCCTTAGTGTGTTAAACATGGCAGTTTTGTCTCGTCTCTCTGGTATTAACAACAGACCTGCTGCTACTGATGACCCTTCCCACCCAGTCTCGCCCTAGTTGAGAGGATTCCTTGGGGGAAAAGTGAGTCTCCTGCAGTAAGGCAATAGCCGTTCATTTTTTTAGTGTATAGATAGTGTACAACGTTTGTGTGTATAACATAGTGGGTGAGACCATTAATGTTCAGGAAGTCTTTTGTAAGGGCGTTGACATTCCTGGGTCCGCCGACCGTAGGGGATGGTTATATGCACAGGTAGTGAGGTAGGCCTACCAAGGGCACATGCCACAGGGTGGACAAAGTATAGATGAAAAATGGTCCAAGATGGGGAATGAGAGGAAAAAAGGGGGAAAGGCAAAAAACAGGGAAAGGAAAAAGAACCAATAACTTTCAATCTCGAGCATGTACATGCATTTTGCAGGTGATGTAGGCAGAGAGTGAGAGGAAGTATACAGGCGGCCGGGCACTAGGACTGCATAGGCCATCTGTAATACTGCTGGTGGGGGAGGAGAGAAGCCTCGATAAAATGGAGGATGAAGGTGGAGGAACTGACCCAGAATGAAGCCAAATGATGTATCCCTTGTGCCACGGATGGTTGAGAAGGGCCCAGGGAAACAAGATAACTGCCCAAGGCAATGGGTGGGCGTCTGATGAGCCCACTCAGCACAATTGGGATGGTGATTCCCTCCAAACCCTAAAAATCAAGAAATCGACAATGAGCAGTCAACAGTCATATTGAGGAAAATATTCAAAGCAGTAACCATTTAAATCATGCAAAGAGAAAAAAAGATACAGTCAGCCTTGTCACAGTTGCTCCCTCCACCCCCATCAAGGTATGCAGTGGGAAGTACATCTAATCTTGGTCTCTATCCTTATGAAGTGCTTCCACCACCTGATGGAGCTTGGAACTGTCCGATTCCCTTCCGGGGGCTCAGCCCTTCCGTAGGTGCTGGGGTTGATTCCTGGAATGTTTTCATGGTGGGGGGGGGGACGTCTTGGTGAGTCCAGTCTTTAGCGGTTGATGCAGCCATGTCCTATGGGGACGCCACTAGTGAGTCCAAGAATAAAAAAAATCCGGGATCAGAGTATTCTCCGGTACCTCCATCAACAGTCACTTTCATCCTCACTAGATCCATGCTTAAGATCTCAACGTTTCATCCAAGGACTAAGGGTTCAGAGTCTCTTCAATCAGCATTCATGGCCACTGAGTAGTCTGCAGAAAACAAGATTATTTTTGCCGCCAATAAGAAGGGGCTCTGGTGACTTTCTGGCGTGTATTAAAGGCGCAAGGCAATGGGGCAGGTAGTGTTTATGTCAGCAGTGCCGCAAGAGTAAATGCGATGCACCCACTGCAGTTCAAGAGACTCTGAGAACTGCAGATGGAGGAGGTCACGTAGCATGGGCGTCAGAAAGGCAATCATGTCTGATGTTTCCGTGTCCCAAGGACCCTGTAGATTTGAAAGCTATCTCTCCATGCCCTCTCCTCCAAATCAATCACATTCCAGCTGGTTGCCTACTCCATCGAGTGTGGATAGTTGACATTTCCTGCCAAAGTGATTTAACCTCTGAAGTGAGATCTGACATTTTAGTGTTCAGACCTGCGAGAATGAACGCAACTGATGAGATTTCCTTAAGTGGCGCCTCCAAGTCTGACTGAAAGAGCACAGATGCTACTGGATGGGGGGGGTCACCTTTGGGGGCTGCTGAGAGCATCTCACCTCTTCCGACAAGAGCAGCTGGGGACGTGTTGTCATGTTGATGAGAACTGATGCAAGCAGAATGACAGCATCCAAACCGTGGTTGCCAGGGGCAGGTCCCAGGTAAGATGAGCAGCCAAGGAAAGGAGGAGGTGATCTTTATGTAGGAAATTGTTAAAGTACTAGAGTATTGTCTCCCCAGCCAGGAGAGGAGGATGGAAAAATGTTCCTCAGCACAATGTAGAGAGCACCCCCAGACGGCAGGTCAGGCAAAGTATAGTGTCCATGCATGCAACCTGTGCATCATTCTGGACTCCTCTCTATCTATGACCCGCCAAGACAACACCGTCTCTTCATCATGCTTTCACACCCTCCAACTCCTGTGAAAGATTTTCAAGTGGATTCCCTTCAACATGAGGAAGACAGTAACCAACACACTTGTCAGCAAACAAACTGGACTACGGCACGCACTCTTTGCCTGCAACACCAAGAAACTTCAATCAAGACTACAAAGAGTCCAGAATGCAGCAGCCAGACTCATCCTGGACATCCCTCGACACAGCCGTATCTCTCTTATTCAACTGAGCAGTACACCCACAAACAGCACCTTCAGACCCTATTGGTGATTAGCTGTGCTCTACAAATCTATGATTGATTGATTGAGTGAAGTCCTAGTGGGTTTAGGTGATCCACAGTCAGCCACCAAATTGCACACTAGTGTGCCAGCAAAAGACGACTAAGGTCCCTTGAGGCAGATAGGTGACTCTAAGTGACAGTTTGTTGTCATTAATAATCAAGCCCCTGGGTGTGTGGAGTGCGTGACAATAAGAGAGAGCAGGGGCGAGGCAGAAAGTGTAACCATGCAGCAGGGTGGATTCCATGGACCATTCTCGCCGGAGGCAATCCATAAGCAAAACATCAATGAAGTGAGAGGTGTTAGTATGTCCTGGCTGACCGTCTGCTGGCAGTCAGCACTCCGGTCACCTGTGGCTGTCAGGTCTGTGATGACGGGCAATACGGGGGTGCCACAATGTGATCAATGCACTGCCGTTGAGGTCCGGTCCCTCCAGAAAAGTATCCTGGTCAGGGCTAATTAATGCCCTCTCATCTCCTTTCAGGAGACTGTGGTGACATTAAGATAGGATATGAACCATGCACAGGGGCCATGCGCCTATTGGGGGCCTTAGGGCCTGGCCAGGGACTATTAGGGCCAATTCCTAGCCTCGCCTGCTGTCCCCAGTGGGCTATGGTGTGGCTAGCGTCTGTCGAGGTACCATGACTCTTAAGGAAGGCTGGCCATTCAAAGCCCAGGAAGACTCTGGGGGTCATTCTGACCCTGACGGTCGGTGACTGCCAGGGTCACCGACCACGGGAGCACCGCCAACAGGCTGGCGGTGCTCCGTCGAGCATTCTGACCGCGGCGGTTCAGCCGCGGTCAGAAACGGAAAGTCGGCGGTCTCCCGCCGACTTTCCGCTGCTCGGGAGAATCCTCCATGGCGGCGGAGCGTGCTCGGCCGCCATGGGGATTCTGACACCCCCTACCGCCATCCTGTTCCTGGTGGGTCTCCCGCCAGGAACAGGATGGCGGTAGGGGGTGCCGCGGGGCCCCTGGGGGCCCCTGCAGTGCCCATGCCAATGGCATGGGCACTGCAGGGGCCCCCGTAAGAGGGCCCCACAAAGTATTTCAGTGTCTGCAAAGCAGACACTGAAATACGCGATGGGTGCAACTGCACCCGTCGCACCTTCCCACTACGCCGGCTCCATTCGGAGCCGGCGTCCTCGTGGGAAGGTAGATTTGCCCTGGGCTGGCGGGCGGCCTTTTGGCGGCCGCCCGCCAGCCCAGGGCAAATCTCAAAATACCCTCAGCGGTCTTGTGACTGCGGAGCGGTATTTTGTCGGGGGAACATTGGCGGGCGGCCTCCGCCGCCCGCCAATGTTGGAATCACCCCCTCTGTGTGGTTTTAGTGGCCGTCCCATCCATTGGAAGCAGCGCCGCTATCGTGCTCCGTCACTGAGTGCCAGATGAAATGACCCCCAACTAATTGGCCGGGTGCTACGGCAAAGTCAGGTGTGGTCTGGAAACTGTGCTACAGGCAAGAGGCAAGAGGTAGACAGTCAGGGCCTGTGTCAACCCTGGGACTGACATCCCTTCATAGAGCCCAATATGCCCCGGTTTGTAGTGAGAGGCAGTCTGCTCAGCAGTGCCAGAGTCAAAGTCCTTTGCTGGGGGCGGATGTTCCAGGGAAACACCTCAGGAGCTCACAACACGGTAGGATTGCCTGGCAAGGCAGAGAGCCGAGTCAGGGAGTTACCATTTTGGGTCTCTCCAAGCTCCATCTCCCCTTAGAAATCTTTTTGATGGTTTAGTCTTAGCCTGATGATATTCAAAATTATAAATATCCAACATTTCATCTGACCTGCTACTTATCTCTGGTGGTTTGGAAAGTTGTCTTGTTTTTGCAGTCACTGAGCGGGCAACCAAAATTGCAAAAAAGACAAAACAGTTATAATTTATTGAGAGTATTATGGAAGTCGAAAATGTTTTGTTAATGATGAAGAGGGCATTTAACAATATTGGTCTACCTATAGCTCAACTTGATAAGCTTCCAAATAGTGGCCATGTTCTTGAAGTGATATTAAAGCATGTCCTACTTTCGGTGTGACAAGTATAAGATCATTTGCATAAACCAGACGTTTGATTAACAACTGGGGAGACTGGTCCGGTTCTATGAGGGGATAATTCTGAAGTATCTTGATAAAGGGTTCCATACATAAAGCATAAAGACAGGGGCTAAATGACACTCTTGTTGAGTGTCAATAATAATATTAAATTCTGTGGCGCTCTACCCATTAGTTAATATGATCCCCTAGGGCAACTGATGAATCATCTATATTGTGGATAGTCTCATAGGGATCCATTATATTTAATTACCTCCAATAGAAAAGACTATTCAACCAGGCTGAATGCCTTTTCTTCATCAAATGCAATTAACAATAAAGAGGCGTTAGAAGTTTCTTGCGACTCAATTAATACTGCAGGTAAATAGGTATGTACCGTGGTATTTCGTCCGGGAATTAACCCATCCTGACAGGCCAATTCTAGTTTTTCAATCTGAGGGGCATATTTTCAAGGAATTGGCGCAGGGCAGTGCTGCAAGTCTTCCTGCTACGCTGCCCTACACAAATTCAAAAGAGTATTTACAAGATACAGTGAATTTCTGTCCTTTCCACCTGTGCTAGCGCACAATTTGCTGCCTAGAGCCAAGGCAGGCACCCTTGCACCATGCGTTGTTGGAAGGATTGTTTTTGTGCAGGAAGGGGCATCTTCTTTCACAAAAACAATCCGGAGAGATGTTTTCCTCTCCTATGTGTGCCTCAGAATGCAGCAAACAGAAAGAGAAAATGACAAAGAGAAATATAGGCCCTGATTTAGACTTTGTGATGCAAAACTGTGATAATACAGTTTTGCGTCAAAAAGGTTAGCGCTGACTATCTCCATTTTTTAATGCCACTCTGTAGGAAAGTACCATCTTGCCTGGCATGTTACCCCCATTTTTCACTGTATATATGTTGTTTTAGTTGTATGTGTCACTGGGACCCTGGTAACCCAGGGCCCCAGTGCTCATAAGTGTGCCTGAATGTGTTACCTGTGTAGTGACTAACTGTCTCACCGAGGCTCTGCTAATCAGAACCTCAGTGGTTATGCTCTCTCATTTCTTTCCAAATTGTCACTAACAGGCTAATGACCATTTTTACCAATTTACATTGGCTTACTGGAACACCCTTATAATTCCCTAGTATATGGTACTGAGGTACCCAGGGTATTGGGGTTCCAGGAGATCCCTATGGGCTGCAGCATTTCTTTTGCCACCCATAGGGAGCTCTGACAATTCTTACACAGGCCTGCCACTGCAGCCTGAGTGAAATAACGTCCACGTTATTTCACAGCCATTTTACACTGCACTTAAGTAACTTATAAGTCACCTATATGTCTAACCTTTACCTGGTAAAGGTTGGGTGCAAAGTTACTTAGTGTGAGGGCACCCTGGCACTAGCCAAGGTGTCCCCACATTGTTCAGAGCCAATTCCCTGAACTTTGTGAGTGCGGGGACACCATTACACGCGTGCACTACATATAGGTCACTACCTATATGTAGCTTCACCATGGTAACTCCGAATATGGCCATGTAACATGTCTATGATCATGGAATTGCCCCCTCTATACCATCCTGGCATAGTTGGCACAATCCCATGATCCCAGTGGTCTGTAGCACAGACCCTGGCACTGCCAAACTGCCCTTCCTGGGGTTTCACTGCAGCTGCTGCTGCTGCCAACCCCTCAGACAGGCAGCTGCCCTCCTGGGGTCCAGCCAGGCCTGGCCCAGGATGGCAGAACAAAGAACTTCCTCTGAGAGAGGGTGTGACACCCTCTCCCTTTGGAAAATGGTGTGAAGGCAGGGGAGGAGTAGCCTCCCCCAGCCTCTGGAAATGCTTTGTTGGGCACAGATGTGCCCAATTCTGCATAAGCCAGTCTACACCGGTTCAGGGACCCCTTAGCCCCTGCTCTGGCGCGAAACTGGACAAAGGAAAGGGGAGTGACCACTCCCCTGACCTGCACCTCCCCTGGGAGGTGTTCAGAGCTCCTCCAGTGTGCTCCAGACCTCTGCCATCTTGGAAACAGAGGTGCTGCTGGCACACTGGACTGCTCTGAGTGGCCAGTGCCACCAGGTGACGTCAGAGACTCCTGCTGATAGGCTCCTTCAGGTGTTAGTAGCCTTTCCTCTCTCCTAGGTAGCCAAAACCTCTTTTCTGGCTATTTAGGGTCTCTGTCTCTGGGGAAACTTTAGATAACGAATGCATTAGCTCAGCCGAGTTCCTCTGCATCTCTCTCTTCACCTTCTGATAAGGAATCGACCGCTGACCGCGCTGGAAGCCTGCAAACCTGCAACATAGTAGCAAAGACGACTACTGCAACTCTGTAACGCTGATCCTGCCGCCTTCTCGACTGTTTTCCTGCTTGTGCATGCTGTGGGGGTAGCCTGCCTCCTCTCTGCACCAGAAGCTCCGAAGAAATCTCCCGTGGGTCGACGGAATCTTCCACCTGCAACCGCAGGCACCAAAAAGCTGCATTACCGGTCCCTTGGGTCTCCTCTCAGCACGACGAGCGAGGTCCCTCGAATCCAGCGACACTGTCCAAGTGACCCCCACAGTCCAGTGACTCTTCAGCCCAAGTTTGGTGGAGGTAAGTCCTTGCCTCACCTCGCTGCGCTGCATTGCTGGGAACCGCGACTTTGCAGCTACTCCGGCCCCTGTGCACTTCCGGCGGAAATCCTTTGTGCACAGCCAAGCCTGGGTCCACGGCACTCTAACCTGCATTGCACGACTTTCTAAGTTGGTCTCCGGCGACGTGGGACTTCTTTGTGCAACTTCGGCAAGCACTGTTTCACGCATCCTCGTAGTGCCTGTTTCTGGCACTTCTCCGGGTGCTACCTGCTTCAGTGAGGGCTCTTTATCTTGCTCGACGTCCCCTCTCTCTGCAGGTCCAATTTGCGACCTCCTGGTCCCTCCTGGGCCCCAGCAGCATCCAAAAACGCCAAACGCACGATTTGCGTGTAGCAAGGCTTGTTGGCGTCCTTCCGGCGGGAAAACACTTCTGCACGACTCTCCAAGGCAAGAGGGATCCGTCCACCAAAGGGGAAGTCTCTAGCCCTTTTCGTTCCTGCAGAAACCTCAGCTTCTTCTGTCCAGTCGAAGCTTCTTTGCACCCGCAGCTGGCATTTCCTGGGCATCTGCCCATCTCCGACTTGCTTGTGACTTTTGGACTTGGTCCCCTTGTTCCACAGGTACCCTAGATTGGAAATCCACAGTTGTTGCATTGCTGGTTTGTGTCTTTCCTGCATTATTCCTCTAACACGACTCTTTTGTCCTTAGGGGAACTTTGGTGCACTTTGCACTCACTTTTCAGGGTCTTGGGGAGGGTTATTTTGCTAACTCTCACTATTGTCTAATAGTCCCAGCGACCCTCTACAAGGTCACATAGGTTTGGGGTCCATTCGTGGTTCGCATTCCACTTTTGGAGTATATGGTTTGTGTTGCCCCTATCCCTATGTTTCCCCATTGCATCCTATTGTAACTATGCATTGTTTGCACTGTTTTCTAAGACTATACTGCATATTTTTGCTATTGTGTATATATATCTTGTGTATATTTCCTATCCTCTCACTGAGGGTACACTCTAAGATACTTTGGCATATTGTCATAAAAATAAAGTACCTTTATTTTTAGTATAACTGTGTATTGTGTTTTCTTATGATATTGTGCATATGACACTAAGTGGTACTGTAGTAGCTTCACACGTCTCCTAGTTCAGCCTAAGCTGCTCTGCTAAGCTACCATTATCTATCAGCCTAAGCTGCTAGACACCCTATACACTAATAAGGGATAACTGGGCATGGTGCAAGGTGCAAGTACCCCTTGGTACTCACTACAAGCCAGTCCAGCCTCCTACACACTCGGGGCGTCAAATTTATACTTTGACGCTGGGTGGCGCTAAAAAAATTATTAGAATCATTTTTTCCCACGTTAACCATTACGCCAGGTAAATTGATGTTAACGGAGGAAAAATTACTCTAATCCGGTTTACAAAATGTAAACACGTTGCAAAACAGAAATGCACCATTTTTGCCTGCTATAGCATCAAAAACAGATGCTAACAGAGCAAACAGTGCAAAGGATCCCCTAAATGGATTTCAGAAGCCAGGAGAAACCCCAGGGAGACCCCATTCAACCAGGAACCAGCCAGAAGGACACAGACAAGACCCAGGGGAGGGAGAAGAAAAAGAGGAAGTGTCGTTTCAGCACAGAGGAGCATGTAATACTGGGGAGAGAGGTGACGGAGCATCAAAATCAACTCTTTGTCACCTCAAAATTGCCTATTGGAAGGAGAGAGGCAATCTGGCAGCAGATTGTGGATAAGATCAACAGTGTGGCAGAGGTCAGGAGAACTGTGACTGAGAGCAAGAAACACTGGCATGACCGCAAGAGAAGGACCAAGGAAAAAATTGCACAGAACAGAAAGGCAGCACTGCAAACAGGAGGTGGGAGTCCACCTCCACAAGAGGACTTGGATGAGATGGAGGAGATGGTTGCAGCGGTCATACTGGAGGAAATCATCACAGGGATAAAAGGACAGGACAGAGCAGAATGCCAGGAAACACCACAAATGCAGGGTAACTTGCATGGGGAAATATATGCTTAAATGTCAAGAGCAAGAAGGGGAAGGCACATAGGACTCACACAATGCATGTCAAAGGAGCAGAGAGGGATACAATGCACATTAAGCAAGTTGCACCATGCCAATGTAAGCTACACATGTACCTACGACTTGGGAGTGCCATGCACCATTGACACATACACAACCTGGACATATGAAGACCACCAGGCCTAAATACCTACATGTACAAATGCAGCACATGGGATGGATGGCATGTATAATCTCTGTGCCACTGGTTGTGACATCACAATATCCCTTGCATGTAGTTACATCAACAACACTAACACGACCAAGACCTCAGAGACAAGGTAGTCAGTCAACACAGTTCTTGGGGTTACTTCATAGTGGTGTCCCTCGCAGTAACACTTTGCAACTGCCTTGCCTCATTGCCCAAACGCATGTGTGCTGCATCTCACAGCACACAAGTCATTGCCACTGTCCTAACAGTACTCAGGCATGTGCCGGTATAAACACCGCACCACACTTAGAAAACACATCCACATGAGGCAACCATCTATACATCACACAGTCAGGGTATCCCTTGGGTGCATGGAACAATTAACTCAACAGGTGCTGGGGGAATAGCAGGCTGGAACGGTATCATTGGTAACATGCTACTACCCAGACCAACTAACCTGAAGTTGTGTTAAACCACACATATTGATGCTGAACTGAAATGTGCCACTACAGAAAATATGTGCCACAGATAGCAAACAGTAGGTCACAACAGTCACAGGCTGAGCCAACAACTATGTGGACATAACCATGTCAGACACATGGGAATGGAGGAAATAAACACACACATACAACACATGGGATATGGCTGTCACATAATGGCAATTAATTCCACATCAACGGGTGGAGGATGATGCATGGGCAAGCCCGGTGTTGGTAAAACTGCCAGTGCAGTGTACCCATTGCACTTGCCAGTATGGGTCACACGTTGGGATGGCAGCTGGAAATATGTCTGCATATGGTAGCTCTGTGGGGCACTTACTAGACATTATTAATGGAACAAATAGGGTCAGTGCCAGTTATGGCTTGCATTGGGTGTAACAGGACATGCTGCACTCAGCCCTGCACATCAGGCTGTAGAAAGGGCAAAGGGCAAAGGGCCAAGGTAAGGAACACCCTGCACTGCCCATGCCAAGTGCAAAGGCTGTGCAGGGGCACACAACACCAATTCACCAACAACCATTTCATGGGGGTTACACCGCAATGCAAAGGTTGGAGGAAATGTGGAAGCATACCTGGAGGGTAGTGTTGAACTTATTACTGATCTGTTGTCACAAGACAGATGCCAAAGCCAGTCTGTAAGCTGCTGGTAACCTGTCATGTCCAGGCCATTGGCATTACATATTGACAACAGTTGCCACTACCAACTGTGCTGTAGGGGGTGATTAATTACACAGTGGCAGTCAGGTGCCCCTTGGACTGATGCACATGAAATATGAACTGGCCTCAGGCCCTGACCTAGGTACAATTCCTGTGAATTGGCTATGTCCATAGACACATTTACCATCAGGCGTCATAACATACAGAATGATGTACACAGCAGAAATGTCATACCCATACTGCCCATCCCTGGATTCAACCCTGTGCTTTTGTCACATGAGCTGTACTGTCACAATGCTGCACTTATGTATCATAGTGCAAGGAGTGCTGCATTAAGGGGGGGACATAGGTGCTTAGTAAGGTAAACAATCTACACAGACAGGAGTTGAAACAGTACTCTGCCAGGTCCATGAGTGCTATGCAAAGTAGCACACAAACACAAATGACAATGAGGAGACATCAATGGCAACAAGAGCACAGTGTACCGACAATTTCATCCCTGGGGTGGTGCAAGGTCTATACACAGCATGGGTGTGTGAAACATGTAAGATTGTGACAGGTGAAAATTGCCTGTGTGGTGCTGTGGCATGAGCACAGCAACACACATTGCAATGCCCCACTATGCAAATGGATGTAAAAGGAAGGTAGAACAAGATAAGAGGGTGCCAGGACATAATAAGGATAGTCAACACACTTAGAAGATATGACACAGCCAATAGTGGCAACTGGGCTTCCATTCATGTGACATGCAGGTGGGGCATAGGGCTGTAGCCTGCAGCTATGATGTGCTGGAACAATCCTTTGGAACTAATGGGCACGTCATAGGCCCCTACCACCTGGAGCTAAGCACTGAGCTGTATTGACAAGGTAGCGTTAAGCCACTTTTTGTGGCATTATGTCACCTTGTAAATACGTACCCTCCTGATCATGCCTGTGTGTGGAAGGTGGTGCAATGGGTGTTGCTGTGGGCGTGCCACAACAACACACATACAATTTTGATGCTGCCTCAGATAAATGGAATATTGCAAACTTAAGGTAGGGCCAAAACTCTAACGCCAGCCCCAGGGGTGGCATTAGCAGAGTGCAACGAGGAAGAATATATTTATATCTCCTTCATTTATGCTTTTCCAATGTGTGCTGCATTCTGCAGCATGCATAGGAAGAGCAAAATGCCAGAAATGAGTGTTGATGAGCATGAAGGTGTTTCTTCATGCACATAAACATTCATATGTAAATTACGATTTGTCTCTTTTGTGTGTGCTGCATTGTCCAGCTCATACAGAAGTGCCAAAGCACCATTAGTGATTCTTAATGTGCAGGAAGGGACACCTTCACACACATAAACAGTCACACCCCTCAACACATACATCCTTGCATGATGGTGCAAGGATGCCAGCGATGATGCTGGCAGCTGAATCTTGCACCAACATGGGGGACAACACAGGGGTTCCCCGTATTCACTTACATACGGTGCATCCTTTTGTTACCAAAGTGATGCAGTGCGGTGCAGATTATTTTTGCACAGCACCATGCTGGACCACATTTACATTGTCATGGGCTAAATATGACAATGAGCAACTAATATCAAGTCTGTGACGTGACTTGTCAACTGCCACAACACAGGTAGACTGATTTTACACCATCTCATTGCAGAGGATGATGGTTCTCCTGTGGCTCTGCCTGTCCTGGAGTACCCTGATGACCTGGATGACCAGTTGGCAAATATCAGCCAAGAGACCTTCTAAGAAGTTCTTGTAAACCTGTAGACATCTGCTCCAGTCGCAAGGAGGAGCATTGAAGTAGTAGACATCTCACAGGCCCCACTTAGCACCCCAATAGTATGACCTGCCAGCACCGACACAGCAGAAGACTCCGAGGACCCAGACACCAGCTTTGAGAGGACAGTGGTAGGAGTCCAGCGGGAGCTGGCCAAGGAGGTGCGGGTGGGGATGCAAACAATGGCAGCCACCCTTGAGGGGATGCAGACGTGCCTGGTCAGGGCAACAGAACACACTGCAGCCAACCGGCGCACACACTCCCCAGTGCGTGGAGTCCAGGAGTGTCTGAGAGACATAGCTGTTACTATGAGGGAGAGGCCACAACAACTGCCCTCCTAAACTGGCAGAAGCATGCCTAAGGACAAAAAGGACTCCTTGCACCGGGAAATGGTCCCCTCAGGGCAGACATGGCTGCTTACCACAGAGATGTTGCAGCTATACTTAAATACCAGCAGCTCCTCCTTGCTGCAGTGATGCCATATGCAGTGCCACAAATGGCAGCTGCTGGAAACTGGGACTCCACATCTGTAACCACTGAGGTGTGTGTGGCCCCCTCTACCTCCATACTACCACCATCAAGGGTAGATGAGGCCCCACACACATCGGAGGATGAAGATGTGGAACAGATCATCTTCAGCCATAAGAGTTCCCGGTAGCACCAGCCCATGCCACATGGGCAGTGTTTTCCCTAGTCCTGTGCTTGACTTCATGCCAGTGTTACAGATATGCACCCTTCCTCAACACACTGTTGACCTTTCTGCTATGGACTACTATTGTCCCTAACTTTTCAATTGGCAATTTATGTTCTCCTGCACGGAAAGTCACTTTACCCAAACCTATCTAATGACATGTCACTCAAACCTGGACTTGTGCTGTGTCCCAATTGGATGGATTCCATGAATGGGGTCACAGACCTGGACATTGTATATATTTAGCTCTTTGACACTTGTTAATAAACACCACCTACAAAACCAGCATGTTCATGTGTGTTGTGACACTTCTACTATACCTAGTATTTATGATGTGTGTAACATGTCTCAAGTCACAGTACAAGTGTGCATGAATATGTGGGCACATATCTATCCACAAGGTACCTACATGTTGTACGTCGATGTTGGCATCATTCCCTTCAAGCAATTCACTGAATATGTGAACACATGTATGCTACACCCACTACATACTGCAGGAATGGGTGTGAAATCGGGCAATATCACCAGCTGGGAGTACCAGTAGAACACATTGGTGTGAAACAGAGGGACTTAAACTCATTTATTGTTGCCACTGGTCAGTTTAGCAGGATAGGAATGAAATGTAGGCTGTTGTAAAATTTCCCACAGTGCCCAACATTCAAAAACAAAACCCATACAATGTCAGCTGAATCCCAACACCTATCTTGTCCTATACATGGTCAACATAGTCAGCAAGAGTGGTGGGTGCACTGGTAAGTAGATATGCTGTAGCTGCCAATGTGACAGCTCAGTCATAAGGAGGTGTTGAACATGTCAAGAGAGGTATATGAATGCAGGACGGAGTCCCCCGTACAACACACACTTTTCACTGTACACCCATGGCACCCATGACACCCAAGCATATGACACATAAAGTAAGGGAGTGTCCAATATTGTTTATTGTGATAATAGAATACATTAAAAAAAAAGTTATTAACACCTATCCTATTCTAACCTATCCTAACTATACATAACCCACAACAGACCCTAACTACTCTATTCTATACTTACCTAATACATTTAACGACACACTCTAAACATTCGTCCCCCTCCCTCCCCTTATATCACAGGACACATGCAGGACAACATACACTAAACTACACATTTACTAACTATGACTAAACAAATATATATTTGTTGGGTATTTATATTTTTTTAATGTTTTTTTTATTTTATTTTTTATATAT
The DNA here is from genome assembly GCF_031143425.1 of Pleurodeles waltl. Taxonomy (NCBI): domain Eukaryota; kingdom Metazoa; phylum Chordata; class Amphibia; order Caudata; family Salamandridae; genus Pleurodeles; species Pleurodeles waltl. The sequence goes on along the minus strand of NC_090440.1, from coordinate 478,749,123 downwards.
ACACATAAAAGCCCCAACATCACACTCCACCCACCCATCTACATAGTAAAACATAAAAAGTAGAAACTCCACCCCAAAACCTACTTATCCTAACTAGCGCACTAACCTATGCTAACATACAACTAACCCCCTAATGCCCCCAAAAAAACCTAGAAAAAGAGGAGGGAGGGGAGTGAACTTGGGAGGAATGACATGCCATTCAGAAGTTGTCCCTTTTCAGTCTTTTCTTAATGTTCTTGAGGGCCTTTGTATTCTTTGCCACCTCCTTTTCAATGGAGTCCAACTTTTGGTGGACCTGTTGTACATCCCTCTGTAAATCTGTAAATCAGTGATGGCATTCATGGCCATGGCAGCAGGTGTGGTTGGCTTTGTGATGGTACTAGAGGGTGCAGCAGCTGGAGCAATATTTATGTTGGCAGCAGTGGGTCCCTGCACAGCTGTGGTGCATGGTCCAGCCTGTGTGGGCAGTGTGGGTCCCCCTTGGCTGAATGCCCGCCACTCACTAGTGGATTGCTCCGAGCGATAGTGGCGTGCCATCCTCCTGAACCCAGATTCCACTGCCAATATGTGCCTATAAGCGCACTGCCCTCTTCTGAAAGGCACGGAGTTGGTCGTTATCCATGTTGGCAACTGCTAAAATGCGATAGGCAACCATCAGTGCCAGCATTGTGTGGAGTACGTACAGTACATTAGCTTACTATCTACATCAATTTGCACATGCACTCCTACTCACATTCCGGATGATACAATGGCCCTGATGGATGAAACGACAACGCTGCCTTAGCACCATTTCCTTGACACCAAAGACACCAACAAAAAGATTAGGAAACAAACAAAATTAGATGTGCTTACATTTTGTACCATGTGTGACAATGCTAAGGCAGCGTCAAATTCACATTGATCAGGACCAATATTCCTCTTCATATGTGTCAAATTTTCTAACATACGTCACCAGAAACTTGCATCTGTTATTGGGAGTATGGGATGCTGTTGGTAACCATAAGGGTTCAGTGTTGATAGGTACACATGCAAGCCTGATCAAAATGACTGTCACCTACACTGTGAGCATCACATCTACCTACAAATGTGTTGTTCCCACCCCCTGTGCCTAAGGGGGTATGGCCATGCAGATTAATATCTCAACTGTTCAGGTCATCCATCAATGCATGCCCACTCATACGTCAGGGAGTGGACCATATGTTAGGTGATGACAAAAATAAAACTGGTATCCATAGGTCTATCACTTCTACATTCATGTGCCCATGTGTAGACAACCATCAATACCTGATCAGCCAATACCATTCCTTACACACCCATAACCATGCCAGCACACAATTGAACTTGACCTGCATGCACATCTATTACATTCCATATAAGTGTCATGTTAGTGGAGTACAAAATTGGTGGCACCATTCTGGGGGACAATTGGCCACCCAATCCTACATGTACATTACAATAAAGGGATGCACCAATTTGTCTACAAAATGGTGCATCACTGTGTTGTGGGAATGACCGTGTGTTCCAGAGCCATTATATACACAACGGTGCACATCTAAGTCACATATGGAGCTACATGTGGCTTGTCATCACCTTGTTTACATAATGCTGGCCATTGAGCACCAGAAGCCTCACAAGATAGGACTCTCTGCACGTGCATGTGGAACCACTTAAATGTGACACTGTGCACCATCCAGCCTACTTTGATTGCTGATCCTTTTACAGCTCATCACTTCTAGCATTGGGTGTAAAACACATGACTCACTCACACAAAATGGTGTAGGGGGGAGGTCCACCTGAAATATATGGATGGAGAACCATGGTTAGTATCACATCATTGTCACTACTAGTGGACAACATATAGCAGTATGCACTATTTCAGAGGTGTGAGGTAGGGTATTCTGGCTTGTCCTGCAAGGCACACAGAGGCACTCTGTGGAGGACAAACGGCTAAATAGTTAGTCTGCAATTTTCATGCCTTGAGTAATCCATGACTGATGTGTCACAGTTGGGTGATGGCATCAAATGTCCCATTGCCAGTGCCCCTAAAGGCAGCTATGCCCCCTTTGCAAACACAATGGCAGGGATGATGTATGTGAAAATCTGACATTGTTGCACCATAGATGGATTGTCGTACTTTGTTATCAAAATCCACTTATATATGGTATGCTGGCAGTGTCTTGGCTTATCATACATGACACAATGCTGGGGCACAGATGTTGCCATGGCCCCTGAAATATGTGACTTAGTGATGGATGTGCATGACTCACCTAACATCTGACTTGCATTGGCAAAATGGTAGGATATGTGAAGCCCATGTCTATATTGGCACAGTGACACTTCATTTTGGTTGCATGCAACCTGTCCACAAGGATTGCATGCAGCACGCCAACACATCTGTTACTGTCATTCAAGTGCAGTGAACAGTAATTAGTGTGCCAATGGGGTACTCACCAAAAGGCCACCAATCACCACATCAAAATGGTCCAGAAGATCCTGCTCCCTGGACACCAGATCAGCCCAGTGATGCTTGAGCTGGTGGTCGTTGCAACTGCTGTGGAACACCCTCTTCAGATGTTAGAGCACCTTGCCCCACCATAGCCACCTCGCTTCCGTACAGTAGCCTTGGATCACATGGCCACCCATCTCTAGCAACAATGGGAGGTAGTGGGCTACCAGCCATATCAAGCCTCCCAGCTCCTGCTCCCCCATTCTGGTCTGCCTCCCCCTGCCAGACCTTGCACTGGGGTACAGGTTGAAATAAGAAAAGGAAACTTAACACCCAAAATATCACTAACCCAACTAACCCACCTATGGAACTAACCCAGACAGACACCCCACAGCACAGGTACAAGATAAAACACAGTAGACACACAAATTCACAGAAACTGGGAAAAATAACAATCAAATACAACGGAAAACACAACAGGAGGGATACCACAAGATACACAAGAGAGCAAAAAGACACCACCAACTCCATGACACAACCACACAGTCAAAAGAGTCACAGACTGTAAAGAGAAAGTAAAAGTATACCCACTGTACCATGCCTGTAAACTGGATATCCTATTACATCACTTCCTGTGCCATTGCATCACGTTTTCTGTTCTGTGTGTATTTTTTTGACGCATCTGATATTTGCATGAGCATTTCTGATGCATTACTTACGTGCGTCTATTTATATTGACAAATTACCTTTACGTGTCAATTTAACAGTAAATCAGCATTGTGATTAGTACGAAGGTGGAAATCACGCTAAGGGCCCATCGGTCATGTACTTTGCGTTTGCGGATATTTTCTACGCTTTTGCGAATTTTTTTTTTACTCTACTCCTGATTGCGTGATTTTGTCATTTGTTAATGGATGTACCCTGTATCAACATACAAATTGAAAGTGCTGGGCTGCAGAATAGCATTTTGTCTATGGCTACATGTGGTAGTCCATTGCACAATGTGATTTGTGTGTGATTGGTCTGTTACACCAACGTGTGTGTTACAGAATCCACAGCATGCAAATGTATACACATCATGCATATGTGTGTTTGTGTGACAACAGTGTATCCACATGTGTATGGTAGTCAGTACTATGCAAAAGTCATGGTATTTGATTGTGAATTGTGTTCACTTATGTGCTGTGTGTAGTTGTCTTACAGAGCATCAAATTTCAGACTGATGTGCATTCTATAGATATGTTCATGCAAAGTGTGAGGTGATGTGTACCCTGTGACAGGATTGGGCCACATGGCAGTGGCAGGAGTGATTTCCAGGGATGTACTGTGCAGGCTCCATTTCTCCCATTGCTTGTCATACCTGGGTTAATCATGTTTAGCATTGTCACAAATGATGTCCCCACCTTGTCACACATGCTCGATGCAACCATTGCAACTCTCACACTGAGTTGTGTCAGTGGTCTCTTCAAACATTACAGTCTCACCATATCATGACATCCACTGCCTCATGTGTGGGACCCTTATTTAGCTCATTTTTGGATATGTTGTTGTTATGTTTGATGAGCTATTGTAATACAAGCTGGCAACGTGGATGTAATTAGTATGTTGTGGTCCATAAACTGTGTTTTTCAGTTGTCACATTCAAGTGATGAGGCTAATTGTGATGTGAATGATGGTAGCAGTTCACTCTTACGCTTCACATGTGACGTTGCTATACTACTCTTCAGATTAGTATTTGTGACATGCTCCCTGAGGTTAGACTCATAATCCTAAAGTATATGTTTAAGAGATTGAAGACACCAAAGCCAGATTGTGTGAATAAGTGAGGTATTTATTGACAAAATTTAGAAGGTGAATTATGTGATTATTATGTGAAGAAGTTCTGTACAATGTGCAGTCTGTGGCATATCCCAGCAGCTGTATTGTGGTCATCCCCCTCATTTTCTTCTCCATCATCCTCCTCCTCAGGCAGGTCATCAATCTGCTCATATAATGATATGTTCATCCTTACACATATGTTGTGCAGGATAGCACAAGTCAATATGATCTTGCAGACCATTTGTGGGGCATATAGGAGGCTGCCTCCTGTGATGTCCAGGCACCTGAATCTGAACTTCCGGATCCTAAATGTCCTCTCCACAAGGGTCAGTGTCCTCTGATGTTCCTCATTATTTGCACGCTCTGCTGCTGTGCTTGGGTTGTGAAATGGGGTCATTATCCATGGCTGTATGCCATAACCTGATCCACTGCAAAAGATTACAGGAGTAATTTGTTGTTAGGGCTTGCAACAGGTATGTCATGTAGCATGGCAGTTGATATTGGGAGCTGGTTGTAGCTCATATGTACTTGTGATTTGGTGTGAGTTCCTATCCTTGTCTGATCTTTCCTCAGAACTAGGTTGTTGGACATGCCAATCTTGTGTTTGGGTCAAAGACCTGGAACATATGATTTGGATTCTACACTGATAGTCATTATGTATGTACCATGCATTGTGTAGTGCACCTTTGTATCTGTGTACTATCACTAGAGGGGACATGACACATCCTCACAACACAATGGGGTCAGATGTGGTGGCAACACGGTAGCACTGCAGTGCCTGGACATCCCATCCCTTTTGACACGTGTCATTGCAGATGAGGTGTGACACTTAGGGCCTTTGAAATTGGTATGTGACAATGCACTATGGCCCATATTTATACTTTTTGACGCAAAACTGCGCTAACGCAGTTTTGCGTCAAACAAATTAGCGCCGGCTAACGCCATTCTGAAGCGCCATGCGGGCGCCGTATTTATTCAATGACGTTAGCCGGCGTTAGCCGCCGGCGCTGTCTGGTGTGCGTTAAAAAAAATGACGTACACCAGGCAGCGCCGGCGTAGGGGAAAATGGAGCTTGGGCGCCAAAAAATGGGGCAAGTCAGGCTGAGGCAAAATTTGCGCCGCAACCCGATTTGCGCCATTTTTTTTTACTCCCAACCCCCATTGACATGACTCCTGTCTTAGAAAAGACAGGAGTCATGCCCCCTTGCCCAATGGCCATGCCAAGATGACTTCTGTCCCCTGGGCATGGTCATTGGGCATAGTGGCATGTAGGGGGGCACTAATCAGGCCCCCCTATGCCACAAAAAAAATAAAAAATAAAAATTACCTGAACTTACCTTAATGTCCCAGGGGTGGGTCCCTCCATCCTTGGGTGTCCTCCTGGGGTGGTCAAGGGTGACAGGGGGTGTCCCTGGGGTCATGGGAGGGCACCTCTGGGCTCCTTCCGAGCCCACAGGTCCCTTAACGCCTGCCCTGACCAGGCGCTAAAAAACGGCGCAAAGGCGCCTGTACGTCATTTTTTTTGACCCACCCACTCCCGGGCGTCATTTTTGCCCAGGAGTATAAATACAACGCACATGCCTTGGAGTCAGTTTTTTAGATGGGAATGCCTACCCTGCATATCATTAACGCAAGGTAGGTGTCCACGCTAAAAAATGACGCAAACTCCGAGATCTTTGGCGCTAGACGGGTCTAACGCCAAAGTATAAATATGGAGTTAGTTTTGCGTCTGAATTGCGTAAAAAAAAACTACACAATTCCGGCGCAAACAGAGTATAAATATGCCCCTATAAGTCTCCAAAATTGGCTGCTGTGTCCTGCAACATTTCAACTATGCAAGAATGCCCCATGTGTGACATGTTACCTGGCAACCTTTTGTTGTCCCCTGCACCAGTTGCTCATGTGTAGCCGTACATCAACGCTACCTACCCTACACCAGGGTACTTGGCTAGCAGCCTTGTGGAGGTGGATGTATCTGTGCAGGACAGTACACCGCCCTGTACACATGCGTTTTTTTATGGACAATTGGCTCTTTCTGTGTGTGCAGCAGTGTGCAGCATGCATTTGTGCCACATTCATCTGAGTTCATAGCACAGTCTACTTCCTTTTTGCGACCTGCATACTGGACCCCTGGGGCGGTGTTTGCTGTTAGCACTCAGGTTTTAGGGGACAGCTACATGTGAGTCTGCATCATCATGCTATGTATCTTGTGGTGACAGACCTACAGTGAGAAACATTGCACACCCCTTCCACGCTACATACAGCATGGGAGGGTGGCCAATTTACAATGTGGCTTCAAGAAACGATTTAATGGTCATCTGCCTAGATGTACATACAGTGCATGCCATGACTATGGAACTGTAGACTATTACATGGTTCCCTTGGTGTTCCTGAGTGGCAGCTAATGTTTGTGTCAGCCATGAGGTGTCCAAGGGTGTGTATCCCATTTTCACAGGATAATCTACATAACTAGCAGTGCCTCTCCTATCTTCGAAAACATTAATGTGCATTTCTACTGTCGACACATGCACAGTGCAGGCTATGGGATGTTTCTTAGCTACTTAGCAAATGTGTCCCTTGGCACAGTGTATGTGAGGTTAGTGATGTCCTGTTTTCTCCTACTGGCTCCCACTATCACATCCATGATATGCACTCTCTGACTGTGTCTTTGCCCCCGTAAGACAATTTATTGCATCTGGTACAGATCTGATGGTGTTGTGAGTCAGTGAGTGTTGCACATGAGGTTGCACTAAAGTAAGTATGGTTCCACTTCTCACATATCTGGCACACGGTATGTGATGGGCATTGATCTTGTATTCTGATGTATGTAAGCCAATGCGTCAGGCAGATGTCTCCTTAAGTAGTGGTGTGTTTGCCTCATTTTAACACCTTCCCTGATTCAGGTGTTACATTTTGACGCAAATCGGTGTTAACTTACTTTTTTGGGTCTGCCTCCCACCAGTGCGTCTTTTTTGTCCGGGTGGTTAAATATGGTGCAAGGGTGTTTGAGTCATTTGTTGGACGGGGACGCCTACCCTGCATCTCATTGGTGCAAGGAGGTTTCACACATCTGAAAAATGACGTTAACACCAATATTTTGACGCTAGACGGGTTTAGCATCAAAATATAAATATGACATTGGGTGTGTGCTGAATTAGCGTCAACAAATGATGCTAATTCAGTGCAAACAGAGTATAAATATGCCTCATAGTTTCTCCTTGTTGCTCCTGCTCTGGGGAGTTGTAGAATGTTGGTGCATTCCCAGGTTTACAGATCCTTGTAAATCTGGGAATGCATGAAAAACCCATGGGTGTTGTGTTGGGACACCCACTGCCATGCCCATGGAACACCTTCCTAGTGCAGTGTAAAGCAACGGAGTGACTTACACTACATTGCCTTACACCATATCTATGAGAACATCAAAAGTATTGCAAAGTGGCTTTGTGTGTTCTTGTAGATATGGGTCTGCACTTTGCCATTGCTAGAGAGTAATAAAAAGTGACACACCAGTGGAACAAGGGCCGCATGCAAGCAGTTTAGTGTAAATATTGTAATCCGAGCAGAGGAATGACTGGACGATACCATCCAAGCTTAGTGCTGAGGTGGTTTTCCTTTTCTTACATAACATCGAGATTTTAGCCATGTTCCATGAATCAGGAAATGGGACTTCTTGCCATAGATTTGAGTAGAAGTCGAATTAAGGGAGTTGGATACTGATATACCACATGCCTTGAATGTTCCTGTGGCAACCAACCATTTACCACTGCCTAAGATGGTAAAAGAGTGCTACCCCAGCACTTCAACTAATATTACATCAGTCATCCCAAAACTGTGGCAGAGTGTTAACTTAGTGCTCACAGTGGTTGTTTCATGTGATACAGCCTTCAGTCTTAACTTAGGTCTCACAGTGCACCCTTCACTTGCCACCAAGTCTTAACATAGAGCTGCAAGTGCTCACTCTATATGATTATGCCCCTGAAGTTACATACGGCTAAGAAGTTAAAATGATAATATAAATGGTGTACATAGCATTCATTTCCTCTAACAGCAATATCTTTTCTGATGACAATATCTTTTCTGATGAAAACGAGATGTTTTTGACAGCTCCTGTTAGTAATATCTAAGTGTTATATATTCTATCTCACTGGGGCAGGCCTAAGCGGTTTCGAAGAAAATGTCGATGAAATACTTGCAATACCAACTACTAGAAAGAACTCTTGAAACATTACATGCCATAAAAAAGCCTTCAGCAAGTCTGTAGCAATGGCCCTAATGTATAATATATACATTAACACTGTTGTTTTAAAAGGACCGTTGCTGAAAACAGCCCTTCTGAAAAGGAAGTATTTGTTGCAGTCTCAATTCGATTTTGTTCTGGGGGTGCAGTTCAGTAGTGGCTCCTCATATGCAGACCGATACCAAAGATGTCTGCTTCATAGGCCAAAATGTGTTCTCTCAGAAAACAAAGGGCCTATGCAGACAAGTAAACATTATGCGGACTCTTAAATTAGATAAGCGTTAACAGTGGAATTATTTACAGGTAATGCAAGCGTCACACTAATGCTTGATTTTAAGTACTAAGGGTGTTGCAGAGTTATTGTGTTAATTTGTGAGTAGTGCCTTTAAAGTGTAGGTTGGTATTGAGGAGTTTGCAATAATCTAGGTGGCGTACCGCTAGAGAGATGGAGTGAGAGGAATTGAATTGTCTTCAGGGCATTTAACTTAAATTTGCATAATTGTCAGCGTTCACTATGTCGATATCAGGTGAGGTTTTAAGTTATCAAATACAATTGAGTGTAAGCAGAAGTGGGTAGGGGTATTCCATGTTGATGAGTTACCTTCAGAAAGGATAAGAGATCTCCACTAATTCAGGAGGATAACTAAGGTGAAGCTTTAGAGACTCCATATGGGGAAGACTCAAGAGAAAATCTAGTCTCCTGATTCCTCCCTTTCCAGGAAGTATATAACCTTTGCAGAAATAGAAAATAGATTAGCACCTTTTGCTGGATGCTGCTCATAGGTCAAAAAGCTGCAAGAAATTGATGATGCCATTATCTGAAAAGAGCACGGTGTGTATTAATTCTACCAATTCACTGCATTGAGTGCAGGGGGCCTAGTTAGAGTGGAGGTTTTCTCATCCAAGAAAAAAAATACGGATGGGCCAGATCTACCAATTTTTCACATACCTTGGCTACAAGGCATGCTTCCCAGGCAATTAATTAAAGGCTCCATAACGTCGCTGCACACTTATCAGAGCTGTTTGATTAGGAGGTTTAGGGCCGGCTTTAGAGGGGTGCTACCGGTGAGGCTGCACTGGGTGCTGACCTGAAAGGGGCGAACTGACCTCAGAAGGGGTAGGGAGAACGCTGTGTTCAGCAATAAGTTACGATTTAAAAGCACCTGATGCAGAGTTCCTTTTGCCTCCTCCCTTTCGGACAGCAATATGTCAAGATAACTCTTGTGATTAATGTTCCTGCTAGAGAGAGATCGACGTTATGTCTAGTGGCAGTTTTGACTTGCCATAAAGTAGTGCAGAGGGTTAATACGCATGCTGCAAAGAACAGATCTGTATTTTATGCGCATAGCTGAGTGGATTAGTAAAGGCTAGCCTTTTCCAATGCCTTAAAACAAACAAAATGTATGTCAGAGAGGAGCTGTGGAGAGATGAGGGGTACTTTTGTAGGGAGGCAGTGAGAGAATCCAAGGAGGAGTTTAAGAGGTATGCAGGGGCACCAAAAAAGATTGTCGCACTGGGTGCCACCAGTGATAAAGTCCACCCTTAGGAAGCATAAGCCTCATTAGAATAACAATAAAAAAAACACATTTGTTATCACACTGCGTCCACTTCTCATGGTACCATTGCCTCATTTGTCTCCCTCTTTCATTCACACTTCACTACATATTTCCTTCCTTCTCCCACCACGTTTCCACTCTCTTTGACTTTTCACTTCTTGCCCAATTGTCCCCATTCTTGTTGTCTCATTACTACTTAATGTATTATGTAAATACTGACTCACACTCAAACAAATTGCTAGCATGCTAATTAAAATCATGGGTCATGACCCATAAAACACAGCAAATGCTTCGTCTCTCTCTCCTACATTCCTGTTTCAGTGGAAATAAAAGCAGGATACATATTGTGTTCAACTTTCACCTTAACTGCAACATTTCTCTCTTATTATGCAATGTCACTATTCCAGCTATATTATGATTTACATCTCAGTACTCCATCTCTCACAGCCTTGCTAGTTGTGCAGTCCTCAGGCCACAATCCCATAAATTGGTGTTTTAAAGAAATATCTGTACCTGTATAAAGGGCTGAAAGTTGACTTTACTCAGAGGTTGATTGTCTCCACTTCTGTTACTTGCGTTTGGGCAGTAATTTCTAGTTTTCTTTTGCTAAGGGTTTTGAGGCTTCCTGCAGCAGCAAACTCTGCCTCTGTTGGTGAAGAGGAGTGAAAGTGTGGAGGTGGATGTTAACTGACCTCCAACTGCTATTCCTTAGGTCCTTAAACCTTTTGCTGGTGTCAGTATGTACCTTTCCGGCCCAAATCTAAAAGCTGGGACTTAGAAACTTTTAAAAATACTTTTTACCTGGAGAACTGACAGAAGACCAGGACCAACCTGCCAAGCTGAGCCGCTAAGGGTACATCACTAGTGCGCCTGACTTGGCCATAACTCCCACTATGCTCTTCTTCGCAGCAGAAGGCCTGATGCTGATCGGCATCCAGTGATATTAAACCCTGACTAGCTACAGCCTAACGCTTGACCCACTGAGTAACTCCGACTTCCAGAGAAGAGTTTAAGTCAAAAAGTAGAAATCTTCACCGGGCCTGATACTTTGAAGCATCTAATTTACATAGATGGTTTCCTGGGCGCCCACTGTTGGACTTGACCCTCTCTGCAGGATCTCCATCAAACCTTTTGCCTTCACCACTCCTGTTTTCTGAACCAGTTTTTTGTTGGCGTTTATGATTTTGCGTACTTCACCTTTGCTAACTAGTGCTAGGGTGTGTGCATTTTATGTAAAACATGATAAAACTGGCTTACACCCTATTGGCACACTAAATTTAATTACACGTTCCTAGTAAAGTGGTACTACATGTGCCCAGGGCCTGTACATTCCTAGTGAGACTGCAGCAGGTATTGAGCCACTCACTAGAGTAGCCTTTTAAAACGTCTTTTGCCTACCATTGCAGCCTGTGTGCAGTTTCAAACTGCCATTTTGACTTGGCCACATAAACCTTTTATCAGGCCTAACTCTCCCTTTTTAATACATATGACACCCCTCAGTTAGGCCCTACGAAGCCCATTGGGCAGGGTGCAGTGTATTTAAAAAGTTGGACAAGTACTTTTAAGTTTTACATGTCCTGTAGTGAAAAACTCCTAAATGTGTTTTTCCCTAGTGAGAGGCCTACCTCTCCATTGGGATAACATTAGGTTACCTTATTACATTTAGCAAATGCTAACTTCTGCTCGAGAACAGTAGAAAAGTTAAGTTTGGTCTCAAAAGAATTGTAATTTAAAATCCTCTTTAACAGTAAAAGAAGATTTAAGTCACAATTCTGAAAATATCACTTCTTGAAATTTGGCATTGTATTGTCCTAACCATTTGGTGCCAGCAGCCTGTGTCCTTGGTCAGATGACTAAGTGTAGTTGGCAGGTGGCATTTGTGTATTCTTCACAGACAGTGAAATTAAGGTGGACTGGGTGTTGGCAGGATGGATCAGCCTGCCAGGATGGGTGGGGCAGAGTTGTTTCCTGCTCCAATTACATTTCAAAGGGACTGCCTCAAGCACACTCACAAAGAACTTGACACTAGCCTATTTTCATCTGAGACACCTTAGAGCCTGGGCGGGAAAGGGAAGGAAGTACCAGAACCAAATGTGGGAGGAAGTCTAGAGGTTTCCTCCACTCCAAAGCTGGCAACAGGTATATATTGGACCCTGAGACTGACTCTTCAGTAGAATGCTGGACCTGTGGATGCAATATAAGGACTGCCCTGCTATTTGAATCCTGCCCTGCTCTGTGAGAAGGAAGACTGGACCTGCTCCCTTCATCCTAGGCAGAGTGACTCCAAGGGTTAGGTGGCTAACCTCCTATTCTGAGCTATGGGGACGTAGCAAGCTACAGAGGCCTTCCTGCAACTGCCCAGCTGACCCATTGCATTGAATGCCTGGACCTGCAACTGGACCTGCAACTGGACCTGTCTGAACCCTCGTGGTCTCTGCTGGAGTGAGTTCCTGATCCTCAAGAGGTACCTCCCTATGTCCTGGACCATAGACTGGCATAAATTGAGCTCCATGAGTGAAAAAAATGAGAAATCCTGAAGTTTTGTGCTCTTCACGAATGGGCCCATTCATGCTGAGATCTTGCCACCCACGATGACCGCCACACAAATCTTAGACCACTGGCGATGATCAATTCAAGATCTGCACTTTGCGCTACAGCATTGACAGCACTCAGTGACCATTAACATGAAGCTCCAGCAATGACTGTCCATGACGCCAGAAAGGATCTTTTTGCTATAGTGAGTAAAGTCCATGATGCTCTTTGTGCTACAATGCAGCCTATCCTCACGACCTTTTCTAATGCCAACTGGACTCTTCGCACCAGACTTTAAGAAGATATCTTTTTCAACAGTTCTAACCGGGTCCTTGTATCTGGCCCACGCTCAATCGTGGTCAGCCTGAACTTGTGACTGCTCTCCGGTCTAGCAAGATCAGATGACCACTAGTGGAACTTTGTGCTTGTAGTTGCTATACTTCTCTAAAACCTTGAAATTGCAGCTCTCCGGTTCGACAGATCGGATTATTGTCATTTTGGTCTCATTTTATTTATTAATTTTACCTTATTTTTCTAAATCGGAGAGCAATTTTTATTGTGTAGCATTTTTTACTTTTTAGCTGCACTTCTAACTGCTGTACACATTCTCTTAAATCAAGCCTGTCCATTCTGTGCCATAGCTATCAGTGGATGAAGTCAGGTTTATATTATTAACATTTTACTGGACTGAACAAGGATAGTACCATTATTACTTGTGGTGGACTTCCATTTACCTCTTCTAATAATCCACATTCTCACAAGGATAAGTTAGGAAAAAAACGTATTTTGATGGGATTTTTTCTGCAAATGTTTTTAATTCCAATGTCTTGCAAAGTGTAAGTTGTTAACTTAGCAATAGTTTGTGACTGAAACTCAATATTAGTTGACAGCTAGTGAAGCTTCCACAGTTTCTAACTTGCACCCAGTGGTCCACTCCATTAATCAGCCATGCAATAAAACCACTACATCTCTAAAGCCTAAGGCTTTAGACCACAAGCCGTGGGTAACCTGAGAGACAACACTGCAGTCTGAGGCCCGAGCCTCTGAGCAGTCAACCTCCAGAGCTTGAAAGTTCTGAGTTATTATCTTCATTCATTCTTACTTGCCAATATCAGGGCTGGACAGCGAATCCCTGGCATCTCAGGCAGAAACACCGCTTTGCCTTGCAACTATGAGAGCTGAATTAACTACTACTGATTTTCATTTATTTTGGGTTAAGAATTTGCATGGAATTGTAATAGCATAGAAAATAATGTGTGACTTGGAAAATGAGCCCACTTGAGTGGTCACCATGCAAAAAAAAAACAAATTTAAATGTTTCTAGTGAATGCATATTATTATTATTCATAGTGCATAAGTAGAGAAAAATGTACGAGTGTATCCCATTGTCAGATTTATGTGATGTCGCTGATTTATTAACCGTAGGTCACAAGTTGGGTGAAGTCAAACTGCAATGTTTAATAAAATGGTGGGAAATGAATGATCAAAGAATTACTAACTGCATTGTTCACACTGTGCTGACCAAACGATTTGTAGATGTCTTTTAATTTCTCATGAGAACTGTGTGTAGAATTATGTTGTACTGGAAAATATACAAATGTTAGTTAACTTGAGGCATGAGACAGCGATGTTCCCAGGATTCAACAGTGGATGCACTGACTAGAATATGGATTGCAACAAAGGAAATACCTGACGAGCCTGACAATGGGAACCAAAGAAGAGGAGCTAATCATCAATGTGTGAAATACACTTCAGTTATATCTCCGGTATAGACATTCATTTCCATTGGACTAACTGTAAACATGTGATTTGCTGACCAATGGCATTGTAAGAAGATACTTTATGCAAGTTTAACTTACCCTGATCGCTTACAGGCGAGTCAGTACCCTTTCCTGATATCTTCGAGTTCGTATCCTGATTCCTTCAAACCCCATACTTCCCATTCCTGTTAGAGCCCTTTTGTGGAGCACCGCATGTTCCATGTACTCTTATTCTGAAATGGTGATTCCTTAGTTTAATGCCTGTAAATTGGTTTGGCTAATCTAGAGCCCACTGTGGCTGAGCCATTGCTCTCACTGTCCCAGTGTCAATGCGGACCAGACGGATGTCCAACTGATGAAGAGAATCACAGCTTGCCGATCCATTTGAGGAGAGGTATAACAACATGTTATTAACTTTGTTGCAGGTTTTTGTTCTTTGCTTTCTAGGTACCAACCGCTATTTTGATGGAGCCATGGGGACGTGCTAACCAGGACCAGAGAACCAGAGAGACTCCATATCCCAGACTGCTTTGTGGCCCCAGGAGGCAGCCAGCTTGTGCATCACCTACTCCCACTTGCCAGATCCAACGAGCGCTATAAAGTGCAAGGGGCATACCGCAGCGCTGGATGCGCTAACCAGGACCAGAGAGACTTCATATCCCAGACTGCTTTGTGACCCCAGGAGGTGGCCATCTTGTGCATCACCTGCTTTCACTTGCCAGATCCAACAAGCGCTATAAAGCATGAGGGGGAATACAGCAGCGCGGGACGTGCTAACCAGGACCAGAGGGACTCCATGTCTCAGACTGCTTTGTGCCCCAGGAGGCGGCCATCTGGTGCATCACCTGCTCCCACTTGCCAGATCCAATGAGCACTATAAAGCGCGAGGGGGCATACTGCAGCACGTGACGCGTGCGAGCAAAGGACGGGCCCGTCAGCGCCACCCGCGTCCGACTGAGGCCAGGCAGGGCCACCCCCCTGAGTCTGGCTCTCTTTTTCTGCAACCTTGCATTGATGACCTTGTCATTGATTGCGGGGAAATATTAGTTCTACCATCTGGTGCAGAACAACCATTGAGTCCCAAACCGTGCCCTACAACCCAACCATCGACCAGCAAGCAGGAAAACATATCTAATATGTCTAACAAAGCCAGGGTAAGGTTGAGGACCACAATCAGCACAGCGCCCCACAACCCCACAGACCCAGTTCCTATTTCCGGTTCCCCTCATGACTCAGCAATGGTGACTCATTCCTATCACATCCCTCGGACCCACCTACAACTCAGGATCTTGCAGCTCCACCTGCCCATGCTAGGGCAGGCGGTTTACCTAATAACCAACCATCCCCTCCAAATGACAACTTGGTAAGTTGCATACAAACACTCAGTGCAGAAATAGTAGCCCTTAAGTGTATGATAGGCAACTTTGTGGTTACATTGGGGTGTCTTATGGAAGAGAGAGGGAGAATACCTAGTGAAAGTGCCACCACCCCATCTCCGACCAACATCTCCACTCTGGCACCATCTGTTTCCACCATGCTCCATCATACAAAACACAATGGAGGCCATCCAGGTCTACCACGTGAGGACTCCTTTTCTAGGACCTCGGTCGGAGACCGTACATTCGGTCCCCGTACACCAGTAGGCGTGCAAATTGAATCTCCCTTCACCAACTAAAGTTTCAATTTCACACCACTCACACTAGGGGTGGGTTGTCACCTTGGCAGTACACATGTTCCCAAGACCATCACTCTTCCTCCTCGGAAAATCTTTATGACCAATGTGCCCAGATCTAACTTTCAGGGGGGGAGGGAAGGGGAAGACTCCTTGATTAACAAAGTCACCCACTGGATTCGACACAGTAGAGGATGTCTCTCAGTAATTGTAATTAGGAAAGATATTCTTAGGGACGGATGGCACAGGTCTCTGAGAACTCCGTTTGACTACATCGAGCTTCTCCTAGACAACTGGCAGCTAGCCTATGACTTAGTAGCCCTAGACCAAAGAACTAACCCCCCGGACGGGTCCACTATTCAGTTTAAACTCGAGTCATCCACCCTATTTTGTGTGCCACCCTCCCAAGTGGCTTTAGATGATGCTACCACTTCTCTCAATATCGTTGCATCAGCCACCCTAGATCTCTAGGCAAACCCGCTCCCATCGCCCAACCCTATGACCGCTGGTTGGAAAGTGGCAGGTATCAAATCGAAACTCCTGTTGCCTCATTGGAACACCTTTATCGACCACCATGACATATGTATCTTTCAGGAGACCTGGCTAATCGAACCTGCCCACAAATCTGGTTATACGACCTACCACATACCCGCTGTTCCCAGCAAGGCTGGCCGTCCATCGGGGGGCCTCCTAAAATGGGTGATAATCTCACTACAGTGCATAGTGAAACTGATACCCACCAATAGTCCAAATATTCTTGGTATCAGTCTCAAGGGAACAGGGTTCACTGTCACTGACATTTTCAACATCTATACCAGGAGGACAAGAGGGCCCAACCACTCTGTCACCTTGCAGTCTCTAGAGACCCAATTGGGTGAAAGACCCTCCAAACATGCCCTCATTGTAGTGGGGGAGTTCAATACCACTTTTGAACCCCTCGGTCAGGACCACATGGGTGATTTCAGGGAAGAAGATGATATATGGCACATACCTAGGCTGGAGCTTCCCCCCCATCAAGAAGTGGCCCTCGGCTGCCCTGCAAATAAACGCTCAGACCCTCAGCCACGGCCTGAGGGCTGTAAATGGAAGAACCAAATCTGACAAGCACGTTCACTGGCACACAGGGGAAGAGCTGCATCGATTATACACTGATGGACCTTAGATACTGGCACTTGGTAGATGGCATGGTAGCCGGGACCCAAACGAACAGTGACCACAATCCACTCTGTCTTACTTTAGAGCCACTGTGGGGTAGGGCACCCATTGCAACAGCTGCTGCCAAAGTAGCCAAGGTGGTCTTGGTTGAGAACAGCAGACAGCGACTTAGATGGAGCAAGGTGATCCTGCAAGATGATATTCTCTCTTCCATCGATTTAGACCTGACACATTGCATACCATTGATATCCACAATGGGAGAAGACTTGGGAAACAGTTCCTCTCTAATCGATGTACACACAGAGTTTTTCAAAAGATTAGAACAGCTACTATCTTTGCAAGTTGCCCACAACACTGGGAGTGCTCCTCACCGTGAGGGTGATAACTGGTACAATTGAGACTGCCGGATGGTACAAACACATTTAATCAATGCAATCAAACAAAAGGATGTGGTCTGAGATAGGACTCTGAGGAATCTGTACAAGCAGATGCAGAACAAGGCCAGGAAGGACTGGGATGAGGAAAGACGGAGACTTTTGATGGCTGCATGTGAATGCAGGGATTCCAGATCCTTTTGGCTTACGGTAAGCAAAAGCCAAGTCGCAACCATCTCTGTCCTTTCACTTCCACCACAGCCGAATACCACCCACGGGGATGGTTTGTTCAACTTGGGAGACATCTGAGATGCAATTAACAATATAGTTCGACTGAAAGCACTGGCCCCGATGGCATTCCTGGTGGTTTTTTCTTGACAACACCAATTAATGGGCTGAGTACATCCTTCTCTTATCCAACGCAGTTGTTAGGGGAGCCCCCATTCCCAAGTCATGGAGGGGTGCCGAGGTAATACCTATTTACAAGAAAGGCAATAGGTCCCTACCCACCAACTATAGGCCCATAAGCCTCATCGATACAGCACAAAAGTTATTTTGCCTTGCCTTACTATCGAAAATCCAAGATTGGATTTCTGAAAATGACATCCTATTACCATTCCAGGCTGGCTTCAGGTCTAAAACAAGCACCATAGATCAGGTGTTTAGGTTTCTGCTTTTGTATTGGAAGGTTGAAGTGATAGGGAAGGGGAGTCTCTACATAGGCTTCATAGACCTTAAATCTGCATTCGATCTGGCCCCTAGAGGTAAACTTTGGGATGTCCTCAACTAGATGGGTATGCCCCCAGGGCTTCTGACCACAACAATTCTACTACATGAGGTCAATTATGCAAAAATAGGCTGGGGAAACCAGGGCTATCTCACGATCCGATCAAAGTAGTCAGGAGCATTTGGCAGGGCTGTGTACTAGCTCAAACTCTCTTCTCCCTCTATTTCAATCAGGTCATCCAACACCTCACCTTGCAGCCCTCTAACGCACCAGGCTTAGGCAACGAAAAGATCGCAATACTTTTATTCACAGATGACACCCTAATAGAATCCAAAACCCTGATGGGACTCCAATCCTCGCTGAATCGATTTGAAGATTTCTGCTCCAAGAGAGGCTTAGAAATAAACACCTCTAAAACCAAGTTCATGGTCATTAACCCTCACAGGTCATATAGGGAGAACCTTTCCCTAGGCGGTTCTAAATTAGAACAAGTTAACACCTTCAAATACCTGGGAATTAAACTATCTGACTCAATGTCTTGGAAAGCCCATTTCAAGTCTGCATCATTACAAATTAGCCAGCTAGTGGGCATCCTTCTGAGGGAGCACCATGCATCAAGTACACAACCAATAGCTGCTGCTCCCCCGATTTATAATATGAAGTCTGTTAGCGCAGCACTTTACGGGGCTGAAATCTGGGGCTTAAAGGATGCAAAGGACCTAACTTGTACTGAGAATATGTTTATGAGAAAGCACACCTCCCTGCCCCCGAGCACCCCGCTTCTTCCATTGCACTTGGATCTGGCCCGCAAAACACTAGCTGCCATAGTCGGTCTCAGACCACTATTGTTTTGGAGGAGAATCATGGCAGCTCCTGAACTTTCCTCCTATGCCACTACGTTTAGGGAAGTTTGTTCCTTGGACACCTCCAATATGATCCGGTGGATTAATTCAGTTAAGAAAGCATTGATTGCCATTGGGATGGGAGACTCATGGAACTCTTCATCCACAGGGCCACCACCGACCAAAGAAAGAGTGAAGTCCTGCTACTGGGAATGGGTAACCCAGTCTATATCTCATTCACTCTCATTTGGATGACCAACTGTCGAGTTTTTGGACTTCAAGTCTACCTTGTTGCTAGAACCTTACCTGGACAGCATTATTGATCCAACCAATAGGAAGCTCTATATGCAATTCAGATTCGGCTCCCTACCTCTCAACAACGTGCACCAGGAGTAAACTGCCCATGTCCTCTTTGCATGCCCATTCAACGCTCCCCTACAAAGGACATGACTCACGCCAACCTGCAAACAGCTTGGGACCCGAGATCACGCTGCAGCCATGAGAATTTTAAAATCAGACTCCAGTCAGCCCATTGGCGTTGCAGTTGCCAAATTTCTTGGAGGAATGTGGCACATCAGAGGAAATTGACTATGACTGCCTAACCCTAAGTCCCAACAGTCTTACATGTTCATTTCTGCACCATTACTGTATCCCCAAACTGTGTTTTGCCACACTGCTCTTTTATTGTACTGCATTTTGTGCATTACCATGTTTTATTTATTTTTAGCCAAGTTTAATTTTATGAATTTTGAGTTATTATTTATTGGGGTGCGATGTGACTTTTATGGCACTGAATGCCAAAATAAAGTTGATAATGATGAAGATAGAGCCATGGTTAGATGTTTTCCAAATGAACTTTGGCAACATTGTTTTGCATGAAGTCCAAACATGCTATACTTATTAGAGGGTTAGCGAGAAATCCAAATACTAACAAATGTTACTAATTGAGAATTTATTTTGTTCACCTGCTGAGACAAGATGCATGTCATTTCTATTTCACAGTTGTTGTTACTATTGATTTGTACCGTAACTTGAAGGCTTAATTATTAATGCTTTGATATAGGGGAATAAACTTTTTAACTTTACCAAAAGGTGTGGCTATACATGGCCAAATGGGTCATGGTGAGTGAAGATTACTGACTCAAGTTTTTAAAAATAGAATGGTGTTGACTTTCCATGAATAGTGTTTTGAATTATGGTGGTGAGGTCCTCTAAGCATAGTCAAAAGGTCCATCAAACCTCTAACGCATCCCCTTATCAACTAATTATAAAGGACCCAATAAGGCCAGACACGCTCACAGTTTTTGCAGTCGGATGGTTAGTCTCCGTATGAGGACACCATCATTTTCACTTATCATTTGCCCATATTGATAGCACAGTTCAGTGGTTAGTCCTCAGGAGGATTAGTATTTCCCAGGTTGTTAAAGGAGTTGGATGGCTTTTCCCCGTGGTAGAAGGAACTACGAATATGTCTACCTAAATCCTACCATGACTTTCCCGAAACCTTAGAGTTCGCCAATGCTTGTTTGAAGGTGGTCCTGACATTTCTAGTGAGAGTGTGATTGAAGTAGATGTTGCACTTGCACAGCTTAGGCAAATCACAGGCGTACTGTGATATTTGTGAGGTAATGGGGAGTCTGCATACTCCAATGAGGTTGTTTAAGTAGTTTGGGTACTCCAATGAAGTTGTTTAGGGAGTTTGCATACTCCAAAGTGTGTGTGTAGGGAAGTATGTGTGGCGCTTTGTGCTCAAAGATTTCCTAGGTGGTTGTTGGTATATGGGCCCTGCGTGGTCTAAGACTCCAGAGTATTGAGAAGTGTATGAGACACTTGCTTTATGTTGTAATTGTTTCTGTTTAATAGGTCAATCGGGAATGGTTGACAAACTCGGAGTGCGTGTTGAAGTGAGTGCTAGGTTTTCGACTGAGATTTGGTGAGTTCTATGTGGACCAGGAGGATCAAATGATCAGTTGAGAGTAACATTTGCGGGTCAAATTTTGCTTGCGAGTTAGGGAAACTGAGATAGAAGGAGTACCTGTCAGAGCAAAATGCCACAGTGAACAATCAGTATGGTTTCTGAAGCGATTGTGTTTACCTACTTGTAGTAAACAGACAAGTTGTGTGTTGGTTTTATTTAGTGCTCACAATATTTGCATTTAGTTTCCTGCAAATCTGAGATTAGGAGGGCGAGCCAAGAGGCTTTGTCAGCCACTGTACGTGTGAGTGTGACGTCACTAGAGCTGCATTGGGATAGGTTGGTTAATGAGAAAGGACGCAAACGGATTGGTGGACAACTGTGAAGTGTAATTGGTCGAGAAGGCAGATGAAAAGGAATTTGGGATTTCAATTTACTTCCTGATTTGGTTGAAAGAAAATTTAGGGCCTGAACTTAAATTTTTCAAAGCTTTGAAGAGTGCCCTAAGTGGACATGCTTCACTTCAGTTAGAATAGGGCACATTGCACCGCCAGAAGGTACGCCCGCCTACATTGTGTTCGAAGAAAAGGTGCTGCGCCATGTCTTTGGCTAAAACAATTAATGCAAGGAGACAGAGAGGGAAGGGACATTAGCGTTCCCTGCCCATGGAACGTTAAATTTGAGAATTCTGGAGAATTTGAGGAGAGTATTGTATGACTTGAAACCCCCTCCGAGACCTGCATAGTTTGCAGCATTAGCTATTTGGGAATAAGTGACCAGACAACAACAGCAGCAGAAATTTGAGAGAAGAATGAGACAGGCTGAAAAGGCTTTAGCTGAGGCGAGATGGGATAGTGAACAGAAATTTTGCAGAACTGAGACTTTACAGAGAATTGAGTTGTTTCTGAAATTACCCAAGAGAGCGAGAACAAGGTCAGAAAGAGTACCAATCAGAAGCATCCAAACCACTCTGTTAACAGAGAGAAAATGTCAGCATAGTCTAGGTGGTCTCTGACTTATGACGAAGAATCAGGTGATGACAAATTGATTTTACAAATATTAAGAAACCGCCCCCCACCATATGCAGTACATGAGTCAGGCACAAGCACTAGTGCAGACCCTACAGCCCAGGTGACTACAGAAATGACACAGAGATAGATACAAGTTAGCCATAATATTCCTACTACTCCTACGGTGCAAATGCCTATGCTGCAGGTTGTCATACCCAGAATTTATCCAGATGTGCCTATCATAGATACTGCGACAAAGTTGGTAGTGCCAACTGGACAAGCTGCTCACTTGAAGCAGTCTATGAGAAGCCAGCTCTAATCCAGATGGAGTCTACCCCAAATGTAATGTCTCCAATGCAAACACAGACCATTCAGAGATACACCCCCCGTAACAGGGTCACAGACCAAGAGGTCTGTATTGACAAGCCAGAATGCATGAGTAACATACTCTAAAGACCAAAACATTCAACCAAGTCCAGACGCAGTGTCAGTACCTGTTGCTATTGGTCCAGCGATTGCATTGTTTGCCCAAGGGAACAAAAAGAATAGTGGACAGAAAAGCTTATGTCCAGGACTATACAGGGAAAGGTTCGACAAACATGCAGGAATTATGACTCTGATGAGCCCGACGTTTGACAGAAGAGGACTGTTGATTGATTTGAGTTTCTTTAGGACTCCTTTAAATAGTCAGGGGAGATTAACGTTACAGAGAATGCCAGATGTAAATAATACTAACATTTCATCACAAGGCTTGACAGCTCAGCAGTTAACTGACTGTTTGAAGAAGCCGAGTAGCTCACAAGGAGATTCCAGTGGCGAAAGCCCACTAAATGTGACCAGGCTTCAATTAGAAGCAGATCATTTAATCAAAGGAACGATAGGGTTAGACAGAATTGATTCATACCGTGAAGAAGAGTTGGACTACTTGTGACAACTGATTACCAACAAAACAGTAATTGTACATCAGAAATGAGCAGATCTGGCAGAGAAATATGACATAGAGATTGGGAAAATGAAGGATTTGAAGAGGAGTTACAGATTAGAGTTTGACTCAAAGAATTTTGAGAACATGAGAGCCCCGGGAATGAAAATTCACATTAGAGAACTAATTCAAAGCATACAAACATAGGGAGCATTAGATAAATGGGAAGGCAGATGGTAGAAGAAAAGAGACAAGGGACAAAGGGATTCTGCAAATCTTACTGCAAATGTGCAGCAGGTTGAGCATCCTTGAAAACCTTACCAATGAGAGAGATTCCTGGAGGGAATTTTCTGCATGTCCCTTGGAACCGAAGTGACATTTTGTCATTTGCAAATAATTACCCCAGATTGAGAGAAAAACCAATGGAATGGTACCAGCAAACGGACAGGTTAATGAAACTTGTGAAATGTTTGTGGGAGGAATTGAACTCACTGTTAGAAATAGTAGTTCCAGTAGATTTGTGGATCGAATGCAAGAGGAGTGTAGATTGGCCAGCAAGAGAACCTCAGAGACATCCAGCCACAGGTGCTCCATCACCTGAGGTAATGAAGTACAACTATAAAGCGATTGAGTTCCTGAAAACGAAAATCTCGGCCAAGAATATTGACTGGCAGAGAATAGACAGGACTGCGCAGGAAGGGAAAGAGCCAATACATGCATACTATGAGTGACTGTTGCAGGCTTTCAAACATTACAGTGGAACAGAGACATTTGAGCCGAAGGACATGATTCATTTTGTGTTCAGGTTTGTTTAAGGACTGAGACCTGAAATCAGGCAGATGATTAAGAGTCATTTGATTTGTTGGCAAGCAAAACCGATTTATGAAGTGTTGCAGTATATTAAGTACTGTAGTGATGAGATTGAATTGAAACAGAGAAAGTTGAAGGAGATGGCAATGGTGGTGCAGATTAAAGAGCCACAAACGGGAATGCAAGGAAATTTTCCACAGCAGACACAGGGAAACATGTGGTTTCAGAACCAGGCGAAAGGTAGAGGTCATGGTGGAGTTGGAAACGTAAACCATGGTCCTGATCTGAATACAGTGGTCACACAGATTGATGTGCAAACAATGATAAGGATGTTACCTTGACACACTTGCAGTGGCCTTCTTCAGTGGAAGTGGTAGTGTCCAATGCTAGGTCAGGAAGGTGTTGCTCAGCAGACAAATGAAATCAATTCTGAGGGGACCAAGGATATGGGGTCGAAATCCAAATTTCCAGAATAATTTGAACAAGATACAAGGTTTTCAGCCTGTGCCTCAAATGCCAGTGCCATGTTTGCAAATGCCCCAGCAACAGCCAATGCAACCCCAAGAACAAATGATACCTATACAACAAATTCAGATACCTCTAGCCCTGATGGATAAGCAACAGGTGATGCTTTCTCAGCAGGTCACAGGTCAAAGGGTAAACACAAATAATAACACAATACACCAATATCCATTACACAGTGAGGATGAAGCGAATGAGGGTTGGGTCATAGAAGTAGATCAGAAGGGTCCATACATAAAGGGAAAGGTAATGGGCCACAAAGGCTCATTTCCAGTTGACACAGGAGCTACACGCTCTACAGTGAGAAGTAAATAAGTACCAAAGTTGCCACTTTCAAGAAAAACAGTACAGATTGTAGGAGTCTCACATCAGTATTTGACAAACCCTTTTACTGAACCAGTTTCAGTTAAAATTGGAAATTTCAAAGGATTACACAAATTTGTAGTCTGCGATGAGTCTAGTTTCCTTGCTAGGAAGAGACTTGATGTGCAAAACAAGATGTTCAATTACCTGTTCGAATGATGGCATTGCCATACAAACAAACAGTGATGATGAAGATGACTTGCTTACAGGAACAGATTGTGACTCAGTGAACGAAGAGTACCTACCCCTTAATCAGTTTCTTTCTGGTTTCCACCATGCAAGATCTTCCCACAGAACTGTTAAAATGAAAGTATAGGATTTTTCAGGAAAAGACATTGGTCTAATCAAAGGTGTTGAGCCAGACAGAGTCACAGTTAAGCAGAGTGCAATTTTCCCCCAGATTATTCCCCAATACCACACGACACAAGATACAATTGAAGGTATTGCACCTATAATTGCAGAATATGTAAACCAAGGCTTATTAAAAGAAGTACTGAGCAGCCCATATAACTCCCCAATAATGGGTTTATGGAAACCCTGTGGTAAATTTCAGATTGTTCAGGATTTAAGGAAAATTAATGATGTTGTGATTAAGTGTTGCCCACTGGTGCCAAATCCATCAGTGATATTGTTTCAGATCCTGTGTGATGCTGAATGGTTCAACGTAGTGGACCTATTGCAATAATTATTTTCTGTACCTCTCCATGAGGATAGTCAATTTCTTTCTTTCTTTCTTTTCTGTTTCAAATTCTTGGATCAAGTCTCTTGTTGGTGCAGAATTCCTCAAGGATTTTCAGAATCACCATCCATTTTCAATCAGGTACGTAAAAAGAATCTGGAGTCATTGGAAATGCCTTTCCAATCAACATCGGTCCAGTACATTGTTGATTTGCTAGTTGCTTCAAAGGTAAAAGAGGCATACAGGCATGATATCATTGCCCTATTAAACCATTTGGGAAAGAATGGACACAAAGTATCCTCAGCAAAATTGCAGTACTGTCAGAAAGAAGTGAAGTATTTGGGACACCAAATTGAAAAGGGAGCTTGGAAGAATTTCAGGGAGAGGGTCACAGTCATACTGCAGATGAATCCCCCTGTTACACAGAGAGATGTCAGAATGTTTTTGGGAATGGTGAGCTATTGCCATCAGTGGATTCTCATCTTTTCAATCATTTCAAAGAGGTTACTGATCCCCTACTGTTAGATCAAGCTTGCATAAAAAGCATTTTCTGAGTTGAGAGAAAGTCTGTGCAGAGCCCCGGCTTTGGGAATGCCTGATTATGTGAAACCATTTATACATTTTGTCATGAGTGGGATGCATGTTCTTTGTCTGTCTTGATACAGATCCATGGTGGTGTCAACCGCCCAGTAACATATTTTTTAGCTACTTTGGACCCAGTTGCAGCAGCTTTACCTGGCTGCTTGCGCAAATGTAGCCACGGTTCGACTGAGCCTCACTCAGAGTGAGAGCATTCTGATGGGACATCCTTTAACTGTAATGGTCCCTCACTCAATTGAAATTTTGCTTACCCGAACTACGACCCAACATCTTACGAATGCGAGGTTAACCCATTACAAGACCATGATCCTAGGGTCTCTGAATGTAACACTAAAAAGGTGTACTGTGCTTAACCCAGCAACTTTGCTTCCCAACAAAAATGTTGAAATTGATAAATTGAAGGAAATCGAACATGACTGTCTGGAAGTGACTGATTTGTGCACCAAACCTAGACCTGATATTAAAGACATCCGAATGGAAGAAAATTACCAAATTAATTTTGTCGATGGTTCCTGTTTAAAAGATAAAATGGGAACCTTGAGAGCAGGATATACTGTATGCACGATCTCTGGCATACTTGAAGCATCCTAGCTTTGAGGAATACATTCCGCACAGGTGGTGGAATTAGTGGCTCTTACTAGAGCATGCCATGTTTCTGCACAACTTAAAGTTACCATTTACACTGATAGTTAGTATGGATTTGGAATAGTCCATGACTTTGGGCAGCTATGGTCACAGAAAGGTTTCCTGACCTCTTCTGGTTCGCCAGTCAGAAATGGAGAGAGAATACATGATTTGTTACAAGCTTTAGACATGCCCGAAAGGACTGCTGTGGTGAAATGCACACCTGAAATCACAAGATTTTGTGTCAATGGGAAACGGATATGCACATCAGGTTGCAAGGTTTTGCGCCCTGAATTGTATATCCTTTAAAGACAAATGGGAATTTTTGCCAGAGGAAGAACGTAATTGACATGTGGGAAGAGCTAAAGGAGCTTTAGGATAATGTTAACATAGATGGAAAAAAGAACTTGGGTAAATTGAAATGTGTGCAGCGGGATGATGACATATCAGTATCAGGAGAAGGACAAGTGGTTTTGCTGAATAATTTGTTGACTCAAATGGCTAGATATTATCATGGTCGAGCACATGTTGGAAGGGATGCCATGATTCATACCTTTAGGCAGTTTTGGTTCAATCCAAAGTTTAGACAGGTTGCCGAAGCAACTTGCCACCGTTGCGTCATCTGCCAACAGGTGAACGTGGTTGATTGGAGCCACATTGGAAGAGAGGGAGATCCATTTAGCCGGAAGCAGATAGATTTTATTGAGATGCCTGTGCATGGAGGATTGAGGTATGTGTTGGTGATTGTTTGCATCTTTATTCACTGGATTGAACACGGAGAAATAACAGCCTTACAGTAGGGAAGCCATTACTTAGGGAACTTATACCTCGTTTTGGGTTTCCGTTCTCTTTAGAATCAGATAGAGGAAGTCACTTCAACAATGAAGTAATTAAATTGCTATGTTCAGCTTTAAACATTGAGCAGAAGTTGCAGTGTAGCTACCGCCCTGAATCATCAGAATTTGTTTAGCAAATGAATGGTACCTTAAAATCAAGAATTGCCAATATGTGTTCGTCCCCGAATCTGAAATGGCCAGATGCACTACTGCTAGTACTGATGAGTATGAGAAACACACCAGACAGAAAAACTGGACTGTAGCTGCATGAAATCCTCATGGGCAGAACAATGGGGTTGCCGGCGGTTCCTGCGAATGCTCTTGTGAACATAACAGATGATATGGTGTTGGACTACTGCAAGGGTTTGGCTGATGTGATTCGCTCTTTCTCTCATCAGGTGGAAACTCCCACACTGCAGCCGTCTCAAGATCAAAGCCAGAACCTAAGAACTGGTGAATGGGTTGTGATCAGAGGAAACGTAAGCAAGACTTGTCTGGATCCTCTTTGGAAAGGCCCTTACCAAGTGGTACTAGTTACTATCACAGCTGTGACATGTTCAGGAGTCCAGAATTGGATTTACGCAAGCCACGCTAGGAAAGTACCCTGTCCCCTGGACAACGAAGATGAGTTTTTGAGAGTACCAGCAACCTCCAGACAATCTCCAGAAAGGGAGAAGGAGACAGGAGAATCACAGACTGAATCTGAGCAGACTGAAAGTGATCCAGGCACTCCTGTGAGAGACAAAGTGGAAGACCTACCGGAGGATAATAGCGAACCAACCTCACATGAAACAGCAGGAGAGTCTAGTGCAAGGAGGGCTCTCCCAGAAGCAGACAGTCTTGAAAGACAACCAGAGCAAGTAAGAGGCTCTGAACAAGTGGAAAGAGCTGAGGTAAGTCAATGTCAAAATGATTTGACTCCTCAAACAGAAGATGCAAGTACGTCAAATCACAGCCCTGCAGAACTAGAAGGATTTGAGAGTCAAATGCTGTAAAGGGCATGGACCGAGGGTCCACTGAAAGGAGATAAGTGGCTGAAATTACAAGCCAAGAGGAAAGAATTGATTACAGTATCAATCATCGAAGAAGTAGACACCACAAGAAAGGAAGATTTGAATGATGGAGACTTAAATGGAGACAGAAGTTTGAAAAGAAAGAGAATTGCAAACAGAAGGTACACAGATCCTGAATGGGCGTATGCAATGACGAGTGAATGGTAAAGATCATTTTTGTTATTTTGTTTTGATCGGGTTATTCCAGGTCAATATTTTGACACTTGAACAAGATCAATGAACTGAGCTTTGTAAAATTTGTGAAACTAAGGGAAGTACAAAAGAAACTATTGAAAGTAATCGGAAGAGACTTTTGAAACAACCTGATTTGACAAGCTGCTAGGCCGATTTTCTTTGACAAACTTACCTATTTTAACGGATACTCTGGAGGAAAAGACTAAGGTGGTCATTACAACCCTTGGAGGAAGCACCGCCAACAGGCGGGCGTTGCTTCCAGGGGCATTACGACCGCGGCGGAAGCGCCACGGTCGCACCACCGGGACCGGCGTTTTCCCGCCACATTGGTCCTAGCGGTTTAAATCCCCAGGGGATTACGAGTCCCCCTTCTGCCAGCCTTTTCATGGCGGTAAGAACCGCCATGAAAAGTCTTGCGGAGAGAGGAGTCGTGGGGCCCCTGGGGACCCCTGCACTGCCCATGCCACTGGCCAGTGCCACTGGCATGGGCAGTGCAGGGGCCCCCTGCCACGGCCCCATGAAGCTTTTCAGACAGTAAAAAAGCACCTGTGTTGCGGCCGAGATCCCCGCTGGGCCGGCGGGCAGAAACCAGGCCCAGCGGGGATCTCATAATAGACCCCGCGGGAGTGCAGCTGCATTGGCGGCCACCTGGCGGTTCAACCTTGGTGAGGGCCTAAATGTTGTAAATAAGCACCAAGAAGATTTTTGTTTTTGCTGCATAGCTGTATAGATATTTTGTTTTCTTCTACTTTCTGGTTCCTTACAGATCATGAGTAACCCTGATGAACAAGCTAGAAAGGGTAGGTGTATAGGTATTGGGTTAGCAATTGCAAGTGTAGTAGTATGTCTGGTGTTTATTGTGAGTGTGAATTTTGCCAGCCAACCTGAAACTAATAATACCTCAATAGAAAATGTTGTGTCTACACTTACTGCCTTAAAAACGTTTGAACAAGATGAGAGATACTTACACATATACTGTATAGTTCACAAGGAGCTCTTTCTACTAACGTTTTCTATCACTTGCTTTAGGAATATATTGAGTCAATGAGAGCGAGAGATTACTATGTATTTATGCAGATTCCTTCATCCGTGGAAGAAGAAATTACCTACCATAGTTGGCCGGTGACCTATGGTATTAGTTGCAGTGTTTTATTAATCAGATTTTATAACCAGTAATACATACAGTATTTTTATTCAAATCAAGACATAAGCCCTCATTATGACTTTGGCGGTCTCCTTGATGCCCTTCTGGCGGGGTGCTGCCGGCAGTGGAAGCATCCCATCCCATTCCCTGCAGGACGACCTTCTCCCTTGAACAGGTAAGGTGATTGTCCGACAGGGAAGAGGATGGGAGGGTGGGAGGTGTTGTGTGTGCGTGCATGAGTCTGTGCATGAATGTGTGTGCGTGGTTGTATGCATGTCTGTATGTTGAAGTGAGTGCGTGTCTGCATGTCAATGTGTATGCAAGTGTGTTTGCATGTTTGAATGAGTGTGAGTATGCGTGCATGAATAAATGCATGAAATGGAGTTGTGAATATGTGTATGTTTGGAGTTGTGAATGTGTATATGTTTGAAGTTATGAATGCGTGTGTGAATGGAATTGTGAATGCTTGTATGGATGTTGTTGTGAATGCTTGTATGGATACGTGTGAGTGGATGCATGTATGTAACTGTAGGTGAATTGGTGTATGTGTGGTGCATGTTGGTGTCTGTGTGCATGCATGCGGGGAGGGCAGAGGAGGGAGATGTGGCTGAAAAGGGGTGGGGCGATGTGGCTGAAGGAAGGGAGGGGATCTAGTGTTTGCTGGGGAGGGTGGGGGAGCAATCTACCAGTGAAAGGGAAGGAATTCCCTCTCACCGGTAGCCCTCCCGCCATGGATTTTGTGGCGGTGCTACCACCACAGAAACCATGTCAGAAGGCCAGCTCCTAATACCGCCGGCAATCTTCTGTGGACCTCCGGGTCAGAGATGATCATCTCCGGCCCGGCGGTTTCGACCACCATTGCGGTATGAGTGGAGATTTGGTGGGTTGGCAGAGGCCAACCTGCCACACTCATGATGTGGTGGTCTGCACCTCCAGCCTGTTGGTGGTGGGACCGCCGCATTTACCGTGGCGGTCAGAAGACTGCCAGGGTCAAAATTACCCCCATAGTGTTTTCCTTCATCTCTATTATTAAATACCTGACCAAACACACTAAAGACCATAGCATAGATATAGTAAGAGGATTCTTTGAACCCACACTAACATTTGGTAAAGTTTTTGCCCACTGCAACAACCTGACATGCTTGCTTTCGCCAGTAGAAAAAGGTATATTAGACAAGACTGAAGATAGATGTAGAATATTGAAAATGAGAATGGAGCAGGGCATAGATAAGAGAAACTTTAGAAATGACCCATCGCTTAGTATAGATAAGATACAAGGCAAGTTAGCCTTAGACGCACTTCATGTAGGAAAGCTTTCTATAAGTAGACATCAGTCTAAAACTGATACTTTGTTTGTGGGAACAAGTGAGTGCAGACGTGTTTATATTTCAGAACAAATGGAATTTCATGATAAATTTTGTATAATATGGTGTAAATTGTGATGACATCTTTAGTCATCAGAGGAGGGATTGTGAGAGCTGAATTAACTACTAATGGTTTTCATTTATTTTGGGTTAAACATTTGCATGGAATTGTGCTAACATAGAAAATAATGTGCAACTTGGAAAATGTGCCCACTTGAGTGGTCACGATAAAAATACGTAAATGTTTCTAGGGAATCCATATTATTATTATTCATAGTGCATAAGTACAGAAAAATGTACTAGTGTATATCCTATTACCAGATTCATGTTATGTAGTTGATTTATTAATCGTAGGTCACAAGTTGGCGAAGTTTGGGCCTAGCCTGCGAAGCCTAATGTCAAACTGCAATACTTAATAAAATGGTGGGAAATGAATGACCAAAGAATTACTAACTGCATTGCTCACACTGTGCTGACCGAATGATTTGTAGATGTCTTTTACTTTCTCATATGAACTACATGTAGAATTATGTTGTACTGAGATTCTAAGGGCCAGATGTATGAAAAGTTTTTGCACTCGCAAACGGTGCGAATCGCAAAAATCGGCCGTTTGCGAGGGCAAAAACATGGTCTGCGATGCATGAAAGGCATTCGCAGACCAAAAATAAGAAATCGCTAAAATTGTGATTTTTTGCGTTGCGAAAGGGTTTTGCGAGTCGCATTTTGCGATTCGGTATTTCCAGTAGGAAATTGCGAGGAGCAAAATGCGATTTTTCGCAGAATGGGATTTTGCACATGCTAAATACCACTAAGTGAAAGCAGGTGGTAACCAGGTGCAACCTATATAAAGAGGCCCAGAATGCCTCAGACTCTCTACCACAATGGCTGCACTCTACGTCATAGCGAGGAGGATGAGGATCTTGGCAGGTTTGAGGAGAGGGAGGAGGGGACAGGAGCGCATTTTCAGAGTGCGCATTACACTTTTTGACCTGACAGAGGAGGAAATATATGAGAGGTATAGGTTGAACTCGGCCATGATACTTGATCTGATAGCTGAGCTACAACCCCTACTGCAGCGCAGAACACTAAGGACACATAGTATCCCCACCCATGTGCAGGTATTATGCTCCTTACACCTACTCGCCTCAGGGAGCTATCAAGGGGTTATAGCAGCGGCTGGGGGGGTGTCACAGAGCACCCTCTCCAGATTCTTCAATGCATTTATCAACGCCTTGCTAAGCAAACTCCGACATTACATCAGATTCCCCCACACCCCACAGGAAATACAGCAGACAAAAATTGACTTTTATCAGATAGCACAATTCCCCCACGTCCTTGGTGCCATAGATGGCACACATGTGGCAATATGTCCACCATCTGTCACAGAGTATGTGTACCGAAACCGTAAACAACAACATTCCATGAATATACAGGTGATATGCAATGCCTCCTACATCATAACTGATCTTGTGGCCAGGTACCCAGGGAGCACACATGATTCATACATCTTCCGTCACAGCGGCATTCACACAAGACTGCTAGCTGGGGAGTTTGGTGAAGGATATCTACTAGGTAATGTCCCTCTGTACACTGGCGCATTGATGCCGTTGTGACGTCAGATGGCTCACTTACTCATTATACCCTCTGTTCCTTCCAGGAGACAGTGCCTATGCAGTGCGCACCTACATGATGACGCCCTACCTCAATCCCACCACACCGGCAGAACGGAGATACAATGCAGCACACAGGGCAACCCGCAACGTGGTGGAGCGCACATTTGGCCTCCTGAAGAGTCGCTTCCGTTGCCTCCACAAGAGTGGAGGGGCACTACAGTACAGTCCAGAAACCACATGTAGAATAGTGGCTACTTGTGCAATCTTGCACAATTTAGCTACAACCAGGGGCATACCTATAGAAATCAGTGACACTGAATCAGATGAGGATGACGATCCCATACCACCTCTACAGCCAGCAGACAGGACCAGTGCAGCAGAGGGAAGGCAAAGGCGTGCTGACATCACACAAAACCATTTCAGACGTGAGTATGTACAATCAAACTCCACTGACTACTGTAGCTATAGTGAGAAAAATATTTATTCCTTTACGGCAGGTTATGAATTGTGATGAAAAAAGTAAAGAGGGGATTGATAAAAACGAAAATCAACAAATGAACTGAGTCCCACACTATTACTTCATAGTGGGGACACCAGAGTCAATGCGGCATGAGTCACTTCCTCCTCCCTGGCACACCACTGGGGTGCCCAGTTAAATCACTGGCACGCTGAATGTCAGCCTCTGTGGCAGTGCTGCGCCTGGCACTGCGCCGTCTGTGGTCTGGAGCAGGTACGTGCACACTACTGAGGCTCGAGATGTCCTCCGTGTCCCCCAAGGCAACCTCACTGGGAGTGGCCGACCTCTGTCCCATTACTTGTTCTATCACATTGGTGATCTGGACAAGGGCCTGGACCACATCCCTACTGGTGTGTGCAGCCTCTACCTGGGCCGCCACAGCACGACGGGCGATGAGGGCGGTGGAGTTGGCCATACGATTGGAGGACCTGCAGTAGTTTGCAAACATGGTGCGAAAACGGTGCTCATGTCTACGTCTACTCAGTCTTTCATGTCTCAGCTCCTCACACAGGTCACGCACTGCAGTGGTCAGTTGCGACTCGGAAATAGTGATTTCTTAAAAATCGCATTTTGCGATTCGCAGACCCCAGTTTTCATACATCTGGCCCAAAGATACAAATGTTAACTTGATGTGTGAGACAGCGACGTTCCCAGGATTCAACAATGGACGCACTGACTAGAATATGGATTGCAACAAAGCAGATACCTGATGAGCCTGACGATGGGAACTGAAGAAGTGGAACCAGTCATGAAAGTGTCAAAGACTGGTTAGCTATATCTTAGATATAGACATTAATTTCCATTGGACTAACTGTCAACATACGATTCGCTGACCAATGGCATATTAAGAAGATACTTTATGGAAGTTTAATTTACCATGATGTTCACAAGCGAGTCGCTACACTTTCCTGATGTCTTCGAGGTTGCATCCTGATTTCTTCGAGCCCCATCCTTCCCATTCCTGTTAGAGCCCTTTTGTGGAGCACCAAATTTTCCATGTACTTCTCTGATTCTAAAATGCTAATTCCTTTACAGTTTAATCCCTGTAAATTGGTTTGGCTAATCTAGAGCCCAACGTGGCTGAGCCATTCCTCTCACTGTACCAATGCCAATGCTGACCACACGGATGTTCAACTGACGAAGAGAATCGCAGCTTGACGATCCATTTGAGGTGAGTTATAAAAAAATGTTATTATCTTTGCTGTAGGTTTTTGTTCTTTACTTTCTAGATGCAAACTGCTATTTTGATACAGCCATAGTTAGATGTTTTCCAAATTAACTCTGGCAAAATTGATTTGCATTAAGTCCAAACATGCTATTACAATTAGAGGGTTAGTAGGAATCCAAAAACTAACAAATGTTACTAATTAAGAATGTATCGTGATCACCTACTGAGACAAGATGTATGTCATTTCTATTGCACAGTTGTTGTTACTATTGTACCATAACTCTTGAAGGCTTAATTATTAATGATTTAATTAAATTGAGATTCTTTAGAAGATTTGGTCAGCAAGTGCTATTCATGTATGTTTATCAGTTGGTATTGAGACTAAAATACATATTGTTAGCATTGTTAATATAGGGGAATCTAACTTCACAAAAAGGTGTGGTTATTAATGGCCAAATGGGTCATGGTGATTCTGAATACGTTTGTGATGGTGTTGAACTTACATGCATAGTGTTTTGACTTATGGTGGTGAGATTCCTCTAAGCGTAGTAAAAAGGTCCATCGAACCTCTAACGCGTCCCCTTATCAACTTATTATAAAGGCCCCAATAAGGCCAGGCGCACTCACACAACCGACAGCTCTGCAGGGTCAGGTTTTTCATTTACTGTGTTGCACGGTTTTAGGAGACAGATTTCAATGGACACATGATCAGGAACAAGTCATAGAATATTGCTGGTTGGGAGGAGAACGATACGACTCTGCCTCCAGCCTCTGCTGTGCTGCGGCAGAACAGTAGTTAAGCGTCCATGTCAATGCATGAGCAGTGACAGCACTAGACCATGTGTTACCATCCAACATGTGTGTGCCAACAGCAGCATTTCAGTTCCATATCAGGACCCGAAGGCAGCTGGTACTCTTCGTCCTCCTTTGAGCTGACACTTCATCACAACAGTACTAGCACCAAGTCATGACATGACATGAGTTTGTGAAAAGCAAACATATGCGCGTGCTCGCACACACTCTTTTAATAGTAAACAATGCAAACAAATGGGCCTCATATTTGAAAAGTCAGACAAAAATATGTACTGGACTTGGCCTTCTAGGCCTCTCTGTAGCTACAGTCTTGATACCAGGTGACTAACATAAAACTGTGGTCAGTACAAAAACTGGATTCCCAGAAAGTAACCAGGCACGCTATTGAGGAAACAGTTCCTTTTTGACACATTATTTAGCAAGGACATGCATCACAATTCTTTGCCAGGAGAAATGATAGCAGTTTTAAACACTCTGCCAGGACATAATGTTCAGCGTTGCACCAGAAATCTTGATAGGTGCCAGTTAACACCCATCAAGATTTCTGTGCCCTAATACAACTATAATCAGAATGAATTCTACTATACTTCAAGGTGCTGCCAACATGTATGAGTTTACCTCCAATATGTCTTAGTGTTGCTCAACTGCTCCCTCGTGCAACCAGTTACATTGTGGTGATGTTTAATTATCCAGTGTTGTCGCTAATGAAATGATCTTCCATGAGACGGTTTTGCGGATGTGCTGATCAAATGTAGCAGAAATGATCACTGATGAATAATAGGCCTGATTTGTCTATTGTGTCACAGCTGTTGCTATTTTGGGCTGGGGAATGTTGCTTGCTTTCTTCACATTAATGATTTTTAGGGCGACATAATTGCATGTTACGTTTATTGCCATGATACCAGTGTCTACATTTACCTGTTGTGTGCATTACACATTTTCTTACCAGTGTCGATGTTCACTTGATTGTACAAGTGCCATGTAGAGTGTTCGCCCTACCTTCACACCAGTTCATAGACTTGATTGAGTGGCAAATTATTTTCAAATGCAGAAAAATGCTTGCAGTTGCATGAAAAGAATGTAGAAAAGGGGCAGATGGAGAAGGGTCAGTGTTTTGTGAAGGTCGAGGTCAGAGGGTCGAGGAAGTTGGCAACCAAATGAAAGAATGTAAGGTTAACAGTTTTTGAATGATGGTATGAAACCATAGAGGGAGTACAATGTTCTGAAATATATTTCACCACACCAACATATAATTGTGCCCCAGCATGGACACCATTGTCACCTAATACTGCAAATCTGTCCTTAGCATTTAAAGCCTTTTCGCCATTGTACTATATACATTGACCTCTGCATTGCCTTGCCACTATACTATAGCCCAAAACCTAAAGCCCTTTGCCAAGAAATAATCCATACGGACCCAAGTATCTGGGGGTCGCACTGCAATTTTAATATTCATATTACGGCATTTACACTTGAAACCAGCATGCGTATTAATCCCCATTGCCTTTCCAGTTGTCCACATTACCATTGTTCTATAAAGTGTTATTGCTGTGGTAGTTATCTAGATATTCCCCTCTTAACTTAACTTGTGGTTCCTACTGTGGTGGATTTGTTAGCGTGTGCAGGGGCAAAGCCCCAGACAGTGTAAAGGCAACGGGTATATGAGGGGGCTGGTGCACACAGGACCTATCAATCCCTAAATCTCACTGCTGAGTGCTGCAACGCAGCATAACAGACAAACGTTTTGCAGTTCCTCTTTCACCACTCACAAGCTGTTCTATTCTGTATGGGGTAAAGAGTCGGAAACACATTGGGATTTTGATTTATTTTTAGTTTACTATAGCAATTTAATTCAAAGTATCTAAATAAATAGTGGCTAATCTTAGGTTTAGGATTAGCATAAGAGTTCAAATAAGGCCACATATTTTAAAAAATATGTTTAATTTAATTTAAAATCAGTAATTTGTATAACAATAACTACATTTCATGTTAGTATTAAAATATAGTTATGAAAAGTGTTTCTTAGTTGAATTGTAATCGATTTAAGTAATAGAAACATAATTATACATTGTTTATTGGTAAGGGATAGTGTAAGGGTTAAGATTAGGTAGGGAAACATTTCCCTGAATTTGATGAATTTCAATTAAGTATAATGAATTATACATAATTAGTTTATTAAAATAATGTAGAGGTAGTGTTTGTTTAGCTACATGGTTATGGTAACAGTGTGTTATATAATTAAATTCAATACATTAAAAATAATGTAACCAGTAAGAAAATAATAGCTTGACATTTATTATTGGTACATGGTACAGGGCTGTGATTTGGATTAGACTTTAGTTATGAGGTAGTGTGTTGATCTTATTGAGGTAATGGTAATTCTAGAGTTAATTACAGGGTGATAAGGTAATGATAGCAGATGCAAAAATGTAGAGTTAGAAATAGAAGAGTTAATAGCAGAATTAGGTATCCCATTCGCTGACAATGCTGGTGATGTTGCGGTAGTCAAAGCATATAAGCAGTTGGACTCACATTGGGGGTCATTACAACATTGGCGGTAAAAGGCGCTTACCGCCGTGCAGAAGACCGCCAATACACCGCCGCAGCCGCGGAATCCCACCACAGCTATTATGACATACATCTCGGAATCCGCCAAAATTCAGACACCCACACAAGTCCGCCACACCAAAGGTCAGTGATAAACTGGCGAAAACAAATCCTTCACCTCCACTCCAACAGAAACACGCCCATGCTTTTACGACCCACGAATCCACGCGGCGCTCTTTCAACCGCTGTATTCCATTGGTGGTACACACCGCCGCGCTCAAAATACACACACATCTCCAAGACACCGCCACATTGGACAATTCCAAATACACACACCTGATACACATACAAACAACACTCCCACACACCCAACACAATATAAAACACACACCCACATCACCCACAAACCCTTACGACCAGAAATTTAGACGAAGGCCAGAGAGACAGCACAGCAAAGACAACCCCACCATACAGAGGCACACAACACCATCACCCACACAACATCCATGCACAAAACACCACACACCACTACACATCACCACACACATCAACACTCACAACACCCCACACATCACACACACTACCCCATGGCACGCCAAAGACACCCCCGCTTTTCCGAGGAGGAGCTCCGGGTCATGGTGGAGGAAATTGTCCGGGTAGAGCCACAGCTATTTGGCTCACAGGTGCAGCACACATCCATAGCCAGGAAGATGGAGCTATGGCGCAGAAAAGTGGACAGGGTCAACGCTGTGGGACAGCACCCAAGAAATCGGGAGGACATCAGGAAGAGGTGGAACGACCTACGGGGGAAGGTGCGTTCAACGGTCTCCAGGCACAACATCGCGGTTCAGCGGACTGGCGGCGGACCCCCACCTCCTCCCCCACAACTAACAACATGGGAGGAGCAAGTCTTGACCATCATGCATCCAGAGGGCCTCGGAGGAGTCGTTGGCGGAATGGACACTGGTAAGTCAAATCTTAACTATCATATCCCCCACCCTACCTGCATGCTCTCACACACCCCCACCCTCACCCCCTCGCCTATCACCCCAACTCCTCACTAATGTACTAATAACACAAACTACCCATCCCAACACCAAGCCCTGCATGACACAACTAAGCATGGACACCTATCACGAAAGCATGGCCACTGCACATACCCATAACAAGCCCCTAACCATCATCACCCAAGCCCCCACACAGGAATGCTTGCACTGGGGTACACGCACACCCACCCATTGCACACCATCACACACACAGATGCAATAATCATGCTCTTATGCCCCTGCAGGATCAGAAAGGACTGTCACCACACCGGAGGGTCCGGACAACTCCACTCCACCCACAGAAGAGGCCCACAGTGACGATAGCAGCTCTGCCCTACTGGAGCCTGATGACCAGCCCGGACCATCGTGGGCCTCGGAACAGTCGGTTCCCCTTGCACAGGCACAGCCCAATACTGACCTTCCACCCTCTGGTAACACCAGCACAGCACCCAACCAGCGGGCCCAAACCTCCGCACCCAGGACAGGTCAATCAGCTGTGTGTCCACCACTACAGGGAACCCAGGATAACCCACCACCCCAACAACAACAAGGACCTGGGGGCAGTGGTAGTGGGCACACGGTCCAGGGGACGGAGGCACAGGAACACAGGTGAACTGGGAGGGCTGCTGTGCGACAGGGGGCGGACAGGCCAAGGGAACCTACTCTCCACGAGGCCCTATCCTCC
The DNA here is from genome assembly GCF_031143425.1 of Pleurodeles waltl. Lineage (NCBI taxonomy): Eukaryota > Metazoa > Chordata > Amphibia > Caudata > Salamandridae > Pleurodeles > Pleurodeles waltl. The sequence continues at coordinate 478,709,579 of NC_090440.1, read as the reverse complement.
ATCATGGGAGCATACCACCACTCCCAGGAGACGATGGCGATGGTCCTGGTCAAGTTTCAGGAGACCCAGCGCCTGCAGGAGGACCAGTATTTGGGGTTCAGGGAGGAGCTCAGGACCATCAGCTCCGCCTTGGGCACCATCGTAGGGGTGCTGAAGGACATACAGCAGAACATGAGGGACCCCGTGGCACTCCAAGGGGCCCCCAACACTAGCATGGACGATGAACTGCCCACCACCTCCGCCGGCACTAGTGGACAGGACGCCGCGCCACAGGACCACCACACCAGCACCCCACCCCTTGCAGACGAACAACCACCACGCAAGCAGTCCCTGAGATCCAGGAACAGGACAGAGCAGGATGGCAAGACCCCCGCCAGGAAATGAGACCACCCTGATTGTCCCCCCACTGTCCCACTTTGTTACCTTGTCCATACTTAAACTGCCCCAGCTCCACTTCCTATGCCCATATGGGCAGTGCACCTGTGAGACTAATAGACTGGACTCTGCCATGGACATTCCTCCGCCATCACCCATCACCATTTTACAACCCCCCTCCATTTTTGAGCACTTCAATAAACACCCTTGAAACACAAAACAATCTGGAGTCAGTCTATGATTTGGTAAAATGTAATATCTATGACAGTGTCAAAATGTGTTGTTAGATGTAAAGGCAACATACCAATGTCACACATCACAAGTCCTTGAAGGACGCATGCAGATGACACACGTTGGTAACCACACCTGTGAAACCGTAATGGAAAGAAGCAACTCAGTTACCAAATAATCCCATGAAATTACACACAGGATAGAGGAAGACTTGTGACAGTGAATGCAATGGTAAAAATGAAAATGTTCTCACCTGTGTGTCACTGGAAATATTGCTGTATGACTGACTCCCTGTTGTCGTTGTCTTCTTTCTCAGCTACCTCCTCATCACTGTCCACAGGCTCCACAGCTGCCACAACACCGTCATCTGGACCATCCTCCTGCAGAAAAGGCACCTGGCGTCGCAAAGCAAGATTGTGACGCATCGAGCAGGCGATGATGATCTGGCACACCTTCTTCGGTGAGTAGAATAGGGAACCACCTGTCATATGGATGCACCTGAACCTGGCCTTAAGGAGGCCGAAGGTGCGTTCAATCACCCTCCTAGTCCGCCCATGGGCCTCATTGTAGCGTTCCTCTGCCCTGGTCCTGGGATTCCTCACTGGGGTCAATAGCCAGGACAGCTTGGGGTAACCAGAGTCCCCTAATAGCCACACACGGTGCCTCTGGAGTTGACCCATCATATCAGGGATGCTGCTATTCCGCAGGATGTAGGCGTCATGCACTGAGCCAGGGAACATAGCATTAACCTGGGAGATGTACTGGTCTGCCAAACATACCATCTGTACATTCATGGAATGATAACTCTTCCTGTTCCTGTACACCTGTTCATTCCTGAGGGGGGGACCAGAGCTACATGGGTCCCATCAATGGCACCTATGATGTTGGGGATATGTCCAAGGGCATAGAAGTCACCTTTCACTGTAGGCAAATCTTCCACCTCGGGGAAAATGATGTATCTCCTTACGTGTTTCAGCAGGGCAGACAACACTCTGGACAATACGTTGGAAAACATAGGATGGGACATCCCTGATGCCATGGACACTGTTGTCTGAAATGACCCACTTGCAAGGAAATGGAGCACTGACAGCACCTGCACGTCAGGGAGGATTCCAGTGGGATGGCGGATTGGTGACATCAGGTCTGGCTCCAACTGGGTACATAGTTCCTGGATTGTGGCACGGTCAAACCTGTAGGTGACGATTAAATGTCACTCCTCCATTATCAACAGGTCCACCAGCGGTCGGTACACCAGATTATTCTGCCATCTTTTCAAATGTCCCAGCTGACGGCGCCTAGGAAGGACAACAGCGACAATCAAGTCAATTTTTTTCCAGGTATGTACCCACAGTTACACAGAAGACGACACCAAACACAAAACCCTTCCTGTATGTGTGTTGAGTGTAGGCCTAGCTATGTTTGACGCAGAAGTAAATGAAGCCATGTGGGCCCCTGAAATGGCGGCTGCCTGACCTCTAAACTGGGACAATGGGATTGTGGGGTAACTGCGTTTGCGTTGCACACCGTCGCGGTAGGCGGTCGTAGACCACGGCGCAATGCTGCATTGGTTAACATAGGACCCTATGGGTCCCAGGAGCCAATGAACAGGTGCGCCGGCGGTGATGATACGCACCACCACGGACGTCACCGCCGCGGACGTGACGCCATTTTCTATCTGTTCAATCACTAGATACCTGATCTTCGACAGGAGAGGACCTACACTGCAAGTGCTGCTGTGACCTCGGTCTGGAAGAGACAATGGCTGCTGCATCTGGGGAAAGGGCCCCTGCCTTCACTGCTCAGGAGTTGGGGAAACTGGTAGACGGGGTCCTCCGCCAGTACACGCTACTCTACGGTCCTCCAGACCAACAAGTTAGTACACAGGGAGCACGTTGTATGGGCTAGGCCTGGGTGGAGAGGGCTGGTTGTAAGAGGGAAGGGGGCAGAGTTCAGGGAACATTAATGCATGTGAATGAATGGGCCACATGGCTAGATTAGGGAGGGGGGCCACTCAAATCGACGGTGCAGTTGGTAATGACTTCTCGTCTTCCCTTGTGCATGTCATGTAGGTCAGTGCCCACCAGAAGAAGGACATTTGGCGTGCCCTCGCCAAGGACGTACGGTCCCTGGGGGTCCCCCAGAGATGGGGCACCCACTGCCGGAAAAGATGGGAGGACATTCGCCGCTGGAGCAAGAAGACGGCGGAGGCTCAGCTGGAGATGACCTCCCAACGTGGGAGGGGTGCCCGTCGCACCATGACCCCCCTGATTTTCAGGATCCTGGCGGTGGCATACCCGGAGTTGGATGGGCGCTTGAGGGCATCACAGCAGGCACAAGGGGTTGAGTACACTCTCAATCTGTGGACTTTGCGTGCAGTGGAGGGGTCTGGGTAGGGGATGAGGCCTGTGGGTGTACCTAGGCCAGGCAGAAAAACTTAGACTAGGCCCCTCCGTAATGCAGGCCATGTGGCACTCCACCGCAGTAGAGTGCAAAGTACAGGTATAGATGTCCCTGTGGCATCCATGTGTGCAGATGTCCACCACAGCCATGTAGGCCAGATCCCAGAAATTGCATCTGCAGAGGCCAGGAGCACGGCGTAGTGCAGGGGGCTGCTGTGTCTGTATTGTCCGCCAACGGTAGCGGTATGCCATGCACTCAACCTGTCTATCTTCTGTCTCCCCCCCCCTTTTTGTGGTCTACCTGTTCTTTTGTGCATCAGCATCATCAGGCGGAGGTACAGTGGCACCGGAGTACGAGGGAGCTGCATCCCACATGGCCATGGATGGCCACACCACGGACTTAGAATGCACTAGTGGGACGGAGGGCGAGGGGAGTTTCACGTCGGCCACCGGATCACCAAGCAGCGACACGGACTCGTCCGCCGATGTGAGCTCCCTTGTGGTGGCGGCACCATCTGTGCGCCCCACTTCTACAGGTACAGCCGCCACCTCCCCTACCAGCACCGCCCTCCCAGCAGCCCCTCAGCGTTCGCTCCGTGCCCGCTCACCCAGGAGGGTGGGCATCACCTTCGCCCCAGGCACCTCAGGCCCTCCCCCAGTCACCCCTGCTGCCCTCAGTGAGGAGGCCATTGACCTCCTCAGGTCACTCACTGTTGGGCAGTCTACCATTGTGAATGCCATCCAGGGTGCAGAAAGGGAGTTGCAACATGGTAATGCATTCCTGGAGGGCATTCATTCTGGTCAGGCTGTCCTTCAGCGAACCCTGCAATCTCTGGCCTCAGCACTGATGGCAGCCATTGTCCCTATGTCTAGCCTCCCCCCTCCAACCTCCTACACCCAGACCCAATCCCCTGTACCCCAGCCCATCCCAAGCACACCTACAGACCAGCATGCACACAAGTCAACACACAAGGGAAGCTCAGGCAAACATAGGCACCACACAACCCACAGGCACACACACAAGCATCACCCACATGCAGACACAGCAACATCCACTGCCTCCACTGTGTCCCCCTCCTCCTCTTCTCCCTCCTCCCTCCCAGTGTCATCTACACTCTCACCTGCATGCACTACATCTACAGGCACCAGGACTCGCACCAGAACACCCAGCACCACACCCTGCTCACCTGCACTCACCACCTCCACTCCCATTTACACATCCCCTGTGTCCTCTCCCAGTGTGTCTATGACGCCCCCTCCCAAAGTACACAAACGCGGGCACCCACACACCCAACATCCATCCACCTCACAACAGCCTCCAGTACCTGCACCTGCACCCAAAACACCTAAAGTGACACCTCCTACAACCACCTCCTCTTCCTCCACTCCCAGGCCCCCTCAAACTACCCATCCCAGTGTTCGTCAGAAACTGTCCCTCTGTTGACCTTTTTGCCCTCACCCCCCCCTCCAATACATCAGTCCCGTCATAGTGCCTCAGCCTAAAAGCCTCCAATACCAGTGGTGCCTGTTCAAGGTGTGTGGAGTGCACCGGCCACCAGGGCAGGCAGTATGACCCGGAGCCAAGGCACTGGCAGCCCACCCCCTGTAAAGGCTCTGAAATTGGAAAGTGGCCGACGGGACCCTGTGAAGACTCCTGGAGGCAAAACAACTCACAGGGGTCCCAGGGGGATTGCAGAGTCAGCTGCGACTCCTCCAAAGGTGGGGAAGGGCCAGAGGAAGTCTGCACAGCCTGTTGTGAGCATCACGGCAGAGAAGGGCGGCATCCTTCCCGGCGATCGGGACGCCACCGCCAGCACCGTCATCACTGGTCCGGAGACCACCGCCAGAGTCATTGCCCAGGAGGGCCCAAGTATCGTCACTGGTCAGGAGACCACCGCCGGACTCAGTGCCCAGGAGGGCCCAAGTATCATCACTGGTCAGGAGACCACCGCCGGAGTCAGTGCCCAGGAGGGCCCAAGTATCGTCACTGGTCAGGAGACCACCGCCACCGCCGGAGTCATTGCCCAGGAGGGCCCAAGTATCGTCACTGGTCAGGAGACCACAGCCGGAGTCAGTGCCCAGGAGGGCCCCGGCTGCCACAGTCCCACTGGGCAATGAGGGAACATCATGCCACACACCAATGCCCAGTCCAGGGAACGTCATGCCACACACCAATGCCCAGTCCAGGGAACGTCATGCCACACACCAATGCCCAGTCCAGAGAACGTCATGCCACACACCAATGCCCGTTCCAGAACTGCCATGGCAAAGCACCACTGAACAGTCCAGAGACCGCCATGGCAAAGCACCGCTGAACAGTCCAGAGACTGCCATGGCAAAGCACTGCTGAACAGTCCAGAGACCGCCATGGTAAAGCACCGCTAAACAGTCCTGAACCGCCATGGCAAAGCACAGCTGAACAGTCCAGAGACCGCCATGGCAAAGCACCGCTGAACAGTCCTGAACCGCCATGGCAAAGCACCGCTGAACAGTCCAGAGACCGCCATGGCAAAGCACTGCTGAACAGTCCAGAGACCGCCATGGCCAAGCACCGCTGCACAGTCCAGAGACCGCTATGGCAAAGCACCACTGAACAGTCCTGAACCGCCATGGCAAAGCACCGCTGAACAGTCAAGAGACCGCCATGGCAAAGCACCGCTGAACAGTCCTGAACCGCCATGGCAAAGCACCGCTAAACAGTCCAGAAACTGCCATGGCAAAGCACCGCTGAACAGTCCTGAACCGCCATGGCAAAGCACCGCTGAACAGTCCAGAGACCGCCATGGCAAAGCACCGCTGAACAGTCCAGAGACCGCCATGGCAAAGCACCGCTGCACAGTCCAGAGACTGCCATGACAAAGCACCGCTGAACAGTCCAGAGACCGCCATGGCAAAGCACAGCTGAACAGTCCAGAGACCGCCATGGCAAAGCACCGCTGAACAGTCCTGAACCGCCATGGCAAAGCACCGCTGAACAGTCCAGATACCGCCATGGCAAAGCACCGCTGAACAGTCCTGAACCGCCATGGCAAAGCACCGCTGAAGAGGGCATGCACCGGGGAAGAATGAAAAGACTGCCACATCAAGCATCGTCATCCCATGTGCAGCTGGGACAGTGACGGGACAGGAACTTTCACGGGGAGACTAATCCAGTCTGGGCACCAGTCCCCCTCCAGAGCCAGTGGACGCTGTTATCTACTTGCGAAACTGTGGCTTTGCACTCCCCAGGATGGTACAATGGGCAAGCCACCCACTGTAGAGACTTGAGAGACTGTGGCTTTGCACTCCCCTGGATGATACAGTGGGCAAGCCACCCACTGTAGAGACTTGAGAGACTGTGGCTTTGCACTCCCCAGGATGGTGCAGTGGGCAACCCACCCACTGTATAGACTTGAGAGACTGTGGCTTTGCACTCCCCAGGATGGTACAGTGGGCAACCCACCCACTGTAGAGACTTGAGAGACTGTGGCTTTGCACTCCCCAGGATACATCAATGGGTTGTGATACTATGGGCGGTACATTGTCTTCCGCCTGTCTGTTCGCGGTGACTGCCGCGCTGCTTGTCTGTACCGCCGTGGCGGGCTGGCGGTGTGTTAAAGTGGCTGTCTTTGTTGGCGGTTTCCGCCAGGGTCATAATTCCCTTTTTTTGTCCGCCGGCCTGTTTGCGGTATTGCCGCACCTTTAACACCATCCGCCAGGGTTGTAATGACCCCCATAATCTCTAACTGGAGGTCAAGGTTCAGGAAGAGCAGGATTTTGCAGAGTGGGGGAAAGCTGTGAGTTGATGCCTACAACCATCCTTTTGATTTTGGATTTTGGAAACAAAGGAGCACTTATGGTCAAATAAGACTCTAAGGTATCTTTCTTACAGCGCTTTGGACGCTAGTGCCTCTATGTTTGAAGGCCAGCTGAGAGGGAGTGGGTTGGATTATGTTCCTCCCAGCAGTGGGATCTCAGTCTTCATTAATTCAAACATACAAACCTCTCTTTAATCCAAAGGAACGTGTGGTCAAAGAATTCGGTAATGCTAACTGGCTTCAGACTGGAAGTGCATTGAGGTATTTTCAGAGTAAATTGGGAACCTTAGGGTATACTTGTGGCATACTGCCCTAGTAGATGTGTAACAGATAGAGGGGTTCATAAAAACCCACCCAGTCTGTTATACATCTTTCCCTATTCATACATGCACTTCTCAGTAAATCAGCAAAGTATTAATCAAATGTATTCTTTATAAAACGTTATTTATTATTGCTTTATAACCAGTATTTAATATTCATATCAGACCTCACCACACCACTGATAATCTCTGTTCCATAACGCATTCCCTCTTTAATACTTTAAAAACAGTTGTTATTCGTATTAGAAATTACCACACTATTGATAATGACGTTTCCGTTACGCATTCCCTCTTTATTGGATTTTCACAGCACTTAACTGATTAGCCACCCATTGTAACCCAATTTTAATTGATCCTGGTAGGATTTCCCATCATGCTTTTCAGGTCAGTTTGCTTATGCCTGGTCTGATGTTTCCAGCAGAATACATCTGTAGTCTTTACACACGTTGAACTGCAGAACCAAGAATTAGATTTGCTCTCAAATTAACTTTTCAGGAGTGACAATTATGCAGCCCAAACAAGATATTTTTTCTGTTTTCTTGTTCTATTTATTTGAATATAAGTAACGTAAAAATAATTAAAATAGATGCTATATTGTTATCATATATTTCATGGGATTCTGTAATCCCTGTATAAATAAATGCAGGTCTCAATTTCTTTATACATTGTGACTAGTGACACACACTCAGTCACCAATTATGAAGGTGAGAACGCGATTATTATAAGTTATTACAGTCAGGTTCTGACTTCACAATGTCAAGAAAAGCTAGAATATTTCTGCTTGTCTCTACACATTCCCAGCTACTGCAGCTTTTTTTTTTTTACTGACTAGTATTGAACTTTTTCTAATATATGTTTTCAACAAATATTTAACAGTTTGATTATTTTATTTTTGCACTAGAGGTTTTATCTGTATTCTTCCTGTTTACAAACCTGCTTACTCTTTCATATGAAAGAGCTATGCACCAAGCTTTTAAGAGGTCTTTGAGAAAGGTGATGGTGTGACCAAGTATTAAATGGGATAAAGTACTCCTTGGTATTCATAATGGGGATTTTTCAAGTCACCTCGGAGTTCCATAACTTTATAAAGGAACTCAGCCCATGACCTTGTTCCTCTATATGGTTATAGAACTCCTTGGTGACTTGCTATATTGTTATAATGCACTGCAGGGGTACTTTATCCCTTCTAAGATAATTTACATTCTGTCGAGTATCTTTCCTGTGAAACACCAATCCTTTTTTTAATCTAGAAAAAGGCAGAACAGGATGTTTCAGTTGATGGGGAGACTGAATAGTGCCACACACACTCAATCACACTCTTGCCCACTTTTAATTATGTAGACTCAGAATTATGTCAATTCACTTTGAAGATAACCCCAGCCAAGCATTTTCATCTGTAGACGTGACTGCTCCATGATGGAAAAACTTACAGCCTACCGAAAGTAATGACTAAATTGAACCTTTGACCGCCACCCATTTTAGGCGTGCCTTCCCACTAATATCTTTAATACATGCAACAATTAACACTGGCAAAACAGTGCCTGGCAGGAGAAATCATCAAGGGTTTACAAAGACTATTGATAGTTTATTGTACAGAAAGGGCCCCCTATTCCCCTCCAAACCTTGCACGTTGGGGTTTCTTTTACGGACCAAACAATGAATGCAGGGCAGACTGCCATAAAATGCAGAACGTTCAACAATACATTTCTGGTGAAAGTGCTCCCGCCGTGTTAGTGCAAGTACTTCTGTCAAAAACAAAGTGCAGAATTGGAGGGAACTGTTAATACAGTGGTGAGACTGCCAGAGTTGTCCCGTGTAGTTTGGCTGCCCTCCTACTGCCTGTAAATTATGGAAATACTCTCAAAAACTGTTAGAGGATGTACAGAAATACAACACAGCAACATGCTCAACCAAACTAGGATACATAACAGAATGCTTGAAATTCCAGAATGATATGACATGGCCACTCACAATAAAAACATGTACCTGTGCCGTATGAACGGTCGATGCAAATATATGTTTATAACATAATCAAACATTCTACAGAGCTTTCATGGTACTCTTTAACAGTATGTTCTTGCACACTGTTTAGAACTATCATGGTACTGTTTAACATTGTATTATTTTACACTCTATAGCAAACTTGTGGTACTGTTTAACATAGCACTATTACAAAATACACAGAACTTAACAATGAGTATTGAGCAGCACAATCTAGACTCTATCCTTTGCATGTCACCATTGTGCAAATTACGTATTTACATTTGACACCATATTTACTGTGTGTCTTAATATTATTAACGTAGCTGGATGTTAAAACGTATTAATGGAAGGTAATGACTGAAGAACTGAAGCTTTATAAAAGTGCATACTAATATATTTATTTTTCATGTTTATACTTACACTTTAAGTTGCATTTATTGAAGTAAAATGCATTCCTTTTCTTTATGTTTTATGTTTATTTTGAAAGTTATCGTGAATTTATAATCATGTATTCAAAATGCACATTAAAAGCTTATTTAAAGTCAGGCTAACTTAACTGACTAAAAGCCTTAATTCTGAAATGTGTTTTGCTTGCACTGTTTGATCGCTTTCTTTGGAGGTGCATTTCAAAACGTTGTTAGCTAGAGAAAAGGAGTATTTTCTTACGTATTAGTTGCTGACAGTAAGGTCTGAGAGAAGAAATCTTGTCAAGAGACATGAAGATCTAATGAGCAGCTGAAGTCTTTTATTCATTGTGTACCAGGAATGGTGGATGTTCAAGATTGCAGTAACTGTCTGAGTTCTGGGGGATGAGAAATTCAGGTAGTGTTGTTAATGCAGGCAATGGATTCAAAGCTGATTGTTTTTTGGAGGGTAGGAAAATATAGCATTTATGTTTCTGTTTGTTTTAATTAATGCTCATGCTTTTAGAAGTTAAGGCAGATTTCCCTTAGACTTCGAGGGGTGCAGACCTCTCTGCCTCCCTTATCCTTATCCCTTATCCTTCATGCTAAACACATTCCTCTTTCCTGGAGGAGATCTACTGAAGCCTTTGCTATGCTGACAACTTCTCCCATTTTTCGAATTTCCTTACTATTTCATCCCAACCAATCTCATTCCTGACCTTGAACTCTGACTAGATGATGTTAGAATAATTTGATGTATAGAACAGAGAGCAGTGACTTCTTTATGGAGCACTTTGGAACCTTCTTAGGCGATTTTCCTGAAATGTTCTGCTTTTTCCTCCCGGTCCTTTGTTGTCTCTCTTTGCATGGCCTTAGGACTCTGGGCAAATTCCCACTGTACGGCAGTGGGAAAGTGTGCATGCCCTTCCTACACATGCTAGAAAGGAGCTCTTACATGATTGGTTCAGGTGCTGTACTCTGGGGTGCTCTGTAGAAAGGTACACCACAACCTGGGGTGGGTACAGCCCCGGCTACTAGTGGGACTGTGCACTGATGGTGCCACCCACTAGAATAGCCTGTGAAGCATGTAGCAGATCGGCCAATGCAGGCCTGTGGAGGTGCACTATTAACATTGTAACCAATCCCGATGGGTCCTCCGCTAACTCCAGAGCACCCCTGAAGGGCGGGGCAGGTAGTAGATTAAACGTAGATTAGTGGTACACATGGTTGCCCTATGCCCAGAAAGGAAGGTGTGCGCACTAGCATCTATTGTGATTTAAACATGTAAATAGCCTAATTTAGAAGGCCTGTGTGCACACGTACACCTTTGGTGCTTTAAAACATATGTTCAGCTTGCCAATTCAGGCTTCTATGTGCATAAGGTCATGTATGGCCATAGAGTGAAGAATACCCATGTGTGTTCCACTGCATTGGGGTGCTGCTCTGCCCATAGGTTAACATGGGAAAACTGTTACAATTACTCCAAACTACAACAGTGGATTGCAGCAGAGCAGCCTCATGTTGTTTACTGTCATTGGATTCATCTTGGCAAACTCCTTTCCATGGTAAAGGTGGTTTTGTCAATAATCATGTAGAAACAATCTGTGTGCTTTTTAATTTGACTTGAGTCCATACTGGGGGATGGAGGAGCACATCTGTCATTCCCCAGAGACAGCTATAACATTTGGGCATACAACCGAAACGAAGGCCTCTGCCACTTGGCCTCCCAGAGCCAGATCATAGCCCCACTAAAGATTAAGATCTGCATTTCACAGCCCCATGGCAGACAGGACTGAAATTTAGGGGAGACATATTTGTCGATTATTGCCTGATCAGCCCTTACCTCCAGCTCATGAGAGAGCAGGATAGTAGGAACTGTTTGGAGCGTGGAGGAAGATTTGGACCGAGAGGGGTCTGCGAGAGCAGTGACCACTACCCTGCTGGATATCAGTGCACCTCATTAGGGTGCTTGCAGTGAGTGTGAGCGAGTGCATGTTATACTAGCTTGCCTGATATCCATGGCACTGTGTAACAGTGTGGAGCAAATAGTGGGAGTGACTGCCTGTGACTGACTACTCCACACGGAGGTGTGGCATACACGCTGTTTCTTGTTCTGAGGACTATCATGGGTGACATTGGGATTTACCTGTGTGGCCTAGGTTGTGGAACTATCTAAAAGTGTTGCTGTTCTCTGTATGTACACATTGCTGCTAATGTTGTGAACCAGGGTGCATCCTAGAATCGTGTGATTGAATTGTGAAACGTGCTAGAGTTGGTCTTGTGTTGACAGCATGTTTGCCTAGCATGAAGGTGCTGGGGGGAAAGTATTATTTTTCTCACATGTACATACTGCTAACACAGGTGGGCCTAGTACTGCTAGTGATATTTCTAAATGTGATTTACTCTCAAAATTACATAACTTTCATATTGCGTTGATTAATGTGTGTGTTGAATACAAACGTTATTTGCATACACCTCATGTGAAGTCTCTTTTGTGATGTTCTCTGTACTTGTTATGTGGTAGTGCTGTGCCAATGCTTTACACATTGCCCCTGTGATAAGCCTGACTGCTCTGTACCAAGCTACCCAAGGGTGAGCGTAGGTTATACAGTGAGTTTAATCACCCACACCTGAGTAGAGTGGTAAGTTCTGCCTGGCTACGGCACCTCCAAAAAACACCTATTTCCAATTCCCAGTTTCTGTATTGCTGTGGTTGTTTTTGCTTTGTATTTTAATTTGATGAGACTGAACCTATTGTGATATTTCAGCTTGCCAGCTATAATTCTGTACCTTTTTAACATTTTCATGACTTGCATACATCTTGGTTTGATTATTGACGGGAAATACATTTCAATTCTTGGTCTCGTGGTGTGGCCAAATAGGCTGCACCAAAACCTAAATTGTTTAACATTTTTGATTCCCTCAATATCTCCATCAGCTTAAAAAAGATCCATCAGATAGGAGACTGTAAATCATGCTCATGCGCGCTCTCAAATGGTAACAGAAAACGGTTCTGTAACTGAGACAGAGGGGGTCATTGTATTCCTACGAGAGCCCAGTTTTACACAAGCCCATTCTTGATCCCATAACCCATGTCCTGATTTGAAGGAGCAACGGTATTCCAGAAATCTACATTGGAGTTGTAGCAGCAGCAAAGTAAGCAGTAATAGGGTCATGTGCTGTAATTGCTTATGTCTAGTTTGAGGTGTTTTGCTGAGTTTGTATGGTGAGGTGTGAAGATGTTTTAAGTTGTTGTGTGGCTGAACAGCACTTTATGCAAAAAAGTTGAAGTGATTATCAGGCTCAACGTATCCTAGGATCCAGGGATATTATTCAGTGAAGAATACACTGTGTTGTAATTGTCTGCTAAGTTTTGTGGTGTTAGTCATGGGGCACCATCGACTACACAATTGAGATCGGGACAAATACTTTTGTGTGAGAGTAAGGTGTGGTTGATATGGTGGATTCTTTTGTGCAAAGGTGAATCTGCACTCACTTGAGTGATTCCCCGGTGGTCGAGGTTTTGCTCAAGAGTGAGTCAGGGTAGGCAGGTAAGTGTTGCTCCAGACTATTTCTTGTGTGATTAAATACCGTTGATTCGTTAGTGGAGCAGACAAATTCGTTGGAATATTGCTTGGCATTGTTATTGTGCTTGTATTACAACGTTCACAAAGATGTGTAAAGGATGGTGAGCGAGGAGGGAGAAAGAAGTCACAATGTGTTGCGTTGAGATTGGAAGGTTGGTGTTAGTGCTACACTGTTATTGGTTGACTATGTCATAAAGTGCCACGCTGCTATTGGTTGTTAACATCAAAAAGAATTGTGTGCAAAAATACATTGTTTCCTGGTTGAATGTTGACATTATTGTTGAAAACTGAAATTCTTTCAGGCTATTAGAAATTTAAATAGAGGAGATGTTAAAATACCTGTTCAAGAGGGAGATGAGGCACCACCCAAAGACATACCAGGTCATAATATAGCTATAAACACAGGGCATCACACACATTTGTCTGAGTCAATGGCATACGATCATAGAGAAGGAATGTATATTGATGGTTACATGCTGTGGCACTTTTAATTTAAGAATCATTGAAAATTTGATAAAGGTCTTGTATGAAATGAAGCCACCTCCTAGACCTGTATAATTTGAAGCACCTAATGCTTGGGAGTACACTGCTCATGTTAGAGAAAGGGGAAATATCAAGGGAAAGTTAGAAAAGCAGTGCGTAGTTGTGCCAATGCTAGATGGGATGCAGAAAAAAAGCGATGGAGCACTAATATGATAGACAGAACTAGATTGTACCCTGCAGTGACAAGTGAAGAACTTGAGAAGAAGAAAGAGAAGGGAAGTGAAGGAGAAAAAGAAAAAGACGGGAAATCTAGAGAGTTCAGGCACAGATAGCAATAGTGATTTAAGCCATGATATACCAGATGTGTTGCTATCAGCATGTCCACATCCATATAATATGGCGAAACCTGAAGGGAATGAATGGTGAAATAGCCAGTGTAAACTCTGGAATGGCTACTGCTCCAGTAAATGCAAGTCAGAACATGACAGGGATTAGTGTCCCTGTTAACTCCACAGTACTGCTGTTCTTGTCACTATTGGTCCTGCAGTCCCTTTGTATAAACCCAATTCAGCAGGAAACATGACACATACTTTGACAGTCCCTACTGGAGGAGATATGTCAGCTAATACTCCTGTAGTCCCAAGAATGGGAAACACTGCTCTAGTCTCGACTCAGGTGAATACCCCTTGTGTTGCTTCTCCCTCATCATTGTGAATCAGACAGGACTTATTCCTGTAGGAGAGTCCACTCCAAGATTTCAAAATCTTAAAAAGTCTAATGGGAAATCACTTCAGGGTGTTATCAACCATAGTCACAGAGAAAAGATAGAGTCTAATATCCCTTTAGTACAGAATGATATTAATGCCTGAGCACTAGAATATTTTATTAGATTTTACAATGGGTCCTCAGCGAAAGTGAAGGTTCAGGATCAGGCAGAGAAATATTTCAGGCCTCGTTGAGCAAAAATGTGGTGGATGTGGCAAATTAAAGTTAGAATTGGATGAGATGATACACAGAAATCTAGATCTTTCCCGATTAGACACTTTTCAAGAGGAAAAGCTTGTGTTCATGTGTAAAGATGTTACTAAACATGCAGGATAAGCTCACAATAAATTGTCGGAATTAGCCTAAACATATGAGATATATTTAAATCAAACAATGTAATTGTAGAAAGGTTATTGTGTGTGTTTGGATGAGAGTGAAATTTGTAGTATGAAAACATCAGGAATGGAAATGCAAATTAAAACAATAATTGGAAGCATACAAAAATGGAGTGAGTTGGATGAGTGGGAAAGCAGGTGGAAGGAAAAGAAAGAACAAAAGAAATCAAGGAAACAGTCACCTCCATCTTTAAGGAATGGAGAAGGTGCTTCACATTTTCCATTGAGGTAATGGAGGTTATGTCCATGTGCCTTGCAGAAGGAGTGATCTTGTCTCATTCAGTAATGATTTTCTGAAATTAAGAGAAAAAACAGTGGAGTGGTACAAACAGCTTGAGCAGTTTGTGAACCTTTCACAAGTCTTGTGGGAGGGTTTGAATACCTTGTTTGCAACTGAGGTACCGAGTGACTTGTGGGCAGGATGTAAAGTGGCTGTAGAGTGGCCAGAAATTGAGTATCTGAGAAATCCATTAAGAAATGCCCCTCACGGTTGGTGATGAAAAATCAACAAGTAATAACCCTTGTGAAAGGGAAAATACCAGCTAAAGACATTGATTGAGTTAAATTGACAAGATAACCCAAGAGCCCAGAGAGTCAGTGCATACTTACTTTAGGAGACTGTTGCAGGTGTTTAAGAAGCACAGTGAAATGGAGACTCTTGAAGCTAAAGACATGGGGAATTTTGTGTCCTGGTTTGTGACAGGATTGAGACCCAAGAGTAGCTTGATGATTCAGCAACATTTGATCTGTTGGCAAAATGAGTCAGTTAATGAGATCCTGAGAAATGCTAAATACTGTAGCGAAGAACTGTAAATGAAGCAGAAGAGACTGAAGGAGAAGTTGATGGTGGCAGTTTGTAGGGAAAGTTGGCTCTAAGCAAGGAGTATATCAGCAAGGAGTTCCTGTGATACAAGGTGGGAGCGGATTCCCATATCAAGGTAGAGGGTGTGGTGTTCCAACTGACCCGAGTACCAGGATTGATGTGGCAACTTTGAAGAGATCGAATCCCTAACATTATCACAACAAGTTAGGCCATTGGAAGTGGGAATGTAGTCTTAAGTCATACAGAATGATGAATAAGAACCAGGTTCAGAATTTGTACAGTCCCAGAATAATAACCTTGTACAGCCACAGAATGTACCAGGAATGAGAATGCAAAATTCTAATGTGTCCCACGCACCAGTGATGCAGGTTCAACAAGCTCCAATTCCACAGCACAATGCAAGTGGCTTCCGATCTATTTCAAATCAAGTCCCAAATTTAAACCAAAACTCCTTCCAAAATCAGAATCACTTTTAGCAGTTCCCTGTGTTTAGCGTCTTTGAAGGCTATACTTCTGACCAGTCACAATGATGGTGACTGAGGGGAAGGAGGATTGTGTATTTGGCACAATCTTATAGGTTGACCAGAGTGGTCCATTTGCAGAAGGTGAGGTGAATGGTCAACCCGTATCATATTGGCGGATACTGGTTCTACCCGCTTTACTTTTAAGACAGTGGAAGCTCAAACCCTACCCCTCTCTGGAAAACGAATCCAAGTTGTAGAAGTCACAAATGACAAACCCTGCTACAGAAGAAGTGTCTTTTAAAATAGGGTCCTTTGAGGAGAATCATTGGATTTGTGGTGTGAGATTTGAGTCCTGTGAGTTTACGAGGACGTGATCTGTTGTGCAAGTTAAATTGCATTATCTATTGCATACTGAAGGGTGCCATGTTACAGACCGATAATGAGGACGTTGGCTTTAAATTGATGAGTCAAAGGCCAGAGATTGAGTTGTATCCCATAATGACATCTGAGGATTTGCTATCAGATCATAGAGATACAGTGAAGCCAGAGGTCTGGGACTTTTCAGAGAAAGACATTGGTTTCATAAAATGAGATTAGCCTGTTCGTATAAAAGTAAAGCCTAATGTTGAGTACACGAGAACCCCACAGTACAATTTGACCCCCAAAACATTTGTTGGAATTACTCCTGTGGTCAACAATACAGCAAGACATTTTGAAGGAGATAATGGGGAGTCCATGTAATTCACCCTTAATGGGCTTACAGAAGCCTTGCGGTAAATACCACATAGTGCAGAACCTGAGTAGGATAAACAACATGGTTATTCCCTGTTGTACCTTGGTACCAAACCCAGCTGTGACTTTGTTTCAGATTTCATGTGAGGCTGAGTGGTTCACTGACATTGATTTGTGTCAGAACTATTTTCTGTTCCCTTGCACGAGGAAAGTCAGTGCCTCTCTCCCTTCCTGTTCCAGGACTGTGTTTTGGCATGGTACCGAGTCCCACAATGGTACACAGAGAGCCCATCAATTTTTCATCAAATCCTGAAAAATAATCATTAGACCTTGATCATGCCCTGTATTTCTAACCTAATTCCATACATCGGAGGCCTGTTGGGGGTATCTGATATTCTAAAAGCTTGCAAACAAGATACCATTATGTTACTGAACAACTTTGCTGAGAATGGACATAAAATGTCCCCGAGTACGCTGCAGTATTGCCAGAAAAATGTTCTGTATTCAAGACGTTACATTGAGAAAGGAGCGAGGAAGGTGTCAAAAGAAAAAATCACAGCGATTCTCAAAATAAATCTGCCAACCACCCAGAGAGAAGTTCAGATGTTTTTGGGAATGGTGAACTACTATCGGCAGTGGATAGCCAACTCTTTCCTAGTGGTAAAGCCTTTATTAAGGGTGACACACAAGGATGCGCCTGATCCAATACCATGGGATAACGACTGTTTGGTTGCCATCCTAGAGCTCTGAGAAAGTCTTTGTCGTGCCCCCCCACTAGGAATGCCTGATTACAATAAAGCTGTTGCACTTTTCTGCAGTGAGAGGGAGGGCTACACTCTCTCAGAGCTCACACAGATAAACTGAAATAAGAAAAGCCCTGTCACTTAATATTTGGCTACTCTTGACCCTGTAGCCACTGGACTGCCCAGATATCTTAAAGCCATGGCAGCAGTAGGTGTTAGCATAGAACGATGCAGGAGTATTGTGATGGGACATTCTCTAGCTGTTCTTGTGCCACAATCAGTTGAAATATTGTTGACAAATACTTGCACTCACCACCTTACTAACAGCCATTTGACGAAGAAGTAACAGATTATACTTGCAGCTGGAAATGCCAGTCTTAAAAGGTGTGCTACTTTGAATCCTGCTAACCTCATTCCTCTCCCACAGAATGAAAATGATGATGGAGAGGTTGAGCATGATTGCCTTGATATTACTGAACTATGCAACAAGAGGAGACAAGATATATGGGATGAGCCTGATTACATACTGTTTGTTGATGGGTCTTGTCTAAGGGACAATGAGGGAAACCTGAAAGCCCCCTATGTAGCCTTTACAGTCTCAGGAGTAGTCAAAGCTTCCTGGCTTTTCAGGGGTGTTTTCTGCACAAGTGGCTGAACTGGTAGCTCTTACTAGAGCGTGCTGTATCGCTGACCATTTGAGAGTGACTAAGTTTACAGATAGTCAGTATGGCTTTGGTGTTGTTCATGATTTCTAGCAGATATTGACAAAAAGAGTATTTAAGATATCATCTG
Organism: Pleurodeles waltl; assembly: GCF_031143425.1. Taxonomy (NCBI): domain Eukaryota; kingdom Metazoa; phylum Chordata; class Amphibia; order Caudata; family Salamandridae; genus Pleurodeles; species Pleurodeles waltl. Next base: position 478,691,286 of record NC_090440.1, on the reverse strand, counting down.
GCTCTCCAGTTCATAACGGGGAATAAAATATGAAACTACTTGAAGCACTAGTTACCCATATAAATTGTGATTGTAAATTGCTCTGCTCACTACTGTGGTGATGATTATGAGACTGTAAGAAACCGATATGCTGATGAGGTCACTTGATATTGTGCATATGGGTCACCAACTTTCAATGGTGAGTATGTGAATGAATCCGAAACGTGAGACCAACTATAACCTTTTGTTGTCAACAACTGATACCTAGGAGGAAGTGAAGAGATTGCAGAAGAAAGTGTCAGAGGCAGAATAGCAGGGGTGGATCAAAGCAGGATGTGTGAAGAAAGATGATGATATATGGGTTACTGTAGACTGAAGACTGGTGTTGCCTGACAGCAGACTATCCCCAATGGCAAGGCATTTCCATGGATTTGCTCATATTGGGAGGGATGCCATGGTTAGGTTATTCAGACAACATTAGTTCAACCCTCGATTTGGACTTGTGCCAGATGAATTGTGCCACAGATGTGTTGTGTGTCAGCAGATGAACGTAAGGAAAAGAACTCAAGTGACACTGAGCCACATGACAAGATCAGGAGGGCCATTCAGCAGAATGCAAATGGACTTCATTGAAATGCCTATATGCAGTGGGCTGAGCTATGTCCTGGTGATTGTGTGTATGTTCTTGTGTTTGGTGGAGGCCTACCCGACTAGCAGAAATGACAGTTTCACAGAAGACAAATTGTTGTTGAGGGAGTTGATACCTAGGTTTGGTTTCCTGCTGGAATCAGATTCAGGAAATCATTTCAATAATGAGGTCATGAGAATGTTGTGTGCAGCATTACAAGGGGACCAAAGGCTACATTTCAGTTATTGGCCAGAGGCTTCTGGCATTGTGGAGCAGGTGAAGAGGACATTGAAAGCCAGACTGGCCAAAGTGTGAGCATTAACATCTCTGAAGAGGCCAGGCACTTTGCCTTTTGTGTTAATGAGTCTAAGCAGTGTCCCTGAAAGAAAAACAGAATGGTTGCCTTATGTGATAATCATGGGTAGAGCCATGAGACTTCCTGCAGTGCCTGCAAATGCACTTGTGAACATTAGAAATGGCATGGTTCTTGACTATTGCAAGGGACTAGTTGATGTGATCCATTCTGTGTCCCACCAGGTTAAAGCTGTTACCACCTCTCCACGTCTGAAGCAGTGCCATGACCTCAGACCTGGCGAATGGGTCCTGGTGAAGAAGCATTTTCAAAAATCATGTCTGGAGCCTATTTAGCATGTGCGGTTCTTCCCAACTAGCTTCATGCAGCCCACACTTAAAAAGTGAAGTGTCCTCTTGATGATGTGACAGCATCTCTTCTAGAAGTGCACCCACAACTAAAAGACAGTGAGACGAGGGTGTACAAGGTACTTAGAAAAAGAGAGTCTGTGACAGCACATACTCTGCCTAAGGGGGGCCCTTGTGAACTGACATTTGAGGAGTCTTTTCCTGAACTGCTACCTGAGCCAGACTCAGAACCTGATGAAGAGCCTAGTGTTGTGTCACGTAAAGTAGCAACTGAGGACAGTTGGCTGAGTAGGCAGGAAGGAGAGAGATTGTGATTGCCTCTAGAACAAGGAGTGAGCACTGTCTTAGAGGACAGTAAGGAGAGTGACAGTGAAAGTGAGCAACCAGCACTCAGGAGATCAAAAAGAGTGCCATGTTGGAGGTAGTCATCCCATGAATGGACATACTTTGCCGATAATGATGAAGGATGGGAAACTTGTGGTTTAAAAGACAAAAGTGAGATCCCAATTGAGCCTCTTCAAACTGAACTGTAACCTTAACTGGGTTCAAACTGCACTCTCATTGAAGTAGCTGAGTTGAGGAATTAATGATCATTTGAACTGAAAATTTGATGTGTAAATCATAAAAACACATTGTTTAAAAAGAATTAAGAAGATCACCCAGGCCCAAGGCAGCAGAAAGAGCATAAGGGTGTCATTTAGAAGAAGGTGGAGTAGTGCTAAGGAAGTCTCACGAAGATTTTGCACATAATTTCATTGCATGACATTTAAACCTTGTTTTGCTGTTTGCACAGGTAGAAATGTACAGAGAAAGTCTGTTTGCTGCTAATTTCTTCTCAGTGGTCTGATTCTATAGACGTTATGGAAACTAATTAAAACCCATGGATGTATATTAGGAGGAATGTTGCTTGTCACTATTGTAGTCTTAATCATTCTTTTTGTAGGATTTTCTTCACCCACACCTTCTATAGTAACTGAGCTTAAGCCTAGTGTTACCCCCTTGACCCTGAGTCCTAAAGATAATAGTTTGCATGCACTAAATTTTAAGCTTTAAACATAGGCGCATCTAGAGGAGATTATTCACCAAATGCTCAGTTTTAATTGCTTTATGAATATGTTGAAACTATGGATGCAAAGAACTATCATGTCTGTATGCAGTTACCTTTGTCAGCCTCAGAGAAAATTACCTATCACCATATTCCTCTTACATGTGGTGTTACGTATAATCTTCTGTTAAGTTTGTTTAAGTAACTGGACATTTCCAGTATTATTTTTTTTATTATGATTTCGTTTTTACTGAGATTCCTTTGTTGAAACATTTGAATTGTCACTTCCAATGCCAAGAAAATGGACACAGTTGGCAGTTTTCTTATACCAATCATGACACTGGACACAGTTTATGCATGTAGGAACAACTTGAAATGTTCATTAAAGTCAAGAAGAAATTTTTCAATAGATGACAGGAAGACATCCGTTGTTGAAAGGGGAAAAACAGGATGGGATGAGAGATATAAGGGACAATGGGATGAGGAGGAAGCAAAACATCGAGATTTAGGAGTTATGCCAGCACTACTTTTAGATTAGCAACACAAAGGGATATTATGTGTGAGTAGGAATGCATCTTCCCTTAACAAACTTTTCATGGGTAAGAGTGAGTGTCATCATGATTTCAAATATGGAGATATTTGGCTTGCATTCTTGTGAGGATGGAATCACATCACTGCTGGAGTTTATTTTGTTTGTGGGGTTCGTGCATATTTCAAATTGCCCAAAGGATGGTAGAGTACATGCTATTTGGGTGTGGTTTTCCCACAGATCTACAGTGTGGAACATCTGAATGATCCTGTATGGAAGAGGAAATCTAGAACTAAGGGCCATATGTACGAAAGAATACCCACAGAATGGCCCTAAGTGAGGTATTAGTGGTGCTGAAATTGTGAGAGGCCTTTTTTTCTGCAGTAATCCCAAATGTAGGGGGCAATCGTGAATGATCTCAGAATTAGAAAGTTGTCCACCATAGTGGATCAATTGTCCACAAATACATCAAGTTCTTTATTGGCTGTAGATACTGAAATGATAGCTATGAGATCCATGGTTTTGCAGAATCATCCTGTGTTAGACAGCCTTCTCCTGAAATAGAACGGAGTCTGAAGGATGTTAAAGGTCTAGCAATGCCGCACCTACATCACTGGCAAGATGGATGACTTGATGATATACATTAAGATCACTACAGAACTGAAAAGAGATCTACAGGAATTAGAAGCTGCAGGTGTTTGGGAAGCAATTGGAGATGAGTTTTCTATGTTATTGACATCTGTGCAATATGTCTGTTCATCATCTTCAAGGGATATAAATATTTAAAGGCAAGGAAGGAAAGACAACACTTGATGGGATTGACAAGAACTAGAAGGGATATGGAAATGTAAGAGGGCCAGTGTAGATTTTATGATGACCTGAAGTATCTGGAATATAGTAGATGAAAGTTATTAAAAACATCAATGCCTTGATTTGATCTCACCTGACATGGACTAACGTGTGATATTGTGATGGCTGACATATTCATCAGAGGGGAGACTGCAGTAGCACAATGAAGATTCCATCCTTTGCACATCATCATTATGCAAAGTAAGTACTTACATTTGACACATATTTACTGTGTGCCTTAATAATATTAACATAGTTGGATGTCAAAATGAATTAATATAACGTAATTACTGAAAAACTGAAGCTTTATAAAGGTGCATACTAATGTTATTTTGAATTTGCTTACATGCATTTATTTTTCATGGTTATATTTACACTATGTTACATTTAGTGAATTGAAATATATTTTTCTTCTTTACATTTTATTGTTTATTTTGAAAGTTAATGTGTGCATCAATAATCATGTATTCGAAATGCACATTAAGGCCCTTTTTATAACATTGGCGGTAAGTGCCGCTTACCGCCATGCTGACTGCTGCCAACATACCGCGACCACGGAGGTATACCGCTACGCGTATTAAGACCCGCTCATAGAAATCCGCCACTATACAGACACACACACAAGAACAAGTTCCGAATGGTTGATCCAAGTGATCAAGCAATAAGAGTCAGGGTCCAAGGAGTAAGTAACAGCCGAACATTTATTGATGTGTGCACCAGTGTGGTCAATATACAGGTCAAAGACCACATGTAAACCAGTAATCCAACACGAACAGCCCAGCCGACACGTGTTTCGTCTCCTAGACTTTCTCAAGACTGTAGAGTAAATATACAATATGTACAGATTGGTAACATAAAAACATGAACTACCTCCATATCAATGTATATTTTAAATTAAGGTGAAAGACTGAATCAAGTAGTCCAATGTAACCAAACAAACTGGCTTGTGAAAGTTTGAAGTGGTGCCAAGGTTAAGGGATGTGCACCGTGCGTATTTATTAGTGCATACCAGAAAAAATGTGCAATAGTTCAGAAACAGAAGAGAGTAAATTGTAGTGCTAATATACAGAAAGGGCCAAAGAACCAGCAAATCCTGTGATGTAAATGCACTAATATGGAAACGTGCAAGTGACCAAAGGCACAGAAAACCCATGTGAATAAAAACCTTCAAGAAAATGTATGTGCGAAAGTGAAAATATAGACCATACCAAAGTAAAGAAAAAGCTAAAAAACGAATAAACACGAAGTTGTATACCTTCAGAATGTAGGTGCGGAGAGTAGGAGTTTCATGGAAAGCGTGTAGGAATACCATCTCCAAATGAATTAATATAATCTAGTAGGATAGCGGAAATGGCAGGCCATGATAAGCCTGAAAAGGAAGAAGAAGCAACGAGACACTGTAAATGGTAAAAAACGCGACCCAAAATTAATGCCGAACTGTGTACACTGAGGCAGGACATGGAAGGGACAGTAGTGAACTGGTGCGGTAAAAAAAGGAAAGGCAAGCCATATTCTCAATGGATCAGTAGGGGGGGTAAAAACCTGGCGCGCAAAACGTCAGACTGCGGTAGTGAAAATGGGGTGAAAAAATGTGAAAAACGTGAAACTAGTCTGAGTACAAAACTGTCATTGGGTATCTGAAGCGACCAAATTAGGCAAGAAGGCTGAAAATAACGGCGCAAGACCGAGTACCAGGGCGAGCGTCCAAATCAATATGCACTAAATCAATGAGACGGTCTGTGAATATATAACCTGTTTCATATATCGTTGTAAAACAAAAGGCGATGGAAAAATTATTCCGTAAGAGTTAAAAACACCCGTCCATGATAATCACGGTGCTTGACAGGCAGCGCAAATATATTACCACACACAAAAATTGAGTAGCATATCGGCGTGTATACAAATAAATAAATCTCTCATAAGTCACTAATGCGGTGGGTGGGAAACCAAACGCACGAAAAGCAACAGTGTTCTTACCCGAGAAAAAATTGATCCGTGCCCCGCGGCGTCGGAAAGCAGAGTGAACGCCACTCACTCGAAAAATGCTTTTTGAAGTAGGTGCACGTAAACGATAAAGAAAATAAACAATTAGGAGAAGACACGGAGGGGAGTGGGGGCAATTTTTAAAAAGGTATCAGAAGACTGAAAAGTGCACAAGAAAACCATAACCAACTCGTATGTTGAGAAAAGAAAGATAGCGATCATGTATAAAACATAAGTGCACGTATGTTAACGTAAAACTATTGACCCAGAGGAGAAAGAAAGCGCCACAACTTCATATTGCATAAAAAGTACATGATTAATAAAGGTAGTAAATTACAAATACTGTATGGCACAATGGCGGTCATTCTGACCGCGGCGGGCGGCAGTCGCCGCCCGCCATGCGGTCACCGCCGAATGACCACCCCGCGGTCAAAAGACCGCGGCGGCCATTCCAACTTTCCCGCTGGGCCAGTGGCATGGGCAGTGCAGGGGCCTCAGGGGCCCCAAGACACCCGTTCCCGCCAGCCTGGTTCTGGTGGTGAAAACCGCCAGAAACAGGCTGGCGGGAAGGGGGTCGGAATCCCCATGGCGGCGCTGCTTTACCGCCGCGGTCAGAATAGCCCAGGAAGCACCGCCAGCCTGTTGGCGGTGCTTCCGCTGCCCTCCGTCCTGGCGGTCAGAGACTGCCAGGGTTGGAATGAGGGCCAATGTATGTTAAGTTATCAATGAAAGTTACATGATTGGTACGAACATTGGATTTACCACGTCACAATATGAGGAGAAAGCATACTAATGTGAATTGGCATTCATGTAACTCTTACAAGTAACAAAATAGATCGGCATATTATAGGAATGTATATAAGTCCTTGTCAATGTTGATACCTTCTTCAACTGCTCTGAGTCTAACAATCCAGCTACTTTCCGGTCGTCTTAGTAGGAGAGTTCTGTTACCACCCTTGGGTAGTGGATTCACCGCATCAATACCATGTGCATGGATGCCTAACACCTCCCGCTGTCCATAGTTAGTATTGTAGTGTACCACAAAGGGGTAATTAACATTTTTATTGCAGATGGCTCTGATGTGTTCCTGTAGTCTTTCCTTAAGCGGTAAAATGGTGCTTCCAAAATATATGCGATTACAGATACAGATTAAACAATAAACAACAAATTTGGTGTTGCAGTTAATGAACTTATTAATCCTATGAATAACCGGTGTGTTGTATTGGAAGTTCACCATTTTATCTTTAATGTAACCACACATGTTACAATGTCCACATTTAAATGAGCCCCGTGGTGGTGTGGGTAACCAGGTGTCTTTTGGGTCTGGAGGAAGAAAACTGAGACAGAGGTACTTGCGTAGGGCAGAAGGGAGACTCTTCTTGAGATGCCCATCTGCTAGTAGGAAGGACCAGTGTCTCTGGAAGATTTTGTATATGTGTGAACTAAGTGTGTTATAAGGAGTGATAAAAGACAGGGTTCTTGAAGACTTCTTCCTTGTAGATGTAACCAAAAGGTCAGATCTTTTGACATGGTTGATTCTCTTATTAGCTTGGAGCAGAATATTGGGGTGGTAGCCCCTAAGTGTGAAACGTGCATTCATTAGTTTCAATTCATCTAGAAAAACAGTGTCCTCACTGCAGTTCCTCCTGATCCTAGTAAGTTCCCCATACAGTATGGCGTTGATTTGAGAGATGGGATGTGCACTACTAGGATGTAGGACGGAGTTGCATGCTGTTGGTTTCCTATATAGCTTTGAGCAGATTTGGTTCCCCTTGATGTATAAAGTAAGATCTAGAAAATTGACTTGGGACATACTATGTTCTCCGGACAGAGTTATGTTGAAGGTGTTGGTATTGAGATGTTGTAAAAAGTGCCCAAGTAAATCAAGGCTGCCTGTCAATCGTCAATGTATCTGTCCCAATATAGAATGTGTTGGGTCAAATCTGGTGAGCACTCTCTTCATATATGTGTCAATTCTAAAAAGCCCATGTAAAGGTTGGCAAATGATGGGGAAAATTTTGCCCCGATAGCAACCCCTTGGATTTGTCTGAACCATGTTCCATTGTGGACAAAAATGTTATTGTCCAAAAACAATTTAATAAGATCCATGAGCATATTGGAGTGTTGAAGAAGAGAAGCATCCCTGATTGCCATTCAACACTTCTTACCAACAGACATTGGGAGGGGACCATGGGCTCACCTATGAGCCACATCCTGTGCCTCTGCAGTTGAGCCATCACATATGGAGTGCTGTTATTCCTCAAAATATAGGCATCATGCACAGACCCATGATACTTTGCATTGACATGGGAGATGTCTTGGTCCACCAAGCACACTATCTGCACATTCAGAGAGTGAAAGCTCTTTCGATTTCTGAACACCTGTTCATTTCTCCAGGGGGTGGGGGGCAAAGGCGATTTGTGTACCATCAATAGCACCAATGATGTTGGGGATATTTCCCATTGCATAAAAGTCAGCCTTCACTGTGGCCAAATCCTCCACCTGGGGGAAAACAATGCAGCTGCACATGTGTTTCATCATGGCAGACGACACTCTGGTCAGCACTTTGAGAACATAGGCTGTGACATCCCTGCTGCCATGGCCACTGTCGCTTGGAAGGACCCACTTGCCAAGAAATGGAGCACTGACAGGACCTGCACAACAGTGGGGATCCCAGTGGGGGGGCGGATAGCTGAGATCAGGCATAGCTCCAATTGGGCACACAGCTCATGGATTGTGGCCCTATCAAGTCTGCAGGTTAGGAAAATGTGCCTGTCCTCCATTGTCGCCAGGTCCACCAGGGGTCTGTACACAGGGGTATGTCTCCATCTCCTATTCATCCTCACCGGTTGAACTCTAGAGTGAAAAACGGTGAGCAGATGGTCATATTCAAACATCTCAGATTAATATGCCTTGCATTTTATTTTACAGAAACAGTATGTGAACGTGTAGGTTCATTGATGTGCCTATGTCTGCTGTGACGCAGTTAGGTGCCATGGCCTGTTCCCCCCTGAAATGTCGGCTGCCTGACCTGTGAGGAGGGACAAGTGGAAATGAGGTAATTTTGTTGACGTTGTGCACCATTGCGGGAGGAGGTCGACGACCGCCGTGCAACACATCATTGGTTATAATTGTGGCTTAAGGTTGCAGGAGCCAATGGTGATGTACGCCGGCAGTGACGGTACGCACCGCCGCGGACGTGACCACCATTTTCTATCTCTTCACTCACTTGCTACCTGACCTTCAACAGGAGAGGACCTACACTGCAAGTGCTACTGTGACCTGTGTCTGGAAGCAACCATGGCTCGAGAGTCTGGGGAAATGGCCCCTGCCTTCACTTCCGAGGAGTTGGAGAGACTAGTGGATGGGATCCTACCCCAGTACCCTTTACTTTATGGTCCACCAGACAAACAGGTGACTACACTGTGAGCATGATGCATGGGGCATGAATGTATGGAGCGCTGTGTGTTTAAGCCTCTGTAGGGGGTGGGGGCTGAGGGGTCCTGGCCAGAGTGCTGCATGTTTGTTGGACAATGTCTCTGTGTAAGGGGATGGGAGGGATATGGTGGGCCATGAGTGTCACAGTCCGGACGGTATGACTAATACCTTTTCTTATGTATCTTTTTCTGCAGGTCAGCTCCCGTCAGAAAAAGGGTATTTGGCGGACCCTGGGGGTCTTTGACAGGCGGAGCACCCACTGTCCCAAACGGTGGGAGGAGCTGCGCTGCTGGGCAAGGAAGATGGCAGAGGCCCAGCTGGGGATGCCCTCCCAATGAGGAAGGGGTGCCCGTTGTACCCTGACCCCCCTGATGTTCCACATCTTGGCGGTGGCCTATCTGGAGTTGGATGAGCGCTTGAAGGTATCACAGCAGCCACAAGGGGGTGAGTACAGATTCAGAATCATGAAGTTGCATGCGTTGAGGTGTCACCTGGGTGGGGGATGTGGGTCTGTGGGTGCCCCTAGGCCAGGACGAACATGGCAGGGTAGGTTCCATGATGGGCAGGCTCAGATGCATTCCAACCCCATTAATGCTAGTGGGCATCTACTCCTGTGGGGTTCAGGTGTGCAGCTAATGGCATAAGGCATTGTACCCCATGGCCTGGTGACTAACATTGTAACTGGTATTGCATGGCCTAGTGCATAGGGCTGTTGCCTGTGAGTTGTGTACGCCAACAGTGGTGTTGTTGCTGGCATTGACCAAGTGTATCCTCTGTCTCTTCCCCACCCTTTATGTTTTGTCGCCCACTCCTTGTGTGCATTAGCATCATCTGGTGGAGGAGCAGAGGCACCAGCGACAGAGGGAGCTGCATCTCACATGGGCCTGGAGGCAGAATCCACAGACGGTGAGGTCACCAGTGGGATGGAGGGCGAGGGGAGCACCACGACGGAGACAGGAGGAGACAGTTCTGACAGCGACACCTCCTCTGATGGAAGCTCTCTGGTGGTGGCGGACACCTCTGTGCCCACCCCAACTACAGGTCCCTCAGTGAGTTTCCCTTGCCCGCTCACCCAGGAGGGTGGACATCTCCTTTGCCCCAGGCACCTCAGGCCCTGCCCCAGTCAGCCCTGCTGCCCTCAGTGAGGAGGCTATTGACCTCCTGAGATCCCTCTCTGTTGGGCAGTGAACCATACTGAATGCCATCCAGGGTCTAGCAGGGCATTACAATAAACAAATGCATTCCTTGAGGGCATTCACTCTGGCATGGTGGCCCAACACAGATCATTCCAGGCTCTGGCCAACTCACTGATGGCAGGCATTGTCCCTGTCTCTAGCCTCCCACCTCCTTCACTTCGGGCCAGGGTGGGCAGAACTCAGGCCAGCACCTCAGCCACCTAGTCCACGGCCACTGTAGTTTCTGCAGCTACTACATGTGTGAGAGGCTTCACACTTCCAGTGTGCCTGCACCACCTGCTAAGGGCAAGAAGGGGCCAACAGCTAGCAAGGGCAGGAAGGGAACAGCAGCCAGCAAGGGGAAGGAGGCACCACCAGCCAGCAAGGGCAAGTAGGCACCACCAGCCAGCAAGGAGGCACCACCAGCTAGCGAGAGCAATGAGGCACCACCAGCTGGCAGCAGCAAGGAGGCACCGCCAGCTAGCAAGGGCAGGAAGGGAACACCAGCTGGCAGAAGCAGGGAGGAACCACCATCTGCTGAGGGCAAGAAGGGGACAACAGCTGCCAAGGCCAATGTAAAAGGAACAGACGCGGCAGGCAGGATGCATCTGGTGCCTGGGGCTGAAGCAGCATCTGGGCAAACAACACCAGCCATGGCACTTCAGCCATCCAAGGCTGCAGGGGAAGGGCTGGAGCCTCCCCCCACCACTGACAGCACCACCACCTGCACTGCGGCCAGCATCGCCATCTGCAGCGCCACCTGCACCACTGCCAGCAGCAGCAGCCCCAGTAGGCAGTCGTCCGAGGCTGCAGGGAAGGGCTGGAGCCTCCCCCCACCACTAACAGCACCTCCACCAGCCCCCAACTGCCATCCACTGAGCAACCATCACCGCCGGCAAGCAGTGTGTAGTTGTGACTACATGGGCTATAGTGTGTCCTGGCCCCTGTAACAACTTTAGGTGTGACACCCAGGTGAGAGACTGTGACCTTGCACCATCCAGGATCTGCATCACTGGGCGCAAGGCCCCCTCCAGAACCAGTGGAAGAAGGCATCCACTCACCCCCTCCTTGCCAGGATGAAGCACACTGGGCACAGGGCCCCCTCCAGAACCAGTGGAAGAAGGCATCCACTCACCCCCTCCTTTCCAGGATGAAGCACACTGGGCACACGGCCCCCTCCAGAACCAGTGGAAGAAGGCATCCACAAGAGAGACTCTGGCTTTGCACTCCCCAGGACCAAACCGTGGGCAAATCACCCATTAGAGAGATTGTGGCTTTGCACTCCCCAGGACCAAACCGTGGGCAAACCACCCACTAGAGAGACTGTGGCTTTGCACTCCACAGGACCAAGCAGTGGGCAGCCACCGACTAGAGAGACTGTGGCTTTGCACTCCCCAGGACATCGCACAGGGCATATAGCCCCCTCCAGGACCAGTGGCATTGTACCATCTTCCGGCTGAGGTGACCCCCTATTCCCCGTCCCCCTGAAGTGCCTGTGTGTTTTTGACCTGATGCCCCTGCAGTGTTCTCTCCGTATTGTGGCAAGAGTCAAGTGTGGCCTTGGCCTATGTGTTATGGCTCTGTGGGCCATGGACATTGTGGAGTGGGCATTGTCCCTCCATTTGTATATATTGTACATACTGTTTTATGCTTTAAGGACGTATGTATCTAAATTTTTAATATTACACTCACTGTAATCAATTCCTTTTGTCCTTGGGGTATTCCTGAGGGTTACCGGGTGGATATGTAATGTTGCTTCATCTGTTTGTGTGTATGGTGTTGGAGATGGGGGTGGGGGTGTTGCGTGTTGTGTGTGTGTGTGTCACTCTCTTTTTCCTCCCCCCCTCCCTTGTGTGCTAGGTGCGGTACTCACCGTGGTCGTCTTCGCCGCCGTTCGTGTTCCTGGTGTAGGAAGAGGTAGACCAGCATTGGAAATATGTGCAGTTCGGGCTCTATGGCGTCGTGGTTCTTCCTTGAGTGTCGAGAGATCAGTTGTTTCCCTTCAGTGTACTGTTTCCGCCGTGCTTTTGATTGCATTGGTACTGCCCTGGAAAAGGTGGCGGATTGGCCTGTCATAAAACAGTGGGCGGTACATTGTCTTCCGCCTGGCTGTTGGCGGTTACCGCTGCGGTGCTTGTTGCTACCGCTGTGGCGGTCAGAGTGTTAAAGTGGCTGTCTGTGTTGGCAGATTCAGCCGTGGTAATAGTTCCATTTTTTTTACCTCCGGCCTGTTGGCGGTATTACCACTGCTTTATAACCGACCGCCAGGGTTGTAATGAGGGCCTAAATGTTTAGTTAAAGTCAGGATAACTTAACTGACAAAAGGCCTTGATTTTGAAATGCGTTTTTCTTGGACAGTGCATTCTCTTTCTCTTTCTCTTTGCTGGTGTTTTTCAAGGCTCCGAAGCTAGAGAAACTATGTATTAGTTGCTGATATTAAGGTCTGAGAGTAGAAATCTTGGTAAGAGACGGGAAGAACTAAAGAGTAGCTCAGTGAAGTATGTTATTCATCGCGTACCCGAAGTGGGTGCACCTAAATAACAGTGTACCAATTGCTAAGACAGTGTATTTTTCAATTCACCTCTTTAATCCGCCGCCGGACACTCCCTGCTCTTTCTCTCACCATTGCAGGTTCCTCCTTTCTCCCTTTATGATGGTTTCTCCATCTTTTTCTTCCTCCCTCTGTCCACTTCATTTATTTTTTCCTCTCTCAGTCTGTGTGAATGTCTGGTGTGGATCCCCCCCAAAAAAAGCTGGTGGAATCACCGGCTCAAACTAAGCACTTGACCAGTATATTGGTGGCAGGACTGAACTATTGTTCATAAGATAGCACCTGGCCTGACCATTTTCACCTTTACATTGTCACTATATGCTGCTGAGCAGCGTTCTTTGTCCACAGCCACATGTAGTGGAAAGGCTAACCCTGTGTAAGGGCAGCCATGAGCTGGCAACTACACTGACTCCCTTTACTTTTATAACTGTGTTAGTGGGTAAACTGGTCCTCTTTACCTTAATAAAGGTGGTAGTAGGCAAGGTCATTTTTATTTTCATAATGGTGTAGTAAGTGAGTTGAACTTCTTTACCTTCATAAAGGTACTAGTGCGTGAGCTGATTCTGTTTATCTTCTTAAAGTTGCTTCTTTCTCCTTATGAAGATGCTAGTGGATGATCTGATTATATTTATCCTTACAAGGTTGCTTCTTTCCATCATAAAGATGCCAGTGTGCAGCTGAACTTTTCTCCCTTTTCAAAGGTGCTAGGGGGTGAGCTCAAACTCAGTACCTTTGTATAGGTATCAGTGGTTGATGTGACCTTCCTTTTTATACCTTACTTCAGGTAGCACTACCTGAGTTGTGTTTATTTCCCTTTACGCAGATTGTGGGGCTCAGTGACCAAAGGAACCTGCAAATTTCCTATTCATACTTCCTCCTCCAGGTAACCCTCTGTTGAATCACCTCAAAAAATCACAGTTTTCCATTGACACACACACTCTCTAATAGTCCTCCTATTCACACTCTCTAATACTCCTCCTATGAGCTGCAGCTCAGCACACTCTTTTCTTTCATTCAGGTAATGTGCACGGAGTCTGCAGACAGCTTTGTATGCCAAAGGAGAAAATAATTATCTCATCCCATTTACATGACAGGCAGGAATGTGAAGTGAGAGCCAATGCAGATCAACACCCGCAGACACTTAAGCACTGTTCCATTTTTAATGGGTGGTTGGAGCAGCAAGCACAATATCTAGATATAAGAGAATTATACACTCTGCTATTTCTTTCTATTTGCTTAAAGTTATCGGTCCGTGGTCCACAATACGAGGTCATATTTCAGAATCATTTCTTTAACCATGCAGGGGTGATATTTCAGAGACCATAAAGTTGAAGAAAATCCATGAGTATTTGATCTGGTATGCACACCATTCAATTACGAACGTGCTGAACAATGTCATGGTGCAGTATTGTCCGAGGGCTATCAAAAGAAGGGCAGGTTATTATGAATATAACATTTCAGCTACAAGCACAATTAGCTGAAAATGTTGTGCTGGGTCTGCTGATTGGAACAGTTTTTTTCCAAGAACGGAGGAGCGCTTTGAAGCTGTCTTAAATTGTCTTAGCTCTTTACATAATCTGTAATATTGAAATATGATTTGTGTCCTCCTTTCTTTTCATTTGAAAACAAGCACTTCCTGCCTGGTGCCGAGATCAGGGAACAATGCAGCAGGGTAGCTCAGATCCATTTTGGAGGGGGTATCTTTAATGAAGAGACTGCAAGAAACTAATACAACTAGCAAAATATAACAGAACACAACACCTCACCTGACCTAGCTAACCTTTAGAGGGACAGAACTATCTGTCCTGAGCTCACAGATTAACCGTAGACACCGGGTTATCTATCCTTAATGCAGATACAGAGTTTCACATCCATACCTTTGCTGTCTACCAGGAATGGTCAGGCTGCACTATTTGTACTTAATTCACATATGTTATCTTGCTCCTAATAACACAGGCAGCCTTAAATAAATGGTCCATAACATACAGACTGCACACCTACCCTAAACTTACATATGGAGGACCCTGGTTATTTCCAACTCTTGACGATCTACGTCATGCTATCACCAATTTGGATCAAACACAAGCATTTTGAAGATCACTCCATACACAAGACCCCACTGTCACTCCTCCTCTTTCTCTCGGTTTCTCTCTTCACAAATCTCTGATTAATCTTTCTTGACTCATTTAAGTGTCATAAGGCGGGTTTACAGAGACTTAGTGAACTACGCCAGAAACCCACAAAACCACAACACTTCATCTATCAGTTCCCTCTGGCTTTATGCATTCCAGCAGAAACCAAGGCCCTGAGTAGCTCAACACAAAATGGCACTGACTAAAAAGCCATTAACTCATATAAGGACAGGTTCACATTATTACAGTGATCAGTGATTGCTCTAATAGTAAATGAAGCGAATGGGCTCGTCTGAGCTTTGTTTCTTTCGGCACCAGTACACTGCTACACCTCACAGCTCAGAAAACTACCTCCAACAATTCTGTGCTAGTTAAGATGTTCTGGGAAATTAGGACCGATACAGGTAATCAAATGCTTCTCTCTACCTTGTAGTGGAGCAGTATCTACTTTTTAGGAGCAGTAAATGTTGTCACATTTGCCATTGTCAGGCAGAATGTCTATACAAATGGCCAAATGTCACCAGTAAGTGTATAGCTTCCAAATTCCCGCTATCACACCACTTTCTAGTACACACAAGCTTTGACATATGGATCCCTTTCACCTCCCCTCTCTTTCTTAAACAATTCACAGTAGACTATTTTAAAAATGATCAAAACAGTGAAAAAACTGATTCCTTACAGTTGAAAATGTATATTATAGAGATGTTCTATTTAATTTCAGCTTAGGGGGGTATGTGTGGAAGAGCAGCAGACTTAAGCATAACCTGATTTAGCTAAAGAATTAAACCTAGGTAAAATGCTAAAACCTAAAGGTGAGTGTCACCTTGTTACATCCTGCAGTTTTCAGAAGGATAGTGCAGTTTTTCATTATTACTTTTTTAACTGTGAATCATTGCAAATTCAATTACTCACATTAGTTCTATATGATTGTATGTGTTGTTAAACCAAGGTATAGAGAAATAAAAATTGCACATAAAAAGATCTTGACATATCTTGATATAAATGTGGCTTTGCTAACATCCTGTTAATGTTAAGCTGAAATATCACTTTACAGAAATTATGCTGCAGTGGGAGGGTTGTGACTGCAGCGGGTTGCCCTCTTGACTTAAAAAAACAAGCAAGCACAGCAGGTGCTCTTATGGGCCATCATTTCTCCCATGGCTGCCAGTTTTGAAAGGAACATGACATTTCAGGGCAATTAACTAGTATCAGACTGTACAGAGTAATGTTCTAAAAGGTGCAAAAAAACTAATTAAAAGGATCAGCCAGAAAGGGTCGAAGTTATTTTAGCTCAATTAATCTGGACTTCCCAATCTTCCACCTCGCGAGGCAGCATCAGCCGCGAGTAAATGGGACCAATTGATTTTAAAATTCACCCTAATGATTCATGACTGCCTTTGTTCTACCCTTGTATTCTTCTTGAGGCTACAGGTTTGATCTTAGTGTCTTCCCTACCAAAGGCTTTTTTCACAATTCTTACTACATGCTGTGTCAAGCATTAGAAAGGTCTGGCCTTGATAAGCTGTGCGATGATTAAATTGCAAAACGGCAAGAATATTCCATAAAAATAAAAAGAAGGAAACATGTCACCACATAAACATGGTAGCCATATTCTGCAATCAAAAGTTTCGATTTTAATATTAATGAATCACTGCATATAATTTTAGCTGAACAGTATGAGTAATTCCTAGTAGGCTGGTGTACTTAGAACAGTTAGAGAAACCCTTTTCAATTTCAGTGAACCTCACAAGAAAATATGATTCTAATCAGCGCAGAGCAAGGTATCATTGGCTTTGAATTCCGGTAACCTGAATATGTTGTTTAAACATACAAACATGATTACAAAGAATAACAAGCATTTACAATGCAATGGGTCTCGCGTTTGCTCGAGTTAGAGCTTTCAGCGTTGTCAATTTCTAACTAGTCTTTTCTTGCCACATAAATTGAAAATGAAAAGTAAAATATATGACATAAGCGAGTCAATTCAAAGCACCACAGACGTCTTGAGTGTGAGTGCGAGAGTTATTGTCTCCCTGCATGAATGTCTGGAAAGGAGCGCGGCTGGGATGACAGACAAACCAAAACCGAAGGAGGGGCCATCACAGCCTGTAACAAGAGGAAGTGTGACATAGTGTGATGGCCAACAAAAGTTTTCACTTAATGAAATCACCGGGGAGGGAAGTCAGCACACAAAGGAGAGACATTTCACAAAATGCACAAATAAAAATTAAGCACTAAAGGCAAGCACAACAAAGAATGAATAGCAAGAGTGGGCCTGGTTAAAAGCCCACAGAGACATTACAACAGGCTAGAGCGCTTGCGCGCTCGACCCTAAAAAGGAATACAAAAAGCACTATCAAAGTATTGATCCATCAGGCATGCACTGAAGGGCACCTCATTTTAGAATTATGTGTACATATGATCAAGAGAAATGGCGTCACTCACAGTGCAAGAGTGCCAGTGGGGAACATGGGCTGATCCATTGTCCCATGCCGCATGTTATGATGGGTGGAAGCAAAATGTGATGGACACTTGAACAGACCAGTGGCTAAAGAGAGCTGCTCCTTTGTGTACCTTTATGTGTGTATATTTTTACTTTTGCTTTGTTATTAAATCAGGCTGCATGACAGCTGAAGTTGCCTCTAGACTGGGCTTAAATAAGGATCTATTAAATTGTAGGGAATTTTGGACAGATCACCACATAGTTGGAATTTGTAAGGAGCCAACGATTTACTTAAGTACTTACCTAGAGAATCCATTTTCTAAAATGTTCCATGTTCATTATATGTTTGGTGCATTGCTCACTTTACCTATGTAAGCAAAAACACATTAGACTCATCTATGTTAAGATATTTCTGGCTTCCGTTTAGACCACTGCAACACCCCAGCAACTCTTGCACTAGCAGGGCAGGCACAGGTTACTATCTAACTCTGTATGTAACCTGTCTGCAGATTAAGCTGCTCTCCCATACATTTCAGTGATCATGCACAGCTCGGTAGTGTCCAGCACTGGTTGTGGTTAATGCTAGAGTAAAACCCCATAGTAAACTATAAAAAACAGGAAGAAAAAGCATGGGGCAATTATACACTAGGTATCAAACGGTTCATTTTAATTTTCATATTTACTGAATGCAAAGCTGATTAGTGAGACAATTGAAGACTCATGGCCACCCTGTAACCCTAGGAACCAAGGGGTCATCAATGTGAGAAAGGACACGGTAGTTCATTGGGAAATGGTTTTGAAGCAAGCCAACATTAACAGAACATATACATTGTTGCCCAAAATAATTAATCATACACAAACGTATACCACTCCAACACCCAAATAGTAAATCATCAACGAATCATTTGAAGTGAAATAACCATGTTTTAACTGAGAAGGGTGCTAGAAGTGAATAGGTGGCAGGGTAGTGTTCGGATGATGTTCATGTTTTTCAGTTTTAGACTCCATTCATGAAACCCCTCAATAGAGTAGGTCGCAAGAAAATGTACAAATAATAGCCACTTGTGATCCCCTCCGAATAATTCAGCAACCATTGAATTTTAACTCCCACGCTGCCTCTGTTCTCTTACTGTTTTGGACTCGTGTCACTGGAGCACTGAGTCGCCATCTATTCACTTCTAGCAGCCTTCTCAGTTAAAAATATGAAGTTATGTAACTTCAAAGTATACATTGAGGATCTACTATTTGGGTATTTGTGTGTTACATGCTTTTGTGTATGATCAAATCTTTAGGACAACATTTTTATGTTCTCTCACTGTTGGCGTACTTTAAAAATGATCCCAAAGCAACCATTGTTTCCCTTGTCACAGTGAGATATAGCGGTTGTATAAAAGACTATAAAAAGGTAATTATAACATTTGCATGGTGCAAGCCTAAATGAACGCTGACAGGTGACTTCAAAACAGAGAGCTTGGGGTAGATAGTAAGTTACAGTGTGGAGTGGTTTGAATGATGTGAACAGGATACAAAAGAGCAATATGTGACGGGGAATGACAGTGTGGTGGCAGGAGAAGAGAGGAGATGGATGAACAATGAAACACTCAATAAAATAAGGAGAAAAGCAATAGGTGATTGTTGAATATAGTTAAATTATAATAGGCCACAGTAAATGGTCAATAAATGTAATACAGCATTGATAGGAATAAGTAATTTTTTCACAGCTCCTTGAAAGTGAGTAGAACACGAAAATGGTGTTGTTACATTGGTAGGGCGAAGAGTGTTCAAATTTGAGATATATTCAAAGAGAATACCAGAGACATTTTTTTACATTTCCTGTAACATGGATATAGCCGCATAAAATCCTTGCTGTTTGTTGAAAGGATCCTTTAGAAATAAAGAGTTTGGAGGCAGGGTCTACGCTTTGATCAACTTTATAACCTTGAGGAAAACAGACTGAAAAACAGACTCACAAAAAGTATCAAGGAGGAGTCAGTGTGGGTAGATAAGCACAGGTAAGACGAGGTGAAATGTCCTTGTGCTTGTAGTGAGGCAGACAATTTTGTAGAGCTAGAATCATGATAGAGCGTTGATAAGCTATGAGATGCATGAGTTTCCCAAGCAAGTTGTGACTTTCATGACCTGGACAATACGTTTGCACTGCTGATGTTTCTCTGGAGCCATAGTTGAGGTACTGCCAATAGTGATGTCTTGGTTTTTGTAAACGTGCCTGAGTCATTATTGTCCACTTCGATGATATACATGCTTATGCGAAATGAGAGCAGAATCTAACCAATACAATTAAAATATAATTTAAAAATATAAAAACTTGCACCATAAACACCTGGGAACACATTATTGGCTGAGCAGAAGACAGTCACAAGAAAAGGTAGCTAATGCTACAAGTGATTATAAATAATAGCCCCATTCACAAAGCAATTTATCTAACTAACTTGCACAAAAGACTGGATGTGTAAGTGTAAGTTCATCTATCCATAGGATGATATTCTTAAAGCATAGTAGGGAGGAGCTATGTGTATAAGGCACAACTAAATATTGGAGGAATGCATATATTTCACGAGGAAAGAAAATTAAAATAACTAGCTACCTACAATGTAAGTCTGATGTTTTTAGGACAATGAAGTCCTAGGGCAGGAATTGTGTTTTAGAAGTAAATAAGGAGAACTCGGAAGTGGATTTTGCATTAAAGGACAATAACATACCTCTAGAACATGATTAGGTGAAAGCTAGAAAATAGTTGTACAATTACATATCTTTCTGGAGTAAATCTAAAATATGATCTGGATTATTTATTCAACGTTAAAACAAGCAAGCTAGTTCAAACTTACTGTTAGTCAGAACTATGGAACAACTATTTAGACTTGTGTTTTAGCCCTGCAGGTGAAAAGATGGACCTAATTACTATAATACATGTACAAATTTGGACAGTAAAAGTAGGGTGACGTGACAAATCTGAATACATATAACATAATCAGATAAGATAAGCATAAATCAAACAATCCTGCTTTGTTCGTTAATTGACCAGGGCCAGAGGATCAGCAGAGGTCAGATGTAGTATTTATAATTCAAATGGGATGAAAAACGAGATCCTCTTATCATAACTTTGCAGTTTACTTGATATTAATTGACTATGTTGAAGCCTTCGATATCCAACCGCATGACACAATAATGAGTTAACAAGCGTGGGGGCTAGTGGGGAACACTTTGGGATTGATAAAATCTGGGGAAAAGATCACTGTCAAAAGTTAATGAGGAAGAGGGTAACCTCAGTCAGAGAGAAATTTACAGATGTATTATTCTATACATCACTAAACTGTCCAGTTTACGGTTGTAAAATATTCTAGGAAAAGAAATAAAGTTTACAGAGAAACCTCCACACAGATATATAGACCAGACAGCCTGGCTATTGTAAATGATGTAAAATGTAATTAAGGTAAATATATTATGGATTTACTATTTAGAAATGTAAATACAAAATGAAAAGAGATTAATTCATTCTAGGTGTTCTCAGATGAAACTGGCCGCAAGAGTGGGATTCAAAGGCTGCGCTATTTTTTGAATACCATCCTCATATTGTAATGATTCGGCATGCTTTGTGAGCTAGCCTTAGCAATTCAAGTGAAGGTTTGGAAACTCATATTAATGGTGCATTAAAGTCCTATTCTTGCATTCCTATTGGGTGCAGGTTGTATGCTTTAGAAGCAATTCTGAAGGGTTTAGGAAAGAACGTAATATTGTTAATATAAGTAAGATACCGTATATTGGAAGAATTCAAGCATGGCATGTGATTTGATTACTGGAAGTATCGGCCTTACTCTCGCATCAGCCTAACTATCTATGATTGGGGGTACTTTATTCGTTGTATCGTAAGCAGAAGTACCAACGTAATACTTCCAGTTCACCTTGCCTTATAAAGAATACATTTCTAATACTCGGTTCAGTTCCTTACACCAGCTTTGGGCGCTACACTAACGCACCTATGCTAATCCAGAGAATATACTAAACACTAACAGAGTGCTGAAGAGTTTAAGAGATAAGGACAATACGCCATTTGTGTCTTCAGAAAATGCACACGGATTATGAAGAAAAATAAGCCAAAGGGGCATATTTTAAAACCAGAAACAATAAAATTCATGTTAAATGTTTTAAACACTTTCTTTAACAGCCGGAGTGTAATGAACTGCTCAAACTACTTGAATATAGGGCGAGGTTTGCAGAATATCATTACATGAAGTCTTCAAGCTAAAAGTTGATGAAGTAAAGGACACTTTAGTACATTAGTGCTTTGTGCACCACGACAGGGAGTTGGACATGAAGATCCACAGTGTCCCTTCCCGCTACAAGTCTATGATTTTGTGATGGAAAATCTTCTGCTCGCATGAAAGAATGATAACATTCTAATATGAATAGACAGTAGCATAACCGAGGTAAATGGCAGAGGAAATGAATGGTTGCGAAATACATCTCATGTATTTCATAATTGAAGTATTTAGCTTCTTTTATCTATTATATCCTATGTCTGTCTTTAGAAGCAAAAGAGAGACTGCATTTAAACTACTGTACAAAGGAGAGACCCTATAATTTAGTTATACAATGAAAAAGAACACGTTCTTCTTTTATAAAAAAAACATCGCCTATTGTGTAAGACAATAATATTGTAGAAATTGCTTCAAAATGAAAGATTTGAGGAGCATGTAGCACTACAAAATGGATTCCATGGCATGTTTACTACATTGCGTATACTCAAGCTTTCATTTATTTATGAATGCTTTCATTTTGTAATAGATTTTTTGTGATAGAGTGCAATACAATTAAACACCAATGTGGACACTGAATACTAATGCTAATCAAATTAAACACTGTTAAAGATTTTCAAAGTTTATGGGTAACTTGGTCTTCCCTCTGTCCTATCTTGTTCGGCCTAATTGTAGTAGTCAGGTCCTCTCTTGTGATGGTTCATTGCGTCGAGGTACCTTGTTCCTACTATGACTTTCTCCTTAAGCACAATCAGCATTAGCATATGTACTGTCCTCCTGTGTGTCTTTTCAGCACTACGAGTTATTCTGTGCACCTACACACCAGAGCTGAGCACCTACATCACACTATTCTCAATAGTGCATCCCTTCTTACTCTGTTTTACTAGCGGTTTGGTGGCTAGATTACGGTTGGTGTTTGTGTGGTCAGTGAATAGCTGTGCATAGCTGTGCATGGGGCCACAAAATAATGAGTGTTTTGGGGAACAGGTCTTCTTTCCAGAAGAGATTACTTTCTCCCCATTCTCTTATGGTTGTTAAAAGGAGTTCCATGTTCTATTTTATTGATTTAGGCAAATCCAACATAGCTGTATGTACTTATTGGGGGTGCCATGCGAAGGTGGTGTATAAGCAATCCTCAAGTTGTGCTTCATTGCAAAAAAAACTATTCAGCCTGCTCCTTTCAGCCATCTGGTTCTTCACTTCAGAGTATTCCATGAAGCTGAATTGCTGTGTGTTCCATTACTGCATTGCTATATGTTGCATTCATGCAATATTCTGTCTTACATTTTCAGCATCTCATGGCTGCAGTTTGTTATGTTCCTGAGTAGGCTGCTAATGCAGTTACCTCAATACTGTAGCTTTAGCCCACAATGAAGATATGACTGCAAATACTGGCCCTGCAATAAGGATGTACACACAGATAGTTTCATAAACTTGGGGTAATTACTCTTCCTAAGGCTACTTGATACTACTTTTTAGAGGCCACACACTTATAAGTGGTGTGACTGTTGGTACAGATAATGGGGATTTGCCTGCGTTTGCCCTTACTTTAACACAGTTAAGGATTTAAGAGCTTCACCTCTTTTATGAGTAAATTCTATATCTTTAGGTCAATGATGATGCTTGCTGCTCCCTCTCATGGCACTGTGTGTTCCCTGAACTAGGTCTAAGGCCAACCATCACCAATAGCAAGGATGGATAGGCTGGTTGTTGGGATAGAAAAGTCCTTTGCATGGTGATGGGCGTGTACCCCTGCCTTAAGTGCCCCAGCTATATTGGTATCTGGATCACTGCTGTGTATTTTATGGTGTTCTAAGCAAACAAGGATCATGCATGTATACCATGACATAGTCCTGACTCACAGATTGCAGTCTTGTTGGATCGGCAGGGATGGCCAATGTGCCAATATGCTACCCTCATACCGGTAAAAGGCTACTGTCTTTGCCAGGGGCTAGTAGCATGAACACTGTGGTGGCAGCATACCTTGTAGTGATCAGTAGAAGTGAACAGGTCTTTTTGCATGTGCCACTGGAGTGAGGCCTGCAGGCTTAAGGGCTCACTTATATTAGTATGTAACGCTTTGCAACATGAGTGCATTGTATGCATGTGCTGGGTGTATGCGTGCCTGTGAAGGGTACAGTAAATGGGATACTCTGGGTTCCTTTTTGGAGTCCCAGGGCTGACTGGAGGAGCATGAGAAGGTAGAGGAATACCATCAGACACATTTGCATAGTACTGCATTCCTGTAAGCTGAGGGAGACACACACTGGGAGGAGAAGAGCCAGGCTTTTCCGTGCACATCAAAAGGTCTCTTAGATTCAGGGAGAGGTGACTGGAAAGGGGCCTGGGCACATCTCAGTAAGGAGGTGCTACCAATAGGAGAATCATAGTAGTTTCAAACGTAGTACTGGGGGTAACCTTTCGATTCACATATGACTGACAACAAAAGTGCAAACCTCTAGTCTATCTCATGGCCTTTGTTATTGGGCTATCAGATTTGGAGCCACTCCTGCTGTGTCAGACTGTTTTCTGGAGGAAAGGGCACTTCAAAAGGAAGCAGACCTCCAACACAAACTTTAAAGATTCCTATCCTAAATGACATTTGGTACCTGGAAATAGACTATAAGAAGGGGAGTCCAAGTCCCCCCAAATTTTCAACTATCAGGCAGCCATTTGGTCTGTGCAAGGGAGAGAAACTCTGCAAGACTTCTGCCTGTGACCAGGGCTGGGGTCTCCCCCAGTGGCTGACCCTGCAGAGCCGCGAGTGCTTCTCACCAAAAGCAGCAGCTGCTGCTGCTACCCACAGAGATGTGGTCATGCAATTCTTGCAGGAATGAGTAAGACTGATCACTGGGCTGGAAGGCACCAGGGGAACTTGTTCTGCCACATAGCGCTTCAGTTGCTCGAACACTCAGGGATGCCTGAGACTCAGACTACTAATTGGGCTAAACCTGAATGTCACCTAGAATCACCTGGGAATGACCACTACTGCTAGTGAGAGGGAAGTAGGACTCTGGGACCTATCTATTGAACACTAGAACACTGACCTCAAGGGGCTGTGTGTATGGTTTCTGTATTCTTTATTTCAATAAATACTCCTATTTTCATAAAAGCAAGTATTTGACTGGACAATTGTATATTGCTGCTATTGGATGTATTTTGAGTTTTAAGCCTGTGTGAACCCTCCGGTATCTACATCCCCTCCAACCCCAGAGAAGGCTTGGACTGCTCTGCCCACGCTACCACTAAGAGTCAATTGCTGAAGGGGAACTTGGTCCAGTTGCTCTGGACCCATAGCAGGTCGGGCCCCTTGACACTGGAAGTAAAGGGCTTCACTTCAACCCCCACTGTTAGGCTCAGTAGGTTTTTCTTGTCCCTTGGCTCTCTGAAAGGGGTTGTGACACTGGTGGATCTTTACTTAAGATTTCTACAATCATAGAGCTTTAATGCGCTTTCCCTACATAAGGACAGAACAAGAAACTCAATGTAGCATACCATTAAATGATACAAAAAGAAGGCAATTTTAATTTTGTTCATAACATATTTTTATACGGCATATATAGAGTAGACTCACTGACCCAGTAGGAGGTCATGTAGGGATTGATGTGTGCAGGACAACCACCAAATACCAGCAGGTGCCTCATCGGCAATTCCAGCATTTGGTTTATGCAAGCAGAGCCTCAGTTGCATTTGCTGTCAGAAACCATTAGCCGATGGCTGATCTATCAAATGGCAGCTAGTTTTAATGCATTTTAGGCCTCCCCCATTTGGGACATAGCAGTCACACCTCATTATCTTTGCAGGACTGTGGCCAACAACCAAGCGGCTTGAAATACAATAGATTCCACTAAAGCATTCTCCCACACCCAGGCTTCATCTTTCTTTGAATATCAGCTTTGACACTTTTTTCTGTTTGTGAAGAGGGGGCCTTCTAATCAAATTTTATATTTTGCTGGCATGTGGTGGGGGAGCAGCAGAATCCTTAAGAGATGGGAATTTTAATAGATGCATTGGAAGCAGAAGTGAACTAGTCTAAGATGGAGCTTTACCCAGGTTAAATGGAAGAAGAGATCTGCATTTTGGTTTGCAGAGCTACACAGTCTTATGATATATGTTTTGCACAAAAACACCTTCCTGAAATTGGACCTGGGACACACTCTAAATGTGATAAAATGACCCAAATGTGGAAAGGGAGAGAACATTATTTGGATTTCCTTAGCAGTCATTGCCAATTACAACTGAGGTCACCTTTAAGAAATGTTTGTATGGATTCTTTCAGGGATAGAATTAGATGTAACAGAAAAAGGCTTTCATGTAGAGTTTGCATCTTCTTGATAGAAGACTGTTGAGTGAACTCTCTCCATTGTTATCCTGATTCTCTTGGAGTTGACTGGATATCTGTTTTCAAGTGCTAAAGAAAGGGGACTCAACAAGGACAAATAAGTACATTATTTCCATTAGTCCTTATCCTCTACACAGTATTTTCTTTTAGAATTACACATTTCACAGTTTCCAGAAATATTGGTAAAGACTTTCAAAAATATGAGTTCAATATAAATTTCTTCAGATTTGTGATCTCTATTAATCCCTATTAGAATGTTCTAGACATGTATTTTTTGATTTTGTCAGTAGCAGGGTTAGATTTTGATTTTCATAACGGGATATATCAATATCTTTGTTGCTTTTCAAAATGTAGATTTTTGTCAAGATAAATTGACCTTGCTTCACTCCTAGGTTATTTTGATCAAGAAGTGCTGACACTGCTTCAGTCCCATGTCCGGATTTGGTTCTCAGGGATGTTCAATCCAGATGTTGTGATATTGTTAAGGACCTATGCCACTGTTGTGTTTTTGGGTACGCCTTTCATTTTTGGATGTTGAGTATCTGTGAGTTGCAGGGATGGACGGGTTGCATTGAAAGGATGCAATCTTTTTTTGCATCTATAGGCTTCAATTTACATTTACTGTCATTCAAGATGCTGCTTTCGATTGCTGGTAGTACAATTTGTTCCGCTCCAATGCCTCCCCTTTGGCTTCTAGCACACCTTATTAAATACAATAATTTTCTAATATGGAGCTATTCATGCCTACCAATAATTAGTCAAAAATGAAGAGATACTGTACCTAACAGAGAAGATCCTAGAAGGCTACAAACTCACTCGGTTCAGACAGTAGGGAAATTCCTCCCTTTATTTTTGGTGCTCTCATACATCCCAAAACGGATGTCATGCTTCATCATTGGGATGCTCCTCGTAGGACCAGCACTGCAAAATCCTACGGGTCCCATGAAGGGTCTCTTTAGTGGAGATCCTTTTAATAGACACCGTATTGTGAAGATCATACATGTGAGTGAGTCCTAAAATATGAGATCAAATATGCAGAACTAAATGTAAGTGAAAGAAGAAGTGAATAACTAAAATTGTCTAGGGGTTACCAAAAAGTCATTTAATTAAGCAGGATTAAAAAAAGTCACCAAAAAGGCATTGTCAGCTACTTTGGGAAGGTAATGAACCTACGTAGCCATAAGAGTAGGGTCAACATGTTTTGAGCCTGGTAGTCCAAGAGAATCAGATCCATAGCATTTCTTAAGGACCACAAGTGAATTAAAGTTCCCTAGTTGGGAACTACAAATATCAGCGAGGTGCACTCAGGATACAGGTGCAACTAGACACTTTGCTGTAGCACTGAAGTCATAGGAATTCCCCTGCAGCTCAAACCTATGGACTATATCACACCATTGCCTTATATGATTAAACAATGTCTGGAAGTGTTTGGAGGACTCTGAGGAACAGAGGGTTCTGATTCTTTTTTATAAGGGCTTTTGATTTGGTGCAGTACCATTTTATGGGCTTGAATTAGGGTAAAAAGTATTTTGTCCTCACTTTTTTCTCTTAAAAGGGGAACATGACTTTCACAGCTGCTCTCAGTCTCCCCTCCTTTTTGTCATTACTATGGAACCATTGGCCAAATTGGTTTGAAGAGATGCAGAACTGCATGGTTTTAGATGGGTGATGTTGAGGGGGGACAGGGTAGCATTGCATGCCAATGATATATTAATTTGCATCTGCGCCCCTGGAAGCTCAGTACCCAGACTGATGCAGATGTTGAGAATCTACATTGATGCATTCTATTTCACTGTCCATTGAACAAAATCATCCTATATACCAGTTTCTTGAAATCAAGACAATATCAGCTTGAAACCTAAACTTAAAAGTTCAATGAACCAATTTAAATACATTGGTTAGTATATCACAAATAATAGACAAAGGATGCGGAATCTGACTATTTCACCCTTACTTTCCTGAGTCATGTGGCACTCCCTTCCTCTTAATTGAGCCAGTAGAGGCACAATGTTCAAAATGATTTCTCTCCCTTGCCTATGATATGTTCTTCAAAATTTCCCCCATTGAACTACAAATCTCCTCTTCCAACCACTGCAATCAGGGATTACAGGGTTCTTGTGGACTGGGATACAGCTCAGCATTGCATTTTGGAAATGTGTACTTTGATGGTGGTCTAGTGATAGTGGACGTCAGACTATATTAATGGGCTTTCCTCATTGCACCTCTACACAAATGGCTCCATATGGACCGGGACATCATCTGTGTTATCCGAGTAGTATGGCTTGTTAAAATATCATGTATTTAATCAACTTTATAGCACCCTTGAAAATCATACCCAGCAGAGACTTAGAAGATGCATGAGTCACAATTTTACCAATATCTTCAACTGCGTCACACTCTTGATGTAAACGTGGAGGACATAGATACCCTCCCAGAATTTAGCCCTCTTGAGGCAAAGATTACAGATTAATGGGAATGGTATTGTAGGAAAGTAACCTCTTTTTGGCATGTTACCCCCATTTTCTGCCTGATGTCAGTGTGTTGACTATGTTTACTGGGAACCTGCTAACCAGGACTCCAGTGATTATGCTCTCTCTCCTCTAAATCTTGTCACTGCATACTGGTAACTCAGTATTTCACCCACAATTGGCACACTGGTGCCCTCTTATAAGTCCCTAGTGTATGGTAACTAGATACCCAGGGCACTGGGGTCCAGGGGATCCCTATGGGCTGCAGCATATCTTTTGCCACCCATAGGGAGCCCATGCAAAGGCTTCTACAAGACTGCCATTGCAGCCTGTGTGAAATGGTGTATGCGCCCTTTCACTGCCATTTACATTGCACCAGGTCACTTATAAGTCACCTTTATTCCTGGCCTTCCAGCCCTGAAGGCTGGGTGCAGAGTACCTGTGGGTGAGGGCACCCCTGCTCTAGCAGAGGTGCCCTCACATCCTCCAGGACCATTTTCCTGGACTTCTTGAGTGCGGGGACGCCATATTAAGTTTGCACTGGACATAGGTAACCACCTATGCCCAGCTTCACAATGGTAACTCTGAATATGGCCATGTTTGGTATACAAAATGTTGGAATCATACCCCAAGGCTTTTGCAAGCATTGGTTGTATGATTCCATGCACTATGGGGGTTCCTAAGAGGACCCCTAGTATTGCCATTACAGCCTTCTGAGGTTTTCCAGACAGCCCCAGCTGCTGCCACCTCACAGACAGGTTCCTGCCCTCCTGCTGCTTGAGCAGCTCAAGCTCAGGAAGACAGAATAAAGGATTTCTTATGGGAGAAGGATGTTACACCCACTCCCCTTGGAAATAGGTGTACAGGCATGGGAGAGGTAGCCTCCCTGAGCCTCTGGAAATACTTTGAAAGGCACATATGGTGCCCTCTTGGCATAACCCAGTCTACACTGGTTCAGGGACCCCCAGCCCCTGCTCTGGTGTGAAACTGGACAAAGGAAAGGGGAGTTACCACTCCCCTGTCTATCACCACCCTAGGGGTGGTGCCCAGCTTCTCCAGAGGTTCCCTGGGTTTTGCCATCTTGGATTTCAAGTTGGAAGGGAACTCTGGGAGCATCTGAGTGGCCAGTGCCAGCAGGTAACATTAACATCAGATCCCTCCCCTGATAGGTGCTTTCCTGTGTAGCTGACCAATCCACTTTTCAGGGCTATTTAGGGTCTCTCTCTTGGGTGGTTCTTCAGATTCGGATTGCAGGACCCCAGCAGGAATCCTCTCCATCCTTTATTTTATCTTCATAAATAAGAAACTGCATTTGGGCCCTCTAGGAACTATACAACTGCAACAAAGAAGCAAAGACAAGTTCTGCAACATTGTATCATCAGCTCCTGCCAGCAATTGCAACTTTTCCCTCTTGTGCATCCTCAGAGGACAATCAGTCTTCAGCCTGCACCAGAAGAGCAAAGGAGTCTCCCTTGAAGTGAAGGAGTCACTTCCCTGCTTCAGCAGGCACCCCCGCTGCAGTGACGACTGGTGGCTTGGGTCCCCTCTCCTTATGAAGTGCATGGATCCAGCATCATGGGTGGTGGACTGAAATGGTCCTGATGGTCCTGGCGTCCAACTGTCCAACTTGGACAGTACCCCAGTGCACCTTGTGTTTTGCAGTTGCCAAGGCTTATTGACATTCTTCCATGAAGTTATTGTGCACCGTGCAGCTCCGGCCCCCAGAACTCCTTTCTGCGATGCACAGCTCCTGAGTGGTTCTCCGGGTGCGTGGGATCCCTTTGTGTAGTGCTGCATGGGCCTCCTTTTGCACCTTCTTTGGCCCCATGCTGTGGGACTCCTGCCTGGTCCTCTAAGGGCTTTCTGAGTTGCTGAGAGCCCCCTCTGACTCTCCCTCCTGGGTAGAGTCCACCAGGTCCCTCCTGGTCCCGGGCAGCGCCATTTTCTGCAAACCTCGAGCTTTGGGTGTGCCAAGGCTTGTTTGTGGGCGGAATCCAGTGACGCAAACCAGACTGCAATCATCCATCTGCATGGGACATCATATGCACCAACCAGGAAGTCTGACTGTTGTTCTTCACCGGTGGTTCTTTTTTTGCACCTTCATCCAGGTAAGCAGGGACTCCTGTTCTCCATGGACTCTTCAGTGCTTCTTGGACTTGGTCCCCTTCTTCCACAGGTTTTTCAGGTCCAGGAAGCCGTCATTGTTGTCTTGCAGTCTCTTCTGGTTCTTGCATAATCTTCTTTCTCGTGTTCTTGTGTGTTCTAGGAAAGTTACTGTGAAGTACGCCTGCTTTCCTGGGCTCTAGGGTTGGTTATATTACTTACCTTTGGTGTTTTCTAATACTTTCAGCACCCCTCTACACACTACACTTCCCTAGGTGGGAAACCGACATTCGCATTCCACTTTCTTAGTATATGGTTTGTGTTCCCCAGGCCCATTTCTAACCAGTGTGATTTTAAGTATTTGCACCATTTGTTTTCTGTTTTGAAGCTATTTCTGCATACTAGAGTATATAATTTGTGTATTACTCACCTCCTAAGGGAGTATAGTCTCTATGGTATTTTGGGCATTTGTGTCACCAAAATAAAGTACCTTTATTTATGTAACACTGAGTATTGTCTTTAATGCGTGTGAGTACTGTGTGACTACAGTGGTATTGCATGAGCTTTGCATGTCTCCTAGTTAGGTATTGGCTGCTCATCCACACTATCCCTACAGAGCTTGGCTTCTAGACACTGTCTACATTTCACTAATAAGGGATAAATGGACCTGGTATAAGGTGAAAGTACGTTAGGTACCCTCTACTATCCAGGCCAGCCTCCTACAGGCATCTCTAATCAGTATTGTGTATTAGTGAATAACATACTGGACTCAATGTTAGGCTTGCAGGATAGATAGGCACAATATGTTGGCTACATAGAGGACGAGTGGGTGGATTCAAAGATAGCTCCCAGAGTCTTAGTAGTGTACGTGAGACTAACACTCAACCAACTGAAATATTAACACTGCATTTAGTGTAGTCCACCTAGTCTGAATAAAATGAAAGGAGGCCTGCATTCCTATTGTCTATAGTGCATGGTTGAGTTGGGTACCTTTTACCACACAACTTGGAAATGTTCCATTATTCAACAATGGTGGTCCTCTACACAGTCAACTTTGTCCTAGTTTGTGACCTGTTGTAGCAGATCCAAAGATGGTACTCCTGGGACTAATGGATGAATTGGGGGGGGGGGGGGTGATGTGTGTAGGAAAATGCATATTTCTGTATAGTCACAACCATTTTGTCATGTTTTGATACTGCTGTTTTTTTACACTGCCAACCAAACACTAGTGCATGTGTTCTGGCCCAAAGAACAGAACTGGCTACACTCCTGATTTACACATTTAACTTACCTATAAGTCCCTAGTATATGGTATGATAGTGCACCCAGGGCCTGCAAGCTAAATGTCACTAGTGGACTGCAGCACATGTTGTGCCACCACTAACGTGATCTTGCAAAGCATGCCGCCAGGCTTCCCCCTACAGCATGAATTGACAGTTTTAAAACTGTCAGTTCTACTTGACAGGCCTAAGCCTTCATTTTTAATACTTATGCATCACACCTGTATGCCCATTGGGCAGGGTGCGTGGCATTTGAAAAAGTATAGCATGTGTACTTATGTCTTATAGACCCTGGAAGTGAAAAATATCCAAAGTCGTTTTTCACTGTGGTATGGCTGCCTGTCCTATAAAAAACACTGAGTTACATTATAACGCCTTAAAATGTCACGGTCTGCATGTCTCTTACCTCCTGGTTTCTTACTGGCCAAGATAAAGGAGACCCCATCTATTAGCCATGGTGTTGCTGACTAGGAAAAATGCCAGGGAAGACCGTACCCCCCAGAAAGAGTCCCAGAGGAAAAACCCAAGAAATGGGAAAAAAACTCAATCACTGGAACTTCTGGAAAAAAATTAAAAAGCAAGGAAAAAAATGCAAAAAAATAAAAGTCAAAACCTGAAGGTAAAAAGCAGGAGCTAGTAGAAAACTGGAAACAGGATGAGGATCACCACCAAGACGGAAGTGTTTGTAACACAAGGATGGAGGGAACTGCAGTGCTTATATACCATGAAACAGGAAGTGACAAACAAGAAGACCAAACAACATCATCTTGGATTGGGAAAGACCACATAGAAATGAATGAGAAAAAAGACCACGTATAAAAGTAAAAGGAAAAAGGCATGCTTGGAAGACATTCACCAAAGAAGAAGACAATATGGAAGACCTAGAAAAAAGAAGACATGAAGACAGAAGAAAAATAACAAGAAAGAAGAAAAAAGACAAATGACCCAAGGAAGGTAAGTGGGAAGGGAAGCCAGAGAGGCTGCCAGGGTCCGCTGTATGACCTGGAGCATCAAATGTGCCTCCTGGGCTGCACCGCCCAACTGCAATCCAAAAAAGGGAAGCAGCGGTCGTCCACGGCATCACATATAATGCTTAACGTTTTGGGACTTGCTAGAAAAATCATTCAAAGACTCATTTTAACCTCTTAGCTGATGGGCCTTTTCCCCCCCAGTGCTGAGCCCTTTTTTGGCTATTTGGGGTAGTTCGCGCTTAGGCCTTCATAACCTTTTGTCCACATAAGCTAACCACGCCAAATTTGCGTCCTTTTTTTCCAACATCCTAATGGTACCCAGAGTTTGTGGTTTCCCCTGGAGGAGACCAAGAAAATAGCCAAAATACAGTGAAAATTTAGTTTTTTCCAAAAAAATGGAAAAAAAGGGCTGCCGAAGAAGGCTTGTGGTTTGCCATCAACAAAGGGTTTATGGTGCTGAAATCACTATCTTCCCACCTTTCAGGAACAGGCAGACTTGAATCAGAAAACCAAATTTGTCAACACAAATTTTGCATTTTACTGGGACATACCCCATTTTTACTATTTTTGGTGCTTTCAGCCTCCTTCCAGTTAGTGACAGGAATGGATGTGAAACCAATGCTGGATCCCAGAAAGCTAAACATTTCTAAAAACTAGACAACATTCTGAATTCAGCAAGGGGTCATTTGTGTAGATCCTACAAGGTTTTCCAACAGAAAATAACAGCTGAAATAAAATAATATTGAAATTGAGCTGAAAACAACAGCCATTTTTCTTTATGTTTTACTCTGTAACTTTTTCCTGCGATGTCAGATTTCTGAAAGCAATATACCATTTTCTCTGCTGGACTCTTCTGGTTGTGGGGGTATAAAGGGCTTGTAGGTTCATCAAGAACCCTAGGTACCCAGAGCCAATAAATAAGCACCCTGCAGTTGGTTTTCATTCTATACTGGGTATACAGCAATTCATTTGCTGAAATATGAAGAGTGAAAAATAGATATCAAGAAAACCTTTGCATTTCCAAAACGGGCTCAAGATAAGGTTTTGAGGAGCAGTGGTTATTTGCACATCTCTGAATTCCGGGGTGCCCATACTAGCATGTGAATTGCAGGGCATTTCTCAAATAGACGTCTTTTTTACACACTCTCTTATATTTGGAAGGAAAAAATGTAGAGAAAGATAAGGGGCAATAACACTTGTTTTGCTATTCTATGTTCCCCCAAGTCTCCCGATAAAAATGATACCTCACTTGTGTGGGTAGGCCTTGCGCCCGCAACAGGAAATGCCCCAAAACACAACGTGGACACATCACATTTTTTTGACAGAATACCGAGCTGTTTTTGCAAAGTGCCTACCTGTAGATTTTGGCCTCTAGCTCAGCCGGCACATAGGGACACCTACCAAACCTGTGCATTTTTAAAAACTAGAGACATAGGGGAATCCAAGATGGGGTGACTTGTGGGGCTCTGACCAGGTTCTGTTACCCAGAATCCTTTGCAAACCCCAAAACGTGGCTAAAAAAACACGTTTTCCTCACATTTCAGTGACATAAAGTTCTGAAATCTGAGAGGAGCCCCAAATTTCCTTCCACCCAGCCTTCCCCCAAGTCTCCCGATAAAAATGATACCTCACTTGTGTGGGTAGGCCTAGCGCCCGTGACAGGAAATGCCCCAAAACACAACATGGACACATCCCATTTTTTGACAGAAAACACAGCTATTTTTTGCAAAGTGCCTGCCTGTAGATTTTGGCCTCTAGCTCAGCCGGCACATAGGGACACCTACCAAACCTGTGCATTTTTGAAAACTAGAGACCTAGAGGAATCCAAGATGGGGTGACTTGTGGGCCTCTGACCAGGTTCTGTTACCCAGAATCCTTCGCAAACTTCAAAAAGTGCCAAAAAAAACACATTTTCCTCACATTTCGGTGACAGAAAGTTCTGGAATCTGAGAGGAGCCACAAATTTCCTTCCACCCAGCGTTCCCCCAAGTCTCCCGATAAACATGATACCTCACTTGTGTGGGTAGGCCTAGCACCCGCAACAGGAAATGCCCCAAAACACAACGTGGACACATCCCATTTTTTTGACAGAAAACACAGCTGTTTTTTCCAAAGTGCCAGCCTGTACATTTTGGCCTCTAGCTCAGCCGGCACCTAGGGAAACCTACCAAACCTGTGCACTTTTGAAAACTAGAGACCTAGGGGAATCCAAGATGGGGTGACTTGTGGGGCTCTGACCAGGTTCTGTTACCCAGAATCCTTTGCAAACCTCAAAAAGTGGCTAAAAAAACACGTTTTACTCACATTTCGGTGACAGAAAGTTCTGGAATCTGAGAGGAGCCACAAATTTCCTTCCACCCAGCGTTCCCCCAAGTCTCCCGATAAAAATGATACCTCACTTTTGTGGGTAGGCCTAGCACCCGCAACAGGAAATGCCCCAAAACACAATGTGGACACATCCCATTTTTTGACAGAAAATACAGCTGTTTTTTCCAAAGTGCCAGCCTGTACATTTTGGCCTCTAGCTCAGCCGGCACCTAGGGAAACCTACCAAACCTGTGCATTTTTTTAAACTAGAGACCTAGGGGAATCCAAGATGGGGTGACTTGTGAGGCTCTCACCAGGTTCTGTTACCCAGAATCCTTTGCAAACCTCAAAAAGTGGCTAAAAAAACACATTTTCCTCACATTTCGTTGACAGAAAGTTCTGGAATCTGAGAGGAGCCACAAATTTCCTTCCACCCAGCGTTCCCCCAAGTCTCCCGATAAAAATTGTACCTCACTTGTGTGGGTAGGCCTAGCGCCCGCAACAGGAAATGCCCCAAAACACAACGTGGACACATCAAATTTTTTCATAGAAAACAGTGCCTACCTGTGGATTTTGGCCTCTAGCTCAGCCGGCACCTGGGGAAACCTAGCAAACCAGTGCATTTTTGAAAACTAGAAACCCAGGGGAATCCAAGATGATGTGACTTGTGGGGCTCTGACCAGGTTCTGTTACCCAGAATCCTTTGCAAACCTCAAAATGTGGCTAAAATAACACGTTTTCCTCACATTTCGGTGACAGAAAGTTCTGGAATCTGAGAGGAGCCACAAATTTCCTTCCACCCAGCGTTCCCCCAAGTCTCCCAATAAAAATTGTACCTCACTTGTGTGGGTAGGCCTAGCGCCCGCAACAGGAAATGCCCCAAAACACAACGTGGACACATCAAATTATTTCATAGAAAACAGTGCCTACCTGTGGATTTTGGCCTCTAGCTCAGCCGGCACCTGGGGAAACCTAGCAAACCAGCGCATTTTTGAAAACTAGAAACCCCGGGGAATCCAAGATGATGTGACTTGTGGGGCTCTGACCAGGTTCTGTTACCCAGAATCCTTTGCAAACCTCAAAATGTGGCTAAAATAAACGTTTTCCTCACATTTCGGTGACAGAAAGTTCTGGAATCTGAGAGCAGCCACAAATTTCCTTCCACCCAGCGTTCCCCCAAGTCTCCCAATAAAAATGATACCTCACTTGTGTGGGTAGGCCTGGTGCCCGCGACAGGAATAGATCACACAACGGTCAATGTTGGCCCTTACATGAGGCAGCTGTTGACCCTGGGGTGATCCATTCCTGACGCAGGCACTAGGTGTAGGCACTCAAATGGGGTAGTGTTTTTATCAGGACAGGTGAGGAGTCACAGGGTGGTAGGAATTTTGTGGATCCCAGCATATTCCTGGAGTTTGTGTGACAGAAATGCGAGAAAAATAGAGTTTTTATTCAACATTTCAGCTTTTCAGGGTATTCTGGGTAAGAAAACTTTGGGGAATCCACACAAGTCACACCTCTATGGACTCCCCCGAATGTCTAGTTTCCAGAAATGTTTGGGTTTAGTGTGTTTCTCTATATGGCCGCCGAACCCAGGACCAAAAACACAGGTGCCTGCCTTACAAAACCAGTTTGTTTTGCCATAGATAATTTTGATTTCTCCACAATACGATTTGGGTGGTGGAATTTGGGGCTGAACTAAATTGGGGAGAGCACTCTCTCTCTCTCTGCTTGCTGCCGCATTCACCAGCTCTCTGGGTTGGGCTTTCAGGAAGGCCTCGTAAGAAAGGGGAGAATCTCCCCTTTCTTACGAGGCCTTCCCGAACGTGTGGAAGGCCGTTTTCCCCATTGAAGCAGGAAGCGGCCGAAGGCTGATTCCTGCTTCGATGGGGAAAACAACTTTGTAACGTCAGTGTGCCTCGCGGCGCGCTGACATCAGAAAGGGGCGGGTGGACGGGGGGGAGACACGGAAGCTTCCGTGTCTCCCGGGGTGACAAAAAAAAAAAATCCTACGGTGCAACGCACCAGAGGATTTATTAACACCCTCCCTGGTGTCAGCCACTGGTCGTGACCCGCACCAGGGAGGTAGTGCGGGCGTCGGCCAGTGGCCGACGGCGGCATTGAAGGGGTTAATGGTAATTTAAAATCCAACGTAATGGTCAAGTTGAATTTTAGATTCCTAAATAGAAAATTACACTTTTAAAAAGTTGGAGGCACTACAAAGTGTGAATAGTCACCCAAGGAACTTTTACCCCATTGGTTAAGGAGTGACCAGGAGTTCCCGCACCCACAGACTGGAAATGGGTATAAATGTGGCACCTCCAATAGTTTCTTCAGAACACTGCTGAACCTGTGAAAGATGGAAGAAGGATGGCACTTGCTGTTGTGACCTGTGAGGAGAGCCCTATGGGCTGGACCTGCTCCCACATGTACCCAGGACCAAAAAGTGGACTCAAACGGTCAGTTGGCTGGCCTCCTGTTAAGTTTCAGGGACACAAAAGTTGCAAGAAGCCAACTTTCTTGAAGATCCTAGTTGACCAGTTCCAAATGGACTTGACTTGTACCCTGCTGTTGCTTCTTATGGAGTGAGCCCCAACCCCTAAGTGGTGTGCCTAAGGTCCTGAGACCCTTAGGTAAGTGTTGGAGTGTACTCCTTCTAACTAACCATAAAAGTTGGGACTTAGAACTTTTCAAGGATTACTTGTCTGGAGAACTAATATCGACTGGAACAAACCTGCTAAGTCAATCCAATGTTGCACTGGGTCAAAGTGGCCCGGTTTGAAAGTTTTCTGCAGTAGCAATCTTTTTCAGCAGGATGTCACAAAAAAGGTATCCAGCATTGAGGAGCACTTATTCATTACAGCTTCAACCCTTGCCCCACTACTGGAATCAGAGCTCTAAAAAAGTGCAGAAGCTCAAAGGTAGTATTCTTTACAGGGTGAAGGCACCAAAAGTATCCAGCTGGCCAGGGACTTTCCTTGGACAGTAATTTTGGAGCTTTCCCGCCAAAAGTCAGTGCTTCACAGGGCCTTCATCCAATGGAAATCCAGGCTCGTCTAACCCATCTCAGCCTCAGTCTGCTGCCTTGCCCTGATTGTGACCGGGATGAACCTGGTCTCTGTTTCCAACCCATGGTACCTCAGGGTCAGTCCTAAACCATACCCTGGTCGGCCTGGAGTCAACAGTTACATGTGATTGGCATTTTCACTTTTTGGTGCTATTTTTATGTAAAATTTTAAAATGTCAGATCTCTGGTTCCCCTTATTGGATTTCTGTTGTTTTGGTGTAGGATTATTCATTAAACTATTCTCTATTTTTTATAATTTGGAGTGGGATTTTTAGTGTGTTGTGCTTTCAACTTTTTACCTGTTTTGGTACTTCGAAATGCTTTACACATTTTCTTAGGGTACGTCTATCTGTTCAGTGGCATAGCCACCCGGGCTGAACTCAGGTTGAAATTGCTGAAACC
The DNA here is from genome assembly GCF_031143425.1 of Pleurodeles waltl. Classification (NCBI taxonomy): domain Eukaryota; kingdom Metazoa; phylum Chordata; class Amphibia; order Caudata; family Salamandridae; genus Pleurodeles; species Pleurodeles waltl. The sequence goes on along the minus strand of NC_090440.1, from coordinate 478,652,660 downwards.
TTTACTGGGCCTAACAAGCATAGCACCAATATTACTTGTGAGCCGCTGAGCCTCTGCCCACACTTCCAATAACTTAATGGCATGTAATGTGGTGTTTACATGAACTCTGAAGTGCAGGTCAGCCCTCTGGGCCACTCCACCAGGTTCCTGATGACAGTGGGAGGAAGAGAGGATGCGAGGGCTGTACGACTATCCACCTACAGAGTGTTGTTTAAAAAAAGCAACTCTTTGTAGATTGATGTCTGAATTGTGTGTGTGAGGGGCGTAGTTGAGATACAATCCCCTACACATTCACAATCCTTTTTATTTAGCAGACATACTGCGTATGTCTCAAGCAACACAGCATACATTTTACAATGGTACACATCAGTGCATTTCAGAGGCCAATGAGGAGCCACACAGAGCTGCAGGGACAGGATCACCAGCACTGCCCAAGGTTCTGATAGGGCCGTGCTTCCAGTTCTATCAAGAAGATGGGAAAGGGTTTGAGGTGGGTGTTCAACTAAACCTGGCCCTGCAGCTATGTCTGGCTCCTTGTGAGGAATCATGGCTTGTTGGTTCTAATGCCCAGTAACAAATTCCTGTTCTGCCACTGCCATGGAGCCTTTGAGTTTGCAGCAAAGGAAGATAGGTAAGTAAAAAAAGTCAGTGCTGTTTCTCTCTGCATGTGTTTAGTAAAGTGTGTCTGTGAGTAACTGTGAGAGAATCAGTGAGTGATTGGTAGTTTGGTGTGTTTGAGAGGGTCAATGAGAGTAAAAGACTGAGAATCAATGAGTGAGTATATGTGAATAAGTGACTGTAAGAGCCAGGGAGTGAATAAAGCAGCGTGATTTACTTAGAATGCCTAAGTGAGGGGGAGAGTGTGAGAGGGAGCGAGGTGGCATTTGGGATGCTTCTATCAATGGTGCAGCAGATGCAGTTGCACCAGGGTGGAGGGGCCCTGGTACAACTGAGCCTGCAGTATCAAACACACAGAACACCTGTACCCCAGAAGTTCAAATCAGAGTCCCTATACACCAGGAGTTATGAGTGCAGGTCAGTGACTGTAAAAGTGTAAGTGTGTGCAAGCACATTTGTGAATGGGAAACATTGAGTGTGAGTGTGTGTGGGGGCACCCAAGGCAAATTTTGAAAACAATGACGTTAATTCTTACAAATACTATGCCCCACCACTTTCAGGGATCACCAGCTGCCATTGCATCAGAGATTATTCTGACAAAGGCCATCCAGTATCACATGCAATGCAAATGCCTGACGTAACAAAATGATCCCCAATGTTGAGGTCCTTTCTGATTTCCACATGCCCCCATGCCATAAACTGTTATGAAACATCAAAGTGTTGATCCCCTTTGTGAATGATGTACTTTGCAATTCAATTCATATGTATGTTGAAGGAATACAAATTCAGATGACTGTGTAAATGTTCTGTCATATAAATGGAAGATGCGTAATATTGTTAGAGGTTTTGGGCTTCTATTGGAAGTTTTTGACCTGTTACAAATTCTATATAGTGAGAAGAGCTGGGCTTCTAGAGCCACCAAATAGTAAAATGCAGTCAGATTTTTACTACAATAAATAAGTATCCCAAAACTCCACAAGAAAATTCACTCAATGTAAATTGATAGGTAAACATATTGATTGTATGCAACATCAAACTCAGACTAGTAAGCAAGGCTATGTTCTGACGTTTTACCAAAATTAACATCTTATCAGATTTTTTGGTCCAGTGGAATCACAGGCCAAACTGTTGCTGCAGGAATTGAGCTCAAGTACTTTTTAGGTTTTGCATGCCCAGCGCTTGTGCTATGCTTGTGAAATGTATTATATTTAATAATATGAATCTTAAAAGAGAATTACATCCTGCCCCACCTTGCTTTCTTTGCTTTTCATTGGTCCCTGTGCATGTCACTTACTTTTTCTCCAATTCTATTGGCTGTAGCACTATTTCCTGCATTTGCCAATGCTTGTTCCTCATACTTGCGCTTATCAGTGTCCCGAGGCCCCGGTACTGTGTTCATCCGCTGCCTGGGGCAGTGTGCCCACAGCAGTATCTGTTTCTTTTCACCTGAAGGAGGACAGGTAGCATTATCAGTTACAGGGAAGTGGAACATTCAGCATTATTTTTAACTGGGAACGGGAAACACGCCTTTCCTCTCATATGGATTTAACATCGCTGGGACTAAAAGAATGGGTCCTCTACCGCCGTTCCTGACCATCACACCAACGTCTGGTGAGGGTGAGGTGGACACAATATCTATATCCCTTACTGGCAGGAGAAACAGCTCCCTAGCATCTTGTGCTTCACTATTTGATTTCCATTGTCATGACTGCAGAGTTCTCACAGCTGTGTTTTGCTATTTGTGCGTTTTCATCACTTTCTCTAGTGCAGTTTCTACATAATCCTGTATATCAAGATTAAACAGTTTTAGCGTCATCAATGTGTTATCCCTATTGGTTAGTAAAGCCCCCCACCCACCCACAAAATTGCTCTTTGCGACTTAGGTCTTATTGGGTTTTAGTTGAATAGTAGACATGTGCAAACATTGTTGTACAGCCAAAAATTGATGTGTTCAATCCTCAGCACCACCCACGCCCCACTCTGGCAGGCCTCCAGGTACCAGGTACACTAATATGCCTCGGAAGGTGAGATGAAATGACAAGTTGAGCGGTAAAACAGTTGTGTTTACCTCAGACGTGCGGGCTTGTTGAACTTCAGCTGTTTTTAGGGTTGAGCCTGCGTTGCATGCGCTCGCGCATGCGTTTTGCAGCAAGACTCTTTTGTATTTAGAAAAGGGCTCGGAGCCCTGTCAACTTCACGTCAGTGTTTTTTATTGGTTGGTGGGCTTCCCTAATAAAATCTGCTTGCTTTCATTAGTCAAAGGCACGCATATGTCATGCCTTTTCCGGTGGCTAGCCCTCCTCCAGCGCAGCGACCAAGTACAGAAAACATGCGAGGCTCGCTGTTTTCTATCGGGCTCGTGTACTTTTTTCTCTAATTTACGAGTCCGATCTCGCTTGGCAGAAGTCGAGCGCTTTACATACTTGATTTCACTTTTTCGGGTTATGGACATAAATGCACTTTTGCCCGATAGGTGAAAAGTCGAGTTAGGAGTTTACAACGCGATCAGCTCTAACATGAGCAAACGCGAGACCCGATGCATTGTAAATGCTTGTTTTTACAGCCAGCATAAAACTGATTCTGCTTTTAAGGTCCGTTCCGTCTTCTGCTATGGGACATCGATTTCAGGCATCCCTCTACTAAGAGAGAAGGACTAACTCATTTATGGAAGCTTTATTTCTCAATATACATCGCATGTTACGTAGATGCCGAGTCTGCATTGTAACAAACTAATGTTATAAAGCTAGCTACTGTTATAGTTGCATGGCTAAACAAAGTCGAAAGAAACAATTTTTTTCTGAAAGATTCAGTGCACCTTCAATAACATTAATTATACAACCTGCATCATCGCACCAGTCATTGCTTGTGATAATATTACCTCCAGGCATGAAAAATACCAGCTTCAAGTTTTCAAGTCTGGGGTTGAACGTAAACTTTAAGATTACAACATTCAGGGACCAAGTTCGAGATAGCTGCATTAATCGAGTGGAAAGCATCAATTAGATGCATATCATCTCACTGCACGATTCAGCACAGGGTTGACATTATTTCCACCTGTAGTGGGAAACGACAGAGTCCCTTCTTGCATGCCCTCATAACTCATAATGTAGTTTCATTAAGTTATATTGCACAACTGCTCACCAAGCTAAATCTTACAACAAAAAAAGAATGTTTATCACATAGGCGAAACCTAATGCATTTGCCAATACTTGTTCCTATGGCAGCCAAGTTCTAATTTTGAAATCTGATGAAGTTTCACGCTCCCCTTGAAAAGTCGACATGGGTTTAACTGAGATGGCAAACAAACAACATTAAAACAGCACCCAACAGTTTACTGATATTCTCCAAATGACCCTATAAATACATCATTCTACCCAGAACCCAATGACACTCCATCCTGGAACCCTACCAATAGAACTCAGCAGAAAAGGCAGAAAATAAAACACCCACTTGCAGTATAATAATCACAAACAAAACAGTATAAACGCATACAACATTGCCAACAAAGTTACCAATAATGTAATAAGATAAAAATGGAAATAACAAGACTTGGGTAAAAAGGCAACCCCATCGTCCACTAACATAACATAGTCTGCATACGTGCAGTTGGATTAATACTCATCTTGGTTTCCATTATAGAGATTAAAGTTGTAGTTACAGAACTCCCAAGATCAGCATCATCTTGATGACCTTTGACTTTCTTTTCACACATCACCAACCGGAACATACACCACCAATCTCCCATTTGTACTCTTAACACACTGGATTTGACCTCCATAATTTCAAAAGGTCCCATAAATTTGCTCCCCCCTTTCTTGAAAAATGTTTTTTTTTAACCCAGATCTTGTCACCCACACAGAACAACATCTTCTTCACACTGCATTTCTCATCAAACCTAGTTTTATAATTTCCACAAATGCATTCATGGTTTCTACATTCCTCCCTCCTGCATCTTAACCAACCTGTACGCATTTTGGTTTCTCCAGCCCTTCCTCTCAAAACTCTGAACAACATTGGGAATAGTTCTATTTGCCCACGTTTCTTTTTGCAACTCCTTCAGGGAGGTTTTATCAACCTTTCCATACCTTCCACTAAATAATTCGCTTAGTGAGAATAAAGAGTAGTTATCATGTGTTTCACAGCCATCCTGCATCACTTTAGAAGTGAGCTGCACACCATTGTGGGTTAAGATAACACATACCTCCTTAAAGAAATCAGTCGCCATCTGAGTAGTGACAGTATTGACAGAACTCACAGAAATCCATTTGGATATATAATCCACCAATACAAGAACAAACCTCTAAGCAGTACACAGCAGTTTGAAAGGACCAGCAATACCCAAACCCAATTTACGTCCAACTTTTTGGGTACGACCATGAGTGACAAAGGCATCTCCCAACTCACAACAGGTGGACTATGTACAATCCTCCACTACTGATTTGATCAAGCAATCCATCAGGGGCAACCAATAACTTTCACAAACTCTAGATTTCATCGTATTCCTCCCAAAAAGTCCTTCATGGACCAAATTAGTTACCTTATCCTGCAAACCCACAGGAGGTACAAACCTGTAATCCCTACACAAAAACTCACCATCCACAGACGATGCATCTCACACTGACTAAATCCCTTCATCTTCTCCTCTAAGAACCTCAGTTCTGGCCACCTTCTGACAACATAATCACAAACTAGAGACACAACACCATCCACTTCTGCTGCCTTTTTTTCAATTCAATCTTGAACAATGCACTTTCATGCACCCATCATACACTGTTTTCTTTACACCTATACCTCAGACCCTATACAGGCAGGCCGGACAAACAATCAGCTATGAGATTAGATGACCCTGCTATATAGTCCATCTGAAAATTAAAATCTTTGACTCTATCCATCTATCTGTTGATGCATGATGTAGCCTTCTCACTGCCTTTGCATGAGAACAAAGCAACTAAAGGCCTGAGATCAGGTCTAACCACAAACAGTAACCTCCACATATCAATACCTAAAATGATGGATGCCTCGTGTGCAAGCCAATGCTTCCCTTTCCATTACGGACTAACTCTCCTCTGTGCTCTTTAATGCTCTGGAAGCAAATGACACCAATTTCTCTTCACCATGTAACTGGTGGTAAAACACAGCACCCTAAACTCTCACACTTGCCTCAATGTTAAATATGTTTTTCTTGATTACATCAAAATGTGCAAGGGTAGGCAATTTTCTAATTAACCACTTTATGGCCATGAAAGCTTCTCTACATTCAGTAGACCACACACACATTTAACTCTTTTTGAGCAAGGTTGCACAACACTTGCAAAATTTGAATTTATTGTAATATTCCTCCAGACACAAAAAGAAACATACTTCATCTTTATTGGAAGGCTCTGGTGCCGCTACAATCAACTTAGCTAGATCAGGGTTGGGACTAATCCTTTCACTAGAGTTCGTATACCCAAGATATGCCATGGTAGCTGCTCTGAATTTACACTTTTCCTTTTTTGGAGACAACCCAATCCCATTTCTTCTTTCCAACACTTTAAGAAGAGCTCTATCATGATCCCCTTGAATCAAACTGTAGACAAGTACATCATCCTGAAACACTTTTATCAGGTCAACCTCTTCTAATACCTTCACCATGAACCACTGAAAACATACTACAGCCAATGCCAGACTGAAAGACATGAGAAGGAAATGGAAAGTCCCTGATGGTATAACAAACAATGTTCAATACCAGGATTCTTCACTCAGGATCATTTGATGGTATGCAGTTGCCAGATGCATCACAATGAAAGCACATGCCCCTATAGACATTAATATCTTTTGACTAACATTTGGCAAGGGCTGTCTATCAACCCAAATATTGTTTTTCAGGTCATATAAATCTATGTACATTCCTACACTCTTACTATTGTCTGTTGGTGCCAAAAACACTGGAGCTAACCGCTCTGAAGACTCAATACTCTCTATCACTCCTGCTTCAAGCAACTTGTCTACTTTCAACTTTAAGTGCATTTAGCATGAGATGTGTTAATTTCCGAAACCTATGTACCACTGGCTTTGCACCACTTTTAAGAATTAAGCAGTGTTCAAACCCCTCCAGTTGTCCCAGTTTTTCTAAAAGACTTCTGACAACATCTCAACTATATTTTTTCCACCTCAATATCATTTACTAACATAATCTGTTTCCATGCATTGAGATTGAGGGTTGACACCAAATCTCTTTGTTGTCTCCACCTAGCAGGCAAACTCCTCTTTTAGCAACGTAAATGTTCACAAACCAACTATGGCAAAAATGGTACTTCCGTACCCAAATGAGCTGATGTGTGCCTCTTCGATTTTAATACCTTCACAGCCAAACACTCTGTATCAAATATGATCACCAATCAAAGTATATGTTGAGCCAGAATCTGCAAGAATGGTGAATTCCTTTACCCCTATTATGTTCTTGCACTCTGGACTGATTCACTTGTCAACATCATACTTGCTGGACAGCTGTTCACTGCCTTGCACCCACCAGTTTCGCTGTTCCCATTTTCAACACTAATATTCTAACCCTTCATCAATTCACTAATAGTTAAAACTATATACTTCACACCATCCCTCAACTAATCCATCTGATGGTCAGTGTCAGAAGATCTTTTGCAGTCTCTGGCAAAATGCCCGGTTTTGCCAGACTTCCTGCATACTGAATTCAAAGCAAACAAATTTGGATTATTTGTTGTTTATTGATTACTACCACAATAACATATACATTTGTTCATTTGAATGTTCATAGTGAACTCCTTAGATAAAGGGATTCCTATTTTCTTCTCCCTTATCATTCTGGCTACATCTGCACTAACACAATCATCTTTTCTAATCTTTACCCAACCAGCAGTATGTTTAGTACCTTCGATTATGGCTATAGCATCTTTGAGGTTAGGATCCATCATCAACAATTTTTCCTGCCCTCCAATGTTATTCGTGCAATGAACCAATTGATACCTGATCAAAGAGTCAGTTAACTCTCCAAATTCACATGGTCTAACAAGGTTGTTTACATAGGCCACCTAGTTATCAATACATTACATTTTGCCCTGCTGGTGTGTTTAAAATGTGTGTCTTTCTACCACATTTATCTGGGTTCCAAAATGTAGTTAAAGCATCCTGGCAGATGACAGACACATCTCTCAGATCCCCCTCAGCATTTTTATTTCCAGTTTCCTCTAAACTTTCATTAATATTCCTCCCTTGTACTCCAAGATTATTAGTAAAACACCTGGCTTCCTGAATGCCGAAATGTCTCTCCACATATAGCCACTAAGTAAGAATCAAAACATTTTTCCACCTTAGCCAGTGTAATGTGGGGTCCTCAGCAAGCACTGATGCACTGATTCCCAGGACACCTCAGTGCTGCTGTGCTTTCTCTACCTCCAAGATGGCACTGGAAACATGTTGGGTGATGTTGCATGTAGCTCAATAAAACAATCCAGGCACTTCATAGGAAACAGCATCAGCATCCACGGCCTTAAGAAGAACGCGTGCACTGGCACAAGTCACGGTACACACCAACAAGATATGTTAAATTGCAGTGTGTGCTGCCACAAATAACACCTATAAAGAACATGAGATTATGCTAAAACATAGTGTTTCTCTGGATGCAAAATGGGTACACAACTCACAGTACTGCTAGCAAAGTCTACTGTTGTGATTGGAAACTGGATTTGATGTTGCTCTAGAGACCTGCCACGAGAACTTTCAATCATTGTCAAAATAATTCTACTGGAGATTCACTCATGCTCCACTTGTAAAGTAGACATGGTGGAACAGGTTGTTGCTAACAAGGATTTAACTGAGGTGGCAAAAAAGTAACATCAAAAGTACCCAACATTTCACTGGTCTTCTCCAACTGACCACTTCTAATAATACGTCATTGTAATTCTACCAAGAACAGAATGATATAAGCTCGCTCCACCCTGGGACTCTCCCAGCAGAGATACGTTGAAAAGACAGAACATAGCACAATCACTGTTTTCGTTCACATGGCCAGCCCTTTCATGGAGTCTTAACTCCTTTTTTAAAGTAGTCAAGTTCCTCCAGAAGTCCAGATATAATGGTCTAGTCTTTTACTTTTTCTGATGAAAATTTCTGTTACAGTCTGTTCTATATAACTATAGAAAGAAAATAATCATTGGCCAGATGCTACTAAGTGCAATAACATAGTAATGCCAAATAGGGAGTGTAGGGGCTGCGGGCTTTAGGTTCTCTGTGGACTCCAATGTGAATTCTTCTCATGTTTCAATAACTGCATAGGACATGATAGAACTGAATAACCACAAAGCATGGGGAACAACGATGAGGTCGGATGGTCTTGAAACAAAGCAAGCGCTTAACCAAAAACACAACATATTCAAACATTACACCTCAATCAGTCTGTGTTTTTTCTGACACTGCGTTTGGATTTAACCTCATAGGGATTGTACTGTAGCAGACAATATCCTTCCAAATAATATTTTTTTTTATTGCTAATGACATGATATTAGCTTTTATATTAACAGCCCTTGCTCACTCTCATGGACACATCTCAGAAAATAACTCAATGGAGTATGAAAAACAGAAACTTACAACCTAATATAGACCTTTTTAAATTTGCTTCAGGGTTCAAATTATAGTAAATGAAATACCTCTGCTAAACCAGCTGAGCATGGTCCTCCTAGGTTTGAGCTCTCTTACTTTGAGGAGGGATTTCCCCCGCATGGTGATGCCTGCCTGGAGGAAACAGACGCTTTTGAAGAGAGAAATGTCTATAGCATCCACTCCACTATGCCATGAAGACATAGTGGAAATACTGTCATGAATCAGGGCAGTAGGCAGTTTCACCTTAAGTGAGGGAAGATTTTCACATTTAAAATGCCACAAAGAGGGAGATTCCGACCAGGGAACCACAACTAGACGCTGACTGCCTCGTTGCAGATGCTGAACCAGATCACAGGCCTTTGCTCAGGTATGAGTGTGTCCGTCTCCCTAGTGATACAGAAAGGCAAGCTGAAAGCTTAACATGCTGTGCTCTAAATAGAACAAGCAGAGGGAGAGTAGAAACGGTTAGGAATTATGATAGCTTTATTTCCATGTTTTACTCTCCTGGTTACTATATCAATCCTACTATGTTGTATTGTTCTGGTTATTGCGGCTCACGCCTTAATATCTAAAATACAGTTGTTTTATTAAAACATTATATAAAACTTATACTGTCTTTGTCATTTGTATATGAGACCATATTGTGAATGAGAGAGTTGGTTTGGATCTGAGTGACCACGACTTCCCTGAGAAGTTCCAAAGATGTCATGCGCTCGGCTGCCCAATCATTTCTTCCCCATGGGAGAAATGAGGCACTGCTAGTTAGCCGGAGCAACAACCGGATTTAGGGTGACAGAGTTCCTTACACGTGGGTCAGACTCAGTCCCCCACGTGTAAGGAACATTTAAAATGCCACAAAGAGGTATTTCCCACTACATTTTGAGAATTTTTGTGCAAGGGCCACAAGGATGGTTTTGGCAATGATCTTGTGTAGAAACAAACCCACTAGAAATGGAGGTTGTCCAAACCATACTAGTTTGTGCAGGTGTGAGTACCTTTGTGTTCTGTAACAATAAACGTTTATTATTTCAGTGCCAAGAGATGCAAGACTTGGGTGAAATTGCTCTTTGCAAATATAATTTTATAATCGGACATAATTTTTGCTTGCATCATATCTGCCAGATCTGACTACCCCTTTCTTAGCGCTTATGGTGGAATCAACAAGAAGGATTCCACCTTCCCTGCTTTCAAAATGAGGCAGGGAATGCAGAGGAGGGTAACGGGATGATGAAGTGTTGTTATCCTTTATAAAAGTCTCCTGTCTGTGCAGCCTACTGCTACGCTTATTTCTATTTGTGGGTTTGTAGTGGAGCTGTCTTCAAGTCTCTTTGTTACCATTTTAAGAAAAATACCTAGAGCTAGTTTTGGCTCCTCCCAAATGAGTATTTCTTTCCCCCCAATATTATTGAGGTATTATGCTGCCTTCTATAAGGTGCTTCTAGTGGAAGCATTATGGACTATTTCACATCTGAAACTTAGAGCCAGTCACACTACTTGTCACATTCAACTGTTAACTTGCTATATGCATTTTCTTTCTACAGAAAGCAATCCCTTTTTTATACTTTTTCTCTAGCATTTGCAAAGCAAATAGTTCTGGCTATAATGTCAATCAATTCAAAATCCTTTTATTTGGCATAAGACTTAAAAGTATAAAAACAATAAAATATACAAATTCATTTAAAAAAATGTTCCTATTACATACTACATTCACATTCACATACAAGAATTTCTAAATCTTGATAACCAGCTCTACTTACATAGCTCATTAATTTAAGGTTCAGATTCTTATAGTTTCATAAAGTGCAATGTACCAACCAGATTATCCCACAGACAATTTTGATTAGACTCAGGTCCTGACAATCTCATAAAGTGCAGTTTCCAATATAAAGTGCTCCTCATTTTATCATGTTTCATTAAAGCGTGGCAAAATTTTCTAGGGTACCATCGACTAATATAATTTTATAATAATCAACTATAATGAAAAACTCTTCATTCCTCTTTACTTCCTACAAGGGTCAAGTTCTTACAGTTTCATAAAATGCAACGTGCCAACCAGATTTATCCCACATACAGTTCCAATTGGACTCAAGTCCTTATAATCTCCTAAAGTGCAATTTCCGATATAAAGTCCTTATAATCTCATAAAGTGCAATTTCCAATATAAAATACTCTACATTTGAATTCTTACCTCAGTATAACGTGGCCACTTTTCTAAAATACCATCAACCAATATTGTTTTAGATTAATGAATTATAGTATTTAAAATTCTTCATTCCTCTTTACTTCCTACATCATAATGGACCCTATAAGTCCAATGAAAACACCTCTTAGGCTATTTAAAAATAGCCCCAAAGCGCAGGTTACATTTAAAAATCTCATATCAATGAGTAACCTAAGCATTTGGTCCCGATTAATTATATTATATTCCTTAAAAATTAGTTTTAATTTTTTTTTAACGCACTTCTAAAAACCAGTGGCAATCCAAAAGTAGGTGTTGCATAGTATATTTCTGTTGTAAGCCACATCTACATAAACCCTGGGTATCCTTGAGGAATGCTTTTACTGTGGGATCTCCATAGCCTGGATTCAGCCCAATTTGGAACTGTAACACTGAGTTTCTTAATCTTGGGTTAGGTAGAGCCGCTATATAGGGAAAGTTTTCTGGATTCCTCCATCCGACAACCATAGCCTGAGTTGATATTTTACTCTCTAAGTACTTCAGGTCTAATTCTCTTGCTCTTTCCTTCACTATTCTTCGTAGAATGGATTTTGGAATTTGTGCACCACACCATTGGTTGCCGGGTAAACCCAAGAGGGCACAGATCTTTTCAAACCGTCCTCTCACTTGTAACGCCCAATGTAACTCGCTTATTGTTATTTCTTTTTTACATAATCTTGCGATCTTACAATTCCCTTCATCTCTTATACTTAACCAGAACTTCAGTGTTGCTTGTAGTCCCTGGTAAGTCCATGCCATCATTTGACATTCTGCTCTTATAGCTTGTAACATACTTGAAGGAGGCAGTGAAAGCATACGCTTTACCCGAATGCTTTTTTCTGTCTCCCAATTTAATTTCCCAGAAAATTTTAAAACTTCCTGTAAAGAAATGGCTCCCTGTTGCAGTTACCCCCCACTTTTTGCCTAATACTGATGCTGACTTGACTGAGAAGTGTGCTGGGACCCTGCTAACCAGGCCCCAGCACCAGTGTTCTTTCACCTAAAATTTACCATTGTTTCCACAATTGGCACAACCCTGGTACCTAGGTAAGTCCCTTGTAACTGGTATCCCTGATACCAAGGGCCCCGATGCCAGGGAAGGTCTCTAAGGGCTGCAGCATGTCTTATGCCACCCTAGGGACCCCTCACTCAGCACAGACACACTGCTTACCAGCTTGTGTGTGCTGGTGGGGAGAAAATGACTAAGTCGACATGGCATTCCCCTCAGGGTGCCATGCCAACCTCACACTGCCTATGGCATAGGTAAGTCACCCCTCTAACAGGCCATACAGCCCTAAGGCAGGGTGCACTATACCACAGGTGAGGGCATAGGTGCATGAGCACTATGCCCCTACAGTGTCTAAGCAAAACCTTAGACATTGTAAGTGCAGGGTAGCCATAAGAGTATATGGGCTGGGAGTCTGTCAAAAACGAACTCCACAGCTCCATAATGGCTACACTGAATACTGGGAAGTTTAGTATCAAACTTCTCAGAATAATAAACCCACACTGATGCCAGTGTTGGATTTATTAAAAAATGCACACAGAGGGCATCTTAGAGATACCCCCTGTATTTTACCCAATTGTTCAGTGCAGGACTGACTGGTCTCTGCCAGCCTGCTGCTGAGAGACGAGTTTCTGACCCCATGTGGTGAGGGCCTTTGTGCTCTCTGAGGACAGAAACAAAAGCCTGCTCTGGGTGGAGGTGCTTCACACCTCCCCCCTGCAGGAATTGTAACACCTAGCAGTGAGCTTCAAAGGCTCAGGCTTCGTGTTACAATGCCCCAGGGCACTCCAGCTAGTGGAGATGCCCGCCCCCTGGACACAGCCCCCACTTTTGGCGGCAAGTCCAGGAGAGATAATGAGAAAAACAAGGAGGAGTCACTGGCCAGTCAGGACAGCCCCTAAGGTGTCCTGAGCTGAGGTGACTCTGACTTTTAGAAATCCTCCATCTTGCAGATGGAGGATTCCCCCAATAGGGATAGGAATGTGATCCCCTCCCCTCGGGAGGAGGCACAAAGAGGGTGTAGCCACCCTCAGAGCTAGTAGCCATTGGCTACTAACACCCCAGACCTAAACAGACCCCTAAATTCAGTATTTAGGGGCTCCCCAGAACCTAGGAAACTAGATTCCTGCAACCTAAGAAGAAGAGGACTGCTGAGCTGAAAAACCCTGCAGAGAAGACGGAGACACCAACTGCTTTGGCCCCAGCTCTACCGGCCTGTCTCCCCCCTTCTGAAGAAACTGCTCCAGCGACGCTTTCCCCAGGACCAGCGACCTCTGAATCCTCAGAGGACTGCCCTGCTCTAGAAGGACCAAGAAACTCCTGAGAACAGCGGCCCTGTTCACCAAAGACTGCAACTTTGTTTCCAAAGAAGCAACTTCAAGACAACTGCGTTTCCCACCGGAAGCGTGAGACTTTCAACTCTGCACCCGACGCCCCCGGCTCGACTTGTGGAGAAACAACACTTCAGGGGAGGACTCCCCAGTGACTACGAGACTGTGAGTAGCCAGAGTTTCCCCACCTGAGCCCCCACAGCGACGCCTGCAGAGGGAATCCCGAGGCTCCCCCTGACCGCGACTGCCTGACTCCCAGATCCCGACGCCTGGAAAAGACTCTGCACCCGCAGCCCCCATGACCTGAAAGATCGGAACTCCAGTGCAGGAGTGACCCCCAGGAGGCCCTCTCCCTTGCCCAGGTGGTGGCAACCCCGAGGAGCCCCCCCCTTGCCTGCCTGCATCGCTGAAGAGACCCCTTGGTCTCCCATTGATTTCCAATGGAAACCCGGCGTGTGTTTGCACACTGCACCCGGCGCCCCCCGTGCTGCTGAGGGTGTACTTCCTGTGCTAACTTGTGTCCCCCCCCCGTTGCCCTACAAAACCCCCCTGGTCTGCCTTCCGAAGACACGGGTACTTACCTGCTGGCAGACTGGAACCGGGGCACCCCCTTCTCCATTGAAGCCTATGTGTTTTGGGCACCACTTTGAACTCTGCACCTGACCGGCCCTGAGCTGCTGGTGTGGTAACTTTGGGGTTGCTCTGAACCCCCAACGGTGGGCTACCTTGGACCCAAACTTGAACCCCGTAGGTGGTTTACTTACCTACAAAAACTAACAAATACTTACCTCCCCAGGAACTGTTGAAAATTGCACTGTGTCTAGTTTTAAAATAGCTATATGTGATTTATTTGAAAAGTATATATGCTATTATGATTATTCAAAGTTCCTAAAGTACTTACCTGCAATACCTTTCATTCAAAGTATTACATGTAAAATTTGAACCTGTGGTTCTTAAAATAAACTAAGAAAATATATTTTTCTATACAAAAACCTATTAGCTTGGAATTGTCTCTGATTGTCTGTTCCTCATTTATTGCCTGTGTGTGTACAACAAATGCTTAACACTACTCCTTTGATAAGCCTACTGCTCGACCACACTACCACAAAATAGAGCATTAGTATTATCTCTTTTTGCCACTATCATACCTCTAAGGGGAACCCTTGGACTCTGTGCATACTATTCCTTACTTTGAAATAGTGCATACAGAGCCAACTTCCTACACTTCCACTCAATATTGAAACTGGGGACGTACCATAGCATTAAAGACAGAAATAACCGGCTGGAAGGAAGGGCCCCCATGTTTATTATTAAATTGTTTTAATCCCCAAATTGATGATAGAGCTTTATTTTTTAGGGCTTCAGTATGGACTTTCCATCTCAAATGTGAGTCAAACCATATACCCAAATATTTGTATTCTTTTACCTTCTCTATTTTTTCTCCTCCTAGAAGGTAAGTAAATGCACTTTTCTCTTTCCCTATAGACATTATTTTCGTTTTCTCCATATTTACTACCATTTTTTCTTTTGACAATGGGAGTAAAACACCTCCAATTTCCTTTGTAGCCTTAGCTCTATCATGTCCATTATCACTAGATCATCAACATATAATAAGCAGGAAACATGCAAACCATCTATTTTTGGGCTTAAACCTTTGACCTCTTGTAATAACCCTGGCAGATCTGACAGAAATAATGAGAATAATATTGAGGCCAACACGCAACCTTGGCGAAGACTATTCTTTATAGGGATCCCTTTTGAAAGTGAGCCACTCGTGTCTAAAATTACTTGGGCCCAATTTTTTACATGCAGACGCTGAAGGAGAGATAATAAATCCAAATCAATCCCTAACTGTATTAACATATCCCATAATAATTTCCTATCTACCAAGTCAAATGCGGCACGAAAATCAACAAAGCAGCAAAATAGTCTGCCTCGCATTTCCACTGCTTTTTTTGCTAATGCCCATAGACTAAAGCAGTGGTCGATTGTCGAATGCCCTTCTTTAAAGCCACCTTGTACAGGTTTTTACAGGATTTAACTGAGATGGCAAAGAAGCAACATCAAAAGTACCCAACATTTCACAGGTCTTCTCCAACTGACCCATTCTAATAATACTTTTTCTCTAGCATTTGGAAAGCAAATAGTTCTGGCTATAATGTGATAAACACCATTTCTACATGCCTGTGTTTACACGAGCTTGCACGTTAGGCTGATACTATTGCATTTGCCAGTGCTTATTTTCACTGAATTTAGATGCATTCTCATATGCAGTACCTGAGAAGGATGGAGTGCCAATTCATATCCATACTCTTTCATTAATAAGCCTGAAAGTATGTAAATCCACCACAAGCTAAGCACATTAGTTGTGTATTTCACTGATTGATTGATGAGAACAGACTAATTACGATTACAGGCATCTTCTGTAACTTTCATAGCATTGTGTTTCTGTCACCCTACTAATTTTAAATGGCTGCCACAAAACAGTATGAGCCAGAGCTATTATAAAATCAAAATAGACATGTTCTTTATATTTAAATATGCACTTTATATTGTGCGATTATGCCGCTTTACAGCCATTGAAAGCACCAGTGCTCTTGGTGCTTGACGAGAAGGCTTGAGTGTTTGTACGACACCGGATTTTAAATTGAAGCAAATAACATAAAGAAAACAATCTGAGACATGTTTTTAGGGCTACGCAAGTTCAATTCACTTAGAATTACTGAAAAGGTCCTTCATACAAGGGTGTCAGTTGTTGGCGATATAGGGTAGACTTCATGTAGTATTCAGGCAAGTTCCTGAGGTGCAGCATTGTAGTCACATACTAGTTTTTGCAGTTTCTTTAAGAGTAGATTATTTGATTGCATCTCCACACTGGGGAAGGGCTTCAAGGGTTTTTTCCTTGTACTCATGCCACTGTCTTATAAACTATGGCCGGCAGTTGGTTTGTAAATTGTTTGACCAGAGATCTATAAATTGACGGAACACATTGAGAGGCCAGCATTTCCAGCTATCACATGGTATAGTGCTAGAATGCTGTGTGCATGCTGTGCAGCCAATAAAGTGACTTCAAGGCATTCTGTCCAGTTCAGAGACACACTTTCTGACTGTGTACATGTTGCATTGTGACAGTAGGTTTACTCATGTGTGACTCATACTGCAATGATTCACCGGTGCCATCAAGAGACATTCAAACAAAATTACCCGCTTGGTGAAATTGTAGGACTTGGTGTATTATTGACAGCTGGAAATTGGTTAATTTTACCATTGCATGTGCTGGGGCAAGCTAGAAGAGAAGACATGTTCCATGTTTCTCAACCTGCTTGATGGATGTGAGGCTGCCCATAAGGCTGGAGACCATGAAATTGGATTATCCGTAGTACCAACCTACAGCAGAAACTCTTTTTTTGGTGTCATTGAGACACAGAAAGCTCCATCTACTATGTGAGTTGCATGAAAGAACATAGGAGGCAATTAAGTATCTGTATTCAGTCACTAGTTATAGAATTGCCTTACAAGCAGATTCCAATGCAATGGGAATTTGATCAAGTTCTGCCGTGTACTAGAAACCCACCTGTTCAATTGATGTTTCCATTGGAGGATAGATAAAAGACTGTACACCCAGTCACCTGACATTTGCATAATCGAAAGTCAGAGCACTAGACAATTGCCAGAAATGTCAATCACGGAAGCAAATTAATTGAGCATGAACTGAGAAACAGTCAAAGGCAATGTGTACAATAGGTTTTAAATGTTAGCTATTGTTTTGATCTCAGATGAGTGAAACATTCTCGATCCAAAATATGTACATATTGTTTGTTACTCTAGTGGTTGATCTTTTACTAAGGGTTATACTGAATTAACGTGTGGTACATGGGCTTTTTGGTCCTTTGGCAGCTCATATCAGACAGGAAAACACGGGAAACTATTGAATAAAAAAAATATACCAACTGAAACCTATAGACACCATAGGACACCAATTACAGGTTCCAAGAATTTACTGATATCAACTGGAAATGTCTCCATTGTGGTTCAGTTGATGTTGAAAAACAGATATGTCAGTAGCTGGAATCAGTAGAAACTGCAGAACTAGAGAACAAGATTGTTCAGGTGGGATGTAAGAGATAGAACCAATTGTGTTACACTCTTATGCAGCATGTGTTAGGCAGCTCGTGATAATTTTTCACAATTGTGTGATTTCTCTGCTTCTAACATTTCCCGCCACACAGAACAAAGCATGGCTGTTTTTTTGTTTTTGTTTTTTAAGAAAGAACACAAAAAAGTTTACACTTACACTGCTATGTTTCAGCAGGTGGCACTGCTCGTCTGCAGACTTAGCATACCCATCCACCTTCGAAATTAAACCTCTCCTCCTCACCAGGACAGGCTTCCGTGAAAATTGATGGAAACGTTATTAATTGTATCCAAATACTAACAGGTTTTCCTGCTTAACTTGTCACACCTTTGTGTTCATGGCTCGTAAAAGCTGTCTTCACAATATAGTACAGCAGAAAGAAGAATTCCCATTGGTCATCTGAGCGGCAGGGGCATTGGAATACAGGAACGGCTAAGCTGAAATGTCTAACCGTGGTGCTGGCCCGTGTGCGTTGCCACCTAAACTCCTCCCGGGATTGAGCAGCTCAGCAGCCAATCGGAGCAGCAGCATCCAAGGGACCAGATGAAGGGATGGGCAGATAAACAGCAAAAACGTAAATCAACTGAGTAGAGAATACAATGACAGTGAAATCACACAGAGAACTTCCGGGACACGGACCCACATTGTTGGGTATCTCTCATCTGTTGGAGCCAGTCTAATGGGACTGGGGGAGGGGGAAGCAGAACGAAGTGCTGTTACAAGTGCAGATGAGACGTGTGTGACACCAGGGGAAATACATCTTAAAAAAGAGTACACAGACAAAAAAAATTAAACAAGTGCAACAGCAGTGAGATAGAGCGTGCTATGCACACGCGATGGAAGCGCCTTGAGACCCTCACGGGTGAGTAGTGGCTTTACAAATTCCTGATTGATTGATGGAAAGTAAAATACAAAGGGGGATAAAGCCCTCTCGTCACAAAGGCGAGCAGTCTGATAGTGTAAAGGCCGAATGTGTCACAGATTTCAGTGTTTTTCACTTTTGAGAATTCTCCACTATAATTTGCGTGGGTCTTTGTCTGGACTGCGGTGCATGATGTAGGCTTGTAGATGGATACAGTTTCACTGTAACAGCCTAATTTCCGCTCAGATTAGCCTTTGTCCCTTGAGATATGTCCCACCAGACACACCTCCCAACAGCAAAAAGTTGAAAAGGCGAGCATCATTCGTTAACAAAATGAATACATTGGAATACATTGTAAGTGCCCTAAAATATAAACGAACATAAAGGCACGGCACAGAGAGGCGAAAAAACTTCAATTAAAATGGTTAATTCTAGGTTTAGAAAGCAGGCAGGAGCCCTTGTCAGAGAGAGAGGGCTGGGAATGGGATACAGGGCAGGAGTTGAACGCCGGCGTTCACCCTGTCCCACGCAGCACAGCACAGAGGTTTGTTTAAGACTGCACAACTACTATTCAGAGACCAAAAAGATGGAATGCAGACACCCTCCCATACAAAGGCAATGGCAAAGAAAGACAAAGAAAATCTCCTTGTAGCCACCTATCCATCCAGGAGGCACAGCGCGCCAGCCCAAACAGAAAAGGGGAAATGTATATTTACCCAACTTCCTCTTCTATCTCTGAGATGTCTGCGAAAATGAGACAAATGACGAGTAGTGTGGCAGCCCCGAGCATCCAGCGCCTGCCTTCCAGATGCATGGCTCCGGGTGGGTAGAGAAGGGCGGCCGCGCTGCGAGTTCGGCAACAAAAGAGCTGCGCGGGGATTCTCGTGCTCGCCTTCTCCTCACAAACTGCTCCAACTGCGTTCAGTCTGCATGCGGTGGTCTGCGAGGCACACACTGCCCCGAGGAGGACAGCTTCCCTATTGCCTCCGACCCTCTTTCCTGCACGGGTCTGAGCAGCACTTCTTCCCGGTGTGTGCAGGCAGCTCCTTTTACCTTTCTGCGTGGGGCACGCTGCCGCCTTCAAGACCGAGAGAGAGAGAAAGGAGGTTCAAAGAACACGGGGGAGACCGAGCAGCTCCCTCTCTGCCATTCACAGCATCCCATTTCTGGCGCCTGTTCCTCGCTGCATGTCCCTTCTCTCTCTCAAAGTTTGTCTGACAGTGAGAGTAATGGCACCTCCTGGAAGGGCTGCTTCGAAATCGAGATTTGATTAAGTGACGCCTGCCTTCGCTGACATAGAAAGGGTGGAGTGGGTGGGTTTGTGATGTCTCCCCAGCCCTCTGACTAAAGAGACCGTAGGATAAGAATGGAAAATAAACGTTACAGGCTGAGTGGAAAAAATGGAACAAAGAAAGGAGGGGACAAGTCTGAGGACTATAAATAGGGAAGTAGGCCGACTAGAGCATTTCACCGCTCTTTAAGGGGCTTGCTTTACCACACACCCACTTGCTTGAGGGAGCTCATGGCATTTGTTGGCAACTCAGGGAGAATACTCGGAAAGTGTGCTAGGATTGAATGATTCTTTGCATCTGCGTTACAGTCACCATTGCTCCACAAGGGGGAATAAATTAAAATAGGCAATGACAATCTCATACTTGTGCAAAAATAAGGGCTCGCGCAGCCATGAAGGCTAATCCGGACTCCAGACAGGCGGGACCATTACACGGTTAAGTCTAGAATTAATATGTGAAAAAAGGTCGTGCCCAGGTGGCCACTGGAGGCATAAGAGGACGAGTCGGGATTATGGATGTTTAAACACCCAGTCTGTTGCATAAGCAACCACCAACTCACCGGAAAGTTACATTCAGAAATGAAGTTTTTAACTAGGGGCACGTGTCTTTCCCTTTGAAATCGTCATGCGCTAGTTTCTGGATTATTAAGCAATAACCTACCAAGCACTAATACCGAGCTCTTATTATTTGGGATCGCTAAACGAAGCCTTACGGAGTGTAATTTAATTTCAATTAAGCATTAAGGCCCATATTTATACTTTTTGACGCTAAACTGCGCTAACGCAGTTTAGCGTCAAAAAGTTTTGCGCCGGCTAACGCCATTCTGAAGCGCCATGCGGGCGCCGTATTTATTGAATGGCGTTAGCCGGCGCAAGCAGACCGGCGCTGCCTGGTGTGCGCAAGAAAAACCACGTACACCAGGCAGCGCCGGCGTAGGGGGAAAATGGCGCATGGGCGTCTTAAAATGGGGCAAGTCAGGTTACGTCGAAAAAATCGTCGTAACCCGACTTGCGCCATTTATTTTCGACGCCCATCCCCCATCAACATGACTCCTATCATTGTAAAGATAGGAGTCATGCCCCCTTGCCCAATGGCCATGCCCAGGGGACTTCTGTCCCCTGGGCATGGTCATTGGGCATAGTGGCATGTAGGGGGGCACAAATCAGGCCCCCCTATGCCACAAAAAATTATTAAAAAAAAATAAAAAAAATACTTACCTGAATGTCCCTGGGGTGGGTCCCTCCAGCCTTGGGTGTCCTCCTGGGGTGGGCAAGGGTGGCAGGGGGGGTCCCTGGGGGCAGGGGAGGGCACTCTGGGCTCATTTTGAGCCCACTTGTCCCTTAACGCCATGCCTGACCCAGGCGTTAAAAAGCGGCGCAAATGCGCCGTTTTTAGCCACGCCCACTCCCGGGCGTCTCTTTTGCCCGGGAGTATAAATACCACGTAAAGGCCTGGGAGTCATTTTTTAGACGGGAACGCCTCCCTTGCATATCATTAACGCAAGGAAGGGGTTCACGCTAAAAAATGACGCACATTCCGGGAACTTTGGCGCTATTCGCCTCTAATGCCATAGTATAAATATGGCGTTAGTTGGCGTTAGTTTTGCGTCGAAATTGCGTCAAAAAAAACGACGCAATTTCGGCGCAAACGGAGTATAAATATGCCCCTAAATACATTCAAACGAGTGTGCGCCTGTTGTTGAGACTCAGCCCAAAAGGTTACATTTTTGCTTCCTGAGATGAAGGCACCGGTTTGTAACAAGGAGGAAAGTTATTTTAGCTGATTGGCAAGTTTGTGTGTGTGTGGTTGTGTGGATGGGAGAGTGGGTGAATACGAGAAAAAGTCAAAAGCGTGGACAGTCGGACAAAAGAGCGAGTGACCAAGTGCATGGCGAAATTAGTGCATACACAGACGGGTAAATAAATGAGTGCACAGATGCAGGGCTGGATGAATGGGTGAGTGAGTGCTTGGATGGAAGCACGTATGTTAGCCCTCTGCTGTCAGGCTCAGAAAGCAGTTGTGATATAAAAATTACAAGAATTAATAATATTGTTTCAGTACCAGCATTAAATCGGGGTTATGTAGGATAGTGCCAAAATGCTAACAGTATATAAAGAATTAACATCTTTATGCAAGAGCAAACATTAAATTGGGGTTGAGCCCCATCATGTGAAGGGTGCCTACAAAATGTAAAGAATATAACTATTATGGCAGTCTACATGTTATGGTAACAATGTTTACAATATGTCAAGAACTGCTACCAAAATCGATGTTCAGATTTGCCTTAATCAGTAAACCTTAGTGCCTGGTCGCAGTTATACTATCACACATTCTTTATAACTGCATGTTTTTAACCGTTACCTAGTAATCTGTAATGCATGTTTAAATATGCCCCAGGTAGCAGCCATCGATAATTAAATTTACCATTACAAAAGAGCTACAGGGAATCAAACAAGTCATAGGGCTTCATTACGAGTCTGATGGTCTTCAGACCACCATACTTGCAGTGGCGGTAGGACTGCAGCACGTCTGGAGGTCTGACTGCCAAATTACGACCCTACCATCACCGCCAGGAACATGGCTCCTGATGGGGTGGCAGCAGACAGAGTCATGGTTGACCACGGCAGCGCTGAGTTCAGCACCCCGTGCTGATCATGAGGACCCTGCCATGACAAGCCTGGCAGAAAGCCAGTGCTGGGGGCCACATGATAAAAATTGCAGCAATCCCCATATACGTCAAAAAACCCATAGGTTGAATGATAGTCCACCTCAACATACAACCATGCAAGTAAGCTCTGATCTGCATGTTATGTTACGTTATGTTATATAGATTTTCACAGAGCACCATCATCCCTGAGGGTGTACTGGCAATGAGCAGGTTTAAGTCTAGCAAAACCTAGAGCCTATTGAGACTACTCAAAAAGCCAGGTCTTCAGCTTCTTTTGTAGTGGCAGGTCGTTCCAAGCTTTAGGTGTGACATAGGCGAAGGCTTGTCCACCTATTCTGATTTTCTGTGTATGTGGGATATGGGCAAGTAGGAGTCTGGGTGAGCCTAGGTGTCTCAGAAGTTTTTGAAAGCAGATGCGACTGTTGCAGTCTGCTGACTCAATGTTATGTAGTGCCTTGAACGTGTGGGTGGGGAGTTTGAATTGTGTTCATTTGGGTAAGGGAAGCCAGTAGAGCTCCTTAGAGTGTGATGTGAGTGTGGCATGGGAGGTTGAGAGTGATTCTGGCCAATGAGTTCTGAAGGGTCTATAACCTTCTGGTGAGTTTTTGTTGATCCCGGCATAGAAGGTGTTCCTGTAGTCCACTTGCTTGTGACCGGGGCATATGTCACGGTTTTCCGAGTGCTGACTGGGAGCCATTTGCAAATCTTCCTCAGCGCATTCAAGGTATGGAAGCGTGAAAAACTGATGGCATTGACTTGGGTGGTCACGTCGAGTTTGCTGTTGATGATGACCCTGAGGTTCTTGGCAAGGGTGGTGGGGGTTGGTGTTGGTCCTGGCTCTGTTGACCACCAGGTGGTGTCATACAGTGCTCTTCCTGACGATTCCGATTTCAGTCATGTTGGTGTTTAGCTTCAGACAGTTGTTCTTCATTGAGTGGGCAATTTCAGTCGTGCAGGCTTGAACTTGATCTGGGTACTACGCATCTTGTCCATTATGGAGCTTTGTGTCATTGTTGTAGGAGAACTCGTTGATGTCATGAGATTGGATGATGGTGGCTGGAGGGATCAGGTATGAATTGAAGATGGTCAGGCTCAGCGAGGACCCTTGCAGAACTCTGCAGATGAGGTCATGGGTGTCAGAGGTGTATGGTGACCAGTCGGGTCCTTCCAGTCAGGAAGGAGCTGATCCATCGGAGTACATGTCCTTGAATTCTGATGTCAGGTAGGCATTGGATGAGGATGGGGGAGACCATGTCAACCGCTGCAGAGAGGTCCAGGAGGATGAGGTCATCCATGTCTCCTCTATCTAGAGTCAGGTGGATGTCATCTGTGGCAGCGATGAGGGCAATTTCCATGCTGTGGTTGGGTCTCAAACCAGACTGAGTGGTGTCATGGTGTTAGTGGTCATTAAGGTATCAGTGAGGTGTCTGCTGATATTGCATGGCCCAGTACTAGAGCAAAGCAGATGTAAGCATGCATGTGCTGGATCAGAGATGGTGCACACCTGCACAGAGATATACAGTTGGTAAGACCACCAAAAGACAGACAGTCCAAGTGAACCAGTGCAGATACAACCTATGTTAGAAAGTGTTTACAGTCATTTGAAATGCTATTTTAAAAAACAGCCATAGCTTTTGACAGTGCAACCTTGAGGGAACTGTGCAATGTAGTAGTATCCAGAGGATGTGCTACTTGTGCAACTAGGCCTCAGGGAAGTGGACCTATCAATAGAGGTTCAGGCCTTTACTGGCTGCCACCTTGAAACGCTATGAGATGGGCATAGGAACCAAAGGAAGGCATGGACAGTGGGGCTACATACTTTCAGTGGAGGGCACCAACCCTGATTGCCAGTGAATGAAGCAGTTCAACTTTGTCTGAGCTCAAGCAGAGGGGCCTCAGCAGTTAGGGACTTGTTATAGCAGGAGTGAGGTAAGCCAGTGAATTATAGTGAAATACTCTGGTGTCCAAGATACCTTTCCTTGGAGGTGGCGCGCACTCAAATTGGGAGAACAACTCCCTTTATTAATTTGATGCCTATAAGAAATTAGGTTATTGGTTGAGAGAGGTAGAAGCCTTCTCAAGCAACAACCACAATTCTTGTAAAGGTGAACCACAAAAAGTCACTAAATTAACCTGTTCTTAAACCCTTTGGTAGCGTGACACAAAAGCCGTCAAGCCTAACTTAGAGGCAATGTGTAAATTATTTATGCAGCACACAAATATTTATAAAGTGAAAACACAACACAAGAAAAAATCCATACCAATTTAGAACATTAAAACATTATAGAACATTTTAATAAATAAAATAACAGTAAAGAAAGTTAAATCCAATCAGGAGAACTGGAGTCATGAATTTTTACAGTGTTTGGTGAAAAATAGCACCAAAAAGAACAAAGCGCCAAACACAGATTTCTGGTTGCAGGAGACGGGGTCAAAGTAACAAATTAGGGCTGACTGCAGGTTAGAATCAGTCATCAGGTTTTCCCTGATCAAAAGTTACGCTCAGACTTAGAAGAAAATCTGAAGTTTTTCTGGAGAAGGTCGTGTCATCAGTGGGACCAGGGAGTAGGCTGTAGCTGAAAGGAGGTCATCGATGACGGGGAGCTACTGGGTGAAGTCTTGGTGAAGCTGTCACGTATGATGGGAAAAATCTCTGAAAGAGAAGAGTGGCATTTTCAGGCCAAGTAGGACATCAAGGAGGTGCTGGTAGCCCTCAAGCCCTGTGAAGATTTCTGCCTTCGGGCTTAAAAGCTTTTCTGTAGCTTGAAATACCCCAGCAGGACAAAGCTGCAGACTGTAGCCACAGAGGCTTTTACATGGATTGATGCCATCCTCGAGAGGTCCCACTGAGAGGTAATTTGCTGCTTTGGAGAAGAACGAAATGGGAGCTGCAGCAAAGTCAATCCTTTGGTGTGTTAGCTTGCAGGTACGTCCCAGTCTCCTATCGATTCTCACAGCAGTTTTTGTTAAAACATTTTCTAAGTTCCAGGATTTGGGTTTTGGTAGTAGGAGGCCATTGCACCACACAAAGTGTCCAGGACCTAGGAAGGGTATCACTTGAGGGCTAGAGCTCACTTCAGCAGGAACCAGTAGCTGCAAGCAGGTAAGTTGCAGGTTCTCTGAAGCTTGGTGTGTCCCTGTACTCACACAGGAGGCCAGTCAGCTGTCCCTTGGAGTCGCTCTGGCAATCCTGGGTTCAAGGAGCATGTCCACTCTTCATTCCTAAGGCAGCAGGGAAGCCCTTCCAGCAGCAGGGCAGGAGGGCAATCCTTCTGAGTTTTCCAAAGGTCCAGAAGTGATCTGATTTGTGGTCTGAGAGTGCCACATTTTATATCCAGTGCCAACTGTTGTGTGTGTGGGGGGTGGGCAACTCCTGGTCCTCTGTCCTGCCCTTCCTGGGTTTGGCTCCCAAATATCTGGGATAACAAAAGGCTAGTGTCAGGTTTATCTGTGTGCTTTCCAGGCAAGGTCTTTGAAGTGTAATTCGGGGTTAGGTACAACTCCTCCCCCAGTGATCCTGCCAGCATGGTCCACCCTGTCAGATCTAGGACCCCTTTGTTCCCATGTCTGGGGAGAATACACAGCCCATCACAGAAGAGACTGTAATAGTCTTGTGGCCTTGTTTACTGATTGACAGGCACTGTAGGTTTGATCACAGAAATACCAACTTTCTGAGTGGCATTTCTAGAATTGCGACTTAAAATCCAACTTTACCATTAAAGAGGGTTTAAATTACAATACAAAAGAGTCCCTGAAGTGTTTTCCTACCTGCGCCTAATCTCTGAAGGAACACCTTAGTAAATGTCATAAGGTACCCCAGTGATAATCAATGGGTGAAATAGCCTGGCAGCAGTGAAAAACGATTTTAGGAGTTTTTCACTGTCAGGGCATGCACAACTGCAACCCACATGTTCTACTTTTTAAATACCAAATAGCCTGCCACAGGAGCTGTTAGGGCCTACTTTAGGGATGACTATGTTTTGAAAAGGCGGGTTTATGCTTAGAAAAAGGTTTTTTCTTGTCTCGTCGAAATGGCAGTTTAAAACAGCACTACATGCTGCATTGGAAGGCCTGAGACAAGTTTCAAAGTGTTACTTTAGAGGATGGCACAATGAGTGCTGCAACCCATTGGTAGCCTTTAATTCACAGGCCCTGGGCAAAGGTAGTGCCACTTTACTAGGGACATACAAGTAAATATAAATATGCCAATTGGATATAAGACTATTTTACCATGATTTAGGGAGGGAGCACAAGCACGTTAGCACTGGTTAGCAGTGGTAAAGCTCACAGAGTCTTAAAGCCATAAAAAATGCAGTCAACAAACAGGAGGGTTGAAGGCATGATGTTATGGGGGATCCATGACAAAGATGCCAGGTGTAACAGTTATATTAACAGGTTGGACTGCAGGTTTAAACTAAGCAAATAGACTGCATTGGAATGCCTGAAGACACTTTCCCCTGATCACATTAGTGGATAGCACATCAAGTGATACAGCCCACAGGTCACATTTAAATGTCCTTGCCACAGGTGCAGTTTCAACACTATATACTATAGCCTTACAAGGAAGATAAATATGCTAATGAGGGATTAGCTAGTTTCTACACATTTTAGTGGTCAGAGCACATACACTTGGCACTGAACATCATTATCACAGTGTGCAGAGTAAAAAAACAGCACTACAATCCATCAAAATATAAGGGTGAACACACAAAAAGGGGCATTTTCTCACAAGCAGCCTTTACGGAGGGTCAAGCTAGGCTTGTGAATTTGTTCTGATTAGATAGATACAATAAATAAGCATACCGTATGTTCCTAATAACACCCAAAAGACGTAGGATAATGTCTAAACTCATTAAAAATTCTGTTTAACTCCGTATAAAGACGATTACCAGTCATTTACCCAAAGTTTAACTAAATAAA
This sequence comes from Pleurodeles waltl, assembly GCF_031143425.1. Taxonomy (NCBI): domain Eukaryota; kingdom Metazoa; phylum Chordata; class Amphibia; order Caudata; family Salamandridae; genus Pleurodeles; species Pleurodeles waltl. Next base: position 478,624,997 of record NC_090440.1, on the reverse strand, counting down.
ATCTGCTCTTTACAAATAGCATTCACAATGCAGGTGTCACATTCTGCAATAGTACTGTGACTTGCAGTTGATGTTCTGGTAGGGCTCCGATGCCCACAGGGTGTCAGGAGCAGAGCTTGTATCTCTGGAAATGATGAATATATTTGAGGGAGTTTACATGATGGTGAGAGGGAAGGGATCAATGGAGATTTGCAACATGGTAAGTGCTAATCATGGAAGTCTAGAGCTGAAGGCATCAAGAGCGAGGGTGACTACATTTGTTTACCAGCTCTACTTGGAAGAGAAAGAAGAATTTGCAATGCAATGGGTCTCACCTCTGCTGGAGTTAGAGCTATTAGCTTTGTAAATTCCTAACTGGACTTTTCTTGCAACTGAAAATGAAAGGTAAAACAGTTGATATAAGCAAGCTGATTCCAAGCACCATCACTGGCATGAACGTGAAGGAGAGACACAAAAGGAAAATAAGTTTACTCACAGTCAAACATATCGACAATCATGCAATTATCCAGGTAAGAGGGTCGGTGTTCGAGGCTGTAACAAACCCCCCCCCAAGAAGGGACAAACGTAAAGCATTCGATAACAAAGGATTTTTGAAAGGCATGCCCATGAACGAGTAAAAGTGATGGGCTTGCAGTGGCCGTGGTTAAAAGCCCACAATACTTACAACAGGTCAAAGCGCTTGTGCGCTCGACCTAGAAAGAAGCAAGTCCAACTTTAGAGACCATCCCTTTACTGCACCCTCACTCGTCCATAATACTTCTCTGGTGACATCACATGAGTCATGGTGATCATGCTTCTTATTTCCAACATATACCCGTGGCTGTTAAATGACAATCTACCAAGTAAACAAACACTTTTAACCAAAAGCACAGATATTGCTGGAAACTAAGTAGCTTTTAAAGAGTGCACCACAATACTACATGAGCCTGTCTCTACTGTTACAGGTCTGTGCTGCGCGCACCCACAGCACAGCAGGAAGACGATGCCTCCAAGTCATGCCTGTACCATATTTCTTAAACACTGATCTTCTATTCTGCATTGGGCAGTTTTATAAAAGTACATCTGAAGGCAAGTTTGATGGAGTGTGAACTGCACTAAACTTAAGGCCTTCACTAAGAAATGAATAAGGTTCGTTTGGGCAAAAAAAGCTTTGTGGATGCAAGGCTCCGTTCTCACTAAAGTTTACCAGAGGTCGAGCCTGTGCTGTTCGGAAGAAATTAGCACCCCTAAGAGAGAAAGGATAGGTGGGTAAGAGCTGCCGAAATGGAGGCTTGGAGCCAAAACCAACTCGAAAGTCTCTTAAGACTGCTTGGCACTCGGGAGTAAGGTCTTGGGATGTTCAGAAGGCCAATGTTGAGGTGCATCAATACAGCACAGCTCGAGTCTCAGTACTAGGGCAGCGGAGTGGGGGGTTTCTTCAGGTCAAGACTGGTGTCCATAGAAGCGAATAGTACCTGCCCCAGAACTGGACAGGTGGTGGGTTCTGCTGGAAGAACTGAAGCCCACTAGTACAGCCCGGTGTGGATCTCAGTATTGACAGAACGCACAGTGCTGCTTTCGAAGAGCGAGCATTTGTATAGCTCTGTGTTTCCACTGTGTGAAAAGTTGCAAAGCTGCAGGAAAGGACTGAGGTGCACCTGAAAGAAAGGCCTATGTCCCATCACAGCACAAGAGCAGCAGTCGTTATGCAGCCAGTGAGGATCATGGTTCTTCGGAACAATTGTATGAGGAATGGAAGGACTGGGATGGCCCTGGTACTAAGGTGTACTGGTAGCACACCTGTATCCCAGAACCAGAAAAGCAGGGGATGCTGTAGCATCGAGGTACTTTGGTAAACATAGGATTGTACAACTGTCATAGCACTGACACTGTTGAGCCTCGTTTTTGGGACAGCGGAAATGTCACAAAAGTTTCAGTTGCACTGGTAAAACTGTGCATGGATTTGAGGGACAGAATATTGGGGATGGCAGACGGCAGCACAGAGAAGAAAAAAGAAAGTGAGCCTGAGGTGCACTGGTAAACCCCTGCATTCTGTCTTCGGAAAGCAAGATGTCTTCTTAACTTGTCAGGCTGGAGATCCTCTGACAGAGTCTGTACGCCTGGAATACCAAGAGAATGTTCAGATATGGACTTATTCACACTGACAGACTATGATTATGTCTTCACATGGAGACTGCAAGAGACGCTGCAGATTCGGGTTGGGGCGCATTAAGAGTGAGCGGGCCATGGACTGAAATGCTGCAAGGCAAGATTTAGTGGCACTTACCGAGCTGCCTCTGGGTCAAAGTGCACAAGTAGAAGAGGCAGGATACAGATCAGAAGCGAGGTGCATCAGTAGAGCCCAAGGCGGGAGATTGTGCATCTTAGCCCACTAACCTGTTGAACAGCTACAGCTAGACGGGTACATCTAGCCCTGCAATGCTTTGTAGCATCAAGCTGGAATTTTGTGAGGGGACAAATTACGTATCAGGGCGCTCCAAGGGCAAATGTGGTGGCACTGAAGGGGGTGAGGGACTGGGAGGTGTGGGGTATGTGAGCTGCCCTCTTTCAATGTGCCGTAAGGCAGGGAGGTGGCTAAAAATAGTTCTCCAACTAGGAGGAGCTAAAACATGCCCCAGGCACTAGTGCAGTGGTTCTCAACCAGTAGAAACGGGACCACAAAAGTGGGTGTTAGTATTATAACTGGGTGCCTTGGGAAGAAAACAAATCTAAGAGTTAAAAAAACAGAGTGGGTCGTGCAAAAATGAATAAATAAACGTATGACAACCAAAACATCTCACCAGTGATAAAATCTCTAATGCACAATTAAACAATAAAACACCACAACATATAAAAGGAGATGTGAAACATAGCTGTACACATTTATAAATATGGTTAAACATGGGACGAGATTTTTTTTAAGGCAGTTTGCGTCTGAACAAATGTGCACTGACCCACAGAGCTCTGGAGACCGAGTGATGACATGAGAGATAAAGGGCGCCCTGGCACATACTATAATTTGGTACTGTTGGAAAATGGATTATTGGTGAGGGCAGGTGAGTACCTACACTTAGCAGTAGGCCGCTAACCTCCACTTAGGTCCAGCTAGGTTTCAATAAATTAAACCCAGCTCAACCCTTGGTAGCTTGGCAAGGAGCGACAAGGCTTAACTTTGGAAACAAAGTGTAAAGCATTTAAAAATAACATTAAATAGGTAAAACACAAAATACAATACAAAATCCAACACCAATGTATACAAATAGATTATATTTTTATCTTTAAAATTACACCAAAACTATTAAAATCGGATAAGGGGAACCGGACATATCAATGTTTAAAGAATTAATGCTTATTAGTGCTTAGAAACGAATAGCGCCAATCTGGTCGCACCTCGACTGGGGCAAAGTAAAAGTTTGAGGTCGACCGCAATGGAGCCCTGCTGAAGGCCTCAGTCAAAAGTTTACCTAGGGACTTAGTTGTTTTTACTGGAGATTTTCTTCAGCGGGACCAAGTCGTCAGTCCAATCCGACCTCCTGGAACTCTTCCTCGGATACGCGTCGCGGGAGCCCTCGGTGGAGATTTTTACCTTCGGACTAAGTCATTTTTTTTAGATGAAAATCCTTCGACCGGGGAAAACCTGAGTCTTGATCCGACGTCCCTGGAGCCCTATTCGGATACACTGCCTGGGAGGTCCCAGTCAACTTTCTATGTTGGGACTCAGTCACTTTTTCAGAGAATTTCTTCACCGGGATGAACCTGCAAGTCAGGCCGGGTCGCGGTTGAGGCAAGCCGGCTAGAGTTGCCACGGTGAGTCAGTCCCTTTATGGAGCTTTTTTCCAAAAGTTCTCCAAACTTCTCCAAACTTCTGGATCTTCTTCCAGGTGTTCTTTTAAGGTTCTTTTGGGGCCCGTAGCTCCCCCCAAGGTTCCAGAAGCTCTGAGATGCACCTTGAGGGAGCGGACTACAACTTCCAGAATGCATCTTGCGCAAACTCCAAAACGGCCACTGGACACTGGTCAGCTGGTCAGTTTCTTCAGGAGTTGGAGCAGGGGACTCTGGTTAGCAAGTTTTCACCTGTAGCAAACAGGGAGTCCTTACTTGAACCAGTTGAAGTCAGGCAAAGTCCTTCTTGTGGTGAAGCCCAAGTGTGCAGCTGGTGCAGCCCTCCAGAGTGCAGTGTCCCAGTACAGGTCAGGGGTCCAGCAGGGCAGTCCTTCTTCTTCTGTAGTTTTTCCTTGTTGGAATTTGGTAGGGATCTGAGGTGTGGGTGCAGGTCTGCCTGTTTTATCCTTGCTCCTGGGTGAAAAACACAGGGGTCCTGGTTCTCCTATCAGGTGCAGGGTCCTTCCCCCCGTGATGACCACTTACTGGGAAGTGTGGCAAAAGTCAACACCAGGGAGCAACATTCCTGAAAAATCCATCATGGCTGTAAGTGATTTTTGGAGGTTATATCTGGCTGAGCCCACCCACTGCTGTGGCTAAAGATCTTAAACACACCCTTCTTCTGCCCTCTGCTAATCTAATCAGGGGGGCACCTAATTGTCTGGGTTTGCAGGAAGTGAGAGAGGTGCTGGGTTGCTCCAAATGTCCTTCCCTGCGTTTGAAGACCAGTTTGGCAGCCCTCCCCCTTCCTGCCTTTCCATCTGCTGAGGAACGATATCATCCCCCAGGCACATCTCTTTGTGTTTAACCCAGGCTACTTCACACCTCATCAATGCAGCATGGCCAGGCTGCCAGAGGCTGACCAATCAGAGCAAAGCACTACAGGGCTGAAGTTGGCAACTTTTTAGGTAAAGTTTAAAATTCTTTACCTGAACAAGTTATATTAAATCCAACAATTGTAAGTTGCGGTATGTATTATCACAATTAATTTGATACCAAACATGAGGTATGGGGCCTTCAAGAAGGAATAGTGATTGTCTCTCATCCATGCCATCTCACTCAAAGTTAAGATGGCAGACTTGTTTGAGGGAGATCCAAGCCTAGTGAGGAGGGAGCTGTCAGTTTGGAAGATCAGCCTCAAAGGACAGTGCACCAGTGGATGAATCCTCAGCCCTGCAGGTGTAGGGCAGTAGAGGACTAAGGCTTCTGAGTCAGCTCCACCAGGGAGGTAAGGCAAACACAAGCCACCTCTTGTTAAGATTGAAATAGATGCTATTATTTTACATGACGGCTCATACAAAGTTCTACTTATGTCTCGGGCTTAATTAAAGGTGAATACTAGACTTTTTCCACAGCTTAGGGAAATAAAATCCACATGTTACAAATTTCACCCATTGAGTGTGGCTGTACGTAGTTTCAGTGCAATTAGCAGTAGGTGTTTAGGGTTATGCTGAGCGGCCTTTAAGCAGTCAGGAGCAAGGATCGTCACTCAACCATGCTTCGTAGCTGAAACTGAAGATGGCAGACATCCCTGAGGGAAATAAATCTCTGGCTGGTGATAAAGGAAGGCTTAATGGGGAAGGCCTGTGACATAGGTCAGTATGACTGTAGCGATGCGGGCCCTACAGGAATGGGGGATCACAACACTGCAGTCAAAATATTGACCTACTTTTAGCCACTGGCTCCATCTTGACCACTGACTCCATTTTATGCTTTGCTTAGCTTCAAAAGCGGTCACATTGGTGGTGCAGGTATTTTCTACCCACAGCCTGTTAACCTTTTTTCCCTTTTCTCACCAGGGAAGGGAACATAACATGGGGGAGGTAACACAAATAAGGATGTACCAGGCTGAGAATGTTTATGGTAGAGCAGGGTACAGCTCGTTCTTGGAAATACACTGTGAGAACTGGCCAGTCTCTATCATGCTTTTTCAACACTGGCCTGGTACGGCCAGCACTTGAATTTCACAACTTACTCAAAGGGAGGGGGTTTCTAGAACCTTTCTCTTGAATTTTTTAAAGTATATAAGGTGGGGTAGCTTAACAACTGGGAGAGAAGGAACTCATCTCTGGGGATGGACGTGTTGCTCAGAGAGTAATCCTATCGGGTTGTTCTCTTTTGTTTCGGTTGTCATGGGTTCCACAACTTGAATTTGGCAGACAAAGGATGATGTTGGATTCAAGCCCCAGGGTGATGCTTTTTTAATTCTTAATATCTAGCTTTGTTGTTTGCATGCATGACTGCGTAGTCACTGCATATATATATATATATATGTTATATTCATTGTTGATGTATTGCATTTTTTTGGTTATTATTATTCCACTGCTGTGATTATTTTAAGAGTTGCACGTGTGTTGCTGCATTCACATTAAGTGCTAATGTTGTTATCTTTGTGTAACCTGGGAAGTGCATTAATAAATTCATTACTCAGACTAAGAGTGCTGCATTCTTTACATTCCTTTCACTTTTTTCCCCTCTCAGTCTGAAGCAAAGCAGAATGCCTACATCATTACCCACTCCACAATTCTGGACTACCACCACATCATCAAGAGAAATAGAGGTAGAATTAAGAATAGTAAAGGTGCACTCTCCTATATGTACTTACTGATAATATAATGTTAGACCATATTTCACTGATCAATATCATCAACCTCCCCATTATGACATGCACCCTCTTCAGGCAACACAAGAGGGTGGTCTAGGGCCTGTGAATCAGCTTTGCCTCGAAGAAAAACCAAAGAAACCTACCATACACAATCACTGGAACTGACAGAAACATGTAGAACTGTAGGTGGGAAACTAAATTACAGGGATGTTTTTCATGAGGGATACTGAGTGACATCAAATAAACAACAGGCAAGTTGTGCTGCATCCTTTGCATTCCTTTCACTTCATTCCCTCTCAGTCTGAAGCAAAGCAGAAAAAATTGGCATAGTCGGAAGGATGAGGGAAGGTTGAAAAGTGAAAGATTTAAAAGTGAAAGATGTTCGGCAAGAAGTCAAAAGTGGTTTCACAGGCAGTTTCCCAGGTTTCAGATGAGATTCCCAGGTGGGAAAAAGAACCTCATAATGTTCTTCTGGTGCTGGTTTATGTGAGAGCTGAGACAGATGTCTTAGCGATCCTGAGCCAAAAATGTTGTACTGTGTTTACAGAAAGTACCTCTTGAATGGGGATGTGATCTATCTATTTTAGGCAGAATAGGCTGGATCCTTTTATCTGCTTATAGAAAAATGCATGAAAAATGTAAGCAGCTGGAACAAGAAAACAAGCAATTAGAGAGGCAGCTAGTTGAAGCTAAAAACGATGTAACCATGCTGTCTTGTCAGAATAAGTTATTGCAAGATAAGGCAGATACTTATCAGTCTGTCGCCGAGAAAGCAGCTGTCAAACTCACTCAGCAGAAGTATCATAAACAGAGGGGTAAAATCAATCAAAAGAAAGTTCATTTAGTTATTGCTAAAGCAGGGTTAGATTGGGACCCCTGAAAAATCGGATTTAAATATTTGGGAAGCTACTGATTTTTCAAATTCCAGTGTCTAAGAAGTTAAAAAATGTTGGGGCCAGTTTGAGCCAGATGAGCCAAAAGTGATTTGTGCAAGCCAATATTTAGACTAAAAATACAGGGCACTCCACAGAAGGAATTGAGATGCACTCCCTAGAAGATTACACCCAGCAAGAAGTTAATGATATTATAGACAGATTCAAACAGGGATCTGGGGAAATATTACTTACATGGATGGTGCAATTATTTGACTCAGGAGCCTCTGGAGTAATGTTAGATATAGGAGACGCTCCTAAGTTTTGTACTCTGAGCACTGACCCGATAGTACAGGAGCAGTGCAGGGGTTATCAGGGTAACCAACAGATCACCCTACTGCAGCTAGCAGTTATAGGGTATAACCATAAGTATCCTACAGAATCAGATTGGCCACCAAATGACAAGCCCTGGTACACCTTAGGAGATGCAATGCAGGGAATTAAGGAGGAGGGAAGGAAAACTGCTATTTTCCTGAGTGATGCTCACTGTCTGTTAGACGGACCGTTCTCTGTATCAGTGCGGAATAAAATAATTTGCCTTGCTCCTCCAGCTTACAAGCAAGTAATAATGACTCTCTTAATTAATCAAACAGGGCAGGCAATGAAAGATGTGCTGGAGGCAGTTTGCGAGTTAGGAGAGCTTGAAGGCAGGAATAAACCTGAGAGCACAGTGTCTAGGAGAGACATGTTTATGGCATTACTGAAGGATGGTGTTAACAAGGAGCAGATTGATGGAATGCATACAAAACGTTTGTGGGAGATGTACCACAAGAGAGGGCTGGACAGAAAGTAAGGCAAGAGGAAAGTTAACAAGCAAGATAATAAATGCATGAATCAGGGCCAGTCACAGACGCAGGAGGACGGAAAAGAAAGAGAGAGAAATGTTTCTTCATGAGGGAAAGAGGAGGAAGAATTGGACAGTGAGTGGTTAACTGTTGAGAACAGGGAAGCAGAGGAACCTACTCACAGTTATGAAAACATATATCTAGATCTGACTTGGGCAAAAGTTGACAGGATCAAATCAGATTAGGAAACAGGCCAAGCTCCGGTACAGGGATGGGCTTGTAAAGATAACAGATCCCATGTTGATTTAGAAATACACTGGAAGCATAAAAATGTTCAAAGGGTCTGAGCATTAGTTGACACTGGAGCGGGGGCCTATTTAATTTATGGAAATCCCAAAAAGTTTACCGGTCCGCACTACACCATCACAGGGTTGGGTGGAAAACAAACCTCTGCCATGCAGACTACTGTTCAGATGAAAATAGGAAGAACGCCAAAAAAGAGAATATACTTTCTGATTGTGCCCCTCCTAGAATATATACTGGGGACTGACATTCCGGAGGGGATGACTTTGTACTTGGGTGATGGTTGTTATCAATTTCAATCAAAGAGATACATTTCAGTGGCAGAAATGAGGGTGGAGCATCCCAGTGAAGGTGACCCTAGCAACCAAGGTGGTTCGTTTGAAGCGATACCGAACACCGGGAGGACATGAAGAAATAAGTGAGACTATATAGGAGTTGATTGAGTGTGGTAGCTCCAGTCACCACTGAATAGAATAATCCTCTGTGGCCTGTTCCCCGACCTAACGGGCACTATAGAATGACAGTTGATTACAGTGAGTTGAATAAATACATACCCCCTTTAACGGCTGCGGTCCCCGACACCATCACTTTGATTGAAAGAATACAAAAAAATAAAGGGACCTAGTATGCAACCATTGATTTTACTAATGCTTTCTTTTCTATACCATTGGCCCCTAAGTGTCAAGAACAATTCAGTTTTTTACATGGTGGCAGACAATTCCAGATGCTACGAATCCCCCAAGGTTATGTACATAGCCCCACCATCTGTCAGCTGGTAGCAGAACACCTGGATAAAGTGTCTGCCATTCCAGGGGTGCAATTGACCCATTACATTGATGATGTGATGATTCAGGGAGAGACACAAGAACAGGTGCAGACTCAGTTGGATCAGGTTGTGAAACTCTTGCAAAGCAAAGGGTGGATGATTAATCCAGATAAGACACAGGAACCCTCTCAAAATTTGAAGTTTCTAGGAATTCAGAGGAATCAGAGAGATAGGGCCAGATGTATCAAAGGGTTTTACCCATTCTGTGTCTATGGGAAAATGCGTTGGTACATATGGCCCATAGAGAGGTGTTACCGCAGGCAAAACAATAGATCTTAGAATTTGCCACTCCCGCACCAAGCAGGAGACATAGCGATTCAATGGAATGTTTGGTTTTTGGAGACAACATATCCCTCACTTGAGTAAGATTTCAGCCACTTTGTATAAAGTGACAAGAAAGAAACATGAGTTTGAATGGGGAGAGCAGCAGCAGCGTGTATTTGACTTGGCAAAGGAGCCAATTCAACAGGCTTTAGATTTATGGCCAGTACAGGAAGGAGACATTAAGGCCCATATTTATACTTTTTTAGCGCCACATTTGCATTTACAATTGCATTTTGTGAGTTTGTACCGCTTTTGCGTCAAAGAATTACGCAAATGCCACACAAAAAAAGTATAAATATGGGCCTAAGTTGCATGAAACCATTCAGGGGCAATATGCAAATTGGAGCATGTGGCAAAAACAGGGAAGAACAAGGACGTCCGTGGGTTTCTGGATTAAAAAGCTACCTGATGCTGGAGAGCGATATACTCCCTTTCGGGAACAGTTAATTGATTGTTACTAAGCTCTAGTGGATACTGAGCAAATGACCGTAGGTCATAATGTGATTCTGAGACCTGAGATTCCAATAATACAGTGGGTGAGGAGTTCCCCTAAATCTCACCACATAGGACATGCACAAGAAGCTAGTATCATACGTTGGAAATAGTACATACAGGACAGGGTCTGAGTGGGACCAGCAGGGACAGCACCTTTACATGAACAGGTGTCACAAGCGCCTGTGCAGGATGATGCGAGGATGTGCCACAGATAAAAGAGTCAGCAGTGAGATGGGTGAGCCATTTGAATCCTTATCCCCTGAGCATTGGAAGCATGTATGGTTTACTAATGGTTCAGCCAAGTATGTGGGGGCCAAAATTACTGGAAAGCAGTATTATAAAACCCAGTCATTAAAAAGTAGTTATTTACTACAGGAGAAGGGAATTGTATGCTGTGTATCAGGCACTGAAACAAGAATTACTTGGGACTTATGCTTATACCGATTCTTGGTCTACTGCTAATGGGTTAGCCACCTGGGTTCCCACATGGCATGCACATAACTGGCAAATACATTAGAAGAAGGTGTGGGGCAAAGAGTTGTGGCAAGAAATTTGGGAAATGCAAGAGCAAAGTGCTGTTACTGTGTATCATGTAGATACCCACAGTCCCACCGACTCAGTAGAACGCTGGTTCAATTCCCTTGCGGACGATAAACCAATATCTCAGAGGCAGAAGTGGTGACACCAGTTTCTGATTTGGTGGGGATGGCTAAGTGGGCGCATCAAAAATGTGGAAATCTAGGAGAGAAAGCCATTTACAGGTGGGCAGAGATTAGAGGGATGCACATTCCCCTTGACTTGATAAAACCGTGATCATGCAATGCCCTATTTGTAAACACACACAACAGAGATCTGTCCCCCAAACAGTCAAAGGTCAGTTGGGGAGAGGGAAGTTGCTGGGGCAGATTTGGCAAATTGATGACACTGGGCCACTACCAGCTAGTCGCAGGTGTTAATACGCTTGCACGCTAGTGGACACTTATTCTGGTTACCTGATTGCCGTCCCTTGTAAACGTGCCCTCTAGTATAGCACCATCAAGACTCTGGACATACTTATGTTATATTACGGAATCCCACTCCAAGTCCAGAGTGACAACGGGTCACATTTCAAAGGAAAATTGGTACAAGATAATTGTTTACAACACAATATTGAGTGGATTTATCACATTCCATACTATCCACAAGCTGCAGGACTGATTGAAAGAATGAATGGCTTGCTGAAAGCCCAAGTATGAAAACTATCAGATGGAACTTTGAAAAACTGGAGAGAACGTTTAAATGAATCCCTCAAAATATTAAATGACAAGACCATTGACAAATGGCGAGACTCTGCTAATGCAGATGTTAACCCCAGCATTACAGACACAACCCCAAATGGTGACCAACACCATCATGTTTTGGGAAATAAAACCAGGAGCCTTAGCTCCTTACCGAGCCACACCAGAATCTGCAGGTCTTGATCTACATGCCTTAAAGGCTTACACATTGAAACCGAGAGACATGGAACTCTGTGAAACAGGTGTCGGAATACAGATTCCCCTGGAGCATTTTGAATTGATTACTCCAAGATCTGGGTTGGCACTCAAAGGTATTCAGGTCTTGGGGGGAGTGATTGATGCAGACTACCAAGGAGAAATCAAAACTACTCATTTTGTATAATTGAGACAACTACCTGATAATATCATCTGGAGACAGAATTGCACAGATTATGATTATCCCAGTGTATGGAGGAGTATTGAAAAAGGGGACTGCCCCAGCCCTTCTTACCCTGCATGGGGAGGTTTTTTTCGGCTCAACTGACAAAACCCTGGTCCTCCAGAACCAGCAGAAATCAGAGACAAGGGCAAGGACAACATTCTATTGATCATGAAACCTGGGAAGAAGAGGTGGCAGCATATACCAGCTGACCAATGTTATTTGCAAGAATGATCATGCTTGTCTCTTTTACAGATCATACGACAAGGTGTCTGTGTGCTAGCTGTGCTAGGTGGTCTCTCTTCGGGCATGTGAGGTTAGGGAGGGACCGTAAGCCCCCAGCTCCAAAATAATTGATCAACCACACCGATCGGCACCTTTACTGCACTTGACCGAAATTGTTTGGATACATCTTCCACGAGTCATACTCAACAGGTCAGATTTCTGCATGGCCCACACGGAAGTACAGTGGATGTCATATCCACCTGTCTGGTGGCCACTCCTACTGCTGCAAAAGTTTTACTTCAAATTTTTATTACCAATACCAAAGATGGAGACATTCGAGAAAGCAATGTGTTATCCCATTTTAGTCCCTTTGAGTACTGTAGATTTTGCCAAGAGGTAACGGATAAAAAGTGTGACACCTTGATCCAAGTGATTACTTACAATATTATCACGGGCGATGTATGTTATGAAATGACCTGTGACTCTCAAAAAATTGGAAAATGTGCTCAACTGCACCTAGAGGCCACAACGGGGTCTCCTCAAGAGATCTAGTGGGAACAGCAAACTCCATGTCACTACTGAGCCGATGAACATTGCAATCGTATGAATAATGACATGGCTTGTCTTCACATTGTGACTGCTACTAGTCAAACTACCTGTGGGATGGTTATTCTCTTGTGGAAATACCACTTTTTCATACACGGTCCACTAAAATAACTGGTGGACCGTGTACCTTTACAGGATTAGGACTCATGATGTTTCCATTTCATTCGGTACATACTTGCTATCCACGGGAAACAGTTCAATTATGCGAGGATTGTGACTCTGAAACTCAATTATTCTCTAAATCAGAATATATGAGCTTTAATCTTTCTATTGTAGGAGTTCCAGGATTAGCTGTTTATGATACTCGAGTTATTAACAAGTTAGCATGTTTAATTGTTAAGAATATCAATCATACTTCCATCGCTTTTGCTAGATATATGAGGTACAGGAAAAGCTGCATTGCAGAACAGGGCCACTGTTGATTATTTACTGTTAAGGCATTATCATGGTTGCTCAGAATTTGAAGACCTCTGTTGTTTTAATCTATCAGACCATTCTAAATCCATTCAGTCTCATATTGACACTTTACATGAATTGGTGAAAGGAGTAAAACAAGATGTGGACAAAGGGTGGTGGGACTGGTTATTTAATTGGTTGCCCAATTTTGTCCAGTTACAGAATATTTTAGGCGGAATACTTATAGTGATTTGTATTATAATAATGCTCTGTTGCTGTGTACAATGCATACCTAATCTGCTTACAAAGTTTAAACCAAAAAGGGTTAATTTTAGACCAGTATGTTATGACAGTCACTTGTCAAACTGTGGAGTGTAATGCTATCTGTAATTGACCACCGGCTCCATTTTGACCACCGGCTCCATTTTGACCACTGGCTCCATTTTGTGCTTAGCTTAGCTTCAAATGCTGTCACATTGGTGGTACAGGTTTCTTTCCACCCACAGCCTGTTAACCTGTTTTCGCTTTTCTAACCACGTGCTGTGATTATTTTAAGAGTTGCACGTGTGTTGCTGCATTCACAATAAGTGCTCACGTTATTATCCTCATGTAACCTGGGAAATGCCTTAATAAATTCATTACTCAGACTAAGAGTGCTGCATTCTTTACATTCCTTTCACTTTTTTCCCCTCTCAGTCTGAAGCAAAGCAGAATGCCTACATCAGTACCCACTCCACAATTCTGGACTACCACCACATCATCAAGAGAAATAGAGGTAGAATTAAGAATAGTAAAGGTGCACTCTCCTATATGTACTTACTGATAATATAATGTTAGACCATATTTCACTGATCAATATCATCAACGTCCTCATTATGACATGCACCCTCTTCAGGCAACACAAGAGGGTGGTCTAGGGCCTGTGAATCAGCTTTGCCTGGAAGAAAAACCAAAGAAACCTACCACACACAATCACTGGAACTGACAGAAACATGTAGAACTGTAGATGGGAAACTAAATTACGGGGATGTTTTTCACGAGGGGTACTGAGTGACATCAAATAAACAACAGGCAAGTTGTTTTTTATGTCACCCAGCACCCCAAGGTGAGAACATCCCCTAAATCATTTTTTACCCATTATAATTTTATGTTATATGTATTCCCTAAATCATCATCCCCTGCTTTCAACTGCTACACAGGGGCAGAGAATTGAAGGGGAAGTTATACATAACCCAGCATTTCCACTTTGTCCCAAAAAATAACCTTACCAGTAATCCCTAACCAAACCTTACCACCTTCCCTGCCTTCCTTCCCCCTTTTGCAGCTGTGTTTTCTGCTGCCATTCCAACAGACAAGTAGACCTGTGCTAACAGGCTCTCAGAGAGGTCTGTCAGCCTGGCCTGGAAGGCCTTTATAACACAACAACAGTAGGTAGCGAGTGTTGTTATTAACTGTTGCTGCGTCATAGTAGTGAGATATGAGATTTAGAAACCTAACTTAATGATAAAGTCTCTCTATGAGAGCCATACATAACAAAGTTATTACCAGACCTTGCACAGTTGTTAGCACACAAAATATGCAATTTTATGTAAAAATGACTCACTGACCAATTATTGAGCATGGTAACTGTGTGACTTGTAGTTAATGCTTCAGGTCATGGTTGGGAGCTTTCACAGAGTCATGAGCAGCAACTGTCTACCTCTCATCCATGCAATGAAGCTAGACTTCCAACTCGCCGACTTGAAAAGAAAAATTAGTGAGGTGAAAAGACATTCGCATATTTCCACAACAACATTGAGTTTTCATGCTGAAAGCGCGCCGATTACAATGACAATATGAATATGCCCAGAATCACTACTGCAACTACTGCAACTTTAAACTATAAACAACACATGTTAAAATGGCAGCGCTCTGAGCAGAGTGATTTATGGATGAATTGAAGTCCTTTCTCACTGATGACTAATATCGAAACTAACAATGAAGGGAAACTATTTAAACAGCCAAATACGAGTGTCTTTTTATTTTGCTGGCATTTGAGAAAGGCATTTAGCTGAAACGCGTCATGCTGGGGAAATGAACTTAGCTGCAACCTGGAGAGTGCCCCTTTATGGCTTTGAAGGAAAGCCGGTTTTGTTGGTATGTTTTACGTGTATGCCACTTGCACGGAGGAGGCACCCATCGTTAAGTGTTCGGCATTTTCAGTGGCATTTGGAGAAAAACATATATATATATATATATATATATATATATATATATATATATATATACACATATATATATATGTATCTTTACAAAAACAAATGTTAAAGGAATGTTGGGATTTTACATGCACAAAACCATAGAAGTTCAGCTGTTAGAGTTATTTCAAGTAACTATAACTGGTGCCCTAAGGTCATGCCCTCACCAGGCAGAGTTTTGTTATCAATAATTTTACTGCAAATATTACAGTGATATTATCAATGATGTCAAAGAAAATGTCATTAGTGATGTAATATCTTGGAGAATTAGCAGTGCATGGCGAGGGTGTAAGTTATAGTTACCTCAGGGCACACGATATAGCTACGTGAAATACCTCTAACTATTACAGCTGAATTTCTATGGTTTTGTACATTTAAAATGTGAGCCTAACTATAACGTCCTTGTAACCTTTGTTTTTTTTTCAGTGAATTTCTGTGATTTTTTAAATATATAGTATTTTTCATTACTATACATTAATCTAACCACTGCCGGCTGAAGGCCGTGTGCAGTAGCGGTTGGACAGTCCTGAGGCCAATCACCTATAAGCACCCAACCTTGCACCGTGGACGGCCTTCACATGTGCATGGCATGGATTGCCCGCAAGGCCTGGCCTGCAGATGGTCCCTGGGGCCAACCCCCCTAACAACCCAACCCTACTCTGCACACAGCACTTTGGCCGTACGCGGTAGGAGTTGGCTGCAGCCTGTCCCTCTGGGTGTTAGGATTGGTGTGAAAGGGTGTGTCTGGGGGTGATAGTGGCTGTGAGAGTCTCTGTCCGGGTGTGAGAGTGCATGCATCAGTGTCTTAGTGAGTGTATCAGTGTCTGCACAGGTCTGTGATAGGGTGCATGATGGTGTCAGTGGGGCTGTGAGTGAGTGCATGAGGGTCTGTGTGGGTCTGTGAGTGGGTGCATGAGTGGGTCTGTGAGTGAGTGCATAAGGGTCTGAGTGGGTGTGTGAGTTGAGAAAGAGATTGAAAGAGAGAGAGAAAGAGAGTGAGAAGGAGAGAAATACAGAGTTTTAGGCTTTGGAGGATGATATACTTAGAATGAGATATTTCTGGACAAATTGAAAAGAAAAATGTATTTCTCAATTAAAAAGAGTGACATCATCCTCAGTATGAGCCTTAAACTTTTAAAGTTTAAAATAAATTAAATGAGGGAAAAGATCACAGACAAATCTGGAGTAGAACCCTCAACTGTGTGACAGTCTGTGACCTAGACCATTAGGCCATAGTTTTACCCCCCATTGTTTTGCCCTTTATGGGCTATCTGGGACTGCAGGGGTAGCCTCAAGGCCTCCCCAGTGGTCCCAGCTGATCTTTTTTATTTATTTATTGCCCTTAACATGATATCTGGGACTGTAGGGAGAGCCTTGAGGCCTCCCTCATAGGCCCAGCGAGCTCCTGCCTCCTGTGTGAGTCTGCATTGCTCCAGCAAGCAAGGACTTGCTTTTAAAGTAGCTCCCTGCTTGCGGGAGCAAAGTTTTCATCTGTCTTCCCCGCACCCATATCTGCATGCTGGGAAGACAGATGAAAATTCAGCTTTCTGACAGCGGGACCTGTTTGACAGCATTTGCTTGGTGGGAGCCATCTCTAAAAAGTGTGACTGACTCACGTAGAAGAGCTGCTTTGTCATGCACATTTCCACAGGCACCTTTCAACTATCCCTCCTCCCTTGTTTATCCGCATTTGCAGAAGTGTTAATGAATAATTTGAACATAATTGTGTTTAACCTCTTACTCTAGAGTGGTAGATAGCAAGTGATGCTATGGCCCATTTTAAATCGTTAAGTTTGTCAGTGCTGGAACCTGTGACTTGGCATGCACTAAAGTGTTGCTTGTTCAACTCATTGGGCTAGATGTCCATCAGTTTGTTAGACAGTTACACAGGTAGGAGAAGGGTGCCATTAGATTACGACCATGTAAATAGATATCAGGTTACTACATTGCCAATGGTGTTTATCTAGTTTGCTTAAAATAGACATAGAGGTAAAATGCCCTACTGACTTTAGAAGTTGGGAGTCTCCTCCAAGCTACTTGAAAATAGTTGCTGGCCTGTGGCAGCCCACCTCCAGGCACCTTATGGGGATGTTAATGTTTAATTTCTGTGAAATGAGCATTAGTGACAGAATGAATTCTGAGCAGGTTATTTATCCAAGATGAGGCTACAGTTTTGTGCAAAATGTCTACCCAACTGCAGTACTAGTAAGTGCTACCTCATTGGGTAAATGTAAAGTTCATATTCCACACTACATATGCGTAAAGGTCCCCAAAGTAATGTCTCCTGTGACCTTGAGTGTCTGTAAATGTTGGCAATGTGATTCTTCCGCAAACATATTCATAGTTCTTCAGTAACATGAACCCTCATGTAGACAAGAGGACGTGACTACAAAGAGGTGAATCTCCATCAAAATAGGGTACTTCCTCTTAGTTATATCTAGTGAGTGCTTCTTTGTTTGGTGGAGATCTGCTCATATTCCTCTTCTTCAAGAACACATCTCCAATATTGGTGGGAAACACTCTACGGGGGCTTTTTAGTAAGCTGTCCATCATCCTGTTAAAATGTAGGAATGTTGTGTGGTCAAATGGGCGGAGCTTCTAGGTCATTTTACAAACTCGTAGTGGTTACAAGCAATAACCACAATCTGTGTTCTCAACAACAGAGTTACCTCTTCATTGTGGTCTCTGCTGGCTCCCCACCTCAATTAGGAGCCAACATTGCTCCTGCATGAAGGGAGTAGCTAAAAATGTAAAAATGAAAATCCCGTTTTCAGTGAACGGGAGCAGTTTTCCTGCTCCAGCCCACTGGGAGTGGAGTTACAGTTTGCTCCTGGTTGGCAGAAGCTGTCAAACCTCCCACCAAGCGAAAGCAAACTGCTATCTCCTAGGGGTGGGCACCTCAGGAGATAGAGAGGTGGCCCTGGGTGGTGGTGGTACCCAGGGCCATAAGTAGCTGCAGAAGGTGGGCCATGATAGCCTGCTCCTTTTGTTTGCACATGGCCTGTGCTTGTTTACTCTGCCAGGGTTCCTGCTCCAGGGCTAAGGGGTCAGTGCATTCCTACCCTGCTCTCTTTTTTGTACCGAATTTTTGGGACTAGGCTCAGTCCCAAAGTAACAGCCGGCTAGAGAAACTGCACAGACTCCTTTCCTGTGTCACTGCAGCTCAGACCAATCCTGGTGCTGCTTTCATGCAAGGTTTTGGGTGGAAGCAGCACCAGGATTGCTGGGGCTCCGTGTCTCTAGATATACAGATTTGTTTTTTTCTTTCATTATTCCAAAACTACTCAACAGATTTACACCAAATACCAAAAAGGTCTCTTTCTGGATCAGTAACTACCTTTCTGTCAAATTTTGTGTAATTTTGTCCAGTGGTTCGGCCTGCAGTCCTGTTTAAAATCCCTATGGGAAATTGCATGTGGAAAAAGAATCTTCGGACCAAAGATATTGGCAAAACAAAAAATGCTTTTCCTATGGAAAGTAAGTCCTAGCTATACCTACTGGTGACAGTTTTATAATATATATATATATATATATATATATATTTTTTTTTTGTTTTGTTTGGCCTACTGACAGTCGCCAGTAGGTAGTTATAGTTATGACCTAGTTTCCATAGGAAGAGCATTTTTTGTTTTGCCAATAACTTTGGTGACTCATGATTAATCTTCACGAAATTTCCAAAACGTATACTTAAATGGGTTCAGCTGCTGTCTTGAAAGTTTAGGGGCGACCCGTCAAGCTGGAGCCGAGAAAAAGGGAGTGTCCCAAAAGTGCGTTTTACCCATGTGTCTTCCCATAGGGATTATGAACACGACTGCAGCCCGAACCGCTGCACAGAATTACACCAAATTTGGCAGAAAGTTAGCTCTTGGTCCAGAAAGCAAGCTTTTTGTGATCTGACGTAAAACCGTTCAGTAGTTTTGAGGTATTAGAGATTAAAATATATAGATATCTAGGGGTGTGGATCCTCCGTGGATCCAACTGTCACCGTGGTGATATCTGATTGGCTGCCAACACATTAACACAGAAGTGTTGGCAGCCATCTTGGGACTCAGCTTTAGCTGAGTCATAAAAAAAAAGTAAAACAAAAGAAAAGGGATGAGTGTAGGGTCACCCTGAGCCCCTTGCCTTGTCCTAGGGGTCCCACACGGACCACGCCAAGGCTAAAAAGTATTTTTTTTTCAACCTTGGAAAAATCAGAGGATCTGCAGGTTCTTCTGAGATATAAAAAAAAAAGAAAAGGTGGTCTCCCACCCTTTTCCATTTTTTAGCCCCTGGGTGGGCCAGGTCTACCACACATTGGGGGGGGGGACCTGGGGGATTGAAAAAGGAGGGCATGCACGGGTCCCTCCTAGGGCTTCTTTTAGCCCAGGAGACTACCACCTCCCTGGGGCTATGATGAAGAAATGTACGGGGCCACACAGCCCCCAGGGCCCTGGGGACCACCACCTCCCTGTGGCTAAAATAACATGATGAAGGGGGTCCGTGCAGGCTGTTGCCCCAGGGACCACCGCATACTTGGGGCTAAATTGAAATGTTAAAGGGGAGCCACACAACCCCCATTGTGGAACAAATAATGGCCCTGGAGACCACCACCCCCAAGGGCCAGTTCCTGCTATGTCCTGGGGTTCTCACCCCCAGGTCATAGCTATTTGCTCTGACTTGGTGGAAGCTTTGACAGCTGCCCCCAAGTCAAAGCAAACACTCTGCTTCCAGGGGCGAGAGCTGTCAAAGTGCTTCCGCCCACTCGAAGCAGAGGTTTGATCTCTTTCCGTGCACACAGAGATGCAGGCAGAAAAAGAGATGAAAGGATTGTTTTTGCAGAGTGAGAGCTGCATTTTTAGCAGTTACCTGAGGTGACCCCATGCGAGATTGGTAGGAATCAGGGAATGGGGTCCTTAGGGCCAAAATCGGCTGAGGGAGGGGGCCAGCAGCCCCCTTCTCCATTTATTTATGGCTTGGCCCCGGGGATGGGGTTCCTGGGGCCAAAATCAGCCCAGGGAGGTAGACCCCCCGCAGCGTCCATGGGTCTCCAATTAAATTACTACAAGTTTGCAAATGTGCAAATTACTGGAGAGCTCTGCCCACTTGCCATTGCACTGTCCACCCATGTAGTATACAAAGGTCTTCCTTCCTTTTACCAGGATGATGTACAGCTTACTGAGAGGCCCCCCAGTGCATTTTCCACCCATTTGGTGGCACATTATAGATTTAAATGAATATGAGGACTTTTCCACAAAACAAAGAAGCACTTACATCATTTAACAAAGAGGAAGGACCCTGGCTTGGTGTCTTTGTATTCTTGTTGGACTCTCTATAGCAGGATTGATGTTATCACGGAATTTTGGAGAAAGACACATGCAGAACAATCATATTGCTAAATGCACACAAAGTCGCCTGAAGACATTTACTCGTGGTCCATTACACAGCTGTAGTGTGGAATACACACTGGACTTTTATTCTATGAGGTAGCACTTACTAACTAACCAGTAGAAAATACTTCAGTTGGGTACAGATTTTGTGCAAAACTGTGGATTCATGTTGGATAAATGGGAAGGTGTGATGCCTTTGTGGCTGAGTCACTCACCCAGCTACTGACACACCCACACAGACACTCACAGACCATTTAGGATCACGCACTGTAGGAGGCTTGCCTGGTGTGTGATGGTACCATTAGTACTTACACCTTATACCATGTCCAGATATTCATTATTATTGTAGTGTAGTCAGTGTCTAGAAGCCAGGCACTCTAAAGTTAGATGTGGATGAGCAGCCAAGTCTTATCTGGGAGGCATGCAAAGCTCATGCAATACCACTGTAGTCACACTTAGTATTTACACACATGAAAGAAAAGACTCAGGCCCTCATTACAACCCTGGTGGTTGGTGGTAAAGCGGTGGTAACACCGCCAACAGGCCGGCGGTAAAAAAAATGGAATCATGAACATGGCGGAAACCGCCAACACAGACAGCCACTTTAACACACCGACCGCCACAACGGTAGCAACAAAAAAAGAAAGTGGTAACCGCCAACAGCCAGGCAGAAGACAATGTACCGCCCACAGCATTACAACAGGCCTACCTGCCAGCTTTTCCGGGGCGGTACCAACGTCATCAAAAGCATAGCGGAAACAGTACTCTGAAGGGAAATGACTCACCTCTCGACACTCAAGGAAGAACCACGACGCCATGGAGCCCGAGCTGCACTTTTTCCCAATGCTGGTGTACCTTCTCATACACCAGGAACACGTACGCCGGTGAAGACGACAACGGTGAGTACTGCACCCAGCACACAAGGGTGGGGGGGAGGAAAAAGAGAGTGACACATACACGCAACACCCCCACCCCCAACCCAACACACAAGCAGATGCAACAACATTACATATACACCCCGTAACCCTCAGGAATAACGCAAGGACAAAAGGAATGGATTAAAATTAGTGTAATAGTACAGTTTTAGATATATACGTCCTTAAACAATAAACGGTATGTACAATATATACAACATATACAGAAGGAGGGACAATATCACATAGTCCAAGGCCACACTTGACTCCTGCCTCAATATGGAGAGAACACTGCAGGGGCATCAGGTCGAAAAAACACAGGTACCTCAGGGGGATGGGGAATGGGCGGGCACCTCAGCCAGAAGATGGTACAACGCCACTGGCCTGGAGGGGGCTCCATGCCCACTGCTTTGTGCTGGGGAGTGCAAAGCCACAGTCTCTCAAGTGGGTGGTTTGCCCACTGCTTGGTCCTGGGGAGTGCAAAGCCACAGTCTCTCAAGTGGGTGGTTTGCCCACTGCTTGGTCCTGGGGAGTACAAAGGCACAGTCTCTCAAGTGGATGGCTTCTCCACTGGTTCTGGAGGGGGCTTTGTGCCCAGTGTGCTTCATCCTGCCAAGGAGGGGGTGAATGGATGACTTCTTCCACTGGTTCTTGAGGGGGCTTGGTGCCCACTGTGCTTCATCCTGCCAAGGAGGGGTTAAGTGGATGCCTTCTTCCACTGGATCTGGAGGGGGCTTTGTGCCCACTGTGCTTCATCCTGGATGGGGCAAGGTCACAGTCTCTCACCTGGGTGTCACACCGATAGATGTTGCAGGGGACAGGATGCACTGCAGCCCATGTAGTTACTACTACACACTGCTCGTCGGCGGTGATGGCTGCTCAGTGGATGTCAGTTGTGCTGCAGGTGGCGGTGCTGTCAGTGGTGGTGGTAGCCTCCAGGCCTTCACCTGCAGCCTCGGACGGCTGCCCACTGGGGCTGCTGCTGGCAGTGGTGCTGCTGGTGACGGGGCAGGTGATGGTGCTGGCCGTGGTGCAGGTAGCAGTGCTGGCCGCGGTGGTGGTACCCTCCAGGCCTTCACCTGCATCCTCGGACAGCTGCCCACTGGGGCTTCTGCTGCTGGCAGTGGTGCTGCTGGTGGCGGGACCGGCTTAAGTCGTCAGCCTGTAAAAAAGACTTGCATAGCTCTGATTCGAGGTTTTGTTCTCCTACTAGGGAGCCGACACAAGCTGCATTGCGGCAACTTGAAACAGCAACCGCTTGTTGATTTCTTAAGGACAGTGGACAGGATGGGTTTCTCCACTCTCCTCCTACAATTAAGAACTATGATTGCCCTTCTCCAGTCCTGATGAGGCCATAAATAAGTTGGCCGAAACGCGTTGACTTCCTTGTATTGCAAGTGGATTGGGCTTGCTAAATAATGGACCATATTGTAAAAATTTGAGAAGCACGATATCACGCTTGTGGGAAAGAAATACACAACACAGTGATAGTTGAGTGCACGAAAAGCCCAGTGCCTTAGCAAATAGCAGTGGATCACATGCGGAGTGACATAATAGTGACCACTATTCAAATACGTAGGGCACCACCTCAAGATGGTTTCTTTTTTCTATATTGTTAAAAATGTTATATGTAATTTATTGTCTGTGTATTGTGAGTAATACTTTGTTTATATTTATTTATGTGATGTGTATTAAGTCTTAAATTAGATCACCATAGATCCTTTTTGCTATATCAAATTATTTTTGGAAATAAATATGAAAAAGAAATAAACTCAGAAGTAACAGAACTAAGGACTGTGCTTACAACTTAGTACTAAATTCGTCCCTACCTGTCATTTTTTGCCTTTTTGTTTTCTTTTTGGTGGCGGGGCAGGTGGCGGTGCTGGCTGCGGTGCAGTTAGCGGTGCTGGCCGCAGTGGTGGTAGCCTCCAGGCCTTCACCTGCAGCCTCGGACGGCTGAAGTGCCATGGCTGGTGTTGTGTACCCCTTCCTGCCCTTGGCAGATGGTGGTGCCTCCTTGCTTCTGCCAACTGCTGTCTTTTTATTGCCCTTGCTGGCTGGTGGTGCCTCCTTCCCCTTGCTGGCTGGTGTCCCCTTCTTGCCCTTGCTAGGTGGCGGACTCTTCTTGGCCTTGGCAGGTGGTGCTGGCACACTGGCTGGGCTGACGGGTGCCTCCTTGCAGCCCATCACTCCTGCAGGAGCTGCAGAAACCACAGTGGCCATGGACTGGGTGGCTGAGGTGCTGGGCTGGGTTCTGACCACCTTGGCCCGAAGTGAAGGATGGGGGGAGGGGCAGGAAATAGGTCAAGGGTGGAGAGGAAAAGCCTTTCAGGGACACTGGGGTTGGAAGAGGGTGAAGGTTTGGGAATGTGGGAAGAGGGAGTGGTTGTAGGAGGTATCTGCTGTCTTTGGGTGCAGGTGTATGGGTTGGATGCTGTTGTGAGGTGGATGGCTTTTGGGTGTCTGAGTGCTTGCGTTTGTGTACTTTGGGAGGAGGGGGCACAGACACAGTGGGAGAGGACACAGGGGACGTGTGCATGGATGTGGGGGTGGTGACTGGTAGTGAGGGGTGTGTAGTGATAGGCGTGCTGGTGATGGAGGTAGTGGATGAGGATGTAGTGCATGCAAGTGTGAGTGGAGACGCTACTGAGAGGGAGGTGGACGAGGGGGAGGAGGGGAACACAGTGGAGTCAGTGCATGTTGGTGAGTCTGCATCTGCATGGTGCTTGTGTGAGTGCCTGTGAGATGAAGTGTGGTGCTTGTGTTTGCCTGAGTCACTTCTGTGTGTTGATGTGGGTGACTGCTGGTCTGAAGGTGTGCTTGGGATAGGCTGGGGTTGAGGGGATTGGGACTGGGCAGAGGAAGTTGGAGGGGGAGGCTGGAGACAGGGACAATGGCTGCCATCAGTGAGTTGGCCAGAGCCTGGAATGCTCTCTGTTGGGCTTCCACGCCAGAGTGAATGCCCTCCAGGCATGCATTTGTTTGTTGCAAATGCCCTGCTACACCCTGGAAGGCATTCAGTATGGTTGACTGCCCAACAAAGAGGGATCTCAGGAGGTCAATAGTCTCCTCTCTGAGGGCAGCAGGGCTGACTGGGGCAGGGCCTGATGTGCCTGGTGTGAAGGAGATGCCCACCCTCCTGGGTGAGCGGGCACGGGAAACACGCTGAGGGGCTGCTGGGAGGGCGGTGCTGGTACTGGGGTGGCGGCTGTACCTGTAGTTGGGGTGGGCACAGAGGTGTCTGCCACCGCCAGGGAGTTTCCATTGGAGGAGGTGTTGCTGTTGGTACTGTCCCCTCCTGAATCTGTTGTGGTGCTCCCCTCGCCCTCCATCCCACTGGTGCCCTCACCGTCAGTTGATTCGGCCTCCACGCAGCTCCCTCTGTCGCCGGTGCCTCTGCTCCTCCGCCAGATGATGCTAATGCACACAAGGACAGGGTGACAAAACAAAAAGGGGGGGAGAGACAGAGGATACATTTGGTCAATGCCAGCAACAAAACCACTGTTGGCGTACACAGCTCACAGGGAACAGCCCTATGCACTAGGTCATGCTCTACCAGTTGCAATGCTAGTCACCAGGCCATGGAGTACAATGCCTAACGCCATTAGCTGCACACCTGAAACCCACAGGACCCTGCCCAGTAGTAGATGCCTACTAACATTATTGGGGTTGGAGTGCATCTGAGCTTCCCTGTCATTGAACCTACCCTGCCATGTTCGCCCTGGCCTAGGGGCACCCACAGCCCACATCCCCTACCCTACCACATCCCCTACCCAGGGAACACCTTAACATGATTCTGAATCTGTACTCACCACCTTGTGCCTGCTGTGATGACTTCAAGCACCCATCCAACTCCGGATAGGCCACCGGATGCGGAACATCAGGGGGGGGTCAGGCTATGATGGGCACTCCTTCCTCGTTGGGAGGCCAGCCCCACCTGGGCCTCCACCGTCTTCCTTGTGCATTTGCGCAGGTCCTCCCACCGTTTGCGGCAGTGGGTGCTCCGCCTGTCAAAGACCCCCAGGGTCCGCACCTCCTTTGTGATGGCACGCCAAATACCCTTTTTCTGATGGGCACTTACCTGCAGAAAAAATACAGCAGAAAAGGCATTAGTCATACTGTCCTGGGTATTATACTCATTGCCCACCATATCCCCCCATCCCCTTATGCACATAAATTGACCACCATACATGCAGCACTCTGCACAGGACCCCTCAAACCCCCCTACACAAGGCTTACACACACAGCAATCCATACATTCATGCCCCATGCATCATGCTCACAGTGTACTCATCTGTTTGCCTGGAGGACCATAGAGTAAAAGGTACTGGGGTAGGACCCCATCCACCATTCTCTCCAACTCCTCTGAAGTGAAGGCAGGGGCCCTTTCCCCAGACACTCAAGCCATTGTCACTTCCAGACACAGGTCACAGCAGCACTTGCAGTGTAGGTCCTCTCCTGTTGACTGTCCGGTAGCAAGTGAGTGAACAGATAGAAAATGGTGGTCACATCCGCGGCAGTGCGTACCGTCACCGCCGGCGTACATCCCCATTGGCTCCTGGAACCCATAGGCCCCAATGATAAACAATGCAGTGTTGCATGGCGGTCGTCGAGTGCCGACCGCAACGGCACACAGCGCCAGCGGAATTACCTCATTTCCACTTGTCCCTCCTCACAGGTCAGGCAGCTGCCATTTCAGGGGGGCACAGGCAATGGCACCTAACTGCGTCACAGCAGACAATGGCACATAAACTGACTTACGAGTTCACATACTGTTTCTGTAAAGAAAAAATTACTAATTAATCTGAGAAAATGTTTGAATATGACCTTCTGCTCACCATTTTTCACCCTAGAGTTCAACCACTGAGGATGAATAGGAGATAGAGACATACCCCCGTAAACAGACCCCTGTTGGACCTGGCGACAATGGAGGACAGGCACATTATCCTAACCTACAGACATGATAGGGCCACAATCCAAGAACTGTGTGCCAAATTGGAGCCAGACCTGATTTCAGCTATCCGCCTTCCCACAGGTATCCCCCTCTAGTGCAGGTCCTGTCAGTGCTCTATTTCCTGGCAAGTGGTTCCTTCCAGGTGACGGTGGCCATGGCATCAGGGATGTCACAGCTTATGTTCTCAAACGTGCTGACCAGAGTGTTGTCTGCCCTGATGAAACACATGTGCAGCTACATCGTTTCCCCCCAGGTGGAGGATTTGGCCTGGGACATATCCCCACCATCATTGGTGCCATTGATGGTACCCATTTTGCATTTGTCTCCCCCGGAGAAATGAACAGGTGTTCAGAAATAGGAAAAGCTTTCACTCTCTGAATGTACAGATTTTGTGTTTGGCGGACCAGTACATCTCCCATGTCAATGCAAAGTATTCTGGCTCTGTGCATGATGCCTTTATCTTGAGGAATAACAGCATCCCATATGTGATGTCTCAACTCCAGAGGCCCAGGGTGTGGCTAATAGGTCAGCCCATGGTCCCCACCCAGTTGATGTAGGTATATGGGTGTGGGGTTGGCCCTAAGGGTGAGTGTGTGGCTAACAGGTATCCCTCGCTATTTACAGGGGATGCGCTGCTTGGAAGAGACACTTGTTGTTGGGGTGGGACCACACCCCCCAGCATTCTCTGCACTCCCTGGTGCCTTATTAAGGGGCTTAAACACATGCAGCGTGGGACGCGTTGCTTGGAAGAGACACTTGTTGTTGGGGTGGGACCACATCCCCCAGCATCCCCTGCCACTTTATTAAGGGGCTTAAACGCATTTAGCGCGGGATGCACGGGTGATGACTGGGCCAAGACGGGCCCGTCTTCGCCCGCCATCGCCTGACTGAGCCTGGGCTGGGAATATCCCTTAGTCCTGGGAAGTAAGTGTATCTGGTGAGGTTGCTGCTTGGTTTTGTATTTGTTTTTAATATTAGATTGATCAGGCATGGGGAAACTGAAAGCAGTGGACCTACCTGTGCCCCCCACTGGCACTAAGAAACCCAAAAAACAGTTGAACAGTGAAATGAGTGGCCAGCCTAATGAAGGTAGTAATCCTCTAGAAGAAATAGATACCTTATTTGAAGAGGTGGAAACCATTTTGAGAAGCAATTCTATTCCACCTCCTATACACCATGGTACCACGTCCTCTAAAAAGATTCCAGATATTTTTAGGAAAAGGCTTCGGGTTGCCTAATTTGCCCACAGAGGTTGAATCACACATGGCACCACAAACTTCGATACCAACATCTCACTTTATGATGAGTATTCCCCCTTGTGGTGAGTCTGCCGAGTGCCCTCCAATTGGGGGAAAGGCACCCTGTCTTCCTCTAAGCCCAAAGGTTTTGGTGTCATCTAATATTTTATGTTCTAACCGTTATGACGCCTTGACTGAAACCAGAGAACCACTAGCTTGCGATTTACACTTACTCTCTGGAGATCACAAAGGAGGAAATACTATATCTTACTTGTCTCCAATCCAGGATGGACAAGTACGACCAAGTGGGGAACTTGATCTGACCTCTATCTCCCAGAAATTGGATGACTTAAAGAGACTGGTGTTATTAGTGTTGAACAAATTTTTAGGAGAACAGGTACAGAGGGATGTGTACAATTGTCAGAGGGCCAGTGGGGGTGAGTTTATGTCTGCCCCAGGAGGGGCGCCCACTGCTCCCCATGTAATAGAAATTTGTGCTCAAGTGAAAAAGTCTTCCCGAGGTTTGGCTTCTATTGTTTCTCTTGTTAGCATGCCTGCAAATTGCAGAGAATTGTCCGGCCATGTCAGTAACAACTGCCCGGAAGTATAATTCAGGTTTCAAGGATAGGAATATTTGCGAACCAGGAAAGTGGTATATAACTCAGTCCACTGTTCTTGCAAAGGGTCCCCAGGGAGCAACTGGTATTCAGGTGCATGCTGTATCACGCAATCCCTCTATTGGTTCTTTAAAGACATCTGGTGAGGGTTTATACCGGGTTGGGGTGAATCGACCCGTTGTCAAGAATGGGGGCCGAGGCTCGAGGAGGAGTAAAGGTGGTACTATTTATATGGTTGGGGTACCCAAGTTACCCACTGGTTCTAGAGAATCTCAGGACTCCCTTATAAATAAGGTTATGTATTGGTTACGAATTCAGAGGAATTGCCTCTCAGTCATCCGTGCCCATATTCTTGAAGTGGGTAGACATAGCCAATCAGGATTAGATTCTGATTTGATCTCTATTCATTTTGTAGATAGTTTGTTGGTGGATAATCTTATTGATTTTGAATCACGCACCTGTCACCTGAGGAACCCTAGATGGGTCGGTATTAGACTCCACCTTTATCCGCCTTCGGGCAGTTTAGCAATTTTACCAATTCTGTGTGATGGCCCAGCGGGTGTGGTCCACGATTATGGTAGCAGTCGTGCTTTGACCATGTTAGGTAATCCTCTTCATTCACCATTAGAAATGGAATGACTACCCATTTTTCCCCCCTTAATGACTCCTATTGCAGCTTCTGGGGCTATCTTTGTAGAGGGAACCGATAATTCTGAGGATGTTCTGCATTATAGTCCTAGTGTTCAGACATCCCACTCGGAACTCTCAATTATGTCCTGGAATCTGGCGGGAATAGGTAAGAAGTTGGGAGATCCCGAGTGGGTTAGTTTTATTAACAAGCAGGATATATGCCTATTTCAGGAAACTTGGGCCGAAGACCTGATATTCATGAACGGGTTTGTGACATATTTTTCTGCGGCCCAACCAGCATCGGGGGTTTTGGTTGTGCCAAGGGGGGACTTATGATCTTGTTAAATAAGAATTTACAGTGCGAACATTCAGTTTTACATATTAACTCCCCCGATCTACTGGGTGTCCAACTTTCATTCAACCGAGATTTTAAAATGATTATAATTAAAGTATAAGCCAGGTCTGTCCCTCGGGGATCAGAGTCTCAGACACTTGTTCAGTTATCCAAATATATGGATACCCTGCACTCTGTGGTTGCAGGGGACATGAACTGTACTTTTGAACCCGATTGCTATAATAGTAATTTGACGGTTGAGGAGGAAGAATTCTGGGGTATCCCGCAATTGAACGAAAACGTTCAGTGCATCGGTTTACGTGTTGCTTCACAGTTGACCTCCCTTTGTTTTAGATTTGGACTAAGAGCATGTAATGGACATACTAGCTCTGATTTGAATATTGCACCCACTTTTAAGCAAGGGTTGTTTTCCAGTGTCATTGATTACTTCTTAGTGGATGTCAGGTTTTGGCCCCTGTCTATAGATATGAAGGTAGACCTTCGTCACGAGAGTGATCACAATCCTCTACTCCTCACCTTACATAATAATGTGTACAGGAGACTGCAGAATATCCAGATCTCCGGGGTACCCGGACCTCTTTTGAACCACAGGCATACTCGCCTTAGCTGGCCAAAAGTAATGTCTAACCCTTATTTGATTAAGAAAATCTATCTATCCTTCTCAGATATTATGTCTGGTTATGAGGAGTATGAAGTCAGTGACATTCCAATTTTGAGCATTCACAAAGAAATGGTAAGTAACTTGCAGGATATTTGTTATAGGAAGACTACTATTAGGCAGTCCTCTGATAATTTTAAAGGACTGCTCTAGTGCTAAATTAGCTTAAAAATCAGCCATCATGACTCATTCACAGGGGGCGATTAGAACTGCTAGACTTTAGTAGAAAAGTTGGGAAGATACCCCCTGGCAAAAATTGTTGGATGCAACCAAATTTTAAGATAATGGGACTTTCTGGAAGCTATTGGCCAATAGACACAGAGGGGTTAATGGCACCATCCGTATGCATATTTTATTTTCCTCAGCTTTATGCTGATACAGGATCCCACCTCTTCGTTCCAGGCTGAATCGCGTCATGAGATTGCTGATCAAAGAATGTCTATTGATTGTTCGGTACATTGCATTGTCTTCTCAATAATGGAAACTATAGTTGGTATTAACTCCTTAAAATCGGCCAAGGCTCCAGGCTCTGATAAGATACCGGGGGATCTTTTTAAATCTGAGCCAGTTATCTGCTCCTGGTACATAAATATGTTATCAAACGCCATGGCTGCAGGAGGCCCTATTCCCAAAACCTGGAAAGGAGCAGAAAGAATTCCTATTCATGAAAAGGGTGATGTGGGTTCCCCTGCTAATTATAGACCAATCAGCCTCATTCATAATCTTCAAAATATTTTTGCCAAGCAGCTTCTAATAGGCTTTTGGATTGGGTCCATGTTCATCAGGTACTATCTCCACTTCAGACGGGTTTTCGTCCTAAAATTAGAACGTGGATCAGGTTTTTAGGCTGACCCTCCTATATTGGAAATATGTAGTCTTGGTAAAGCAGAACTTATATGTTGCTTTTGTGGACCTTCGGTCTGCTTTTGATTTGGTCCCCAAAGAAAAGTTACGGGAAGTTCTGCATAGAATAGGTATCCCTGATAATATTGTATATCTATTACGGTTGCACAAGAATACATATGCCCAGGGGAGATGGGGTAGTCAGGGAGAGTTAACCGATCATATAGCCATCCGGTGGGGGGTTCGCCAGGGATATGTTCTTGCACCAACTCTTTTTACTTTGTTCATTAATGAGGTGGTGCACGTTGTGTCTTCTTGTCAAAATGATGCTCCCTCTCTGAATACGCAAAAAATTCCTATTCTACTATTTGCAGACGATTCACTTTTGATTTCTAAAACCCCCATGGGTCTTCAGATCCTGGTTGATAGGTTCAATGCTTTTTGTGCGGATCATGGCCTGGAACTTAATGCCAGTAAAACTAAATTAATGATACTAAGCAGTGGTCTTGTTAGGAGATGTACTATCACCTTAGATGGGGCTCCCTTAAGTAAGGTACGTTCTATAGGTTACCTGGGAGTAAGAAATACAAACAACATGCGGTGGGAGGACCAGATTGGTAAGAGTGCTTCACTTCTTCAGCATAGATCAGGTGCCATTCTGCGCTTTTACAATACCACCACTGTAAAAACTGTTTCTCTGGCTATTAAGATGCATCTGACAAGGGTGCAGGGTTCAGCGACTTATGGTGCCGAGGTGTGGGGTCCTTCTAATACCAATAAACTGTCTGTGGGCGAAAATAATTTAGCAAGAGCTCTTCTTGCATGCCCTCGCAGCACACCATTGATCCCGGTTTTTCTGGACCTCGGGTTCCATCGCATCTCTGATGTGATAGTTTTAAGAACTTTATTCTTCTCGGTACGAATGTGGACCACTCCCGAGCTTACTGTTTATAGGGACTCCCTTCTTGATATTTTAGATAGACCTAATGCAGCTGCTATTCCTTGGCTTAAGCATGTTTCTAAGTGGTTTTACATCTTGAGAATTTTTGGGAGAGTCCTCACACCTTGGGGAGGGCCCAGAAACAACTCCTGAAATCTGTTTACTGGTCCTATGTTAGGAATAACTATCTCCTATGTACATCTTATGGTCGATTGACAACACAATTTCCTGATTTTAAATGGTATTCCCAGTTTGAATCTTACCTGGACTCAATTCCCGATTTACTAGGTAAGAGCCTGTATGCTCGTTTTAGATTTGGGTGTCTACCGTTAAAGTCTTTTACCGGTAGCTGGAGATTATTATCAAAACTTGATTTATGTCCTAGTTGTAATTGTTTATCAGAATCTGTAGCACATTTTATGTTTTTTTGTTCAGCTTATGCCTCCTCTCAGCGAAAATGGATACGTCCAGTTTGCAGGAATATGGGCTTAAGACAATGAAAGTTGCCCTTGGGATATTGAGGAGTGATACTTCTCCTGTCTTAATTTGTGTGGTTAGCAAGTTCCTTGCGGCCGCATGGTATATACGTACTCGCTTTAAAAAAAATTTAACCTATTAGAGACTGTTGTTCTTAATTTTTTATATTTACTTATTTATTATGTATGTAAAGTTTGGAATGTTGTGATTTTATGCTTTGATGGTTATGTATGACCGAATAAAGCTTGTGCAATACAATACAGGTGACTCTGGTTACCCCAACCTCTCATGGCTACTGACCCCAGTGAGGAATGCCAGGAAAAGGGCAGAGGAATGTTGCAATGAGGCACATGGGCGAACAAGGAGGATCATTGAGTGAACCTTTGGCCTCCTGAAGGCCAGATTCCGGTGCCTCCTTCTGACAGGGGGATCCCTGTACTACTCACCCAAGAAGGTGTGCCAGATCATCGTTACATGTTGCATGTTGCACAACCTGGCCTTGAAACGACAGGTGCCTTTTCTGCAGGAGGATGAGCCTGGAGATGGTCGTGTGGCAGCGGTGGAGCCTGTGGACAGTGACGAAGAGGAAGCAGAGGAAGAGGATGTTGTCAACAGAACTACACTAATTCAACAGTACTTCAAGTGACACACAGGTTAGACATTGTAACTTCACCTTCCATTGCAGTTTTGTGTTGGACATTGAACATGGCAGCCTGATTTCCCTATTTCTATGGCCACTTACTGTACCCTTTGGCATCTCTATTTTCAGATCTCTGTGCCCCACTCTGGATCCTGGTGTGTTTACTGATGCCCACTACAGGTCATACCGATGTAAATATTATGGTACATTTGAATTGCACTGTTTACAGTTTGTTGGAATAATACCTATTTCAATTAATTGACAGACTCCATACTTTTAATAGTTCCAAGGGTGTTTACTTCAGTGCTGAAAAGTAAATGGGGATGTGCAATGGGCTGGGGTGATGATGGAAGAAAGTCCAGGATAGAGTTCAGTCTATTTGTATCACAGGTGCATTGTCCAAGGGGCCATAGGAAGTGGAGCAATGGCAGTTCAAGGAGGACAGGGTGACAGAGTGGGACACAAGGGTGACAATCAGAAGAGTCTTATCTCCTGACAGGGGTCTTGGCAATGTTCTCTGGCTTCTGCCTGGATCGCAGGGACCGTTTGCAGAGTGGTTCTCCATCTGCAGGGGGTGGGGTGCTGGTGGCCTGTTGTTCCTGTGGCGGGGCCTCCTGTCCCCTAGCATCGGTGGAGGTAGAGGGCTGTTCTTCAGTGTGGCTAGTGTCAGGGGCCCGTTTAGTGCCACTGCTTCCCTCATGGTGTTGGCCATGTCTGCCAGCACCCCTGCAATGGTGTCCAGGGTGGTGTGGATGTCCCTCAGGTCCTCCCTGATCCCCAGGTATTGTCCCTCCTGCAGCCGCTGGGTCTCCTGCAACTTGGCCAGAATGTGGCCCATGGTCTCCTGGGATTGATGGCATGCTCCCAGGATGTTGGTGAGTGCCTCGTGGAGAGTCGGTTCCCTGGCCTGTCCTCCCCCTGTCACACAGCAGTCCTCCCAGCTTCCCTGTTGTCCTGCACCTCTGTCCTCTGAACCGTGTGCCCACTGCTACTGACCCCAGGTTCCTCATCATCCTGTATTTGTGGGGTTGCCTGGGTTCCCTGTTGTGGTGGACACACTGCTGATTGATGTGTCCTGGGGACAGAGGGATTGGCCCGCTGGGTGGGTGCTGTGGTGGTGTTTCCTGAGGGGGGAGGCTCTGTGGTGGGTTGGGAATGTGCCTGGGTAACTGATTGTCCAGATGTCCCTGATGGGCCAGGTTGGTCATCGTGATCCAGGCGTGCAGAGGTGCTGTCATCACTGTGGGCCTCTTCTGTGGGGAGACTGGATGTGGCTGGCACCTCCTCTCTGGTGACGTTGAGTGGGGGTCCTGTGGGGATGCAAATGCAGTGTTATTTTTCTGCGTGTGCCTTCTTGGGCATGGGTATGTTTCCCTCTATGGTTGTTATTACCAAGGAAGCTTTCGCTTGTGTGAGTTGTGATTCGGTTGGCTAAGTGACTGTCACTAGTGTGCATGCTGTGGTGATGGGTGTCCATGCAGGTCTGTGATGGGGGTACATGCATTGGTGTTGCATGCAGGGCTTGGTATTGAGATGGGTGGGTTGTGATGGTGGGGTATATTTGAGGTGGTGGGGTGATGATGGTGAGGGTAGGGGTAGGTGTTTATGATGGCATGCAGGTAGGGTGGAGGATAAAGTAGTACAGATTTGACTTACCAGAGTCCAGTCCTCCTGCTACTCCTGCCAAGCCCTCAGGATGCATGATCACCAAGACTTGCTCCTCCCATGTTGTTAGTTGTGGCGGAGGAGGTGGGGGTCCACTGCCAGTCCTCTGTACAGCTATCTGGTGTCTTGCAACCACGGAATGTACCTTCCCCCGTAGATTGTTCCACCTCTTCCTGATGTCATCCCTTGTTCTGGGGTGCTGTCCCACGGCGTTGACCCTGTCCACGACTCTCCGCCATAGCTCCATCTTCCTTGCAATAGATGTCTGCTGCACCTGTGATCTGAATAGCTGTGGCTCTACCCAGATGATTTCCTCCACCATGACCCTTATCTCCTCCTCAGAGAACCTGGGGTGTCCTTGTGGTGCCAGGGGTGTAGTGTGAGTGGTGTGTGTGAGGGTGTGTGGGATGATGTGTTGGGGTGTGTGCTGTAAGGTGTGTGGATGGTGTATGGGTGATGGTGTTTTGTGGTTCATATTCAGTGGGTGATCGTGGCTTGTCTCTCTCTCACTTGCCAAAATCTTTGGGTCGTAAAGGGTTGTGGGTAGTGTGGGTAGTGTGGGTGTGTGTTTTATATTGGTGTGGGTGTGGGGTGTGTATGTGTGTCAGGTGTGTGTATTTTGAATTGTCCAATGTGGTGTAGTTTTGTATGTGTGTATGCATTTTGAGTGCGGCGGTATGTACCGCCAATGGTTTACTGCGGTTGAATGACCGCTGCGGTGATTCGTGGGTCATAATGCTGTGGGTGTATTTCTGTTGGCCTAACGGTGTGGGTTTTGGTACCGCCATTTTGTCACTGACCTTTGGGCTGGCGGACTTGTGTGGGTGTCTGTATAGTGGCGGATTTCTATGTGTGGGTCATGACACCCGTAGCGGTACACCGCCGCGGTCGCGGTTTGTTGGCAGCAGTCAGCATGGTGGTAAGCGCAATTACCGCCAATATCATAATGAGGGCCTCAGTGTTACAAAAATAAAGGTACTTTTTTGGGTGACACAAATACCAAAAATACCATAGAGGCTATACTCTTTAGGAGGTAAGCACTACACAAGTTATATACACTAGTATAAGCAGAAATAAGCATAAAACCAATTAGAAAACAGTGCAATTAGTGACATTCACAATAGGAACAAATGAGCCTAATGGGAGAACAAAACATGTACTAAAAAAATGGAATGCAAAAGTCGGTCCCCCACCTAGGTAAGTGTAGTGTGTAGAGGGGAGCTGGAAGTACTAGGAAAGCCCAAAGGTAAGTACCACAACCCACCCTATTGACCAGGAAAGCAGGACTAAATCACTTTAATTTTCCCCGATCACACACAGAGAAGAGAAGAAGAATTATGCAAAACCTAGAAGAGACTGCAAGACATCAACAGTGGAGTCCTGGACTAGAAGATCTGTGAAAGAAGGGGACCAAGACCAAGAAGTACAGCAGAGTCTAGGAAGGGCAGGAGCCCCAACCCACCAGCAGAAATGTATAAAAGGTGACCTATCTGTGAAGAAGAAGAGTCAGCACTGCACCCAAGAAGATGAAGTTGGGTTCCTGGAAGATGCAGGTGATGTCCCACACCAGAAGGAGGATGCAGTCGGGTTTGCGTCTTCGGGTTCCGCCAACAAGCGTTGGCACACGCAAATCTCGCAATTAGAGGAAAGTGGAGCTACCGGGGACCAGGAAGGACCAGGTGGACTCTACTCAGCAGAGAGAGTCAGAAAGGTCCCTCAGCAACAGGGAGAGCCCACAGAAGCCCAGGCTGCACCCACAGCAG
Organism: Pleurodeles waltl; assembly: GCF_031143425.1. Taxonomy (NCBI): domain Eukaryota; kingdom Metazoa; phylum Chordata; class Amphibia; order Caudata; family Salamandridae; genus Pleurodeles; species Pleurodeles waltl. Next base: position 478,588,644 of record NC_090440.1, on the reverse strand, counting down.
TCCCACAGGATGGGGACAGAAGAGTCACAGAAAAGGCCTAAGCAGCACTACGAGAAAGGCTCCCATGCCACCGGAGAACCAATCAGAGAGCTGTGCGTCACAGGAAGGAGTGCTGGAGCTTTAGGATGCCTGAAGATCTTGTGGGAAGGACGTCAACAAGCCTTGGCAGCTACAAAGGATGCAGTGCACAGGGGTACTGTCCTGTGTGGCCAGGCAAGTGCTCACCTTCATCCAAGTTGGTTAGTTGGAAGAGAGGACCGTAGGGACCACTTCAGTCCACCACCCGTGATGCAGGATCCACACAACTCAACAGGAGAGGGGATCCACACAGCCGGTTGTCGTCGCAGTTGGTGCCTGCAGAAGCGGGAGAGTGATTCATTCACTCCAAGGGAGATTCCTTCTTTCTTCTGATGCAGTCTGAAGTCGGGCTGTCCTCAGAGGTTGCAAGACCAGTGAAAGGTTGCAGTTGCTGAAAGGAGCAGGAAAATACAATATTGCAGAAGGTGTCTTGCTTCTTTGCTGCAGCTTGTGGGGTCCTGAAGAGTCCAGATGCAGTTCCTTTGGTCAGAAATCGAAGTGGAGGGTGCAGAGGATTCCTGCTGGAGTCTTGCAATCCGAATCTGAGGAACCACCCAAAGGAGAGACCTTAAATAGCCCTGAGAGGGGGATTGGACACCTAGCTAGGTGACCACCTATCAGGCGGGGGCTCTGACATCACCTGCTGGCACTGACCACTCAGATGCTTCCAGAGTTCCCTGCCAACCCTGAATCCAAGATGGTAAAACCCAGGGACCCTCTGGAGAAGCTATGAGCACCACCCCTGGGTGGTGATTGACCGGGAGGTGGTCACTCCCCTTTTCTTTGTCCAGTTTCATGCCAGAGCAAGGACTAGGAGTCCCTGAACTGGTATAGACTGGTTTATGCAAGGAGGGCACCAAATGTGCCCTTTAAAGCATTTCCAGTGGCTTGGCGAGGCTACCCCTCCCATGCCTATAACACCTATTTCCAAAGGGAGAGGATGTAACACTCCTCCCCAAAGGACATCCTTTGTTCTGCCTTCCTGGGCTCAAGCTTTTCAAGCAACAGGAGGGCAGAAACCTGTCTGTGAGGTGGCAGCAGCTTGGGCTGCCTGGAAAACCTCAGAAGGCTGTAATGGCAATACTGGGGGTCCTCTAAGGAGTCCCCAGAGTGCATGGAATCATACAACCAATGCTTGCAAAAGCCATGGGGTATGATTTCAACATGTTTGATACCAAACCTGCCTATGTTCAGAGTTATCTTTATGTAGCTGACCTGTGTCCAGTGCACATGTAAAATGGGGTCGCCGCACTCACAAAGTCTGGGAAAATGGGCCTGGAGTTTGTGGGGGCATCTCTGCTAGTGCAGGGGTGCCCTCACACACAGGTACATGGCACCCTTCCATCTCAGCTGGAAGGCCTGCCATAGGGGTGACTTATAAGTGACCTAGTGTAGTGAGAAGTGGCACCTTTTGCACCTTTTCACGCAGGCTTCAATGGCAGCCCTGCATAACCCTTTGCTTGGGCTTCCTATGGGTGGCAAAATATATGCTGCAGCCCATAGGGTTCCCCTGGAACCCCAATGCCCTGGGTACCTAGGTACCATATACTAGGAACTTATAATGGGGTACCAGTGTGCCAATTGTGGGTGAAAGACAGACTTTTGGGAGAGAGAGCATAATCACAGGGGTCCTGGTTAGCAGGATCCCAGGGAACACAGTCAAACACACTGACATCAGGCAGAAAAAGGGGCTAGCCATGCCAAGAAAGAGGGAGCTTTCCTACCAGCACCTACTCACAGACCCACTCAGAGACTCATACACGCGCTCACAGATCCACTCAGAAACTCATGCACTCACTCACAGATCCATTCAGACATTAATACACCCACTCACAGACCCACACAGACACTCACTCACCCACTCACAGTTACACCCAGTCTCACACCCAGAGACTCCCTCTCACACCTACTCTCACACCCAGACAGACAGTCTCACGTCCCCTCTCACACCCACATATACCCTCTCACACTCAGGCAGATCCTGTCACACCCACTCTCACACCCAGAGACACCCACTTACACCTATCCTCACACCCAGAGAAACAGTCACTGTGGCCAATAACAATCATGCAGGGTGCGGTGCGAGGTTTGGGTGGCTATAGGGGGTTGGCCAAATGGTGGTTGGATTAACACATAGTAATTAAAATTATTTTATATTAAAAGCATCATAGAAATTCAATGAAAAAACAAAGTTGACAGGGAAGTTATAGTCAAAAAATAGAATAAAAAAACACAGCAATTTACTGAAAAAAGCAAAGGTTACAGGGACATTATAGGTTCTGAATATACTCATACAAATCCTTAGAAATTCAACAGTTGTAATTAGAGTTATTTCAAGTAAATATAACTCTTCCCCTCAGGTAACTATAACTTGCACCCTGCTAATTACCCCAGATATTACAGCACTTACTTCTATAATGTTATTAAAAATACAAATGAAGCTTTAGGAGTCTAATTAATTAAGTAAAGACTGTGCATGATGGGGCGGATTATAGTTACTTTAGGATGCAAGTTGTAGTTACTCAAAGTAACTATAACTATAACTGCTGAATTTCTAAAGTTTCGTAAGAGTAGATTCAGAACTTTACCAGGGGCAGCTTCTTTGCTATGGTGTAGGAGCATCATCCCACTTGCTGTGCCAGAAGCTGAAAAATAAAATGATAGTTTACTTTTGTTTTATTCTTCTGCTTCTGGCACAGCCAGCAGGGCAGGGAGGTGGGAGGAGGAGAGAGTGCACCTAAGTGCGCAATCATGGCAGATCTGTGAATTTCACAATGATTTAAAAAAAAGCAAGTGTGGTCTCATGTGCTTGCTTTTATTTTTGCCCCCAGGTGGGGCAGTTCCCAGGGGTATTGTGGGGTGAAAAAACGAGGGGGCACACAGGGCCCCCCTCCTATTGCTTTTCAAAGCTCTGGGAACTGTAAAATAAGTGTGCGTGCGGGCCATATGGCCCCCCCTACATCCCAGGGACCGCTCCTTCCCAGGGTAAAACATTTATTTTTAAGGGGAAAAGCACGTATGGGCTCCCTCGTAGCTGCTGGAACCACCACTTCCTCAGGGCTAAATTGAAATTAATAAGGGGAGTCCACACGGATCGCCACCTGCCTGGGGCAATACATTCAAATTAAGGGGTGGCCACATGGCCCACTGCAGTTTCAGGGACCGCAGAGATGAGGGCAGGGAAAGAGATTAAACAATTGCTTTTGCACACCGGAGCTGCATGTTTAGCAACTCCCTGTGGGCAATAGCAATGCAAGCTCCTGCAGGAGGCAGGGAGCTGGCTGGGACTGGCGGGGCCTTGAGGCTCCCCCCACGGTCCCATTGCACACTGGATGCCCTGGGGGACTCCCAGGAGACATGGCTGGGCCAGGGAATGGGGTCCTTGGGGCCAACATCGGTCCAGGCAGGGGGGCCTTCCATTAAGTGTGTTTATTCAGCAATTCCATATTGAAAAATTATCTGTATTACTTTGTGGTGGTGAATGCATCATTGATCTATTGAAGTGCAATCTGAATGTGACTGTGACAAGTGGGTTCTTTCTTGTCCTTTCCTGGAGAGAGAAGAGTTCATGGTTCTCCCATTAAATTGCTACAAGTATGAAAATGTGCAAATCACCTGGAAGCTCTGCCAGTTTGGCCCTGCACCATCCACCTTAGTGGTATGCAAAGGTCTTCCAGCCTTTTACCAGGATGATGGATAGATTACCAAAGGGTCCCCAGGTGCCTTTGCCACCGATTTTGGTGGTGCAATCATGATTGTGAGGGAAATGAAGACATCTCCACAAAACAAAGAAGAACTTATGTCATATAGATAAGAGGAAGGACCATGGTTTGGTGAAGATTTACATCTTTCTAGTCTCATTGTCCTCTCTATAGGAAGATTCATGGTATCACATATTTCTAGATAAAGACGCACCAGGGACAATCATATTGCCAAAAAGCACACAAGGTCACTGGTGACATTTCGTTGTGCTCTATTACTCAGCTGTAGTGTAGAATATGTACTGGACATTTACCCAAGGAGGCAGAAAGAACTCCAGTTGGGTACCTATGTTGTGCAAAACTGTGGACTATTGTTGGATAAAAAAGCAAGTGAGATTCCTTTGTGGCTGGATCACTCACACAGATACTGACACACCCACACAGACACACATGCACCCACTCACAGACCCACTCAGACATTCATGCACACACTCACAGACCCACTAAGAGACTCATGCTTTTCTTTGTGCTACTTATGCACGCTCTGGAGTGCATGTGATTTTTTTATGTGGGACAAGTAGATACAGTGAGAGTATTGTGAACAGTGAGGGGGAGCCTGACCTGCATGTGCACCACCACCATTTGGATTCTGTGACATTTGGGGCTCGAGAGATGCAGCATATGTTTAATAATGTACACTAAATTGTCAAAATAATGATTTTTACATAAGTGCAAAAAATAAATATCAAAATATAATATAATTGTAATAAGCATTATTATATTATACACGAAAACAAATAATACTAATTAAGATAATAATGTTACATTGTAAATGTTTAAATATTAGTTAATATTTACTATTTTATGTGATCTCTCTTAAAATACAAAAATAAGTATTTTATTTCTTGTTACTATCACAAATATAAAGTTACCATACACTGAAAATTAAATTAAACTGATTATAAATAGGAGAATAATTTATTCCTGTATTGTATTTATAAAATTGTTTTAAAAACTAACAACATAGTGACAAAACTCCCTATACTTTTCCCATATAAACCACACGTCCCCCAACTAAAAATAATACATTTTCTAAAAATGTTGTTACAGATTTATATTGAATTATGGCATGTTATTAAAAATAACTGAAAAATATAAAAACTTAAAAAGATAAAAATGAATGTACAATTACAAGTGATTAAAATACATTCATTAACATTTGTAAATTATAACAATTTCCTTAAAAATTGTCCCAACCTTCCGCCTATAAATTTTACATCTTGCTACTAAAATAATAAAAATCATAATTGTATTATTCGAATTTTTACATAGATATATTCACATTTTAAACAAATAATGTTAAAAATAAAAAACTGAAATTAACAAATATTGTAAAAATATAAAAATATCAACTATATCTTCCAAACACAATACAATACCAAATAAAAACATTATTAAACATAACACAAACAGTGCTTTATAATATTTTTGTATTTTCTTGATAATTGATATTTATTACATGGATATTAAATAAACACCAAAACAACACTATTCTTCCAGAGTTACTCTCCTCGATATTTTATGCAATCACCAGCATAGACGGCGGATATGTGACATGTCCTTTGTGCACTGTAGCTCTCTGATTTAACTTTGCGTTATGTTATAGTAATATTATATATAAGTAATTTTGTAATGCACACTCTGAACTGGTGTTCATGTGTTTTGCAGCCAGGAAAAATGTATCTGATAGAAGGGAAAGGATTTTCCCCGGATTGCATCTGGCCAAATGGTGAAACTAGGAAATGAGACTCCAAATATGACTTCAGTTGTCCAGTTTTAAATCAACGATTTGTACAAAGTAATCTCTCAAGAATTAATTTAGCATATTTGGCATGATTGCTAGAGGCTTTTTGAACTGTAAACTCACATAAACCTGCACGTTTATGAGCATTTACAAACTCCAATCTGACCTGTACCACTCTGGAAATGGTCAAACTTTTGCTTCAGCAAAGGGATGGATAAACTATGACATTTTTTTCTCCACTGGGAAAACTCCTGTGGAAAAAAACCCTTCCTTACATCTTCACTGAATTTAGAGGTGATGCTTTTACTTCCACAACATGGAAGGAGAGTTGAACTCCAAATATTCACGAACAAAGTATTGTCTCTGTTATACTGACCAAAGCCCCTCATCATCAGCAGCTGCTGAAAAACTTTAAAGATAAAACGATAATAAACTATGTTTATTATTGTTTTAGTTTTAAAGGTGTGGGGCAATTGACATAGTGAGCATGAACGGGGGGTGTGCAGCACTCCCTGCAGTGCGCATTTATGTGGTTGGCCTGCTCTCTCCAACCTGGCACTGTGCTGGGTTGGACACAGCAGGCAGAGGCTCCCAGTCTGCCTCAGAGCACCAACCAAGAGTCCTCCAACCAATCCTAATGCTGCTTACGTTCTGCAAACAGCATGAAAGCAGCATTAGGATTGGCCACAGGGCAGGCTGGGAGCCTGGGCCTGCTGTGATGAGGACCAAGGAGTGACGCGGTGGAGGCAACGAGTAAGGTAATTTTAAAAGTAATTTATTTTGTGTTTGTCATCTCCCCATCGCCACGTGCTACCCCACCACTTTAAGACACCACGAGCTGCCGATGCTCAATTCTTGCACAATCTAATAATGCAGTTTTATTTCTGCATTGCAGCATGGACAAGTGCACAGGATTTATCGTAGGACGAAGGGCACTAACTCTGTCTATTTCTGTGCCATGGTCTGCTGGGTATCAACTGAAAAAATCGGGGCCATGATTCACCCCTGCTGAGATCTAGGGTACTAAGGTATCTTATTGGAGAGGTGCAAATAATTTCCCGATTTCACTTGCACCCATGTGTCAACACAATAAACTCAATCTGCTCAAAAAGACATAGGGATTGATTGATGAAAATGTCATGTGATGCAACGCAAGACAACTTGCTGCACTGGGGAACAGGGAAAGAGCAGGAATGTGCTATATATACAGTGATATGATGCTTTCCTGCTCTCTCCACACACCAATACAGGCACCTTTTCACAATAGTGCAAGAGTGCCTGCATAACAGGCACAATTGTTTTTGTCCCTTCCTGTACAAAAACAATCCTTAGAGGCATTTTCCTCTTGCTATGTATGCTTCAGACGGCAGCACACATGGAAAAAGAAAATAACATGGAGAAATAAGGATATTTCCACTTGTTAGGGGCCTATTTATCTAGGGGTCACGTTGCTTTTGAGCCACACAAAGGGGCACAAAAGTGGTGCAACCCTTAAGTTTGATTTATAAAGCCACACAAGGCCATCTTGCTTGGCTTTGAGTGTCTTGATAAATCCAGGTAATGCAATGCAGCAAAAATCGCTACGTTGTGTTATTCTGCCCCAGGGAGGTGTTCCATGGGTGGTGGGTGGGTTTCCCCACACCACCCCCATAGATTTTAACACATTCCCAGATTTGCCATAAGTGGTAGACCTGGGAATGTGCAAGAATTGCTACCCCACCCCAGGTGAGATGTAAAAAGGAGAAATATGTTTATTTCTCCTCGTTTTTCCTCTTTCCATGTGTGCTGCATTCTGAAAATGTCTCAAAGGATTGTTTTTCTGCAGGAAGATGTCCCTTCCTGCACAAAAACAACCCTGTTTTCAACGCAGGCACCTTTGCACCATGGGCCTGCGCAGGGATAAGCCAAGAATGTGCCATAGAATGTTAAGTACAGTGCACTCCTGCCCTTGCCACACAGCCAGCACAGCAAGATTAATTGCTGTGCTGCTTTACATTTTAATAGAATTGCCCCTAAATTTTTGCCTACCAGTTTTAAATTCCCTCACATTTACAGAAAGTTTTATAATTTTCAGTTTTCAATTTTGCTTTTTTATTCATACACACTTTATTTACCTGCTAAAATTATTTAATTTTATAAGCAGTCGCGGATCCCCTGAGTAGGCTTCACTGACCGCCAGGGGTCCCCAGACAACAGGTTGACAACCACTGACTTAAACAATGTAACAATGATTTCTAGTTCTGGCTTCTTCTATTGGCAAAATAATTTGGTCTTCCTATGTATCTAGTCGATCATCTGCCGAAACAAAAAGCACTAAGAAACAGGCTAAGTACATTATGAATCTCTATATTAGACCGAGCTTAAAGTTTTAGCTGAAACATTGTGAAGTCTAAAATACATTTAACTGCTTCCGATGGAGACATTTGTCAATTACCAACAATCAGCATGAGTACTTTTCGCGCATATTTGTGCTCCGCGTGATTTTTCTCATCACAGTCCACTCGTCCCTTTCATCCTGTGCTGGTGATGAGGCTTTGCTTTGTGTAACCTGCACGCACTTTGGATTGATTTTAATATTTGCTGCAGTGGGTATCTAAGTACACAATATTTCAGAGTGTTATCTAAATTGGTTCCACACAGTTTGTTTCCCTATTAAAATACATTTTAGAATTCTTTAGGTAACCACAGATTCCATTAGCAAAAGGCATTCATCTCAGAGTTCCAAGATCTGAGATGAAGGGGAGGGAAAACATGAAGGGCAAAGGATGGGGAGAGATTTCAGATGAATCACAGAAAATTACTCTTTCTGGGGGAGTGCCTAGCACTGCAAGCACGGCTGGCTTTAGCCCGGGTGGTGCCCTGTGCTGCAATCTTTTTTGACTCCCCCAGTTTACCTCCTCCTGGTTTTCCTGCACTATCTTCCTTCAAAAGTGGCCCTCATCTCTACATAGCCCCTCTCTCACATACATTTCATTTGCTTTAAAGCACTGGTAACAGTTAGCTTTACTAATCTACTCAGCTATCCACATAAAATACAGGTCTGTTCTTTACAGCAGGCACATTAACCATCTGTGCTACTTGATGGTGAGTCAATTTCACTATAAGAAACATTAACCACAAGAGTTATCTTGGCATGTTTATTATTGCCTGACAACTGGACACACATGGACCTCTGCTTCAAGTGCTTTTAAATTGTTAGTTATTGCTAAATACAGCTCCCCCGTGAGGTTAGCGCCTCCCCTCCAGGTCAGCACCCAGATCGGCTGCACCAGTTGCACCACCCTAAAGCCAGCCCTGACTACAAGAGGCAAGTTCATTATAATGTATCACATGTATTTCTTTTTCTTTTTGAGTTCGACTGTTATCATCAACATACTGAAAATGTACCTTTCGGGAGGTAAATAAGGTTGTTGTGTCATTAACATCTAAGCACATTCATAAAAACAAGCATTGGCAGACCTAGTTTAGCCTTTTGTTTGCGAATACTGCTCAGCATGGACAAAAGGAAAAAGAACCTAGCATGATATATACGCATGCATGCATCGTCACACATGCACATGAATGCATCATGACACTACAGCTGCACCAGGGTGATGACTTACATGCATGCATGCATCACTTAGCGGCACCATTTTCTGATTTTCCATTTACATTTAAAAAATAGAAGATGCCCTTCTTGGAGTGGTACATTAAGAAAACAAAACAAACTGCGTGGTAAAGCATATTCATATAAATGAACACTCTGGCACCAAATTGCAACTGCGGTGCCCTCCTTAGAAGTGAAAAAACAGCTTGGGAAGGGACGAGAGAGAAATGGACAAACCAGAAGACGGGGAAGCAAATAAATGCCCAAATCCCTTGTCAAGCTAGGAGGGGAGTGGGAAGCGAAATCACTGGGGATTTGTAATTAAAAAACAGTTTCCCTGAACAAGTAAAGGAGAAGCAAGGGACGAACTGGGGGGTGGGAGAGCAAGAGGGTGAGCCTGAGGTGGGTTTTGAAGGGGTAGGAGCACACAGAGGAGAGGAGAGGGGGTGAGACAGCAAAAAAGCACATTCATTCCCATGGAATGCTAAATGATGTAAACACTGGAAGGACCCAAGTCATCCAACCAGCGACAGTAAAGAGGAAATAATCCAGCACCGAAAGAAGCAACGAATAGGGAAGCAAGGCATTGAATAGAAAGCAGGGACATTAGATAGAAAATAAAACCATTCAACCAAGAGCAGGCGGCTGATCCAAATGCCAGTATATGTATACTTTTCCTAAAGCTGCCTGCAGGCGAAACCAAAAAACTGCATAGTTGAAATGTTGCATTCCTTTGGTGTGCATCTGAAGACGTTTTTATAACCACAGAATGTTTTTTCATAAATATCTTTATCTGTGTACTTATGCTGCCGGTGAATGGTGCACAGGTCAAATGGAAGGCACTGAGCATAGTCTAGCAATCGACATCAAACTAGTGCACACGTTGAGCAGTCAGCTCACACTGACCAACTCAGATAGACAGAGGCGGGTAAAACGTGCGAGCAGGAGACCTTGACATAAACAAAAGAAACACAAAGGGCCTCAAGTATCCCTGACACCGCTGACATAACTTCCAATATCTTTAAACCCTGTAAAAGTATACAGTAAAGATGAAGTAAATAAGACACAATGACAAAAAAAAGATGTTCTTTTTTTTATAGACAAAAATTGTACTATTGTGTCAAAGACACATGGGGCTGATTTCGAGTTTGGCGGACCTGTGACTGCCATGTTGGTAGTCCGACCGACAACAGGCTGAAGGAGCAGGCCGGTGAATTATGAGTTTGGTAGCTGAGGAAATAGAAGACTGCCAGAGCACAGCCGCCACCTCCAGGCAGCACAGACTGCTGCACTCTTTTGGAGGTTTAAAGAGGCCGGTGTAGACCATATTTCGGCTGGACCCATTACAAGGTTGCACATCGCCAATGTGACTGCCACGGTCCAACCACCATGTACCAGAAGGTGGAAACAAGCCATTCAAAGGAAGACATTCAACTACAGACAGAAACACACATCCGCAGCCGCCATGGAGCCATTCCTAAACGTCATGCCGCTGCTCCTGCTCACCAGAAAGACATAGGTTACAATGGCGACGTGGACGACATCAACTGTAAGTACACACACCTGTATTATTAACATGTATACTATTTCCTTACTGCTACCAAACACATCATAGGGGAGAGGATGCCAAGGCCAGCAGCTACACCTATCTGTCCAGACACACACAGTTGCATACTGCATCTCAAACATATACACATTCACAACACACACACACTTCAGCCAGAACACACACACACTGCACGGCAATACCACACTTTTAAGCACGGATACACAACATAGGCGCAGGGACATATAAGACTAGAAACATACAGCAACAACAACACAACCTAAGCACAAATGCAAAATCATTCCACAAACTCACACCCAACACTGGCCAGGGACTGCCCAAACATACAACACACATATTTATCCATTTGCCATGGCACACACACACCACCATCAAACAAATCTGCTATTGACACACACATCACACACACATACAACAATGAACCAACAATGCCATGCCCAATGCACACAGAGATAATTCGCCAAAATTACACCACCACAACAACACCAGCTTAGCTGCGATTGGAGCAACAGGACCGTACCTGGAAGGAGACTGCATTGGGATACAAATCTTGTTGAACAAGGCAGCAGACAATATGCGCACAGGAGTTACACACAATTGAATATCGTGGACAAGCAATATCAATATCAATTGACTTGCACAGTCACCCAATGGGGGAAGGGCACGGCAACAAAACACACAACTCACACTCTACGGGACTAGTGGTGTGCGGGGAGTTCCACTCCTCTGGCAGAACTAATGGATTTTTTGGAACTCTGTGCTCGGAGTGTGGAGTTGCCCAAAAAACTCCACTAACCCTGCCAGCAGAAGAGAGCTCATCTGATGTGTGCTGCAGCCCATAAATGGGGTGCAGCATGCACCGGAGCACAGAAGTCAGCCACTGGATAGGACTCGTCATCGCTATCAGACGAGGATGAGAGAAGGACCGCCATGAAGACCCAGGTAAGTCCTCACCTCTTTCTTTACTTTGTTGTTATTTGTGCACACTGTTGCACAAACAAGGACTGAAATGGCAACTTAGACTGCCTACAGCCCTGACCTGAATTCATTCCAGGGCCGTAGGCAGTGAAAGCTGTTGTTTGAAGCCTCTTGTGCCCCGGCTTGCCCCTTATGTAGTGAACACCGGGCAGGCCGGGGCACCTGGTGCACAACAGGCCTGGCAGCTTTCACAAATATCTCACACCTATTTCCATGTTTACTTCTGAGTGTTGGTGTAGTGGACAACTGATCCTGCAGGAAGGCTGGGCACAGACCTTTCAATCACTATCAGGAGGAAACCAAATCATTGCATAATGACAATCTACAACACTATCCACATATCAGACATGACAAGCATGATATCTGTATGTGGATGATTCCCTGAGCTCTAACACGTCATTCCAACATCATTCCAAGTCAATCTATGATGCATCCATACAGTCAGGGCACAATTCCCAAACAACACACAGGTGTTGTGAACTGACAGCCATCATACCACATCAAGAGCAAAAATAATCATAATGTTGATCAACAACCTGCCCCTAACTGTCATGTCCATCCTAGCTACTGCAAGTTTCACATGACTTAAGACATGCTATGAGGAATTAATGTTCCTGTCTGACTACATATCACAATGACACAGTCCTGTCTGGGGCATCTCTGTAACTGGACAATCTTTGCAGCTGTGTCATAACAACAATGGGACTCGATTAACATACATGTAAGAGTTTCACAACATCATTCCATATGAATGGCTAGCACATGCCATACATTTACTGCACATATATGTATCCTAGGGGTAATGGAGCACATGCAGACATATTGGCACAAGGTATGTGTACTACACTGATTGCACATCAACCATGGCAATGCACATTCCCCACTTACCAAGGGAAAGTAGTATGATACAGCTGACAAAACTTCACATGTATGATCGACACCCATGCATCACAGACTGCTGTGAGGTACCAGCACCCAATTGACAATGGAGAAAATGTGCTGTTTGTTTGAAAATGTAAACCTACACATATCCTCAGACACATGACATGGAACAATTACCCATATCCTACTTACATTTGGACTGTAACATTTGTCACAAGTGAATATTCTGAGTGTTGTAAATTATGTTAACCATACCAGCATAGTCCAATACCATGGCACATCACTCTACGGCACACTGCAAGCAGATGTGCAATGCCCAAAATATCATGCACTGGACACATCAGAGCTGGATGAAAGAGACAACAGGGCAGTTGCATCAAGGGTATGTGACACACATTGTCAGATATGCTATAAGCACATCAGTCACATATTATGACCCTGCCCCCACTGCAAATTGCATCTTAATCAGTGGACGTGGTCTCAAGAAGTTACATATTGGCTGTGAGACATGATTTGGTCCAGGGATACAGGGAGTGGGCACTGTGTCACACTTGTAATGGAAATGGGAATCAATACCAACCCATATGTCCAAGTATGGAGTGACTGACAATACACAGGTCCCCTTCTCTGCAGGCTGTGCAGACATACCTACTTAATATATCATGTCCAAAAACATCACATGCATCACAGTACATCATGTAGCCACAGCCAATTTACATTGGCTGCCCATGTGCAAAGCTGAGGGGCAGAGTGAGTCATTACTTGGCTTCAGAGAAACAGTCCAACAAGGTCATATGTGGCCAGAGATCGCTGTGCAAAACACAGAAGGAGCACAAATTGTAGCCAACCAACACATACAACATGCATTAACACCCCCTGCCGTCATGCAACCACATGTGACTACAGATTACAGACATCTAGTGGCAAGATTGCTGTCAGAACACTTCACCTAGTCATGTGCATCAAATTCAGGTTGGTTCAGGGAACACTCCATGCACACTCACCTCATTGTCTCAGGACTACAAACCTGTCAATTGACATAGACTCATGCTCATTTACTCAACCATATATGCACACAGACAACACCTACAGGGCTTTGCAGACACAATCATGCAAACTAGGCTTAAGCCTAGGATGATGAAAGATGAAATAAGTAGGGGTACAGAGAAAAGTGTGCACATGGTGCACTTACCTGCTTCTTTGTTGCACCATAGAGCTGTCCATACAGGGATAGGACCTCCTCTACCATCTTCTCAAGCTCTTCGGGTGAGAGGGCAGGGGCACTATCACCTGTAAGACGTCATGCTGCTGCTCCTGCTCACCAGGAAGACATGGGGTACAATGGCGACATGGACGACATCAACCGTAAGTACACACACACCTACCTGTATTATAACATGTATACAATTTTTTTACTGCTACCAAACACATTATAGGGGAGAGGACGTCAATGACCCATATCCTACTTACATTTGGACTGTAACATTTGTCACGAGTGATCTGTTGGTGGAAAGTAATAACCACCAGGGCAGTCAAAACAGCGTACTCACGTTGTCGATGGAGATGGTAGGCAGTATGGCGTACTCGCGGGAATAAACATCAACCAAGGGGCTGGACGATTACTAGACTTACGTATAGGACACTCTTATTTGGATGATCCCGACGAAGGGAAATACAATTAGAAACCTCATTAGTAAGCAAAATTACAACTCGTGAGAAGTGAATGCCTCTGGAATAAAGGAGGTTTACACACAAGCCGTAACAAGCCTTGAAAAAGTCACTGGGTGATTGTCCCGGACGAAACATGTGTTGGCCAGGCTGAATGTGGAATCAGGCCAGGCTGAATGTGGAATCATTTGAATTATCAAGTGGAATAATGAGACTCATTATACCAATTGGATTAATAGACAGACATGTGCCTGATTTTTCTACAAATTTGTACCAACCTTATGCTGTTATTTCAGGGTTTTGGGTTGTTCCCTTTCAGAGCACTGTCCAACACTTGGAAGTTAAGTTTGATACATGTGAACATCTATTACTACTGGTACAAGATTGTGAGCGCCATTACCCCACTTAACCACCTTTTCTTTATGACAGTCAAAACAGGATATCTGAACAATAAACACAGTCATTTACAGGCGCGGCCCGTCCTTCAGGGCGGAGGGGCCACACACCCCACCTTTTGCCCCTCATGAAGAGTGTCTGTCAGGCTGAGCAAAGGTCAGCCTGACAGACACTCTTCATGTTCAGGTCAGGCAGCCAGGAGCAGATATGCACAATTTGCACAGACTCCTGGCTGCATGAGCTGAACCTTGCTGGGCTAAGGAGGTCACAGCTCCTATGGGTGTGACCTCCTCGGCTCAGCAAAGGTGCCTTGAGGCCCTCCTCTGGGTGACGAGGAAAGCGTCACCCATTGACTTCGACCTGGGTGCTTCGGGTTTAAGCCCTGAAGCGCCCAGGGCGAGAATCAATCAGTGACACTTCGTCACAGAGTGAGGTGGGGTCAGCAGTCTCACTGACCCCATCCCACTCTGTGACGAGGCTGGGACTGCCGCCTTTCCTCATTGGCTGACCTAAGGTCAGCCAATGATGGAAGGCAGCAATCCCAACCCTCCTGGGACCCCCGAGGCTGAAGGTAAGTGTGTGTGTGTGTGTGTGAGATCTTTTAAAATGAATATTTGGTGCTTGCGTGCATGTTTGAATGTTATGAGTGTTGTTAATGGATGTGCGTGCGTGCGTGCTTGTGTGTGTGAAAGAATGAGTGTGTGTGTATGTGAACTTTTAAAATTAATGTTTGATGCATGCGAGCATGTTTGAATGTTATGAGTGTTGTTAATGGGTGTGTGTGTGTGTGAAAGAATGAGTGTGTGTGTGCTTCCCGCCCACCCCGTCCCTCCTAAAGCTGCCGCCCGCCACTGGTCATATATGCTCCATGCTGGGCATTTCAACTTAGGGTAGTAGTTTATTCCTGGGTTCCAGCTACAAAATATATGAGAACACTAGTGTGAAACACATTGCACGTCCACACCAGTTTGATCCCAGAAGATATTTGACATATGCTACATTGTCAGGGGGAGCACTCTGTCCCTCACTCAATCACCTGCAAAAGGTTCAATCAAGATCATGCTATGTACTCACCCCCTTGTGGCTGCTGTGCTTGTATCAAACACCAATCCAAGGCTGGATAGGCCACCACCAAAAAGCAGGCCATTTGGTTGGTCATGGTCCAATGGGCACCCCATCCTCATTGGGAGGACATACCCAGCTGGACCTATGTGGTCTTTTGAGTCCAATGTCTCAGGTCCTCCTACATCTTATGACATTGGGCGCTCTGCCGGCGGTGGACCCCCAGGGTCCACACCTCCTTGCTGATGGCATGGTAGGTCCCCTTCATCTGATGAGCATTTACCTGCATGGATGCAAATGACAAGACAGAATATTGGGGGTCATTCTGACCCTGGCGGCCGGTGACCGACCACGGGAGCACCGCCAACAGGCTGGCGGTGCTCCCAAGGGCATTCTGACCGCGGCGGTTCAGCCGCGGTCAGAAAGGGTAAACCGGCGGTCTCCCGCCGGTTTACCGCTGCCCCATTGAATCCTCCATGGCGGCGGAGCGCGCTCCGCCGCCATGGGGATTCAGACACCCCCTACCGCCATCCTGTTCATGGCGGGAAACCCGCCATGAACAGGATGGCGGTAGGGGGTGCCGCGGGGCCCCTGGGGGCCCCCTGCAGTGCCCATGCCAATGGCATGGGCACTGCAGGGGCCCCCGTAAGAGGGCCCCACAAAGTATTTCAGTGTCTGCTTTGCAGACACTGAAATACGCAACGGGTGCAACTGCACCCGT
Organism: Pleurodeles waltl; assembly: GCF_031143425.1. Lineage (NCBI taxonomy): Eukaryota > Metazoa > Chordata > Amphibia > Caudata > Salamandridae > Pleurodeles > Pleurodeles waltl. The sequence continues at coordinate 478,572,201 of NC_090440.1, read as the reverse complement.
CGCACCCGTCGCACCCCTGCAACTACGCCGGCTCAATTCTGAGCCGGCGTCCTCGTTGCAGGGGCATTTCCACTGGGCCGGCGGGCGCTCTTGTGGAGAGCGCCCGCCGGCCCAGCGGAAATGTTTGAATGGCCGCCGCGGTCTTTTGACCGCGGTGCGGTCATTTGTCGGCGGGACCTTGGCGGACGGCCTCCGCCGTCCGCCAAGGTCTGAATCAGGCCCATTATGTCCACAAGTCCCATTCAAAATGGCTGAGTCACATACATGTCAGTGTGAGTTAATTACATCCTGTCCTGACCACCCTGTCCACCTGTGGCACACAACATTCATTGGACTCAAGGAAATGACTGCAAACACTTCAAATTAGGGAGCAGTATACACACTCTCCAGCTCAGGGCCTGCACTGACCAGGTAGAAAATCAGTGACTTGGATGAGACATGAGCTAATCACATGCCATTAACCAATAACATGATTAAACACATCTCACAATGTGGCAGTTGACAGGTAAAGCACACTTCAAACAATGCACAAATACATCCAGTACCACTAAATATCACCCGCTGCATACAGTCCTGACATGTCACAATAACCTTCCTTACAGACCTATTGTGCTTGGACCACATTTAAGGGTATAACAAGTTAAGCACACAAAGAGGCACACCTGTCCATGTGTTGACATGTGCAGAAACAGAAGCATGCACCTGCTAGTGCTGGTGGTGGTGGTCTGTGTGCCACATCAACATTTAGGGACAAACATCCGCACATGTCTGTTCACAAAACCTATAGTACTGAAAGAGAAACTGGGCCCTGCATTGTACACGTTCAGTCTCATAACAATACCAGCATAGTCCAAAATCACGGCACATCACTCCATGGCACACTGCATGCAGATGTGCAATGCCCAAAATATTATGCGCATGCACTGGACACATCATTGCTGGATGAAAGAGACAACAGGGCAGTTGCATCAAGGGTATGTGACACACATTGTCAGATATGATATGAGCACAACAGTAACATATTATGACCCTGTCCCCAAAGCAAATTGCATCATAATCAGTGGACGTGGTCTCAAGAAGCTACATATTGACTGTGAGGCATGATTTGACCCCATCACTTGCTGTCCAGGGATAGAGGGAGTGGGTACTGTGCCACACTTGTAGTGGAAATGGGAATTGATACCAACCCATACGACCATGTATGGCGAGACTGACAATACACAGGCCCCCATCTCTGCAGGATATGCAGACATACTGTGCAAAAACACAGAAGGAGCACAAATTGTGGCCAACCAACGCATACAACATGCATTTACACCCCCCTGCTGTCATGCAACCACATGTGACTACACATTACAGACATCTAGTGGCAAGATTGCTGCCAGAACACTTCACCTAGTCATGTGCATCACTCCATGCACACTCACCACATTGTCTCAGGACTACAAACCTGTCAATTGACATAGACTCATGCCCATTTACTCAACCATTTACGCACACAGGCAGCACCTACAGGGCTTTGCATACACAATCATGCAAACTGGGCTTAAGCCTAGGATGATGAAAGATGAAATAAGTAGGGGTACAGAGAAACATGTGCACATGGTGCACTTCCCTGCTTCTTTGGTGCACTTCCCTGCTTCTTTGGTGCACCATACAGCTGTCCATACAGGGATAGGACCTCCTCCACCTTCTTCTCAAGCTCTTCGGGTGAGAGGGCAGAGGCACTATCACCTGTAAGACGCAGGATGATTGCTCCCAGGGGCGTTACACAGCAGCTTAGGTTGTGAAGGTCTTGCTGGCAGCAGTATCAGGAGTCAAGTGAGAGAATCAATCAAAAATGGCGGTCACATCTGCCACATACACAACCTTCACACCGGCGGATGCTGCCATTGGGCCAAGACGGCCACAGGCAGCAATGTTATCCTATAGCAGTAGCCACTGCGGTGGCATCGGCCTACCGCAATGACGACTTCCGCCATCGGTTGGGGCAGTTCCTAATGTCCAGTAGAGTAGGTTAGGTAGCCGCGATTTTAGAGGTATACAATGCAATTACAACATATATTTTGATGCGTCACAAGCATAAAAATGATGTGTTTACAAATAGTGCATGCTGGCCTTGTCCTGTCATGTAGGTCAATTGTTTCTGTTACATTGTAGGTATGTTGTCCTGCAAATATGACACAATTATTAGAGGTACAGCTACCACCCTCTCCCATATGTGTAAACCATGATTTGGGGCATTGAATCACATGGAGTTTATGAAGTTATTTGGACGTGAGGCAGCTGACCATATAGAGGTGTTTGTACACCTATGTTGATAAGCAAGGTGTCAACGTTTCTGAAATAGGCAAATGTCATGCGTGGTGTGTGTTGTGTATCATGTTTACAGTGACTCACATGACATGACACATTTCATGTCTGACATGTATACTGTAAATTGCTAGAGTCACATTGAGTGACTGCCTGTTTGCATGTTTGGCCCATATAGTAACCCTGGAGGAGAAGGCTCAGACACCCTTCTGTGTACCGTCCAATACCAGACTTGCAGACCATGGACAATAGACATGTCATACAGTTGTATCGCCGGGATAGGCAGACAACCATGGATCTCTGTCATCAGTTGCACCCAGATCTCATGCCAGCCATACATATCCAAACAGCATACCACCCATAGTACAAGTCATGTCAGTGTCAGGATGTCCCAGTCTATGTTGAGTTCTGTGTTGAAGGATGTTCTTTCATCAATGTTGAAACACCTGGACAGCTACATTTGTTTCCCTCAACATGAATATTTTACCCATGTTAAAGCAGAGTTCTATGGTTTGGCACACATTCCACATGTTGTAAGAGCAATTGATGGTACCCATGTAGCCATGGTTTCACCGCATAGGAATGAACAGGTTATTGGAATAGGAAGAACTTCTATTCCATCTATGTCCAAGTAGTGTGTTTGGCGGACGTCTACATTTCTCAAGTGTGTGCCCAGTACCCACGTTCATTACAGGATAGCATGATTCCCCAGCTGATGACATGACTGTACCTAGAGTGAGCCTGCCTGGTTCGTAAGTCATATATGTCATGTGTGTATGTGTGCTATGTCTGCTGGTACTGGGACGCTGCTCTGGACTGATGGTTGCACACATGTCCCATTTCCTTACAGAGAATTCTGCCTACCCAAACAATCCATGATTGTTGACACCAGTTAGGAACCCAACTAGGGCAGGGGAATTCTGCTTAAACGAGGCACATGAAAGAACAAGCTGTGTTGTGGAGTGGGTTTTTCGGCTCCTGAAGGCAAGATTCCGCAGCATAGACAAATCCGGTGAAGCCCTCCTCTACTCACCCCAAAAAGGTTTTAAGATCATTGAGACCTATTGCTTGCCACACAACATTGCCCTGAGGAGAACCATCCCATACATTTCTGATGAGGGAGAGCTAGCAGTACCACTGGGTGAGCCTCCTAAAATGCCAAGTGAGGATGACAGTGACGAGGATGGAGGTGGAGACATGTGGACAGACCTTATCAACTAGTGCTTCACAAGTGTAAGTATGTGCTGTTCAGTGATTACTGTGATTGCATGGGGCACTATAGGGGCCAGGATTTGTGGAGAAGGGTATCTCTGTCACCATGAGACAGGGAATTTCATTCTGTGCATCATACAGGCCAGAATTGCTAGCTACATCAGACTTGATGATGTGCCTCTCTTGAGGATATCATGTATTTAGGGCAGTCACATTGCACTGTCTGGGAAAAAACAGAAGTTTAAAATGGCTTTTGTGTCTAATGTATGCCTTTGCAAGCCTATAGTCCTTGTATGTCACTTTTTCCTTCCAGGTCTCTTCCCATGTCATCCTCATGTGGGCATTTCAGAGTTGTGTCATTGGCAGGTGGCTATAGCTGGTCTGACATGTGAAGGGGACGTGGAATTAATCCAGGTACTGTTTGCCGCATATTTGGGTTGTGTCAGTTCCATGCCCAGACTGCCTAGATAGTGGGAGGGCAGTAATCTAAGCTGAAGATTTGACCTGTTTGCCCTGGTATGTTGGTTCATTGGTTTCATGTGTATGATCATGTGGCCTTGTAATGTCTCATCCTGTACAATCCATCCATTCTCCCTCCACAGTGTGTTTATAATGATCCTGTATGCCTTGTACATAGATGTCAATGTGTTTCCTGATTTTCAGGCCATAGTGCCTGTGCCGCAACACTGACATAGGGATGCAACATGCCACTAGATGCTTAAACATTTTCATGGAATGGTCCTCTGACTCTGGACTGTTGTACTGTTTTCTGTCTGTGTCATGGGGCATGCCAATTTGGACAGACCTGGTTTTGGTATGTGATAAGGGTCAAGCTGGTGACAACATCCACCAATATGTTTGCCTATTCTACGAGACAGGGTCTAGCATAGCCCTTTCTTCTGTGGACAAGGGGATGGTACTTTGAGATATGCAGTCAGAGGGAACAATGTTTAATCATTCTTGGCATTGACAGTCCAGATATATTAGCAGTGTATGGGCTATGCAGTATTAAAAAGCAATTTGGTGTGAGTGACCACTTGTTTTGTTGTGTTGCTAATAATCCTAAACCTGACACTGCTTGTGCCATATCCCTTCTTACATTACCGACTTAAGAGTTCCTCATTTGCATCACATGAATTTCACATTGTACATCCCACAATGATGACAAATCGCTATTAGGAATTGATTGTGTGCTAGTTGAGTTTATTCACATGTGCTCTGAACAAAGAGGTGGATTTTGATTAAAACAAAAACGTAAATAGTGAATGAATCAGTCATAGTAGTTGTAATCATTGGAGTAGCTGTCACAACATTTGAAGTCCAAAGTCCAGTGTCCTACTATCCTGGAAAATAGATAGTGTGTGAAGAACAGTCAGAAGAGTGATTCCATGACACACAGAGGGGCTCCATTAGTAAAGGGCTCACTTCACTCACGGAAGTGGTTGATGTCTTGCACCCCTTGGTTGTTTGGGTGGACATCCCTGTAGGAGGCTGGCCTGGCTTGTAGTAGGTACCCTAGGTAATTACACCTTTTACCAGGTCCACATATCCCTTATTAATGAAATGTAGTCAGTGTTCTAGCAGCTTAGTCTGTCTAGAGGTAGCTGTAGCAGAGCAGCTTAGGCTGAAGTAGGAGACATGCAAAGCTCCTGCAATACCAATATGGTTACACAGTCCTTATACACAATAAAAGACAATACTCAGTGTTACCAAAAATAAAGGTACTTTATTTTAGTGACACAAGGTCAAAAATATCATAGAGGCAATACTCCTTCTGGAGGTGCGTATTATACACAATGTATACACTAGAGACCAAAATCAGGTAAGTAAGTACTCACAGAATAGTGCAAAATACAATAGAATGCAATAGGCCTAGGGGCAACACAAACCATATACTAAGAAAGTGGAATGTGAATCACAAACTTCCTGCTAGGCAAGTGTAGTGTGTAGATGGGCACTGGGAGTGTAAGAAAACATCACAGGTAAGTAAAATACCCACCTCAGAGCCCAGGAAAGTAGGAGTAAAGTACTGCAAGTTTCCTCAGGACACACTACAAGCCGTGATTAGAGTTATTGCAAGAACCAAGCAAGACTGCAAGCAACAAAAGGTGGATTCCTGGACCTGAAGACCTGTGAAGAGAGGAGACCAAGTCCAGAAGTCGCAGAAGATTCCAGGAAGACAGGAGCCCCTGCCAACCAAGAAGATGGTGCAAAAGAGGATTCTACGGTTAGAAGAAGTCTGCAGAAGAAGAAGATGGGTGTGGGTTCCTGCATGATGCAAGAGGTGTCCCACGTCGAGAAGTTGTATGCAGGCAGTTTGCGTCATTGGATTAATCCAACAAGCCTTGGTTCAAGCAAGGCCGCAGTTTGCTCCAAAATGGCGCTGACTGGACCCGGGAGGGACCTGGGGACCTCAACTCAGACCGAGGAGACATAGGGGGCTCCAAACACTGGAGGGAACCAACAGATGACCAGGCAGCACCCATGGGAGTCCCAGGACATGGGGACAAAGAAGGTGCAAATTGCGGTTGGTGCAGCACAACAAAAGAAGTTCCTATGCCACCGGAGAACAACTCAGCGGGTTGTGCGTCACAGGATGGAGTGCTGGGGATCTGGGCCATGCTGTACATGAAGGAGTCTTGCAAAAAGTGCACAGAGGCCCCAGGAGCTAGAGATGACACAGTGTACAGGGGTACTGTCGCAAACTGGCAAGTTAAGCTCTTACCTCCACCAGATTTGGAGAGCTGGAACTTAGGACAGTCTGGGTAAAAGGGGTCTATTACCTGTGTTCCAGGGAGCATGCTCATCGCCAGGAGAGGAGTCCCAGAGAACTGGTTGTCATCTTCAAAGGTGCCTGCTGGAGCAGGGAAATTACTCCATCACTCCACGGGAGATTCCTTCGGTTCTTCTGGTCCAGGATGAAGGCAGAAATTCCTCAGAGCATGCACACCTTGGAAACTGTTGCAGTTGCTGGCTGGAGATGAAGTTGTAGGGCCACACCCCTGGGGTGGGGGTGGACAGGGAAGTGGTCACTCCCCTTTCCAGTTTTATGTCAGAGCAGGACCTGGGGGTCCCTGAACTGGTGTAGACTGGCTTATGCAAGGAGGGCACGATCTGTGTCCATCAAAGCAATTCCAGAGGCTCAGGGAGGCTACCTCTCCCAGGCCTGTAACACCTATTTCCAAAGTAAGAGAGTGTAACACCCTCCTCCCAAAGGAAACGTGAGGTGGCAGCAGCTATAGCTGCAGTGCAAGCCTTAGAGAGCTGGTTTGGCAGTCCCAGGGGTCCATGGTGGAGCCCCCAGGATGCATGAGATTGGCCCCCCAATACCAGATGTGGAATGGGGGACAATTCCATGATCTTCAACACCTTATATGGCCACATTTGGAGTTACCATTGTGAAGCTACACATAGGTATTAACCTATATGTAGTGCACATGTGTAATGGTATCCCTGCACTCACGAAGTCTGGGGAATTGGCCCTGGACAGTGTGGGGTAACCTTTGCTAGTGCAAGGGTGCCCTCACACTTAGTAACTTTGCACCTAGCCTTCAGTAAATGAAGGTTATACATATAGGTGGCTTATAAGTTACTCAAGTGCAGTGAAAATGGCTGTTAAATATTGTGTGCACTATTTCACGCAAGCTGAGGTGGCAGAATGTGGAAGAGTTTGTCTGAGCTCCTTATGGGTGGCAAAAGAAATGCTGCAGCCCATAAGGATCTTCTGGAACCCCAATGCCCTGGGTACCTAGGTACCATATACTGTGGATTTAGGAGGTGGGTCCAGTGTGCCAATTGGAATTGGAATATGAAGTCACTAAACTATAGTGACTAATTTGGAAGCAGAGAGAGCATAAACACTGAAGTTATGGTTAGCAGAACTTCAGAGACACAGTTAAACACTACTGACAACACACACATAGGCCACAATCTATGAGCACTGGGGTAATGGCAGCAGGATCCCAGTGAGACAGGGAAAATACACTGACAAATAGGGTTTTCACTATGAGCACTGGGGTCGTGGCTAGCAGCATCCCAGTGGGACAGTAAAAACCCACTGACACACACTCACAAACAGGCCAAAAGTGGGGTAACCATACTAGAAAGAGGCTTCTTTCTCAATATCCTCACTTATGGGGGGGTTCTTCAGCTACAGAGGCAGTCCAAGGCGGGTCCTTCCACTGGCTGGGCCTCCCTTCTACTAGCTGCCACTGAGGTCGAAGGGGCAGAGGCTTCTAGGCCAATGTGAGGTGTCTGGTGTTGTCCTTGACCCATGGTCATGGTGGTGTTCCGATCCCTCTGCACCCTTTTTAAGGAAGCAAAGGTGGCATTGTGGGCCTCTCACTGTTGCAATATTTCATGGTGGTAATCCCTCTGCAGCTGCTTGATCTCCCTGAGTTTGTGAGTACCTGGCCCATCATGCCTTTGGATTGTTGGTAGGTTCCCAAAACGTTGCCCCATCCCCAACAGCCACATTCCGCTGGCCAACACCATCTCTATCATGCACCATACCCCTATGTGCCTGCACCCTTTGCACAGTTTGTCACCCACCACTGAGTCCAGGTACATAATTGTCGGAGCTGTCTAGATATAATAGAGATACCAGGACTGGGGGCACACAATTGTCCTCTGGACCCAGGGTTGGGGGTGACTAGTTGCCTAAGATTTTGATGCAAGAAGGCTGGGAGGAATCCATGTGATCAGTATGAGGCTAACCGGTGTCATCTGACCAGGTTGCCCAGATAAGTTGGCGCTGTCCTTGATGTCTACACTTCCAGGAATGGTATCCTCACTGGGGGCTTGATCCATGGAGGGAGCAGCATTGTTTTGATAGGTGTCTGTGTACCCAGTGGCCGATAAACCTGTTGGAGTTAGAGACAGTATATTTCAGTTTGTACTGTGACATATACCACTGACAGTTTACTGTGACATTTGACTAAGGCCATGTACTTATTGGCTTTGCATTTTTCTCCTTATGTGAGAGGCACACCTGCAGATCTGACATTTGGGGAACAGTCCAATTCCATTTCAAGTCACCTTGCTACAGAATGTCTGACTATCTTGGCACTTGGATGTCTGTTCATAGACTCCTACCTCTCCAGCAGTGCAATCAAAACAGTGGACATGCATGATGTGGCTTAGGTCATCCCAAGACCTAGTGGACTGTAATGCGAGCAGACCTGAATCCTCGTTGTTGTATATCTTAGTTGTCATCGTGTGGTCAGTGCACTGTGAGTATGTGTCTTGCCACAAACATTTAGATGAGGCACCTTGGTGCCTTTGAGTTGTCCTACATTCATTGGGCACATAGGCTGGGCTGTCCTTCCTGTCCACATTATTGACATCTTGGCTTATCTGCTCAAGAGGGATCTATTTGATTAGGCAGATCACAGAGTATACCATGATCTGTATATCGATCCCTCAAAGGTAGGTAACCTGCATTTGTGATTTTACAGACAGCAGCACAATAGTTATTAGAGTTAGAGGTACTGTTCTTCCTAGGATTTACGGTCATGTTACACAAAATTCTAAACACAGCATTCATAAGTCATCCTCTCACCTGACTAGACTTTCATAGGGAGGGGATGTCAAAGGATGTTAGGACAGATGCACTGTGAGCATGTCTTTTTGCATTGAGTAGACACTGCCTGCTGACCTTGGCATTGGAGTCTTGGCCTGTCATTGCCATGCCCTAGCCAGTTAATATCCTCATGGGAGAGTACATGACAAAGGTGGGGTAGAGGGGGAATGGTCCCAGTAGCAGTATACACAGTATTGGCTGAGTGGAGTGCCATAACTAGTGCCTGCTCACCTTGGCATTGCTGTCTTGGCCTGGCCTAGCCACACCCTATCCAGTTAATATACCGATGGGTGAGTACATGGCAATGGCTGATTAGAGGGGGAAAGGTCATAGTAGCAGTGCACACAGTATTGACTGAGTGGAGTGACATTATCAGTGCCTGCTGACTGTGGCATTGCTGTCTTGGCCTGTTTTAGCCACATCCTATCAAGTTAATATCTACATGGGTGAGCACAAGGCAACGGCTGAGTAGAGGGAAAATGGTCCTTGTATCAGTGAGCACATTATTTGCAGAATGGAATGACATTGCCAGTGCCTGCTGATCTTGGCACTGGTGTCTTGGCCTGTCCTAGACACACCCTATCCAGTTAATATCCCCATGGGTGAATACATGGCAAAGGCTGAGTAGAGGGGGCATGGTCCTAGTAGCAGTGCACACAGTATTGGCTGAGTGGAGTGACAATGCCTTTGCCTGCTGACCTTGGCATTGCTGTCTTGGCCTGTCCTAGCCACACCCTATCGAGTTAATATCCACATGGGTGAGTACATGGCAAAAGCTGAGAAGAGGCAGAATGGTCTTAGTAGCAGTGCACACAATATTGGCTGAGTGGAGTGACAATATGTTGGAAAATTGGTTATTGGTAAGGGCAGGTAGGTACCTACACTTAGCAATAGGCCACTAACCTCCACTAAGGTCCAGTTAGGTCTCAGTAAATTAACCCCAGCTCAATCCTTGGTAGCTTGGCAATGAGCGTCAAGGCTTAACTTAGGAGACAGAGGGGGTCATTCTGACTCCCGCCGGCGGCGGTAACTGCACGCCCGGCGGGAGCCGCCGAATGAACGCACCGCGGTCAAATGACCGCGGCGCCCATTCTGGCTTTCCCGCTGGGCTGGCGGGCGACCGCCAGAAGGCCGCCCGCCAGCCCAGCGGGAAAGCGCCTTCAACGAGGAAGCCGGCTCCGAATGGAGCCGGCGGAGTTGAAGGCGTGCGACGGGTGCAGTGGCACCCGTCGCGATTTTCAGTGTCTGCTTGGCAGACACTGAAAATCTATGTGGGGCCCTGTTAGGGGGCCCCTGCAGTGCCCATGCCATTGGCATGGGCACTGCAGGGGCCCCCAGGGGCCCCACGACAACCGTTACCGCCATCCTGTTCCTGGCGGGGAAAACCGCCAGGAACAGGATGGCGGTAAGGGGGTCGGAAGCAAGCAGCGCCGCCGTGGAGGATTCCCTGGGGCAGCGGGAAACCGGCGGGACACCGCCGGTTACCCGTTTCTGACCGCGGCTGTACCGCCGCGGTCAGAATGCCCATGGAAGCACCGCCAGCCTGTTGGCGGTGCTTCCGCGGTCGTTGGCCCTGGCGGTCCATGACCGCCAGGGTCAGAATGACCCCCAGAGTGTAAAGCATTCAAATATCACAAAACAGTAATTAAATAAAACACAGGAAACAGTTTAAAATTCCAAAACCAATTAATACAAATAGATCATATTTTTATCTTTAAAATGACACAAAAACGAACAAAATCGGATAAGGGGAACCGGAGATATGAATTTTTAAAGAATTCTTATTTTTTTAGCACCTAGAAACAAAAAGCGCCAATCGGGTCATCTGGTTGCACCTCGACCGGGGCAAAGTCAAAGTTTCAGGTCGACTGCGATGGAGCCCTGCTCGGCTACAGGCTGCGGGAGGCCTTGGTTAAAAGTTTACCTTCACACTTAGGTGGTCATTACAACCCTGGCGGACGGTGTAAAAGGTGGGGTAATACCGCAAACAGGCCCGCGGAAAAAAGAATTACGACCCTGGTGGTAACCGCCAACAAAGACAGCCACTTTAACACTTCGCCCGCCACGGCGGTACAGACAAACAGCGTGGCGGTCACCGCCAACAGACTGACGGGAGACAAAGTACCGCCTACACTATTACAACACACCAATCCGCCACCTTTTCCGGGGCGGATTCACTGTGGATAAAAACACGGCGGGAACAGCCTTTGCTATGGGAAAACGCTTACCTCAACACACTCCACGAGGAACGACGACTCCATGGAGCCGGAACTCCAAATACTACCTGCCCTTGTCTTTCTGCACCTGTACGAACAACAGCGACGTAGGCGCAGAACATACCAGTGAGTACCGCATCTACGACACGGGGGAGGCAAAGGTTAGGGGGACACCCAACAAACACCCACACCCCCACCCTCGCATATTACAACATACACACCAATGCAGTCAAAAATATCACATTAACAACCCACAATCCCCCCGGAAGAATGCAAAGACAAAGCGAGATCCGTTCAAATATTGTAATGTGCCAATATACATGTCATATAAAAATATACTGAATCATATCTTGAAATCTGTCATATTTATATATACAATACAAGAAGTAGTGCAGATATGTACACAACAATGTCCGTGCACCAACAGTCCAAAAATGCATGGGCGAGGCCCACAATAGATACCTGACCAAAATCCGAGAGAACACTGCTGGGGCATCAGATTGAAACACTACAGGCACCTCAGGGGGAAGGGAAGGGGGGGCACTTCAGCCACATGACTGCAAAGCCAGATCCACGACAGGGCTCCATGCCCATTGATGTATCCTGGGGAGTGCAAAGCCACAGTCTCTCAAGTCTTTACAGTGGGTGGGTTGCCCACTGGACCATCCTGGGGAGTGCAAAGCCACATTCTCTCAAGTCTCTACAGTGGGTGGCTTGCCCACTGTGCCATCCTGGGGAGCGCAAAGCCACAGTCTCTCAAGTATTTACAGTGGGTGGGTTGCCCACTGGACTATCCTGGGGAGTGCAAAGCCACATTGACGCAAGTAGATGCAGTTCTCAACTGGTACTGGGTGGGACTGGTGGCCAGACTGGATGAGTCTCCCCGTGAAAGTTCCTGTCCTGTCACTGTCCCAGCTGCAAATGGGAGAAGGATGCCTGATGTGGCGGCCTATTCATACCCACACGGTGTTTGCCCTGATCAGCGGTCTTCACCATGGCGGTCTTGGCCTTGTTCAGCGGTGCTTTGCCATGGCTGGCTATGGACTGTTCAGCAGTGCTTTGCCATGGCGGTCTTGGCCTTGTTCAGCGGTGCTTTGCCATGGCTGGCTATGGACTGTTCAGCGGTCTTCACCATGGCGGTCTTGCCCTTGTTCAGCGGTGCTTTGCCATGACTGGCTATGGACTGTTCAGCGGTAGCCTGAGATGGTGGTTCAGATACTGACATTGGTGTGTGGCATGACGAACTCCACACTGGATATTGGGGTGTGGCATGACGAACTCCACACTGGACATTGGGGTGTGGCATGATGAACTCCACACTGGACATTGGGGTGTGGCATGACGAACTCCACACTGGACATTGGTGTGTGGCATGACGAACTCCACACTGGACATTGGGGTGTGGCATGACGAACTCCACACTGGACATTGGGGTGTGGCATGACGTTCCATCATCGCCCAGCGGGGCTGTGGGATCCTGGTCCCTCCTGGGCACTGACTCCGGCGGTGGTCTCCTGACCAGTGACGATACTCAGGCCCTCCCGGGCACTGACTCTGGCGGTGGTCTCCTGACCAGTAACGATACTTGGGCCCTCCTGGGCAATGACTCTGGCGGTGGTCTCCTGACCAGTAACGATACTTGGGCCCTCCTGGGCACTGACTCTGGCGGTGGTCTCCTGACCAGTAACGATACTCTGGCCCTCCTGGTCACTGACTCTGGCGGTGGTCTCCTGACCAGTGACGATACTTGGGCCCTCCTGGGCACTGACTCCGGCGGTGGTCTCCTGACCAGTAACGACGGTGCTGACGGTTGTGTCTGGACCGCCAGAAATGATGGCGCACTTCTCCGCTGTGACACTCACAACAGGCTGGGCAGACTTCCTCGGAACCTTCCCCACCTTCTTTGGAGTTACAGTTGACTCACCAATCGCCGTCGATCCCATTTCACTTGTTGTCCTACCAGGAGTCTTGACACGGTCCCGTCGTCCACTCTCAAATTTCGGTGCCTTTACAGGGGGTGGGCTTACAGTGCCTTGGCTCCAGGTCCTACTGCCTGCCCTGGTGGACGGTGCACTCCAAAAACCTGGAACATGCACCACTGGTACTGGAGGCTTTTTGGCTGAGGCGCTACGACGGGACTGATGAACTGGAGGGGGGTCAATTTGACAGAGGGACAGTTTCTGACGACACTGAGATGGGTAGTTGGAGGGGGTCTGGGAGTGGAGGTAGAGGAGGTGGTTGTAGGAGGTGTCACTTTAGGTGTTTTGGGTGCAGGTGGAGGTACTGGAGGCTGTCGTGAGGTGGATGGATGTTGGGTGAGTGATTGCTGGCATTTGTGTACTTTGGGAGGGGGCATCACAGACACACTGGGAGAGGACACAGGGGACGTGTAAATGGTAGTGGAGGTGATGAGTGCAGGTGAGCGGCTTGTGGTGCTGGGTGTTCTGGTGCGAGTCCTAGTGCCTGTAGATGTGGTGTATGCAGGTGTGTGTGTAGACGACATTGGGAGGGAGGAGGGAGAAGAGGAGGAGGGGGACACAGTGGGGACAGTGGATGTTGCTGTGTCTGTATGGGTGTGATGCTTGTGTGAGTGCCTGTGGTGTGTGTGGTGCCTATGTTTGCTTGAGCTACTTTTGGGTGTTGACTTGTGTGCCTGCTGGTCTGTAGGTGTGCTTGGGATGGGCCTGACCAGAATGAATGCCTTCCAGGAATGCATTACTGTGTTTCAACTCTCGTTCTACACCCTGGATGGCATTCACAATGGTAGACTGCCCAACAGTGAGTGACCTGAGGAGGTCAATGACCTCCTCACTGAGGGCAGCAGGGGTGACTGGGGCAGGGCCTGAGGTGCCTGGGGCGAAGGTGATGCCCACCCTCCTGGGTGAGCGGGCACGGGACACACGCTGAGGGGCTGCTGGGAGGGCGGTGCTGGTAGGGGAGGTGGGGGCTGTACCTGTAGAAGTGGGGCGCACAGATGGTGCCGCCACCACAGGGGAGCTCCCATCGGCGGACGAGTCCGTGTCGCTGGTTGGTGATCTGGTGGCCGACGTGAAGCTCCCCTCGCCCTCCGTCCCACTGGTGAATTCAGAATCTGTGGTGTGGCCCTCCATGGCCATGTGGGATGCAGCTCCCTCGTGCTCCGGTGCCACTGTACCTCCGCCTGTTGATGCTGATGTACAAAAGGACAGGGAGAGCAGTAAAAGGGGGGAGACAGAAGAAAGAGAGTTTTAGTGCATGGCATACCGCTACCGTTGGCGGACAAGACAGACGCAGCAGCCCCATGCATTACGCCGTGCTCCTGACCTCTGCACATGCTATTTCTGGGATATGGCCTACATGGCAATGGTAGTAATCTGCCCACATGGATGGCAAAGGGGCAACTATACATCAACTTCCCTCTGTTTTGAGCTGGGGTAGAGTGCCACATGGCCTACATAACGGAGGGGCCTTGTCTACCTAACTCGCCCTGGCCTAGGGACACCCAAAACCCACCACCCCCACCCAGACACCTCCACTGCACGCAAAGTCCATATGATGAGGTAGTACTCACCCCCTTGTGTCTGCTGTGATGTCCTTAAGCGCCCATTCAACTCCGGGTAGGCCACCGCCAGGATCCGGAACATCAGGGGGGTCATGGTGCGACGGGCACCCCTCCCACGTTGGGAGGCCATCCCCAGCTGAGCCTCTGCTGTCTTCTTGCTGCAGCGGCGAATGTCCTCCCATCTCTTACGGCAGTGGGTGCCCCGTCTCTGGTGGGCCCCCAGGGTCCGGACTTCCTTGGTGATGGCACGCCAAATGTCCCTCTTCTGGTGGGCGCTGACCTACATGACATGCACAAGGAAAGAGGACAGTCATTACCTACAGCACCGTCGTTGTGATTGGCCCCCTCCCAACTCTATCCCTGTGGCCCATTCATCCCCATGCATAACTGTTCTATGTACTCTGCCCCCTTCATTCATCCACCCAGCCCTCTCCACCCAAGCCTAGCCCATCCAACGTGCTCCCTGTGTACTAACCTGTTGGTCTGAAGGACCGTAGAGTAGCGTGTACTGGGGGAGGACCCCATCCACAGGTTTCTCCAACTCCTGTGCAGGGAAGGCAGGGGCCCTTTCCCCAGACGCAGCAGCCATTGTCGCTTCCAGACCGAGGTCACAGCAGCACTAGCAGTGTAGGTCCTCTCCTGTAGAAGGTCAGGTATCTAGTGATTGAAGAGATAGAAAATGGTGGTGACGTCCGCGGCGGTGACGTCCGCGGCGGTGCGCATCATCACCGGCGGCGCACCTGTTCATTGGCTCCTGGGACCCATAGGGTCCAATGTTAACCAATGCAGCATTGCGCCGCGCTCTACGACCACCTACTGCGACGGTGTCCAACGCCAGCGCAGTCACCCCACAATCCCATTGTCCCAGTTTAGAGGTCAGGCAGCCGCTATTTCAGGGGCCCACATGGCTTCAATTACTACTGCGTCACACATACCGAGGCCCACACTCAAAACCTTTCCCGGATGGGTTAATTGTCTGTTGTAGTCTTGTGTGTGACTGTGGGTACATACCTGGAGGAATGCTGACAGTTTCTTCGCTGTTGTCCTTCTTAGGCACCGTCAGTTGGGACATATTGGAAGATGGCGGAATCCGCCGGTGTACCGACCGCTGGTGGACCTGTTGACAATGGAAGAGCGACATGTTATCATGACCTACCGGTTTGACCGTGCCACAATCCAGGAACTATGTACCCAGTTGGAGCCAGACCTGATGTCACCAATCCGCCATCCGACTGGAATCCCCCCTGATGTGCAGGTGCTGTCAGTGCTGCATTTCCTTTCAAGTGGGTCTTTTCAGACAACAGTGGCAATGGCATCAGGGATGTCCCAGCCTATGTTTTCCAACGTCTTGTCCAGAGTGTTGTCTGCACTGCTGAAATACGTAAGGAGATGCATCATTTTCCCTGAGGTGGAAGATTTGCCTACAGTGAAAGGTCATTTCTATGCCCTTGGACATATCCCCAACGTCATAGGTGCCATTGATGGGACCCATGTAGCTCTGGTCCCCCCCGCAGGAATGAACAGGTGTACAGGAACAGGAAGAGTTATCATTCCATGAATGTCCAGATGGTCTGTTTGGCAGACCAGTACATCTTGCAGGTAAATGCTATGTTCCCTGGCTCTGTGCATGACGCCTACATCCTGCGGAATAGCAGCATCCCTGATATGATGGGTCAACTCCAGAGGCACCGTGTATGGCTATTGGGGGACTCTGGTTACCCCAACCTGTCATGGCTATTGACCCCAGTGAGGAATCCCAGGACCAGGGCAGAGGAACGGTACAATGAGGCCCATGGGCACACTAGGAGGGTGATCGAGCTGACCTTCGGCCTCCTGAAGGCCAGGTTCAGGTGCCTCCATATGACTGGTGGATCCCTATTCTACTCACCGAAGAAGGTGTGCGACATCATCATCGCCTGCTCCATGCTCCATAACTTGGCATTGCAACGGCAGGTGCCTTTTCTGCAGGAGGATGATCCAGATGACGGTGTTGTTGCAACGGGGGAGCCTGGGGAGCCTGTGGACAGTGATGA
Source organism: Pleurodeles waltl (assembly GCF_031143425.1). Classification (NCBI taxonomy): domain Eukaryota; kingdom Metazoa; phylum Chordata; class Amphibia; order Caudata; family Salamandridae; genus Pleurodeles; species Pleurodeles waltl. The sequence continues at coordinate 478,555,305 of NC_090440.1, read as the reverse complement.
GGAGCACCCTTGAAAGGCTTGTGATGTGTGACATTGGTATGTTGGCCTTCCAATGGGTAACCTTTTTTAACACTGTAATTGACAATACGAAGTTCACAATCATTGACTGACTCCAGTTTTATTAGTGTTTCAAGGGTGTTTATTTAAGTGCATAACAATGAAGTGGGGTTGTGAAATGGGGATGGGTGATGGTGGAGGAATGTCCATGGCAGAGTCCAGTCTATTAGTCTCACAGGTTCATTGCACATCTGGCCTTTGGAAGTGGAGCTGGGGCAGTTCCGATTTGGACAGGGTAACAAAGTGGGACAGTGGGAGGACGATCAGGGTGGTCTTATTTCCTGGCGGGGGTCTTGCCATCTTGCTCTGTCCTGTTCCTGGATCTCAGGGCCCGCTTGCGTGGTGGTGGTCCGTCTGCAGGGGATGGGGTGCTGGTGTGTTGGTCCTGTGGCGGTGCCTCCTGTCCACTAGCGCCGGAGGAGGTGGTGGGCATTTCATCGTCGTGGCTAGTGTCAGGGGCCCCTTGGAGTGCCACGGTGTCCCTCAAGGTCTTTTGAATGTCCGTCAGCACCCCTACAATGGTGCCCAGGGCGGAGCCGATGGTCCTGAGCTCCTCCCTGAACCCCAAATACTGTTCCTCCTGCAGACGCAGGGTCTCCTGCAACTTGGCCAGTACCGTTGCCATCGTCTCCTGGGAGTGGTGGTATGCTCCCATAATGGAGGAGAGGGCCTCGTTGAGAGTAGGTTCCCTTGGCCTGTCCTCCCTCTGTCGCACAGCAGCCCTCCCAGTTCCCCTGTGTTCCTGTGGCTCCGTCCCCTGGACCGTGTGCCCACTACCACTGCCCCCAGGTCCCTGTTGTTGTTGGGGTGGTGGGTTCGCCTGGGTGCCCTGTAGTGGTGGACACACCGCTGATTGACCTGTCCTGGGTAGGGAGGTTTGGGCCCGCTGGGTGGGTGCTGTGCTGGTGTTCCCAGAGGGTGGCAGTTCGGTGTTGGGCTGTGGCTGGGCAAGGGGAACCGACTGTCCTGAGGCCCATGATGGTCCGGGCTGGTCATCAAGATCCAGTGGGGCAGAGCTGCTGTCGACACTGTGGGCCTCTTCTGGGGGTGGAGTGGTGTTGTCTGGACCCTCTGGTGTGGTGACGTTCCTTCGGGTTCCTGCGGGGGTATGAGTACATGATTATTGCATGTGTGTGTTTCATGATGTGCAATGTTTGGGTGTGCGTGTACCCCAGTGCAGGCATTCCTGTGTGGGGGCTTGTGTGGTGATAGTTGGGGGGTGTTGTGGGTCTGTGCAGTGGGCATGCTTTAGTGATGTGTATCCATGCTTAGTTAGGTCATGCAGGTTTTGGGGTTGGGATGGGTGGTTGGTGTCATGTGTAGATAGGTGAGGATTTGGAGTGATAGGGGAGGGTGTGAGGGTGGGGGTGTGTGATAGCATGCAGGTAGGGTGGGGGATATGATAGTTGAAATTTGACTTACCAGTGTCCGTTCCTCCAATGACTCCTGCGAGGCCCTCAGGATGCAAGATGGACAAGACTTGCTCCTCCCATGTTGTTAGTTGTGGGGGAGGAGGTGGGGGTCCGCCGCCAGTCCGCTGTACCACGATGTGGTGCCTGGATGCCGTGGAACACACCTTCCCCCGTAGGTCGTTCCACCTCTTCCTGATGTCCTCCCTATTTCTTGGGTGCTTTCCCACGGCGTTGACCCTGTCGACTATTCTTTGCCATAGCTCCATCTTCCTGGCTATTGATGTGTTCTGTACCTGTGAGCCAAATAGCTGTGGCTCTACCCGTAGGATTTCCTCGACCATGACCCTGAGCTCCTCCTCGGAGAAGCAGGGGTGTCTTTGGCGTGCCATGGGGTGGTGTGTGTGATGTGTGGGGTGGTGTATGTGTTGATGAGTGTGGTGAGTGTAGTGGTATGTGGTGTTTTGTGCGTGGGTGTTGTGTGGGTGATGGTGTAGTGTGCCTCTGTGTGATGGGATTCTCTATTCTGTGCTGTCTCTCTCTGGCCTTCTCTCAGAAATTCTGGTCGTAGGGGTTTGTGTGTGATGTGGGTGTGTTTTATATTGTATTGGGTGTGGGGAGTGGTGTGTGTATGTGTATCAGGTGTGTGTATTTCGAAATGTCCAATGCGGCTGTGTTTTGGAGCTGTGTGTGTATTTTGAGCGCGGCGGTGTGTACCGCCAATGGAATACCGCGGTTGAAAGACTGCCGCGTGGATTCGTGGGTCGTAATAGCATGGGCGTGTTTCTGTTGGCGTGGATTTGTTTCCGCATGTTTATCGCTGACCTTTGGTGTGGTGGACTTGTGTGGGTGTCTGAATTTTGGCGGATTCTGAGATGTGTGTCATAATAGCTGTGGCGGTCTACCGTGGCCGCGGCGGTGTATTGGCGGTCTTCTGAACGGCGGTAAGCGCCTTATACCGCCAAGGTCGTAATGAGCCCCTCAGTCTTTTTTTCGAAGATTTTCTTCAGCGGGACGAATCTGCCAGTCCAATCCGACCTCCTGGATCCCTTCTCCGGATACGCGATGCTGGAATCCTCAGTGGAGAATTTTTTCGAGGTGAAAATCCTTCGACCAGGGTAAACCTGGCTCTTGATCCGACGTCCATGGAGCCCTCCTCGGATACGCTGGCTGGGAGGTCCCGGACAACTTTTTACCTTCGGACTTAGTCTCTTTTTCGGAGATTTTCTTTACCGGGACGAACCAGTAAATCAGGCAGGGTCGCGGTTGAGGCAAGCCGGCTAGAGTTGCCGCGGGGGGGTCGGACCCTCTATGGAGCTTTTTTACAAAAGTTGTCCAAACTTCTCCAAACTTCTGGGGCTTCTCCCAGGTTCTTTTGGGGTCCACAGCTCACCCCAAGGGTCCAGAAGTTCTGAGATGGTCGTTGGGGGGTGCAGACTACAACTCCCAGAATGCACCTGGCCAAACTCCTTTTTGGCCACTGGACAGTGGTCCTGCTGGTCGCTTTCTTCAGGAGTTGGTGCAGGGGAATCTGGATAGCAATTTTTCACCTGTAGCAAACAGGGAGTCCCTCCTTGAACCAGTTGAAGCCAGGCAAAGTCCTTCTTGTGGTGAAGCCCAAGTGTGCAGCTGGTGCAGTCCTTCTGAGTGCAGGTTCCAGGTGCAGGCCAGGGGTCCAGCAGGGCAGTCCTTCTTCTTCTGTTGTTCTTCCTTGTTAGATGTGGTAGGGAACTGAGGTGTGGGTGCAGGTCTGCCTGTTTTATCCTTGCTCCTGGGTGAAAAGCAGGGGGGTCCTGGTTCTCCAATCAGTTGCAGGGTCCTTCCCCCTGTGATGACCACTTCCTGGGAAGTGTGGCAAAAATCAATCCCAGGAGGCACACATTCTCCAGAAATCCATCATGGCTGAATCTGATTTTTGGAGGTTACATCTGGCTGAGCCCACCCACTGGTGTGGCTAAAAATTATAAACACACCCCCCTCTCCTAATCTAATCAAGGGGGCACCTAGTTGTCTGGGGTTGCAGGATTTGGGGGTGTTGCTGGTTGCTCCAAATGTCCTTCTCTGCCTTTGAAGACCAGTTTGGCAGCCCTCCCCCTTCCTTCCTCATCATCTGCTGAGGGGAGATTCCCTCCCACAGGCACATTCCTTTGTGTGAAGCCAGGCCACTTCACACCTCATCAAGGCAACCGGGCCAGGTTGCTAAAGGCTGGCCAATCAGAGCACAGCAGCAAAAACAATGCAGGGCTGAAATTGACAACTTTTAGGTAAAGTTTAGAACTCTTTACCTGAACAAGTTATATTAAATCCCACAACTGGAAGTTGTGGGATTTATTTCAACAATTAATTTGATACCAAACTCTTGGTATGCATCATTTAAGGAGACTTTAAAAATTAAAATAAAGTCTCCCCATTCTAGCCTATGAAGGCCATTTACTACAATGAGGGAAAAAATAATTTGGCTGTTTTTACCTCACCAGGGCTTTTAAAACTATTTTTATAAGGTCCCTGCTTATAGTTACATGGCACCCAGCCCTAGGGGCATATAGGGCACATCTTAGGGGTGACGTATATGTAAAAACAAGGTAGTTTAAGACTTTGGAACTACTTTTAATTCCATAGTCGAATTTGCATATTACTTTAATTTAAAAGCAGCCAGCAAGGCAGGCCTGCCTTTAAAATGACACTGGGCACCTCAGCAGTACACCTATGGGTGTACTACCTATGCTGTGGTCCCTAAACCTACATGCCCTACCATATACTAGGGACTTATAGGTAGGTTAACTTAGCCAATTATCATTAGCCTAATTTGCATATCCATTTTACACAGAGCACAGGCCTTGGGACTGGTTAGCAGTACCCAGGGCACCATCAGAGTCAGGAAAACACCAGCAAAAAGTAGAAAATGGGGGCAAAAAGTTAGGGGGCCTCTGCAATGAGCCCTGTTTTCTCACACAATACCAGTGCCTGCTGACCTTGACATTGCTGTCTTGGTCTATCCTAGTCACACACTGTACAGTTTGAATCATTTCAGGTGGGTACACTCCAAAGTTGAGTTGACAAAGGTGGTGATTTGGATTGGGTTACACTGCCCTGGTTTTAGTATTAGTGGAACAGTGCCTGTTGTGAGTTGTAGTGCTGTCAATCCCTGTAATACACCCACTATACAGAGATGTTCCCCCAGTAGGGTGTGATTCGCATGTAGGGGGCCAGAAATGGGTTTATGGACAATAGGACACTGGACTGTTGTGTGGTGTGACATTGTAGGTGGGGAAAGGTGATCAGTGAGCATGCATGCCAATCCATTTTGGTGGGAAACTTTTGTTGATGTGTCATACCAGACTCGACTGCCCCAGGTATTCCTGTCAAGCCATCAGGATGTAGGATGGCCAAGACCTTCTCGTCCCATGATGTGAACTGTGGAAGAGGAGGTGTGGGGCCACCTCTAGTCTTGTGTACCACCAGCTGGTGCCTGAAAGACATGGAATGTACCTCCCCGCTGAGGTCGTACAACCCTTTTCTGAATTCATCACTTGTGCACGGGTAGCTGCCTACAAAGTTCACTCTGTCAACTATCTTTTGCCACATTTCCATTTTCCTAGCAACATTGGTCTGCTGGACTTGGGCTCCAAAGATATGAGGCTCTACTCTAATGATTTCATCCACCATGACTCCTAACTCGTCATCTGTGAAACAGGGATATTTTTGTGGTGACATGATGGTGGTTAAGAGGTGATGAGGAAAATAAATTGTAGGTGCTGTGCGATGAGGGGTTGACGTAGGATAAATAGTGTGATGAGGTGCAAATTTGTCTGTTGGGGTGTTGTTAGGATGTGTGATATGTGCTTTGTGTGAGATGGTAGGGTGTCTAATCCATGGTTTGGTTTGCTCAGTTGAGATAGTCCGAGGACTCTTCAGCTGACCAGTGAGCACATCAATATCCATTTTGTTTGTACATCGAATTCTGTTTCACGAATAGGGTATAATTGCTGAGTTTCTATCCTCCCAGGCCTGGAGTATTTAACAATATTTAGCATGAAATTACTACATCTGCAAGTCTAGAGTGGTGTGTGGCAAGCATAGCCAAGATCAGTGACCAATACTTTTCTGTGCTTCATAACAATTGTTGCCGTTTTGACATAGAAGAAACAACTATTTGGAAGGCAAAAAGATGGAACACTACAAATAAAACTAAACAAAGCTAGAACTACATGTCTGAAAAGGATATAGACATGTAGGTCCTTTAGAAAGTGGCTTATTAATGATTAAGGAATATGTTAAGTATTTGATATTAAAGGTTTCCATTGAAATGAATGCCTCTAGTGTACTTGTTGGTGTGCAACCAGTCCCACATGAACATGGAAATGCACACTTGAAGTAATGTAATACTTTGCCCAGGAGGCAGGGGACCCTTGTAGAGGTTGAATTATTGGCTGAGTGAAAGAGTGATCCCCACTAATGTGTGTTTAGTGTGGGTGGCAACAGGAGTAATACATTGCAACATGTGGATGTGAGAGATGCACTAAGGGTACTGCCTGAGCAGGATGAAGTGGAACAATTAGAGTTTCTCTCATTGTAAGAAAGTGCATTATTAGTTGAGGTGGATGGAAGCCCTCTTCAAGTAATAATGGCACTGTTCCTTCCTAGGTCCAGTTAGGTCTCAACAGTTTAATCCTGAGCTCAGCCCTTGGCAGCTGAAGCACAGAGAAGGCAGGCTAAATTTAGGAGATATGTGTAAAGCATTTATCATTACCAAAACAGATAAGAAGTAGAAAACACAACACAAAAAAAGTTCCACTCCCTTTTACAAAAATTTAGAAGATTTATTTTAATGAAAACAAAAACAATAAAAATCTAATGTACAGAACTGGAGATATGATTTTTCAAAGTTATCTGGGTTTCTAGCTCTAAAAAGCACAAAACGCCAACTGTGGATATCTGGTCACACTAGACTGCGTCAAAGTTAAGGTGCACCACAATGGATACTGGGCCAGATACAGGAACCAGGTTGGCACCGGTGGAAAGTTCACCTTATGACTTAGGGCCCAGTTTAGATATTGGCGGACGAGTTACTCCATCAAAAATGTGATGAATATCCTTTCTGCCGCACTCTAAATCCCATTATATCCTATGGGATTTAGATTTCAGTGGACAGGATACCTATCACCGTTGTGATGGAGTAATTCGTTCGCCAAAGCCTAAATCAGGCCTTCAGTTGTTTTTCTGGAGAGAAGTCATTGTTGATGAGTCTGTCCGCTGATCAGCTCCGGTGGGAAACTAGAGGCTTTGGCAGGATACTTAAATTCAATTTCCTCAGAAGCAGAAGATAACTCCTCAGTCCCGACCCGAGCTACTCACAACGAATATTAATCCTTCGTGCTGAGTACCCCGGAGGGGGAAAGGGGAATGGGATGGTAGAGAGACTGCCACAGAGATGATGAACGCCAGTACTCAGTCTTCCTCTTCACATCTAAGATTGGATACAGCACCTGCAAGAGTCACAGTCGCAATTACTAGGGACATACAACATCAGTTTTTCACTTTCTACTCTCAACACTTAACTCTCTTTAATTCTATTATTTCTTCACTCACCCTGAGTTCTCTGTAGCCTTGCTTCTCTCTATAACTTATAGCTCTTCTTAAAAGAAATGCTTATTACTGATTCTGGAAGAACTTCTCAACCTTTGTTAGAGATTGGTTTTATGTTGCTATATATATATATATATATAGTTGGTGATAATGCTTTCTTCAAATCAGCTGATGTTATTTAATTTCTCCTGTCTTATTGTGACTTCTGTCAATACTTGTATTTGTAAATGCTTGTTTATTAAAGTTCGTTTCTCCTTTCTTACTTCGACATTTGTTGATAACTTGTATTTCTAAATGCTTGTTTATTACAGTTAGTTTCTCCTTCCTTACTTCGACATCTGTCGATAACTTGTAGTTGTAAATGCTTGTTTATTTAAGTTTGTTTCTCTTTTAAACTCTATTTTGGTTTATTACCATTGAATTTGTAAATGCTTATTTGTTAACAGTTCGTTTCTCCTTTAAACTTGGCCTTCGTTTATAACCTTGACATTTGTAGATACTTGCTCTTTTAAAGTCCGTTTTTTCTTTGACTTTAATATCTTAAACAAGAACCTTGTAAACATAAAGTTAATTCATACATTAACTCTGTAGCCTTGCCGTCTTCCACGGGAACGGTGTACTATCAAACTCTTCGAATAAACCTTGACAATATTTATCCGTTTTCTGTAATATAATCTTCAAATGTAATTTTACCTCACAGGAGTTTCTGTTATGAAGCGCGCTCTCTCTCCACACAGCTGATTCCTGTCAGACCTCAGTTGAAGTGCAAGGCTTCCAGCTGGAGAGCTTGTAACCTACCAACCAACCGATTACAAGACTAGAACTGTAACTAACCTTCAGGACACTCAGCGGCCATCTTGGATCTTCTCTTCTTGATTCTTCCTTTGAAATAAGCGCAAGATTACTCTGCAAACCTTCTTCCAGTTTGGGCCTTGCTGTCTCCACTGAGGATATCTCTTTGCTTTTCTCATGCACTTCTTTGATTTGACTTGGCAAGTTTGTGTGGTCATGACAGTACTCCCCCTCAAGGAACAGTTCTCCAATTTAGGTTTGCTTGGGTAGGTTCTATGAAAGTTCCTCACTAATCTTGAAGCATGTACATACTCGTGCGGCTCCCAGGATCGTTCCTCTGGACCATAACCTTTCCAATCAATTAGATAATAAAGCTGGCCATTACGGATTTTGGAATCTAAGATTTGATTGACCTCATACTCTTCTGCAGAGCTAATCTGGATAGGAATTGGAGGGGAGGTTTGACGTAAATTTGGAGGACTGTTCTTTACCAAGGAGACATGGAAAACAGGATGTATCTTTAGATGAGCTGGTAACTGCAATTTAACTGCCACTGGATTGATCATCTTGTCAACTTTGAAAGGGCCTATAAATCGTGGCTGAAATTTGCGATTTCCTTTGAGACGTAAATGACGAGTGGATAACCAAACTTTGTCTCCTTTCGAATAAATGGGGCTCTCTCTTCTTTTTCTATCAGCCTGAGTCTTATATAAGTCTTTTGCTTGAATGATGTTTTTTCTAGCCCTAACTAACGTGGTCTGCAAATCCCTCACCATCTCTTCTACTGCAGGCACTGAATCATCTTCTTTACCCAACATTACATTAGGATGTCTAACATGGTTCAGATAAAAGGGGGTGAACCCAGTGGTGGAATGAACAGCATTATTGTAAGCAAATTCAGCTGCCCACATCAACTCGGGCCATTCCTTCTCTTTATCGAATAAATTGAGTCTTAAATACTGTTCTAACTCTTGATTCACTCTCTCTGTTTGCCCATCGGTTTCAGGATGGTAACTGGTACAGTAACGAGAATCAATTCCTAATCTTTTACTAAAGGCCTTCCAAAAGCGAGAAACAAATTGGGACCCCCTGTCTGAAACTAGAATTTTTGGGATACCATGGGCGCGTACTATGTGTTGTGTAAACAACTGTGCAACCTGTGGGGCTCAAGGGATTTCTTTCAAAGGAATGAAATGCGCCATTTTAGTGAAAGTGTCTACAAAAACTAGGATAGTGTTAAAACCTTGGCTACTAGGGAGGTCCACTATAAGATCCATAGTAACAGTATGCCAGGCATGGGGTGCAGTGGGCAAAGGTCTTAACAGACCTTGTGAAGCTGTTCTATTTGATTTCCCTCTTTGACATTTGTCACAAGTTGACACATATTGTCTTATCTGAGTTTTCATTTTTGGCCACCAAAATTCTCGTTGTATTAGATTTTGAGTCTTTTGAATTCCTTTGTGTCCAGTCAATTGATTGTCATGATAAGCCTGAAGAATCTTTTCTTGCAGCTTCACAGTCGGAACATACAGTGCACCTTTAAAGTATTGCAAACCTTTTTTGATTTCTCTTCCTTGGCCTTCTTTGGACCACTTCAGCATTCCTTCGAATGTTAAGTTTTCTTGAATTTCTTTGGTTAAATTTTCATACAATATGGCAGATATGAACTTCTCTTGTGGAATAATCAATTTTTTTTCTGGAGGCTCTTTAACTGCACCGGTATCAATTCGAGATAGAGCATCTGCCTTCCCATTTACTTTTCCTGGTCTGAAAGTGATAACAAAATCAAAGTCTGCAAAATATAGGGACCAACGCAGTTGTCTAGCTGTTAGAGTTCGAGCTGATTTTAAAAACTGTAAATTTCGGTGCTCCGTGTAAACGGTCACTTTATGCTAAGCTCCCAAAATGTAATGCCTCCACTCACGAAAAGTTTCTTTGACTGCCAATAGCTCCTTATCCGCAATTGAATAATTTATCTCTGGTGGTGTTAATTTTCGAGAGAAATAGGCCACTGGATGTAATTGTCCTGTATCTTTATGACGCTGGGAAAGGATACCTCCTATGGCAACATCTGAAGCATCTGCCTCCACATAATATGGCTCATCTGGATTGGGGTGGAGCAAGATTGGAGCTGAAACGAAGGAATTCTTCAAAAAATTAAAAGCATTTTCAGCTTCTTTTGTCCACTCAAACTTCACTCCTTTCTTCAACAATCGAGTAATGGGTGTAACTGTTTGAGAAAAATTGGATATGAATCTTCGATAAAAATTTGCGAACCCCAAGAAACTCTGGATCTCTTTGACATTGCAAGGAGAAGGCCAATGTTGCACTGTCTTTATCTTGGCAGGATCCATACTGACTCCTTCTGGTGACAAAATGAATCCTAAGAACTCAACTCGTTCCACATGAAATGCACACTTCTCCAATTTTACATAGAGATGGTTTTCTTGCAACCTTGTGAGGATGGATCGAACATGGGAAATGTGCTCCTGTAGATTGTCGGAAAAGATTAAAATGTCATCTATATAAACCACAGCAATCCGGTCGAGGAATTCTCGTAATATATCATTAACGAAATGCTGGAAGGCTGCGGGAGCATTGCATAACCCATAAGGCATCACTTGATATTCAAATAATCCATATCGAGTCCGAAAAGCGGTTTTCCATTCATCCCCTGAAGCCACTCGAATCAAATGATATGCTCCTCGCAGGTCCAATTTGGTGTAGATTCTAGCATTCTTTACTTGATCTAATAAAACTGACACTTAAGGCAGTGGGTATCGATTCTTGATGGTAACCTGATTGAGGGCTCGATAATCAATGCAAGTTCGAAGACTCCCATCCTTCTTTGGTATGAAAAATATTGGGGATGACACTGGAGATTCAGAAGGACAAATAAAACCAATAGCAAGATATTGATCCAAATACTCCTTTAAATGTTGATTCTCTGCTTTGGTCAATGCGTATATTCTGCTACATGGCAATATCGCACCTGGCTCCAGTTCAATTTTGCAGTCGTAGGGTCGATGTGGTGGCAATTTCTCAGCCTCCTTTTCATCAAAAACGGCGACTAAATCCTCATATTCTTTTGGGATTTCTGCTGTCTTTAGTGCACAGATTACTGAAGAGTGTGATGATAAACAGGCCGCTTGGGACTTGGTGGACACTTCCACTCCATCATGAAAGCAATTCTCTTTGCAGTAAGAGGAATTCATCTTGATCGTTCTTTTGCTCCAATCAATTTGTGGATTATGTTCTGTAAGCCGGGGCACACCCAAAATGAGTTGAAATTGTGGAGCATCTATCAAATTAAAGATTATCTGCTCCTGATGTCCACCAAAACCTTGCATCTGAATTGGTTCGGTCTTATGGGAAATGGGTCCTGAAGAAAGATTGGTTCCATCCACAGCTCTTACTACTTCCAAAGTAGATTTCTTGATAAATCGAATACCCATTTTACGAGCGTATTTGATATCACAGAAGTTGCCCGTAGCTCCAGAGTCTATCATAACTGAGATCCCTTGAGTTTCCTTCTCAAGGGTCTTAACTGATGCTGTTTGTACCAAATGTGGCGCTGCGGTTTGTAAGGTATTCGCCACTCGTTGATCTAAAGGAGTTGTCTTGGGTTCTGCTTTCATCAGGGCAACTCCCTCTACTGATGAAGCTGGCCTTTTCCCGACTGAAGAGCTTTGGGTTTCTTTGGACAGTTTTTAACAAAATGCCCAGATGCACCGCAATATAAACATAGTTGATTCACTCTTCTTTTCTCTTTTTCTTCCTTAGATAAAGGACCTCGGATGGAACCAATTTGCATTGGTTCTTCTATCGTTATCCCTTCTCCGGCTCTCGTATGATCATTTCTTACACAATCAATTCTCAGGGGAAATGGTCGATACTCTCTTCTCTTTTCTGCTCTTCGTTCAGATAACCGGTGGTCAATCTGTAACACAAGATCAATTAACTCCGAAATTTCGGTGGGTCTTTTTGGAACTTGTGCTAAGGCATCTTTCAATTCATCTCTCAGTCCACGATAAAATATGGCGGCTCTTTTTGACTCCGGCCAGGCAGTCTCTACAATGAGTTTATTGAAATGAGCCAGATAGGCTACTAGATCTTTATTACCTTGCCTGATTTCCAGTAGTTCATTGTCAGTGGCTTGAGCTGCAGTTCGCCGATCAAATATTCTTAAGAACTCTTCCTTGAAATTTTGGAAATTATATAAAACAGGATAATTTCTGGAAATTATTGGCATGGACCATGCGGCCGCATCTCCTGTCAGATAAGACAATATAAATGCCACTTTGGACTGGTCTTCGGAAAAAATGACTGGTCTACATAAAAATGCAATGAGCATTGGGTCAGAAAAATCTGCGCCTTATTTGGATCCCCACCGAAGCGCTCAGGTTGAGCCAAAGGAATAATAGGGGAAACTGCATGAATTACTTGAGTGGATATACCTGCAGACTGTGAAGGGCTAGGGATTTGTGAAAACACAGATTCATTTGATTTAGCGGTGTTCCCTAACTCATTTATTCGCTGTTTTATTTGGACTGTTTCTTCTATGGTGTTATTTAATTGTTTCTGTAACCCTTCCAAAACGGTGGCTAATGCTTTTATATCAATTCCTTCTGCCATTCTGCTCAGGAGGAAATCTGTTTTTTCCCCTAAAATTAGGGTGAGGGCACTTCAATCTGTCAGGATACTTCAATTCGATTTCCTCAGAAGCAGAAGATAACTCCTCAGTCCCGACCCGAGCTACTCACAACGAATATTAATCCTTCGTGCTGAGTACCCCAAAGGGGGAATGGGGAATGGGATGGTAGAGAGACTGCCACAGAGATGATGAACGCCAGTACTCAGTCTGCCTCTTCACATCTAAGATTGGATACAGAACCTGCAAGAGTCACAGTCGCAATTACTAGGGACATACAACATCAGTTTTTCACTTTCTACTCTCAACACTTAACTCTCTTTAATTCTATTATTTCTTCACTCACCCTGAGTTCTCTGTAGCCTTGCTTCTCTCTATAAATGATAGCTCTTCTTTAAAAAAATGCTTATTACTGATTCTGGAAGAACTTCTCAACCTTTGTTAGAGATTGGTTTTATGTTGCTATATATATATATATATAGTTGGTGATAATGCGTTCTTCAAATCAGCTCATGTTATTTAATTTCTCCTGTCTTATTGTGACTTCTGTCAATACTTGTATTTGTAAATGCTTGTTTATTAAAGTTCATTTCTCCTTTCTTACTTCGACATTTGTTGATAACTTGTATTTGTAAATGCTTGTTTATTACAGTTAGTTTCTCCTTCCTTACTTCGACATCTGTCGATAACTTGTAGTTGTAAATGCTTGTTTATTTAAGTTCGTTTCTCTTTTAAACTCTATTTTGGTTTATTACCATTGAATTTGTAAATGCTTATTTGTTAACAGTTCGTTTCTCCTTTAAACTTGGCCTTCGTTTATAACCTTGACATTTGTAGATACTTGCTCTTTTAAAGTTCGTTTTTTCTTTGACTTTAATATCTTAAACAAGAACCTTGTAAACATAAGGTTAATTCATACATTAACTCTGTAGCCTTGCCGTCTTCCACGGGAACGGTCTACTATCAAACTCTTCGAATAAACCTTAACAATATTTATCCGTTTTCTGTAATATAATCTTCAAATGTAATTTTACCTCACAGGAGTTTCTGTTCTGAAGCGCGCTCTCTCTCCACACAGCTGATTCCTGTCAGACCTCAGTTGAAGTGCAAGGCTTCCAGCTGGAGAGCTCGTAACCTACCAACCAACCGATTGCAAGACTAGAACTGTAACTAACCTTCAGGACACTCAGCGGCCATCTTGGATCTTCTCTTCTTGATTCTTCCTTTGAAATAAGCGCAAGATTACTCTGCAAACCTTCTTCCAGTTTGGGCCTTGCTGTCTCCACTGAGGATATCTCTTTGCTTTTCTCATGCACTTCTTTTGATTTGACTTGGCAAGTTTGTGTGGTCATGACAGGCTTTTGATAATGAAAACAGGAAAGCAAGCAAGAGAAGTCCAAAGTCAAGGCACAGGAAGGTGTTGTTGTCAGTGGGGTGCTGCTCACCCTTGTGTCCAGTGAAGTCCTCTAAGTTAGGACTTAGAAACATTTTTGGAAGTCAGAATCCTTCCAGCAGGGCAAATCAGCAACTTGAGTTCGATCTGCAGTTTGACATCAGCAACTGCGGCTTGGTGGCGGTCCTGTGGTAGCCTCTGGATCTTTTTGCAGAAAGCTCAGAAAAAGGTTTTTGGTGTCCAGTCCTGCAATTTTGAAGTGGGAAAGGGTACGTGCTAACACCAGCAAAGAGTCCAGAACCTTTTGGATGGCACCACTTGGGGTTTAAGATTCAATCACCCAGAAACCAATAGTAAGGCCCAGGACAAGTCCAGTTGAAACTGGTCAGCTGGGCTCAGCGGAAATCTGATCTTCTTGGAGCTTTTGTGTATCTGAAGCTGAACAGGAGGATAGCCAACTAGCCTTTGGGAACCACTCTTCTGTCCTAGGTACAAGTAAAGAGCATGTCCAGCCTTCAGAGTTTCTCTCCACAGGTTCAATAGCAGGTGCAGTCTTTCTTCTGCACCTGGAGAGTAAGCCTGAAGAGGGTACTCAGGGTGCCACATTTATGTACTGTGCCAACCTGCGGGTGGGGGAAACTCCTGGCCAACCCCAAACCAATGCAGTAAAGGTTCTCAGAGCTACCAACACTCACTTTTGTAGTACTTCCTGTGTGTTTTACTTAAACTACCATACTGTGCTCCTCTCTCCCTAAAGACAATATGGCAGAACTTTCCTGCATTGTGCAGAGTTCTGAGCATACCCCTGGGTTGTTTTCAGGGAAAAGAGAGAACAACTCCAGTTCTGAAACAGGTTTTCCCCCTACTGGGATAAGTGCCACTCTGGCTAATTGGAAAAGGGTAGGCCCAGCTATTAATTACATGTTCCTGTGACCAGGGATGCCCCTTTGAAGCGTGTGCAGTTGGTGGGAAGATCTTCCCAGGACATGCTGTCAGGATTAGGTCACACCTCCTCCCAGCCAAGGCCTTTTTATTCCCTTTACAAGAGCCATTAACACGTTCTAGCAAAGGCCAGCAAGCTGCCAGGTGACCTTTCGGCACCAGCTCTCAAAAGGCTACTAGGGGCTTTACACAAGGAAATGCCAACTTTCTAAAAGAGGCATTTTCAAAATAGTAATTTAAAATATGACATGACCATTATATTGTATTTAAATTACAATTAAATTGAGTCCTTGAATGATGGTTCTAGCTTTCCCAAATTGAGGGTATGCATTAAAAGGTACTCTATTGTAACCCAGTGTTATTCTGTGGGACGATTGACACTATAGCAGCCTTGCCATAGTGAAACATGACTTTTAATATTAATCAGTGCTAAGACATTAAAGCCCTCATTATGACCCTGGAGGTGAGTGATAACGTGGCGGTAATACCGCCAACAGGCTGGCGGTAACTACCCTCAAATTATGACCATGGTGGTGATAACTCCCATGGACAGCCAATGAACCATACCATCCACCAGGGTATAAACAATACTCATCATGGACACCGCCCACCATATTAAGACACTACAATCCGCCACATTTTCCGGGGCAGTACCAACGCCATCAAAAGCCTGGCAGAAATGCATCACAGAAGAGAAAAGACTTACCATCAGAGACAGGGAAGAACAACGTCGCATTGGAATCCGAACTGCAAGTCTTTCCGAACCTCTTCTACGTTACGCTCCACCTGGAACACCAACACCGACGAAGACAACGGCAGTGAGTACAGCCAGCTGGCACACAAGGGAGGGAGGAAAACAAGAGTGAAACACACACGCATGACACACACCCGACAAACACACACCATACACACAATCAGCAGCAGACGAAAAACAATTTGCACCCGATACACGGCAGAATAATGCAAGGACAACAAAAAATCACCAAGGTGAATGTATTGATATCAACAGCTAATAAATAATCAAATTGTCAGTGAAACAGATAGGTACAAAGGTACCACATGGCCCAGTCCAATGTACAAAGGGCCCACATGGCCACAGGGCACAGTCCAAGGCCCAACTCGAATCCTGACTTAATCCAGTCTAACTCTGCAGGGGCATCAGTTTGCAAGTGGGCAGGCACCTCAGGGGGATGGGGAGTGAGGGGCACCTCAGCCGAAGTCAGGAACAAGCCCACAGGTTCTGGAGGGGGCTCCATGCCTATTACTGTGTCCTGGGGAGTGCAAGGCCACAGTCTCTGGAGTGGGTGACTTTCCCTCTGGTCCTGGAGGGGGTTCCATGCCCAATTCTCTCTGCTGGGGAGTGCAAGGTGACAGTCTCTGCATTGGTTCTGGAGGGGGCCCCTCGTAGAGCATCCCTTGGGGGGTGGCCTACATGTCTTCCACTGGAGGTGATGGCTGCACGTTGGTTGCAGACAGAGGTGTGTCGTGGGCAGCCTCTGCTGGTGGTGATGGCAGCATGTTGGTGGCAGATGGAGGTGTCTCGTTGGCAGTCTCTGCTGGTGGTGATGGCTGTACGTTGGTGGCAGATGGAGGTGCCCCCTGGGAAGCCTCTGCTGGTGGTGATGGCTGCACTTCCTCAGCTGGCGGTGGGGGCCCCGTAACCACTGGTGGTGAAGGTGTCACCCTGACAGCCTCCGCTGAAGTAGAGGGCTTCTACCTCTACATGTCATGGGACATAGAATCCTTACCCTTCCTGGCAGGGGTTGATGGCTTCTTCCCCTTCATGGAAGGTTGTACTTGTTCTATAATTTTCTTCTGTGTGCTGTGCAACATTATCTCTCTGCTGCATTTGGGACTCATCTTTGAACATTTCTAAACTGCCATGACACAATTGTATCTCAGAAGGGGGATCCTTTTTTGACACTGAAATGATAGAAAAAGCTTTTTGGTTCCTATATGCTTGTCATTAGAGCTGAACATTTTCAGCTGCCAGGAAGCAAGCTATCTTGCTTCACAATTTAGAGGTGAAGACAAAAATGTTCATGAAGGGTTGAGCACAATACCAGTGCAGAGGGTGGATGCTGAACTTACAAATTTGTCTGAAATGTCAGTAATGATGTTGAAGAAGCACTTCTCCAAGCAAATCACTAAGGAATTAGTTTTCATGAGAGTGCAAGTGAATAACAGGGAGAATAGGAAGTATGCTGATTCTTTAAGGATATTGGCGAACACATGGGAATTTTAAGGCCTCTCTGAATCCTTGGTTAGGTATCAGCTGGTGAGATGCACTAATAGTCAGAAGATGCAAGAGAATTTGCTTACCAGGAATCCTAATTTTAAGGAGGATGAAGTTATTAATTAGTGAATGGACATTAGCATGGTTTGGTGTGCCTGATCAGATAGGTGGCAAAACAGTGAAACGACCAGGACAAACGAATTGCATAAGACACAAACTGAAATTAAGGTTGATTTGGTCAGTGACATGTATGGTGCTGGTTTGCTATGAGTGCAGATTGACAGAAAAGTCATGAACAAAGAGAGCATGGATGAAAGAGAGTGCTGAGGTAAATGTTTCAGGTGTGGAAGTGAAGTGCATTTTTCCAACAGTCCGGGGTGCTTTGCCAGGTCCCCCACCTCTAAAAAGTATGGGGGAAAAAAGCATTATGCCAGGGTTTGCAGGAGTGGCAAAACTCAAGGTGTATCCTCCACTGAACAGGAAGAGAATGCAGTTTGGAGAGTCAAAGGTGATGGCAGTGACATGTTTACCATGCAGGAGTATGAAATCATGGGGAGGTAGGGACTGATTACTGTTTTTCAGATGCAGATGCATTGTACACCATGTATGGCTATAAGAACAGGTAGAATGTGTTTGGTTCAGAAAATATCAATTTGTTACCTCCTGGCATTGATCCAGTGTATGTGGGGGTGTAAGAATTGATGTGTTGGGCTATATAGTAATAAAAATCCAGTTTAGGGCCAGGGATACAATGAGCAAGCTTTAGGTCACAAAAAGGGGGGTATGATTTGGAAGGCTGGTGTTACCCTGGTCATATGGACATTAAACTTAACCCTATCTGACCAAGAAAGGTTCTCATACATACTAGTTCTGATGATGATGATGATATTTATCAGGAATTTCAGCAAGAATTTACAGATGAACTTGGCTTCCTTAAAGGCTTTGAGCATTGAATAATTATAAAGAAAAATGCATTTCCATCAGTACAGAAGGTCAGTAAAGTTCCCACCCTGATGCTAGGTCCTATGAAGGAGGAGCTTTGGAAACTCATCAATGCTGGCATTACAGAAGAGATCGCTTCATCACAGGTGGCTTGCCCCACCTGTGTTGGCACCTAAGGATGAAGGAAAGAAGACAATAATGCAAGAACCACTGTGTAAATTTTCTGAAACTTTGGTGAGGCCAGGACTGTGATCAATATGTCCTAAGCATATCACCAGATTTCCTTGCATAAAGATTCAAGGCATCTTAGTTCATTTGTTAGTCTTCCTTCTGGGAGCGTTCAAGCTTCTCCGCATGCTGTTGGGGCAGGCTTCAGCCACAGCATGTTTCCAGAGGGTGTTAAAGAATTTATTTAGAGTTCTGTTTTTCAGGATGATATTTATTTGCTGATGTAGATAAGGTTGAACAAGAAGATAATATAAGGTGATAGGAACCGTGAGAAACCAGGGGGGTCATTACAACCTCGGCGGTCTTGGAAAAAGACCGTCAAGGCTGCGGGAGACAGAATACCACCATTGCCGGCGGTATTCCTGGCTCCCTATTATGACATTTCCGCTGGGCCACTGGACGGTAACAGTGTTACCGTCCGCTGGCCCAGCAGAAATGTCACATCAACATTGCTGCCGGGCCAAGTGCATGGGCCCCCAGTGGCACCCCAAGTCCCCTTACTGCCAGCCGTTCCATGGCGGTGTTTACCGCGGTATGGTCGTGACTATAGCGCCACGGTCATAATTGCTGGTGGAACACCGCCAGCCTGTTGGCGGTGTTACCGCCACCTTACCGCCGGCCGCCAGGGTCGTAATTACCCCCATAGTAACATTGGGAAGATGTGCTTCAAAATACTATCTAAAAATGGGTGACAGAGGAAGGGTGAGGAGCATGAAGTCCAGCAAGTATGGTGGAGGCAGAGGGAAGGGCAAGCAGGAGAGCAAAGCAAGTATGGAAAGATCCAGTCTGTAATGCCTGTCTATTGAACTGCTTCTCCATAATGTTGCACCTCTCTTTCCAGGTTCAAATTACATCCTCTGGGCAAACGGATTGAATATGTGGTGACAGGATGGGGACAGAATCTCTAGTACAGTAGTGTGGAGGAATGAAATAGAAGGGCAGTGAAAGAAGCCCCATGATGAATATTGATGAATGTACAACCATGTATTCCCACTCCATTCCGAAAGAACAACCAAATTGCCCACTGATTGAATGCATAACTGAATAACAACACACATGCAGTGCACAGTTATTGGATAGGATCCTAGTCGGTTAGCACCCCCCAGTGCATATGATCTCTTCAGCCTTATACTACACATTCTTGGAAAGAGCAGGTTCATATTATAGTCTTCTTCAAAGTGAACAAGAAGGGGATGTAGGATAAAGAACAGCAGATATTATAGAGGCAGGGATGATACCCAATGGAGGGACACACGCTCATTCGTTTGCCCTTACACATTGCTAAACTACTACAATATGGAGATGGTTGTGTAAGTAAACCGGGATGGGTGCTGCACTGAAAACACTATTACTTACCTGCTCTTAAAACATTTTTTGGATGACGTGGGGTGCATTCATCACTTGTTTCAGTGGTGGCTTGCTGATTCTGTTCCTTTCAACATCTTGAGTTGTTTTCCGTCATGATGTGGGGAGTCAGCACTGAATGGAGGGCCCCTTGGAGAGCAGATGTAGTCTAGTCTCTCCACGTGAGCTTTTGGGAGGGAAGTGGCCTAGGGAGGGCAGGATTGGAGGAGAGTGCGTGGGGGTGGAATATGGGAGGAGGATATATATGGGTGAGGGGGGAGGGACCAGCCTTTTAACGCCAGTCCATTTGCACGGTTGGATGTTTTGACCACCCACCCGCCCTACATAGGAAAAGGTTCGAAAGGGTGTTTTTAGTGTGGTTAATGCAGGGTTGGGTTGATGCCAGTTAGGGCAGGTTGCTAACAGAGGGGGTGTGGCAGTAGATGGGGGAGTGTAGAGAGTCAGATGTGAGCCTGGCCACCCTTCCAGGGGGGAGAAAGAAGCAGGTGAAGGATGATAACGTGGGGGATGCCTGAAGCAGGTAGGGGATGAAAGGAAAAGGGAGATGTGTGGGTAAATTGAAGTGGAAGATGGGTGAATGGAGGCAAATGGAGGGGAAGAGTGAAAGGAGGACTGGGGAGAGGTTTCAAAGGGAAGGGGGTTTTAGAAGTTGGTTTAAAGTTTAGTATGTACAATGTTATGTATATGATGCAATCCTGTCCCAAATCAATGGCCTTCTATACTTCATGAACATTGTGTCACTGACGGGTGTCCTGATTACACTACAGCGTGTTAGTCTGGATGCCAGACGACATACGTTTTCTTGCCAAGAAAGAGGCAGAGTTTACAAGATGGCCTCTTGCGGCAAAACTGGTTGCCTCCCTCTTAAAGGAATTTTCGCCTATTTTGTTACTTGGAGTGCTTTCCTATGGCAATGCCTGCCACACTATTTAAATGCTGGCTACCTGTGCTTTTGTCAGAAGAAAAGGGGAACATTGCAGGTTCTTCCCCTTCAAAAAAAGAAAACGTTTATATTCTGTTACCTTCCTTTGCCAATACTGATTCAAAACCAAGAAGGAGAACACAGGGAAATAACTTTCTGAGGTACTGTTTATTTTCTTCTCACAAACTCAGTACACTATGGGGGTCATTACAACATTGGCGGTATAAGGAGCTCACCGCCGTGCAGAAGACCGCCAATACATCGCCGCGGCTGCGGGAGACCGCCACAGCTATTATGACACACATCACAGAATCCACCGAAATTAAGACACCCACACAAGTCCGCCACACCAAAGGTCAGCGATAAATATGCGGAAACAAATCCTCCACCTCCACGCCAACAGAAACACGCCCATGCTATTACGACCCACGAATCCACGCGGCGGTCTTTCAACCGCGATATTCCATTGGCGGTACAAACCGCTGCGCTCAAAATACACACACACATACAAAACACCGCCACATTGGACAATTCCAAATACACACACCTGATACACATACACACACCACTCCCACACACCCAACACAATATAAAACACACACCCACATCACCCACAAACCCCTATGACCACAAATTAGAGACGAAGGCCAGAGAGAGACAGCACAGAATAGATAACACCATCACACAGAGGCACACTACACCATCACCCACACAACATCCACGCACAAAACACCACATACCACTACACTCACCACACTCACCACCCCACACATCACACACACCACCCCATGTCACGCCAAAGACACCCCCGCTTCTACGAGGAGGAGCTCAGGGTCATGGTGGAGGAAATCCTACGGGTAGAGCCACAGCTATTTGGCTCACAGGTACAGTACACATTAATAGCCAGGAAGATGGAGCTATGGCAAAGAATAGTCAACAGGGTCAACGCTGTGGGACAGCACCCAAGAAATAGGGAGGACATCAGGAAGAGGTGGAACGACCTACGGGGGAAGGTGTGTTCCACGGTCTCCAGGCACCACATCGCGGTACAGCGGACTGGCGGCGGACCCCACCTCCTCCCCCACAACTAACAACATGGGAGGAGCAAGTCTTGTCCATCTTGTATCCTGAGGGCCTCGAGGAGTCGTTGGAGGAACGGACACTGGTAAGTCAAATCTTCACTATCATATCCCCCACCCTACCTGCATGACATCACACACCCCCACCCTCACACCCTCCCCTAACACCCTAACTCCTCACTAATCTACCCATAACACCAACCACCCATCCCAACCCCAAGACCTGCATGACACAAATAAGCATGGACACCCATCACTAAAGCATGACCACTGCACAGACCCACAACACCCCCCAACCATCACCACACAAGCCCCCACACAGGAATGCCTGCACTGGGGTTCACGCACACCCAACCATTGCACACCATGAAACACACACATGCAATAATCATGTACTTATACCCCCGCAGGAACCCGAAGGAACGTCACACACCAGAGGGTCCAGACAACACCACTCCACCCCCAGAAGAGGCCCACAGTGACGACAGCAGCTCTGCCCTACTGGATCTTGATGACCAGCCCGGACCATCGTGGGCCTCAGGACAGTCGGTTCCCCTTGCCCAGCCACAGCCCAACACCGAACTGCCACCCTCTGGTAACACCAGCACAGCACCCACCCAGCGGGCCCATACCTCCCTACCCAGGACAGGTCAATCAGCGGTGTGTCCACCACTACAGGGAACCCAGGGTAACCCACCACCCCAACAACAACAGGGACCTGGGGGCAGTGGTAGTGGGCACACGGTCCAGGGGACGGAGGCACAGGAACACCGGGGAACTGGGAGGGCTGCTGTGCGTCAGAGGGAGGACAGGCCGACCAAAGGAACCAACTCTCCACGAGGCCCTATCCTCCATCATGGGAGCATACCACCACTCCCAGGAGACGATGGCAACAGTCCTGGACAAGTTGCAGGAGACCCTGCGTCTGCAGGAGGAGCAGTATTTGGGGTTCAGGGAGGAGCTCAGGACCATCGGCTCCGCCCTGGGCACCATCGTAGGGGTGCTGACGGACATTCAAAAGACCTTGAGGGACACCGTGGCACTCCAAGGGGCCCCTGACACTAGCCAGGACGATGAAATGCCCACCACCTCCGCCGGCGCTAGTGGACAGGACCCCCGCCACAGGACCAAAACACCAGCACCCCACCCCCTGCAGACGGACAACCACCACGAAAGCGGGCCCTGAGATCCAGGAACAGGACAGAGCAAGATGGCAAGACCCCCGCCAGGAAATAAGACTACCCTGATTGTCCCCCCACTGTCCCACTTTGTTACCCTGTCCATACTTAAACTTCCCCAGCTCCACTTCCAATGGCCGGATGTGCAATGTACCTGTGAGACTAATAGACAGGACTCTGCCATGGACATTCTTCCACCATGACCTCTCCCCATTTCACAACCCCCCTACATTTTTATGCACTTCAATAAACACCCTTGAAACCTTAATAATATTGGAGTCAGTCAATGATTGTGAACTTTGTATTGTCAATTACAGTGTTAAAAAAGGTTACCCATTGGAAGGTCAACATACCAATGTCACACATCACAAGCCACATTACTGAAACTGAAATGGAAGGGGACAACTCAGTTACCAAATAGAGAGTGAAATGTAGGTACAGGATAGAGGTAGACGTGTGAAATGTAATATAATGTGAAACATGAAATTGTACTCACCTGTGTCTCATTGAAAATATTGCTGTATGACTGACTCCCTGTTGTCGTTTTCATCTTCATCAGCTTCCTCCTCATCACTGTCACAGGCTCCACAGGCTCACCCGCTGCAACAACACCGTCATCTGGATCATCCTCCTGCAGAAAAGGCACCTGGCGTCGCAAAGCCAAGTTATGGAGCATGGAGCAGGCGATGATGATGTCGCACACCTTCTTCGGTGAGTAGAATAGGGACCCACCTGTCTTATGGAGGCACCTGAACCTGGCCTTCAGGTACGCTCGATCACCCTCCTAGTCCGCCCATGGGCCTCATTGTAGCGTTCCTCTGCCCTGGTCCTGGGATTCCTCACTGGGGTCAGTAGCCAGGACAGGTTGGGGTAACCAGAGTCCCCCAATAGCCATACACAGTGCCTCTGGAGTTCACCCATCATATCAGGGATGCTGCTATTCCGCAGGATGTAGACGTCATGCACTGAGCCAGGGAACATTGCATTTACCTGCGAGATGTACTGGTCTGCCAAACAGACCATCTAGACATTCATGGAATGATATCTCTTCCTGTTCCTGTACACCTGTTCATTCCTGCGGGGGGGACCAGAGCTACATGGGTCCCATCAATGGCACCTATGACGTTGGGGATATGTCCAAGGGCATAGAAGTCACCTTTCACTGTAGGCAAATCCGCCACCTCAGGGAAAATGATGTATCTCCTTACGTGTTTCAGCAGGGCAGACAACACTCTGGACAAGACGTTGGAAAACATAGGATGGGACATCCCTGATGCCATGGCCACTGTTGTCTGAAAAGACCCACTTGCAAAGAAATGGAGCACTGACAGCACCTACACGTCAGGGGGTATTCCAGTCGGATGGCGGATTGGTGACATCAGGTCTGGCTCCAACTGGGTACATAGTTCCCGGATTGTGGCACGGTCAAACCGGTAGGTCACGATGACATGTCGCTCTTCCATTGTCAACAGGTCCACCAGCAGTCGGTACACCGGCGGATTCCGCCATCTTCCAATATGTCCCAACTGACGGTGCCTAAGAAGGACAACAGCGAAAAATCTGTCAGCATTCCTCCAGGTATGTACCCACAGTCACACAAGACTACACCAGACAATTAACCCATCCGGGAAAGGTTTTGAGTGTAGGCCTCGGTATGTGTGATGCAGTAGTAATTGAAGCCATGTGGGCCCCTGAAATGGCGGCTGCCTGACCTCTAAACTGGGACAATGGAATTGTGGGGGAATTGTGGGGTAACTGCGCTGGCGTTGGACACCGTCGCGGTAGGCGATCGTAGAGCGCGGCACAATGCTGCATTGGTTAACATTGGACCCTATGGGTCCCAGGAGCCAATGAACAGGTGCGCTGGCGGTGATGATGCGCACCGCCGCGGACGTCACCGCCGCGCACGTCAGCACCATTTTCTATCTGTTCAATCACTAGATACCTGACCTTCGACAGGAGAGGACCTACACTGCTAGTGCTGCTGTGACCTCGGTCTGGAAGCGACGATGGCTGCTGCGTCTGGGGAAAGGGCCCCTGCCTTCACTGCTCAGGAGTTGGAGAAACTTGTGGATGGGGTCCTTCCCCAGTATATGGTCCTCCAGACAAACAGATTAGTACACAGGGAGCACGTTGTATGGGCTAGGCCTGGGTGGAGAGGGCTGGGTGGATGAGGGAAGGGGGCAGAGTACATAGGACAGTCATGCATGGGGATGAATGGGCCACAGGGATAGAGTTGGGAGGGGGCCAATTACAACGACGGTGCTGTAGGTAATGACTGTTCCTCTTTCCTTGTGCATGTCATGTAGGTCAGCGCCCACCAGAAGAGGGACATTTGGCATGCCATCGCCAAGGAAGTCCGGACCCTGGGGGCCCACCAGAGACGGGGCACCCACTGCCGTAAGAGATGGGAGGACATTCGCCGCTGCAGCAAGAAGACGGCGGAGGCTCAGCTGGGGATGGCCTCCCAACGTGGGAGGGGTGCCCGTCGCACCATGACCCCCCTGATGTTCTGGATACTGGCGGTGGCCTACCCGGAGTTGGATGGGCGCATAAGGACATCACAGCAGACACAAGGGGGTGAGTACAACCTCATCCTATGGACTTTGCGTGCAGTGGAGCTGTCTGGGTGGGGGTGGTGGGCTGTGGGTGTCCCTAGGCCAGGGCGAGTTAGGTAGGCAAGGCCCCTCCGTTATGTAGGCCATGTGGCACTCTACCCCAGCAAAAAAAAAAGGCAAATTGATGTATAGTTGCCCCTTTGCCATCCATGTGGGCAGATTTCTACCATTGCCATGTAGGCCATATCCCAGAAATTGCATGTGCAGAGGGCAGGAGCACGGCGTAATGCAGAGGGCTGCTGCGTTTGTCTTGTCCGCCAACGGTAGCGGTATGCCATGCACTAAAACTCTCTTTCTACTGTCTCCACACTTTTTCTGCTCTCCCTGTCCTTCTGTACATCAGCATCAAAAGGCGGAGGTACAGTGGCACCGGAGCACGAGGGAGCTGCATCCCACATGGCCATGGAGGGCCACACCACAGACTCTGAATTCACCAGTGGGACGGAGGGCGAGGGGAGCTTCACGTCGGCCACAGGCTCACCAACCAGCGACACGGACTTGTCCGCCAATGGGAGCTCCCCTGTGGTGGCGGCACCATCTGTGCGCCCCACTTCTACAGGTACAGCTGCCACCTCCCCTACCAGCACTGCCCTACCAGCAGCCCCTCAGCGTTCGCCCCGTGCCCGCTCACCCAGGAGGGTGGGCATCACCTTTGCCCCAGGCACCTCAGGCCCTGCCCCAGTCACCCCAGCTGCCCTCAGTGAGGAGGCCATTGACCTCCTCAGGTCACTCACTGTCGGGCAGTCTACCATTGTGAATGCCATCCAGGGTGTAGAACGAGAGTTGAAACACGGTAATGCATTCCTGGAAGGCATTCATTCTGGTCAGGCTGTCCTTCAGTGAACCCTGCAATCTCTGGCCTCAGCACTGATGGCAGCCATTGTCCCTGTGTCCAGCCTCCCCCCTCCAACTTCCTCCACCCAGACCCAATCCCCTGTACCCCAGCCCATCCCAAGCACACCTACAGACCAGCATGCACACATGTCAACACACACAAGTAGCTCAAGCAAACATAGGCACCACACACACCACAGGCACTCACACAAGCATCAGACCCATACAGATACAGCAACATCCACTGTCTCCACTGTGTCCCCCTCCTCCTCTTCTCCCTCCTCCCTCCCAGTGTCATCTACACACACACCTGAATGCACCACATCTACAGGCACTAGGACTCGCACCAGGACACCCAGCACCACAAGCCGCTCACCTGCACTCACCACCTCCACTGCCATATACACGTCCCCTGTGTCGACAATCACTCACCCAACCTCCATCCACCTCACAACAGCCTCCAGTACCTGCACCCAAAACAGCTAAAGTGACACCTCCTACAACCACCTCCTCTTCCTCCACTCCCAGAGCCCCTCCAGCTACCCATCCCAGTGTAAGTCAGAAACTGTCCCTATGTCAAATTGACTTTTTTGCCCCCACGCCCCCCTCCAATTCATCAGTCCCGTCGTAGCGCCTCAGCCAAAAAGCCTCCAGTACCAGTAGTGCGTGTACCAGGTTTTTGGAGTGCCCCGTCCACCAGGGCAGGCAGTAGGACCCGGAGCCAAGGCACTGTCAGCCCACCCCCTGTAAAGGCTCCGAAACTGGAGAGTGGACGACGGGACCGTGTCAAGACTCCTGGTGGGACAAACAGTGAAATGGGATCCAAGGCGATTGGTGAGTCATCTGTAACTCAAAAGAAGGTGGGGAAGGTCCCGAGGAAGTCTCCCCAACCTGTTGTGAGTGTCACGGCGGAGAAGTGTGCCATAATTTCCGGCGGTCCAGACACAACCGCCAGCACCGTCGTTACTGGTCAGGAGACCACCGCCAGAGTCACAGCCCAGGCGGGCCCAAGTATTGTCACTGGTCAGGAGACCACCGCCACCGCCGGAGTCACAGCCCAGAAGGGCTCAAGTATCGTCACTGGTCATGAGACCACCGCCAGAGTCATAGCCCAGGAGGGCTCAAGTATCGTCACTGGTCATAAGACCACCACCAGAGTCATAGCTCAGGAGGGCTCAAGTATCGTGACTGGTCCAGAGACCACCGCCAGAGTCATAGCCCAGGAGGGCTCAAGTATCGTTACTGGTCAGGAGACCACCGCCACCGCCGGAGTCACAGCCCAGGAGGGCTCAAGTATCGTCACTGGTCATGAGACCACCGCCAGAGTCATAGCCCAGGAGGGCTCAAGTATCGTCACTGGTCCAGAGACCACCGCCAGAGTCATAGCCCAGGAGGGCTCAAGTATCGTTACTGGTCAGGAGACCACCGCCACCGCCGGAGTCACAGCCCAGGAGGGCTCAAGTATCGTCACTGGTCATGAGACCACCGCCAGAGTCATAGCCCAGGAGGGCTCAAGTATCGTTACTGGTCAGGAGACCACCGTCACCGCCGGAGTCACAGCCCAGGAGGGCTCAAGTATCGTCACTGGTCATGAGACCACCACCAGAGTCATAGCCCAGGAGGGCTCAAGTATCGTCACTGGTCCAGAGACCACCGCCAGAGTCATAGCCCAGGAGGGCTCAAGTATTGTTACTGGTCAGGAGACCACCACCACCGCCGGAGTCACAGCCCAGGAGGGCTCAAGTATCGTTACTGGTCAGGAGACCACCGCCACCGCCGGAGTCACAGCCCAGGAGGGTCCAGAATCCCACAGCCCCGCTGGGCAATGATGGAACGTCAAGCCACACACCAACGTCCAGTGTGGAGTTCGTCATGCCACACACCACCGTCCAGTGTGGAGTTCGTCATGCCACACACCAATGTCCATTGTGGAGATCGTCATGCCACACACCAATGTCCATTGTGGAGATCGTAATGCCACACCCCAATATCCGTACCAGAACCGCCATGGCAAAGCACCGCTGAACAAGGCCAAGACCGCCATGGTGAAGACCGCTGAACAGGGCAAAGACCGCCATGGCAAAGCACCGCTGAACAGGCCAAAGACTGCCATGGTGAAGATCGCTGAACAAGGCCTAGACCGCCATGGTGAAGACCGCTGAACAGGGGAAAGACCGCCATGGCAAAGCACCGCTGAACAGGCCAAAGACTGCCATGGCAAAGCACCGCTGAACAGGCCAAAGACTGCCATGGTGAAGACCGCTGAACAAGGCCAAGACCGCCATGGTGAAGACCGCTGAACAGGGCAAAGACCGCCATGGCAAAGCACTGCTGAACAGGCCAAAGACTGCCATGGTGAAGACCACTGAACAAAGCCAAGACCGCCATGGTGAATACCGCTGAACAGGGCAAAGACCGCCATGGCAAAGCACCGCTGAACAGGCCAAAGACTGCCATGGTGAAGACCGCTGAACAAGGCCAAGACCGCCATGGTGAAGACCGCTGAACAGGGCAAAGACCGTGTGGGTATGAATAGTCCGGCACATCAGGCATCGTTCTCCCATGTGCAGCTGGGACAGTGACAGGACATGTACTTTCACGGGGAGACTCATCCAGTCTGGCCACCAGTCCCACCCAGTACCAGTAGAGAACTACATCTACTAGTGAAGATGTGTCTTTGCACTCCCCAGGATGGCACAGTGGGCAAGCCACCCACTGTAGAGACTTGAGAGATTGTGGCTTTGCACTCCCCAGGATGTAACAGTGGGCAAGCCACCCACTGTAGAGACTTGAGAGACTGTGGCTTTGCACTCCCCAGGATGTAACAGTGGGCAAACCACCCACTGTAGAGACTTGAGAGACTGTGGCTTTGCACTCCCCAGGATGGCACAGTGGGCAACCCACCCACTGTAGAGACTTGAGAGACTGTGGCTTTGCACTCCCCAGGATGGCACAGTGGGCAACCCACCCACTGAAGTGACTTGAGAGACAGTGGCTTTGCACTCCCCAGGATACATCAATGGGCATGGAGCCCCGTCATGGTTCTGGCTTCGCATTCATGTGGCTGAGGTGCCCCCCCTTCCCTTCCCCCTGAGGTGCCTGTATATTGTTTCTATCTGATGCCCCGGCAGTGTTCTCTCTGATTTTGGTCAGGTATGTATTGTGGGCGTCGCCCATGCATTTTTGGACTGTTGGTCCACGGACATTGTTGTGTACATATCTGCACTACTTCTTGTATTGTACATTTATTTTTGACAGATTTCGTGATATATATCCGTATATTTTTTAATGAGTAGTATATTGGCACAATACAAAGTTTGACCGCTATTCGCTTTGTCTTTGCATTCTTCCGGGGGGATTGTGGGTTGTTACTGTGATTTTTGTGAATGCATTGGTGTGTATGTTGTAATATGCGAGGGTGGGGTGGGGGTGTTTGGTGGGTGTCCCCGTAACTTTTGCCTCCCCTATCCCCTGTGTCGTAGGTGCAGTACTCACCGGTATCTTCTGCGCCTACGTCGCTGTTGGTCGTAGATGAGCAGGAATGTAAGGGCAGGTAAGATTTGTAGTTCCGGCTCCATGGTGTCCTCGTTCCTCGTGGGATGTGTTGAGGTGAGTGTTTTCCCATAGCAGAAGCTGTTTCCGCCGTGTTTTTATCCACGGTGAATCCGCCCCGGAAAAGGTGGCGGATTGGTGTGTTGTGATAGTGTGGGCGGTACATTGTCTCCCACCTGTCTGTTGGCGGTGACCGCCACGCTGTTTGTCTGTACCGCCGTGGCGGGCGGTGTGTTAAAGTGGCTGTCTTAGTTGGCGGTTTCCACCAGGGTCCTAATTCCCTTTTTTTGTCCGTCGGCCTGTTTGCGGTATTACTGCAGCTTTAACACCGTCCGCCAGGGTTGTAATGACCACCTATATTTGTACGCAATATAACCTTTTGCTAGTTGCATTTTTAATGAACTCTGCGTGATCTATGTTGGGCATATGCTTTATTACCATATTATTTTCATGGTTTATTTACAATATTTTTGTTATTTTTCCTGAGTTTCAATTCATCCACAAAGTACTACAGGACGTTTTATTTTTACAAAAGCAAATATGGAAACAAATCCTTCCTCACTACATTCAAATAAACGGATACAAACAGCTTCTCAGCCATCTATGAAATCTAAAGCTGTGGAGTCATGTAATTTATCTTTGACTAACATTTTGGCAGAAATTCGGGGTGGATGGTCTGTTTCATTCCACTCGCTGAATTGGCAGAATTTTGGTCGCTCTGCATTACCCTTTACCACCATAGTTCTGGACAAATTCTGCCAACCAGCACATGTTGGAATTTTTCTCCTGCGAGGCTCCAGAACCTGCGAGCTAGTGAGTGTGAATGAGATTTGGCATACCATAGTGCTATTTTATAATGCAGGCGGTCACAAGCGGTCATGAGCAGTTGTGGTCAGAGGGCTGCACTTCAAGTAGATTTGCTGCAGCTTGTGTAGATTTTCTTCTTAAGCGCCAGCGAGATCAACTCGTATGACCCCCGCTCCTGTGCAAAACATGGTGCTGTTCACAGTGATTTCCAGTGTTGCGCATGTTACCAGCCCCAAATTGCAGCATGAGCAGCATATTTTCTGCCCGTTGCCTGAACTCTGCAGCATCTTGTAGAGGTTTTATGTAACTCCGTGCAATTTTGCAAAGTGAAACTTTGCAAGTTCCATCTATCCCTAGAAGAAATGCAGGCGATAGACTTGAATATTGGCTCAGTTTGCTCTGATATTACAAACAGTTAAATAGATATTGCTGTGGTCCTGATGAAAGTCTTGGATAATGAGATTAAAATAAATGATACTAAAAAGGCAATTGATGCTATTACTCTTGTGAAAGACATGCTTTTTTCCAACCTAAGACTTATACTGAAAGATACAGCTATAAATACCATCTTTTAGATCCATCCATAATGCATTATAGGAAAAATAACATATTTTTACTCACCAGTTGACCTGATAGAATATTTAGATCAACATGATACTATCATATGGACTCTCAAGATAAAGGTTACTTTGGATGAAATTATGACCTGCCCTTATAAGCAAGTCTTTATCCACAGTCGCAGGTTGTTGCAGGATGTTCTGTTTAGTTTCATACCTCTGTCTCTAGGATCTTTATTAATATGTTGTCTTGGTTTGGGACTTCGTTATGTTTTGTTTGTTTTGTCTGTCTAGTTTTATGGGCTATTCATCTCTCTAATAATAGTTCTGTTTTACTTGTAGCGCTCTTGCTCTTCATTGTATCAATATGGCCAATAAATATAACTGACATATAATTTGTTTAAATGTTAAAGGATCATGTCATCTGGTAAAGAAGGTTAAAATATCTGAGTATGTTATAAACATAAGGCTGACATTTGTTTCATTCAAGAGACTCACATTAATGATAACATTCTAGTACCTACGTCAAAAAGGTTGAGTTGGAAGTATTGTTTCTTCACTGTATGCAAGAGTTGCCATTCTTTTTTCACATAATTCTCAAATATAATTGTTGAAACATCATAATGACTCAGACAGCAGATGTGTTTATGCCCAAATTAAGATAGTTAGATATACCATCAATCTAGTCAATATGTATACCCCCTTTAGGAATGACCCTAATTTCTGGAGGGTTATTACTACAGAACTTATAAAACGTAGTAATGTCCTCTCACAATGGGAGGAGACTTGAATTTCATTCATGATCGCCTCCTAGATCAGCTCTCTAATTTTAAATTTTAACCCGTTAAATCTTTTTCCCTACTGAAATCCTTTTTTTCCAACTGCAAACAGCCAAAGAATTTACCTTCTTCAAACACTCATTCATTTTATAGAACTGATTATTTACTTTTCTCTTGAAATTTGTCATATGATTACACATCCAACATTTGAGGAAATTGCCATTTCACACCACTCGTTAATCTGCTTTGCCCCAGCTTTGAGTGATATGTATCCCCCATAAATAGATGGAGAATGAATACTGACATAGTATTAAACAAATCAAACTCCACCAAGATCTTAAATGCTATTAATGACTATTTCAAGAATACCAAACCAATGATATCTCCAAGATAATCAACTGTGATGCTTTTAAGGCATATATTAGAGGTGCAACTATATTTACTGTAGCACACAAGAATAAAACATTCCTTGTTAAACTATCAATATTAAAGGAAGAATTTACTGAATTAGAGAGACCGTTCATATTTCACAAGATAATAAATAAATACACATTTATACTTCTAAAAACAATATATCCATGTAATCATTTATTAAGTACAAGAGCTGGGTTACTTATTTCTAAGTAAAGATCTAACTACCATTTCAAGTCAAATAAATCAGGATGGATTCTAGCCAAATATTTATGTGTTAAAAAGTTAAACATCAAAGTCATGCAATTAGGCGAACTGATGGGACATTGCTTCTACCAGCAGAGATGATTGCTAAGAATTTTTCTTTTTCTTTTACAAACTTCATGAGAAGCCTGCAGTTCTTCAAAAAGTTGTTTAATACAATGTAAACTTTCTTTATTAATGCAGAAGATAGAATAAGATTAGAAGACCCAATTTGTATAAAGGAAATTCAGCTGGTGAATTAAGAGCCTGATTTAGAACTGGGTGGAAGTGCTACTCTGTCACGCAGGCGACGGATATGCCGTCCTCTGAAATCTCAATCTGATTATGTCGTATGGGATTTACATTTTGTCAGATGGGATACTCATTACCATTGTGACAGAGTGACCCATACGCCGATTTCTAAATCAGGCCCTAAGTCATTAAAATAAAAAAATATACCTGGTCCATGTGGTATCCCGCAGAATTCTACAAAACTTTGCAGGCACAACTATGGTCTTTTTTACTTTCACTATTTCATGATTTGTATCTAATTACTACTGTTGAAGGTTCTTTTAAAGACAATATTATTATTTTTCTACCAAAACCAGATGGCCAGTATTTAGTTATCATCCAATATCGGTCATTAACCAGGACTATAAAATATATGCTAAAATATTAGCTAACAGATTGACCCCCTCATTTTAAATTGCATTATTCAATTAGTACAAACAGGCTTTATGAAAGGCAGACTCTAAGAACATAATACGCATCTAATGTTTCACACTTTACCTTCCATTGACAAATTTACATATCATGCTGGTCTGTTAGCTTTAAATTCTGAGAAATCTTTTTATAAGATAAATTGGTAATTTCAGTTTAAAACATTGGAATCTTTTCATTTTGATTGTAACATTTTGAATATGGGCAAGGAACCGTATACTAGACCATCAGCAAACATTTATGTAAATGTCAGTTTAACCCTTCTGAACTGCTTGCAACTTTTCTTGCCAACTCCTGCTGTTGCTGTACAAGGATTCGTCTGCTTATGGAAGATGCCTTGCAGAATCAAGCCTGCCTGTGCGGACTCAGGACTCCTACTAAACTCAAAGGTTAAGGTGGCAGCATCCCCATTCAAGCCACAAGGGCATAACAAGTTTCCTTGATGTTGACGCAACTCCACGCATGTTGACGCAGCACAGCACAGCTCGCCATTGACTTTGGCACCGCACAATGCAGCTTATCCTCGATGACAACGCTTTCCAATGCAAGTCCTCACAAACCCTAGTGGCTTCCATGATGCAGATGCAGCCCAACATTGGCACCTACTGAAATTAGTGATTAAACAGGACTCCAGAGCAGGAAAAGGTTAATCTTAAAGCTAAAGTTTATTTCTTACATCAAGGAGCCCACAGCGTAGTGACCATAACCAACAAATCACATTCCGAACGCACAAGCCGTTGATCACCACGAGCAAGCCCATATTCAAATATATACATGTGAACTCATGCACGCCTGCATGACATCAAAGTTAAACAGACTGTACACTTCATTACATCTTCTTTCTCTTTTGCAAATAAAACATTCTATTTTATAACAAGTGAATAGAGAAAGAAATCCTTATACTTCGAAGGTACAGAAACATTACATGATGTCCTGCAAACTTTCTTGTGAGAGTGAAGACTTTTGTCAGCAAACTGTGACATGCATGCAACAGATGGATCATCTGCTGATGCACTCAAGCATGAATCTAAAATTTCATTGCCATGCTCCGACAAATGAATAATTTCTGAATCATTGATTACATCAATATTTTGCTTATGATTAACAAACAAATGAGATGTATCTTATAAACCATCTTCTTGAATGTTTTTGCTATCCAAAATCTTTTTTGCCTGTTCATTAGAAAGTTAAACTACACATCTTCTACCCTACTTTTTGTCCAATAACAAAGAACCTTTAGATACTTTTAATATGCGAACTGGTGAAGAATAAATAGATTATCCTTTTTTAATTCTGACCGGACTTTTAATTAAAACCCAATCACCTACTCAGAAATTCTGTTCTTTTACAAGATGCGTACCATCAAAATGAGTTTCTTTAAATTTTGTTTAATCGTTGCCTCAATTCTTATTTTATTTGAGACTGAGCATGAAGAACATTTTGGTTGTCCTGCTAAGTCTTTAATCCAATCCGGAAAAACTACAGGCCTAGGGTCTCTTTTTCGTAACAGGTGAAATGGAGAAACCCCTGTTGTGAAGTACTGGGTGATCTGATAAGACCAAAGTTTTTTATTCAAAACATTTTTTACCAATGTATTAACAGCCAGCGCAGTTTTTATCCCCTGCTTAAAAAATCTGTTAATTTTGAAGAAGGGCAATACAGTGCAACCTTGAGATGTTTATGTGATGTAAATCTAAAAAGTTTTTCATTTGAGTCGAAGTGAAATGTGAACCATTATCCGTTACCAATTCTTTTGGTGCTCCTTCAATATTAAAAATCCTGTGTAAAAACTTTATAACATATGCTGTGTTAGACGTATTAGTGAACTCAAAGTAAGCCCATTTTGAATAGTAGTCAACCATTACCATTAGAAATCTTTGTTCAGGGGGTAACAAGTCATAAGGACCAGCAATATCCAATGCAATCTTGTTCCAAGACTCAACAGGGACAGGAACACAAGGTAACGGTGTCTGTGAAGTTTTCCAATGGTTATCAGATAACAAGCATGTTTCACATTTGTCAATCCATTGAGAAACATTCTTATCCATTGAAGGCCACAAAAATATTCTTTTAAAATACTAGAAGTACCTCCGATGCCTAAATGTCCTTGATGTGCAGACTCAATTAATCTTCTGCGTAAAGATACTGGTGGAATACAATGATCAGCACGAATCAAAACTCCTTCAACTAACAAAAGTTCTGCTGAAATTTGAGCAAAAGATTTTAAAGAATCAGGCAGAGAGCATTCTTTTGGCCACCCTTTACTTACATAAACCATTGCTTTCTGCAACACTACATCTGTTTGAGATGCATCCACCCAATCTTTATATTGAATATCTCCCACACAGTCCAAAACATCCTCAATGGTTGCCACAACACATTCTATCTCTTCATTTTTATCATCTAGACTGACAATTTGTAGTGGCATCCTGGACAGACAGTCTGCCCTGACATTTCGACCTCCAGAAATATATTTAATTACAAAACTGAACTCTTGTAGGCGAGAAAGCAACCTAACCAATCTCAAAGATGCTTTGCCTGTTCCATTTCCATTCAACAAATGTAATAACGGTTTATGATCTGTAAAAATTTCAAATTGAGCACCCAATGTAAATGTTTTGAACTTTTCAACAGCCCAAGAACATGCAAGAGCTTCTTTCTCGATTGTACTATAATTAAACTCTGCCTGCTTTTGACTCCTGGAAGCAAATCCGATAGTATGTTCCTGTCCAAAAACCCAATGACAAAGGACAGCACCCAACCCTTGTTGGCTAGCATCAACCATGAAACTACATTTATGACCTGAAACAAACGACAATATAACTGGTGCCTTTATAATCAACTGTTTGACATCATTGAAAGCTTTAACGCAAGAACTGTCCCAAACAAAAGATATGCCCTTTTGAGCAAAGACCGTAGGGGTTGCACTACTTGAGCATAACCCGGAACAAAATGAGAATAATATTCTGTCATGCCCAGAAATTACCTAAGTGTATCTTTATCATTTGGTGGGGAAACATCAGTGATGGCTTGAGTCAGCGACAACTTTGGTTCAATGCCTTCAGAAGAAATAGAATGACCTAGATAATCCAACTCATTTGTTAGAAATTTACACTTTTTAAGATCTAAAGTGATGCCAACTTTTTAAAACACATTCAAACCTTTCTTAATATAACTAGATGTTTAGAAACAGACTTTGAAAAAATAAGCACATCATCTTGGTAAACCTGCACACCTTAAATTCCTTTAAAAATGTGATCCACACGTTTTTGAAAGACGCTGGCATCAGAAGCCAGACCGAAAGGCAATCTCAAAAACATAGATGCTCTAAATGGAGTCACAAATGTAGTGAGATCAGTTGACTCTGGTGCTAAAGGAATTTGGTGAAATGCAGATTTTAGATCCAATAAGCTAAAGAAAATTGCAGTACCAATATTTGTAAGAAGATCTTGAATTCTTGGCAGAGGGTGACAATCAACTATGATATTCCTACTAAGAGATCTGAGATCAGCACATTAACGAATCTCACCATCCTTTTTGCGCACTACAACAATGGGACTGACCCATTCAGAAGCATAAGTGGTAGTAATTACACCTTCAACGATTAAATTATCCAATTTGTTTTTTAAATGCTCTCTCACACTTAACGGAATAGCTCTGACTTTCTGTGCAATAGGAATAGCATTCTGCTTCAATCTTATCACGTGCTCAAACTTGTCTATTTTCCAATTACATTTGAATTCGTCAATAGTGTCATATATGTAGTGTTAGAAATGGGGTCTCTGGATGGCAGTCAGGTTACCCCCTGTCCAAGCAAGGACCCTCACTGTAGTCAGAGTAAAAGAGACTCACCCTCAACTAAACCCTGCTTACCCCCTTGGTAGCTTGACACGAGCAGTAGGCTTAACTTCAGAGTGCTAGGTGTAAAGTATTTGTACCAACACATACAGTAACTTAATGAAAAGACTACAAAATGACACAACACATGTTTAGAAAAATAGAGAATATTTACCTAAACAAAAAAAAGACCAAAATGACAAAAATCCACAATACACAAGTCAAGTTAGCAATTCTAAACCAAAAAGAGTATTCATGTAATTTTAAACACACACAAACGCTGTTAGCGTGAAAATTTACCTTGGGCATGCCCAAAATAACCCCGCACGGGTGAGTGTGCGTCAAAAAGGGCTTACAATGCGTCGATTTTACTCACGAGCGAGAACTTGTGTAGTTTCTCCTTTAGTCGGGTTGGCATGCGTCGTTTCTTCTCTCCACAGGAGAGCGATGTGACGATCCGGTCAGCAATCTCGGGTCCGGGCAGGTCTTGTGTTATTTTTTACATGCCCAGCGGTGTTTGCGTCAGAAATTCAGCCGCACGATGGTCCGAAAACCACACAGCGCAGGTTGCAATCTCACCAGCCTCTGTCAGCGATGCTGCGCATTGTTTCCCCAGCTCCGGGCGTCGATCTTCCGGTCGCTTTGCAGGCGACCACCAGATATCAACTCCTCCGGAAGTGCACAGATCCAATGTTTCACACCAATGCTGCCTCACCTCCACCGCTCCGCAGCAACAGAACTGACACTGAATTGGATCAATCGATGCAATGATCACCGACTCCAGCTTGTTTCCTCATTTTCACAAAGTACTGTACCTGATCTGCGACCAGCAGCATTTGCGTTGGGTTGTTGGGAACGACTCCGTCACAACGCTGTGATATCACCAATTTGAACTGTTTGTGTTTGTAAGCACTATATTGAATTTTAATCTTTAAAAATTCATAACTTTGCCTGTGTATGTTGGATTTGTGTCATTTTTTTGTTTTTGTTCAGATAAATATTGGCTATTTTTCTATTGTAGTGTCTTCACTCTATTACTGTGTATGTTGTTACAAATACTTTACACATTCTCTCTGGGTTAAGCCTTCCTGCTCGTGCCAAGCTACCAAGGTGGTGAGCGGGTGTTTACCAGGAATGTTTCTCCTTTGCCCTGACTAGAGTGACGGTCCTTGCTTGGACAGGGGGTAACCTGACTGTCAACCAGAGACCCCATTTCTAACAACATCTATGAATTCATTATATTCGTTATTAAAGCTGGAATCTAAAATTTATAGATAGATATAAATGAAAGACTAACAGATGTTAAAATAAAACTCTTTAACCCACACTAACTCCTTTATTGACTAAATTTAAAGTCTTTAATGATTTACTGCTATGTAGATGATAGCATCACACATTTCTCTTGGTTGACAAACATAGGTCCATACGACCTGTGATAAAGGTTATTTAATGATTATGCCCCAAGACTGAGATATAGAAGTCCGCGACCCTCAAGTGGTAGTGAGAGGATGGTATGTGTCACAGGAGAGATGAGGTGAAATAAGTTACCCCAACTTAGAGTTGCCCATGTCTCTGAAGCTGGAAGTATAAACTTGAAGGCTGAAGGAGTTGCTGTTTTGAAGATGGTTGGAGGTATGAATATTAATAGGGTTATGTATCATCATTGTCTTTTTGAACAAACGTTCATATGTTGAGGTTATGTGTTTTGTGGAATAGTGGCGCTTATGCTTAGATGTTGAGCAGTTGAGGAGATTAAGATCCCAGGAAAGTTCAAAAAGTCTAAAGGTTTGTGGTGCAGATTCGTGAGGTACCATCGACTGCACAATTGAGCTAGGGACTATAATGATTTGATATGATTGTACTAAAATTGATGGTGTTAGTGGGACCTAATGTGCAAAGGGGAAGCTACATCAATCAGGGTGATCTCTTGCTGTTTGAAATTTAATTTGGGTATATGTATATAGAGTTGGAAGTTAATAAACCTTATTTATCATTGTTTCTTGTATGAATAGTCTACTTTGAATTCTTTAGTAGTGCAGACAAAAGTTATTTGTTTATTGCGCTTGCTTAAAGTTGTAGAATCTTGTATATAAGAAAATTATAAAGGAGGGTAAACCTCTGCAAGAAGTAAAGAGTTATGTCATAGAGGGCCGCATTGCGATAGGATGATGAGTCATCAAGAATTAAGATGTGATAGGTTTGCAAAAGAAGAGCTGTGACAGGATTTGAGGAAAATATTGACATATGCAGAATTACAAACAGAACAAAACATTGAAATCTTAAATGTGATTACTATTCATTCATTGTTGAATTATTGCAAATGTGAAAAAATTCAAAGCTCTTAGAGACTTGATGAGGAGAGATGTGCAAATCCCAGTTTGGGAGGTTGAGGGGGCACCATAAGAAGGTACTTTAGCTCATTATGTAGTGCCAAATCTAGGGCTTCACACATGTTTGTGGCTTTGTCAATGGTGCAAGATATATGGTACTTTTGATTTAAAGATTATTGAAAACCTGCGAGAAACGTTATATGAAATAAAGCCACCTCCTAGACCCACACAGGATGAAGCCTTAAATGCTTGCGAAAGAATGACACATGCTTAGCATAAAGAAAAGTACCAGAATAATGCAAGGAGCAACTATTATGAAATTGCTCAGATGCTCAATTAGGTAGAGGGCAGCAAAGGTGGGGGAAGTATTTTGTTGAGGGACCTAAAATCTACCCATCTCTAACTACTAAAAAGACTAAAAAGAATCAGAAACTAAATGATGATGAGGAAGCTGTGAGGAAAACAGACACTGAACGAGATTCAGGGGGTTGCATTTTAGAAGCTTTGTTACCCTCACTCAAATCTCCATATGTGGCCCCCACAACAAAAACAGATGTTCTTATAACCACTAGTACAACAGTGACTGCAGCCCCTGTTTATCTAAGCATGATTCAGATTGAAAGACCACTTCCATCACTTCAAATTGTTCCTATACCTACTGAAGCAGCCCCTACAGGAATTGATCCAGGTGTTAATGTTTCTTTTGTGACTGTTCCTGTCCCAATGCCACAAGGTGTATCAGCACAGACATTGGCAGTGCCTGCAGTCACTGTACCAATAAATATTGTTCTGAATACCGTTGTTCAAGGTGCTGTAGGACGAGTAACTGCGACAGGGTTCATCCCAGCATCGCAAAATTCACAAATTGTTGCCTGGACACCACCACAAAATATTCATTCATTGAAAGAAAGGAGGAGAATTTTCTTTGTGACACCAATTGCACAGGGAGAAAGATGGTAATTTGATTATGGGCTTTTACCCCCATGGTTTGAGGAGACATCAGTGAATAAGAGAGTAGGAGCAACAGAGAGACCATCTACTAGCCAGGAAAAGGTGAGACCTTTACATGTGTCACAATTGGAAGTATAATTAGAAGCAATTATTAGAGGTTGTTATCTAGTTCACATCTCTATCAATATCAGAAAAACCAACTCATATATTTAAGTAAAGAAACTACAAGATGTGAGGCTTGCATCCATGATAAATTAAGTGATTTGTCAAGAAAATGTGAGGTTGATCTTTCTAAGAGTGTTCCCTTACAAAAAAGCTTCAAGGCACAACTAAATGATGAGGCTGTTGTAACAATGTAGTCTTCAGGGATACGGACATGCATTGCAAAATTAGTAAAATGCATCTACAAATTGAGTCAAACAAACAGATATCACTGAAAAGAAGGGTAAGACTCTACCAGCACCCCCGGATGAAGATGAAGATTTAACTTACCCTATGAGGGAAATACCAGATAAAGGATATGTTCATGTACCATGCAGTAGAGGTGACCTTGCAACATTTACCAACACGTTTCTAAAATTTAGAGAGAGTCCTGCACAGTGGTATAAACAAGTTGACAGATTTTTAAAAATGTTAAAGGTTTTATGGATGGATTTGAATACGTTCTTTGATATTGTGGTACAGAGTGATTTGTGGGCCGAATGTAAGATAACTATACAGTAGTCACGTACTAAGCATCCAAAAGATGCACATACTTGTGCACCTTTGCCTGTGGCAATGACGAAGTATCGCTTCCTTTTTTAAAGGAAAGTTATAGAGAGAGACATTGATTGGTTAAAGATCAATAGAACAACTTGAGAAACTAAAGAATCAGGACATGTTTACTATAAATCATTGTTATAGGTGTTTGAACAACACGGTGGACAAAACATTCCTTAAAAGTGAGATATGGGGAGTTTTGTGTCACAGTTCATTCTTGGGTTGCAACAAGAGCTCAGTATGCACATACAACAGAATGTGATTTGTTGACAAACAAAACCTTTAAATGAGATCCTGAGGTATGGAAAATACTCTACTGATGAGCAGGAAATGAAGCAGAAGAGACATAAGGAGAAGTATATACTTGCACAGAAAAAGTTGGCTCAAAAGGGGTCTCGGAATCAATTGCATGGAGGAACTGTTGGTAGAAAGTGAGGTTTTCAGACTGGAGGTCAAATGACAGAAAGTGGAGCTGGTATTTCATAGGCAAGCAGTCAAAATATTTCAGTTACTCCAATTTCAGGAATAGGTACAGCAACGCTGAAGAAAACAACTCCTTGTCATTATTGTTACAGGCACAGACACTGGAAGAGAGCATATAAATACTATTCAAATCAAGTGAGCAGTGATGGACAAATGCAATGATTAATTCAAATACAGCCTGACCAATGAATGCAGATACCAACACAATCACAAGTTCCCATTATGCAGGTCCCCCAAACTCCGATGGCCCCATAGCGTATGGGTAATCACAGATTCAATATGAATCAGGTACCAAGAGCAAATTCAAATCAATTTCAAAATCAGAACCCATTTCAATATGTCGCTATGTTGAAGAACAAGAGTTTCAATTCTGACAATTCCAAATGCTTGAGGGGGAGGACGATTGCATACTTGGTGCAGTCCTAGAAGTAGACCAAAGTGGGCCATTTTTAGAAGGATAGGTTAATGGACACCAAATGTCATTCCTTGTCGACAAAGGAGCTACCCGCTCCACTGTTCAGCAGAAGACCCAAAACTACTCCTCTCTGGAAATAAGATCCAAGGTGTAGGTGTCACAAATAAACAAATAACTAATCTGGTCCCAAAGAAAAGGCCTGCAAAATAGGTTCATTGGTTTACCTTTTTGGATCACTGTCAGGTGTTCCTCTCTATCCCATTGCATGAGGACAGTCAATTTATATTCTCATTTATTTTAAGAGTTAGAGATTTAGCATGGTGGTGAGTTCCACAAGAGTATACATAAAACCCTTTGATCTTTAATCAGATCTTGAAAAATAATCTTGAGACTTTGCAGATGTCATGCAATTCAGTTCTTGTACATTACATAAATAACTTATATGTAGTAGCAAATAGACAAGAAGCATGTAAACTGGATGAAATTGTTCTTTTAAACCATCAAGCTGAGAACAGACACAAGGTATCCTTAAGCAAATTGCAACATTGTCAAAAAGAAGTCCTCTATTTGGGCTATCTCATTGAGAAGGGAATTACAAAAGTGTCACAAGAGACAATAGGGACAATTCTAAAGATGAGGCCACTCAGAACTCAGAGAGAATGTCAGAATGTTCATGAGTATGGTTGGCTACTGTGGATACCCAGATTTTCCCTAGTGGCTAAGCCTTTACTGAGGCTGACACGCAAAGATGTGCCTGATCCTCTTCCATGGGACAATGATTGTTTGAAAGTTTTCCTAGAGCTGAGAGACAATTTCTGCTATGCCACAGCACTAGGGATGCCTTATTATAGAAAGATGTTCATATTGTTTTACAGTAAAAGGGAGTGGTTACTCAATTGCATGGAGACTCATGAAGACCTGTGGCATATTTTCCAATAACACTTGACTCGGTTGCTGCAGGACCGCCCAGTTGACTTAAAGCAGTTGCAGTACTTACTGTCAGTATTGAGAG
Source organism: Pleurodeles waltl (assembly GCF_031143425.1). Taxonomy (NCBI): domain Eukaryota; kingdom Metazoa; phylum Chordata; class Amphibia; order Caudata; family Salamandridae; genus Pleurodeles; species Pleurodeles waltl. The sequence continues at coordinate 478,512,217 of NC_090440.1, read as the reverse complement.
ATGTGAGACCATAGTGATAGGACATCCCCTTACAGTCATGGTCCCTCACTCAGTGGAAATTTTACTCACCCATACAAAAACACCGAAGCTGACAAACAGCAGACTTACAAAATATGAACAACAAATACTTACAGCTGAAAACATTGTTCTTGGATCAGAGTGAAACAATAAAAAAAGGGTTTCAAAGGAAAATAAACTAGTGTTTGGGAATAAGGTTGGCTCTGAAAAGAACCTTTGTGTTTCTGAAGTACAGATGATTATTACACATAGAACAGAATGCAATCTTTCAAGTTGTTAAAGAGCACCTTGTTGCCTTTCTCTGTAAAATTAACTCCATCCATTGTTTCTATATATTCTGCCCAAGTGTAAATTGTTGTGGTATATAGTGCCCATGTTGTAGTTGCTGAGGAATGCAAAAATATTTTATTCACATGCTTCTGGATGTGTCTAACTGTGGACAGAATTTGTTTGACCATTTCCACTTCTGTCTTAAGCAAATGTTGGAGAACACCAAGGCAGTGTGTGGAGAAAGTGCCATTACTTTACCAAAGGTATTCCAGTCCGACCCCAGTATTTGTGCCTGGGTCATTGCCACCACAGTGCACAATCATGAGGTCTTGATGTTGGCAATCCACAATGCATTCAACCAAAGGCAGCAATTGATGCCACTTTGACCATCTCTGGCCAACCCCTAGAAATGTTTACATTAGGTAAACCCAAGTCCCTGTCAATACCACTCTTTCTAGCACTTTATCTGGATTAAAACACTAAGCTATAACACATAATTCATACTATGACCATTTTGGAGGGAAGCAGGAGAAGCACACAGAGGAAGGGTGCAGCAGAATGAGGCAGTTTGGAAAATGACAGGCAGTTAAAATGGAGGGCAGCACCTAAAAATAAACGAAAATATTTGATTGGATGGTGTACATGTGCGAGTAACTAAAATAAGTTAGTGATTTGAAGAAAAAAAATCTGTTGTTGTCTTTAAAAAAATGTTAGAGATATGAAATTATAACCAGTCAACCACTCCAGGTAGAGTTAAATTTGATGCCAGTATGCTGCTCAGAGCAAGCAATGTCAACTTTTGACCTAGTGGTAGCTATATAATGTTGTAAACATGGTTACCATTGAAATGGAGCTAAATAAATGTTGGGGGAAAGGAAAAAAAAGACTGCACTGTGAAACTAAAAACAGAGGGGTGTACACATATTGCTCATTAGGGTGTGTTTGGCTTCTAATTGGTTAGTTTTTACAAAGTTAAACATAAATGTAAAGCATTAACAGTAGATTGTTAAATGCTTCTAAGAGATTCTGTGTGGATTTGTGGATCCTTTGCAAATTTACATGAAGGGAGGGCTGCAGTGCATCTGCAAATCCACCCAAAAACACAACCAAATTGGGCTTCTTAGAAAAGGTTAAAAATACTGACCATTTAGAAGTGATATAACAAAATTAAATGATGAAAGGAAGGTTGTGATTTGCTCGGTGAAGAACTATGAGTGAAAGCACAGTGGGAAGGGTAGTCATTATTGGTACTTTTTGTACTGAGGGTGGATGACCATTGCTGTATTTCTGACTTGAGATTTTCATAAACAAGAGATTTTAAATGACACTGAGATAACAAATGTAGAACAGCAAAGAGATGTCACAGGTATGTGCATTAGGGTGTACTATTAACAAGTATATGTAAATAAAACGTTATGAGTGTATGTAACTCAAAAATATTGTATAGGTTCTACACAACATTAAAAGGGGAACTAAAAAGGAAGGTAGACAAGGATGTTAAGTAAAAACATAGTAAGCAACAAAGGAGGAAGAGAAGTGGCTATAGAGAAAATATAGTTATTTTACTAAGCCACTATGAATGAGTGTGTTTGAAAGCAGATGTGGGTGATTAATTGTGGTATATAATTTAACAGTATATATTCTGAACATAGTCACACAGTCAGGCAGGCAATCATACACCTAGTTACAGTTCCAGAAAACTACAAAGGTACCCACCACTCATTTAGCCAGACAATAACTGACACACTCAGAAATACACCAATAAAACCACTCACACACCCATTTACTCACGTTTACATCTACTTAATTATTCATTCACATACCCATTCAGGCACTGTGACATCCACTCAGACCCTATAAAGCCATTCATGTACCCATCACTGAGTCAGCTACAAACATACTTATACACCCATATTCCCAGTTATACATCCAGTCACCCACCTGTATAGCCACTCACATACCTATTTACAAAACCATAGAGCCACTCACACACCAGTCAGACAGCGACAGAGGCACTTTGACATCCACTTACACACTCACACAGCACTTATGTATCGAGCACTAACAGAGCCACTTGCACACACAGTTACATACCCAGCACCCACTAACACAGCCAGCAGGCAATCCATACAGCCACTTACATACCATTTGGAGACCATACAGGTACTATGACAGACAGTTACACACCAACATAGTTACTTACACATTCATTGACACACCCCGGAGAGGTACTGATACACTCACTCACACATGTACTCAAGTACTGACACAGCTAGTCACCTATCCATCCAGTAACTCATTTACAGATTTATACATCCACACTCCCAGACTTACACATCCTGTTACACACTGACATAACAAAGTTATGTAGTTTATTACTTGCTTACAGCATATAATGTAATATTATATAATGTGAAGGTGAATATATTCTATATTTGTTTTTCAGACATCTACTTGTGTTTACAGAGGAAGATTTACAATGCTGAAAAAGACAGAAAGAACAAAATAGAAGAATGAGTACTATCTGCTTCAGGCTCAGAGTGAAAAGGGACATGATGTGGAGAATGTGCTTCAACGAAAAAGAGCTCCTAAGAAGAGAACTGAGGTGTTTCTTAAAATAGTATGTGTAAAAATGTAAAATGTAGGAAAACATACAAATAAAAAGCGAAGTTTGAAATCAGCACAAAAAGGAGAAATAGTAAGTGACATTGAAAGTAAAAACAAATATCAAGACAGACAGAATCAATTTAAAGAAATAAGAGTGAGATTGTTTTGAAGTAGGATAATACAGAATTTGATGTGGAACATGAGGGACAGTAAGAGAAGAAGGGCAGCATTAAAGCAAAAACAACATATTGTGAATATGGTTGATAAAGCATTTGCCCTTAATCACAAGCTATTTATTTTGATACTGTACCTAATGAGAACACTAGATGAAACAGTGCTGTCAATGAAGAGAAAAATCTGTAAAAAGGCTCATTAATAAAGGCATTTTCTTAAATGTTTTAAAGGAGAATGGAAGCCTATGTCTAGTACTGAAGCTTTCTTTAATGAAGAGAGCACGTTACTGCATGCAGTTGAAAGAACTGGTCAATACTATGATGTAAAATGTGAAAGAGGAGAAGGTTCCTAGAAATGTAGAGTGAGATATAGCTGAAGAGGTACAAGCAAGGTGAAGACATGCACTTGTACATAAATGGGACTGTAACAGTATTTGTAGTGTCTGGAGAAATCAAATGATATATTAAGAACTTTTCTGCATTAATTCCCAGGTAAAAGTATGAAGCTGAAAATTGCAATGCTGCAAGGATTAGATCCATTCAAAGTGAGGAAATACACTAATTTACAAGACCATTCAGCGGTGTGTCTAGCCAAGAAAGTATGCACAAGCACCTTCACCAGTTTAGAATGCTGGCTTTTCATCATTCAAAAATGCTAAATCTAGTTAGAGGATTTTACTTTGTAAAATGTCCTCAATTGTGTTTAGGAGAAATGTACGGAGCACTTTTGCATGGTATAATATCAGAGGATGACAATGTTTGTGAACAAATTAATTTGCATTTTTTGGCCCTGAACTGGAGTGGAAAAAATCAGGAGTTCAGGTGTAGTGGAATGAAACACACATATTAGTACTGATAACTTTGCACAGGAAATAGCAACATTCAATGCAGTTTTACTGACAAATTAAACTATGTTTCTTTTTGTTGTCAGCGCACTGCGTACAAAGGCCAAATTCAAAATGTTGATGTGTTCTTGAAAACTGAACAAGAAAACAGAGAAAAGTGGTAGTGTATTTATTTGTCAAGGATGTTTTGATTTGTCGACACGCCAGAACTTCTGCAAGTTTTGCTATGTTAAATTAGAGAACAACAAAATCTCTGCCAAAAAAATCCCTAATCCCTAATAAATTAGAGTTGGTTAAAATTCCAGAGGAACCTCAATATCTAAATGTTGATGAAACAATACTAGTACAATCTATGCACCCTTTTCAATAAATAGTTTGCATGGAACCAGAGACTGGGAATCTACCACAGACTCAGCTATAGAAAGGCCTTAAAGTTAGAGTTGTGTACTTACCCTTAGATTTTAAAAGCAATATTGAAACTATGGGTGTAGAGAGATACTCGAACACCAGGTTGTGATTCTAGTCAATGATGTGCCTACAAAAAACTAAAAAATCTGTCAGGGACCAGTGAATGTTAATAGGGTGAAAAAAGCTACATTCTATCTCAAACAGAATAATGCATATTACAAAGATGTAGATGTTTTTCTCCATGGAAATTGCACGGAGGAAGAAATGTTGCCTTCAAATGGACAGTTCAAAAAAAGTGGTTAAAAGTAGATATAAAGAAATATATGAGCACTATAGTATCCATCTACTGCATTCAAAAGAGATTATGGGAGATGCCATTGAACTATATCAGATGAAACAAGCTGAGGGAGCGCCAATGAATATGTGGGAGAAACGTTTAGAGGCTGGATGATTTCCATGACTATTTTTAAGTGGAGTAGGTGGATGGTGCAATTACCGCCATATGCAAATACTTCCATCTGAGTATAGGTCAACAAGATGATATTCAGAGGACCCTAGATTTTGACAGAGAATTCCATATATTCCATCTTGTACTTGAAAGTGTTTTGTCTGGACTGTCATATGCTACTAACCATATTCTTAAAAGAGGAGTTAATCACCAGCATATGCCTGCTGTTTGTTGACAAAATTCATGAAAAAGATAAGAAGTTGGAGTAAAATTTCATAAGTTTGATGGCATGCCAATGAGTATTGGTGTTATTGTCATGGTGAGCTGAAGTGTATGTTGAGAAATTAGGCCACCAACGTGGTTTTTGACTCTGGGTTGTGCAGTTTAGTGGGATGACTTACATGGCTTTTTGAGAGAAGCAAACTCTAACATTAAGGCCATCAAACTAGAAAACTTTGCTCTTTGGATCCTTGTAGGAGGCTGGACTGGCTTGAAGTGGGTACCTTGGGTATTTACACCTTACACCAGGTCCAGTTATTCCTTATTAGTGAATAGTAGTAGTGTCCTAGCAGCTTAGGCTGATAGAGGTAGCTATAGTAGAGCAGCTTAGGCTGAACTAGGAGACATGCAAAGCTCCTGCAATGCCACTTATAGTTACACAGTACTTATACACAAGTAAAGACAATATTCAGTGTTACCAAAAATAAAGGTAGTTTATTTGGGTGACACAAGGCCAAAAATATCTTAGAGGCAATACTCCCTCTGGAGGTAAGTATTATATACAATATATAAACTAGACACCAAAATAAGATAAGCAATTAGACATAGGATAGTGCAAACAATAGGAAATGCTATAGAATGCATTGGGAGAAAATTGGTCTAGGGGCAACACAAACCATATACTAAGAAAGTGGAATACGAATCAGGAATTCCCCCCTAGACAAGTGTAGTGTGTAGAGAATCACTGGGAGAATAAGAATACAGTAAAGGTAAGTAAATTACCCCACCCCATAGCCTAGGAAAGTAGGAGTAAAGTACTGCAAGTTACCTTAGGACACACTACAAGTCGTGATTAGCTTTATTGCAAGAATGTAAACAACAAATGGTGGATTACTGGACCTGAAGACCTTCCAAAGGAAGGAGACCAAGTTATGAAGTCGAAAGAAGTTCCAGGAAGGACAGGAGCACCTGCCAACCCAGAAGAGGGTGCAAAAGATGAGTCCCCGGTTGGACAAAGACTGCAGAAATGCACCCAAGGAAGATGTCAGTGGGTTCCTGCATGATGCACTGGATGTCCCACACAGAGAAGTTGGATGCAGGTGAGTTTTGGCACTGGATTCATCCAACAAGCCTTGGTTCTGGCAAAGTCGTGTTTTGCATCAAAGTGGCTCTGTCTGGACCCAGGAGGTATCTGGGGGCCTCAACTCTGTGTGAGGAGGAAGAGAGGGCTCTCAGCACTTCAGAGAGCCCTCAGAAGATCAGACAGCATCTAGGGCATGGGGACAAAGGAGGTGCAAAATGCAGTTGGTGTAGCACTACAAAGTTAGGTCCCTCACCACTGGAGGTCAACTCAACGAGTTGAGCGCCACAGGGGAGAGCGCTAGGGACCTGTGCCAGGCTGTGCATGAAGGAACTTTGCAAATAGTGCACAGAGGCCTCAGTAGGTGAAGAAGACACGGTGCACAGGGGTACTGTTGTTCTTGGGGAAGGCAAGGTCTTGCCTCCTCCAAATTGGGAAAGCAGGAACTCAGTACAGTCTGTGTTGAAGGGGTCCACCACCTGTGTTCCAATGAGCACGCTCGTCAGCAGGAGAGGAGTCCTAGATAACTAGGTGTCAACTTAGAAGGTGCCTGCATGAGCAGGGTAGTGACTCTGTCACTCCACAGGAGATTTATTTGGCCCTTCCGGGGCGGGGTGAAGACAGATAGCCCCCAGAGCGTGCACACCATGGAAACTGTTGTAGTTGCTGGCTTGAGCTGAAGTTGCAGAGGAAAAGTAGCGCTTCTGGAAACTTTGTTAATGTTACAGCAGTTCCTGGAGCAGTCTACGGGCGATCCGAGGTCAGAGGATGAAATAGTATTTGCAGAGGATTCCTGCTGGAAACTTGCAAGTAGGATCTGAGGAGAAACCCAGAGGAGAGACACTAAATAGCCCTGAGAGGGGATTGGCTACCTTATCAGGTATGGACCTATCAGGAGGGGTCTCTAGCATCACCTGCTGGCACTGGCCACTCAGAGGCCTTCAGAGTGTCCCCACATCTTGGAAAACAAGATGGCTGAGGTCTGGGACACACTAGAGGAGCTTTGGGCACCACCCCTAGGGTCGAGATGGACAGTGGAGTGGTCACTCCCTTTTCCTTTGTCCATGTTCGCACCAGAGCAGGGACTGGGGGTCCCTGAACCGGTGTCGACTGGCTTATGCAAGGAGGGTGCCATCTGTGCCCTTCAAAGCAGTTCCAGAGGCTGGGGAGGCTATACCTCCCCAGCTTGTGACACCTATTTCCAAAGGGAGAGGGTGTAACACCCTGCTCCCAAAGGAAATGCTTTGTTCTGCATTCCAGGGACTGAGCTGCTCAGACCCCAGGAGGGGAGAACCCTGTCTGCGAGGGGGCAGCAGCTGTAGCTGCAGTGCAAGCCTCAGAGAGCTGGCTTGGCAGTACTGGGGGTCCATGGTAGAGCTCCCAGGATGCATGGGATTGGCTTCCCAATACCAGATTTGGAATGGGAGGACAATTCCATGATCTTAGACACCTTACATGGCCATATTCGGAGTTACCATTGTGAAGCTACATGTAGGTATTGACCCATATGTAGTGCACGCGTGTAATGGCGTCACAAAGTCCCAGGAATTGGCCCTGAACTATGTGGGGACACCTTTGCTGGTGCAAGGGTGCCCTCACACTTAGTAACTTTGCACCTAGCCTTCATTAAATGAAGGTTAGACATATAGATGACTTATAAGTTACTTAAGTGCAGTGAAAATGGCTGTGAAATAATGTGCACACTGTTTCAAGCAGCAGGCTACAGTGGCAGTCCTGTGAAAGGGTTTGTCTGAGCTCCTTATGGGGGTGCAAAAGAAATGCTGCAGCCCATAAGGATCTCCTGGAACCCAATGCCCTGGATACCTAGGAACTATATACTGGGGACTTATAAGGGGGGTCCAGTGTGTCAATTGAAATTGGTGAATGAAGTCACTAGCCAATTCTGACAAATTTAAAAGCAGAAAGAGCATAAGCACTGAGGGTCTGATTAGCAGAGCCTCAGTGACACAGTTAAGCACTATACACAACACACACATTAGGCCATAAACTATGAGCACTGGGGTCCTGACCAGCAGGATCCCAGTCAGACAGGCAAAAACATACTGACATACAGGTAAAATTGGGGGTAACATGCCAAGAAAGATGGCACTTTCCTATAATCCTACAAATGTTTGTAGGCTTTTTAACTATAGATCTCAAGCCACGCTGTCTTTTCTCTGTAACAAAAATAATCCACCTCTTGGAGAAGTTACTGATTTCTTTTGTCGTAAAGAGTACCAAGCAAGGGGTGCTTCTCATATTCATATGCTGTTGTGGATAAAAGATGCAACAACATTTGGAACAGAATCAGATGAGTCTGTTCTTTCTTTAATAGACCAGCATGTTACATGTACCATCCCAAAAGACACTGAGGGAAAAGGTCTAAAGCAGCAATTCCTGGGTCTCCAATCACATAGATGTGGGAAGTTCTGTCAGCTTAAATACAGAGCTAAAGGAAAATTGTACACAAAATATTGTTTTCAATTTCCAAGCCTTGTTGTTTCGAAAAGATCAGTGAATAGTTTTTTGTCTGAGGTGAGGCATATTCTTACTCGTCAATCACCCAAAAACACTTACAACTTGCGGAGAGCATAAATATATATATATATGATTACAATCTTGTCATTATGAAAATATGGAATGCTGATATTGATATTCAATTTGTGGCATACTACTCTATAATTCTTGCTTGTTATGTAGCTTCATATATGACAACATCTAAGAAGGTGGAGATGAAAGATGTGTGGGAAAAGATCTCTGCTGAAAAGTCTCTAACATAAAAACTGTACAGCTTTAGATTGAAGACACAGGGAATTTGGATCCTATGGATGCTGTGATCGGTTGAGTTCAGCTACTTTGTATTCAAAGTCAAGAGGAATTGTTTGGGTGACACTGAGACAAAATAGAATGTTGAATTATGTTGGAGGCTGGCCTGGCTTATAGTGGGTACCAATGGTACTTACACCTTGTGCCAGGTCTAGTTATCCCTTATTAGTAGATTAGTAGTGTTCTAGCAGCCTAGGCTGATAGAAGTAGCTATAGCAAAGCAGCTTAGACCAAACTAGGAGACATGCAAAGCTCCTACTATACCACTTATATCATATATGTACTATATTATAAGAAAGACAATACTCAGAGTTACTAAAAATAAAGGTACTTTATTTTAGTGACAATGTGCCAAAAATATCTTAGAGGATTTACTCCCTTAGGAGGTAAGTAAAATACACAAAATATACACACAAACCAAAATCAGGTAAGTAAAACAGTCAGAAAGTAGTGCAATCACTGTAGAATACAATAGGATGCAATAGGCCTAGGGGCAACACAAACCATATATTAAGAAAGTCGAATGCGAACCACAAATGGACCCCCAGGCTAGTGTAGTGTGTAGAGGGTCACTGGGAGTCTAAGAAAACACTAAGGGTGTCCAAGATAGCCCACCCCAAGACCCTGGAAAGTAAGAGTAAAGTACTACTATTACCCCAGAAACACACTAAAGTCGTGATAGACGATTTTGCAAAGACCACAACAGACTGCAAAGCACTGAAGACGGATTCCTGGACTTGAGGACCTGCAAAGGAAGGGGACCAAGTCCAAGAGTCACGAAAGTGTCCGGGGGGGGGGCAGGAGCCCACTAAATCCCGGATGAAGGTGCAAAAGGGCTGCCTCCGGATGGAAGAAGCTAAATATTCTGCAACAACGAAAGGTGCTATGAACTTCTCCTTCATACAGAAGATTTCCCATGGAGTGCTAGAGGATGCAGAGTTGTTTCCTTGGAAAAAGACTACAAACAAGCCTTGGTAGCTGCAAGAGTTGTGTTTGAAGAAAAAAGGTGCTGCCCGGTGCCCAGGAAGGACCAGGATGTCACCACTTGGGTGAGGAGACAGAGGGTCCCTCAACAACATAGAGAGCCCATGCACAAGCAGGAAGCACCCACAGAAGTCCTTGAACACGAGTTCAAGAAGTCTGAACATGGCAGTCATCTCAACACTGCAACAGAGGGCCCCACTACACCGGAGATCAACGCAAGGAGCTGATCATCGCAGGACAGAGTGGTGGGGTGTGCATGACGGATTTCATGGAAATGTGCACAGAAGCCAATGTAGCTGCAGTTCATGTGGTGCACAGGATTACTGTCTGGAGAGGGGAGGCAAGGACTTACCTCCTTCAAATTTGTCAGAGTCACTTGGGTCCGCCACCTGTGTTCCAGGGGCCACTCTTGTCAGGATGAGAGGGGTCCCAGAGTACCGGTGACACTGAAGTTTGGTGCCTGCTGAAGCATGGGGAAGATTCCGTCAACCCACAGGAGATTTCTTTGTGGCTTCCAGTGCAGGATGAAGGCAGGCAGCCCCCAAAGCGTGCACCACCAGGAAACAGTCAAGAAAGCCAGCGGGATTAGGCACTACACTGTCGCTGGTAGTCTTCTTGCTTCTTTGTTTTTCAGGTGTCCTGGAGCAGTCAGCGGTCGATCCTTGGCAGACGTCGAACAGAGAGGTACAGATGAACTCTGGTGAATTCTTGCAAGTCATTATCTGAGGAAAAGCCCACTGGAGAGACCCTAAGTAGCCCTCAGAGGAGGAGTGGCCACCCAGTCAGGTAAGCACCTATCAGTAGGAGTCTCTGATGTCACCTGCTGGCACTGGCCACTCAGAGGCCTCCAGAGTGCCCTCACACCTCTGGATCCAAGATGGTAGAGGTCTGGGACACACTGGAGGAGCTCTTGGCACCACCCCTGGGGTGGTGATGGACAGGGGAGTGGTCACTCCCCATTCCTTTGTCCAGTTTCGTGCCAGAGCAGGGACTGGGGGTTCCCTAAATCAGTGTAGACTGGCTTATGCAAGGAGGGCACCATCTGTGCCCTTCAAAGCATTTCCAGAGGTTGGGAGAGGCTACCCCTCCCCAGCCTTTTACACCTATTTCCAAAGGGAGAGGGTGTAACACCCTCTCTCAGAGGAAATTCTTTGTTCTGCCTTCCTGTGACTGGGCTGCCCAGACCCCAGGAGGGCAGAACCCTGTCTGTGGGGTGGCAGCAGTGCTAGCTGCAGAGAAAACCCCAGAGGGCAGGTTTGGCAGTACCCGGGGTCCATAGTGGAGCCCCAGGGATGCATGGAATTGGCACCCCAATACCAGATTTGGCACGGGGGGACAATTCCATGATCCTAGACATGTTACATGGCAATATTCGGAGTTACCATTGTGAAGCTACATATAGGTATTGACCTATATGTAGTGCACGCATTTAATGGTGTCCCCACACTCACAAAGTCTGGGGAGAGGGCCCTGAACTATGTGGGGGCACCTTTGCTAGTGCAAGGGTGCCCTCACACTTAGTAGCTTTGCACCTAACCTTCAGCAAGTGAAGGTTAGGCATATAGCTGACTTATAAATTACTCAAGTGCAGTGAAAATGGCTGTGAAATAACGTGTGCATTATTTCACTCAGGCTGCAATGGCAGTCCTGTGTAAATGTTTGTCTGAGCTCACTATGGGTGGCAAAAGAAATGCTGCAGCCCATAGGGATCTCCAGGAACCCCAATACCCTGGGTAGCTAGGTACCATATACTAGGGAATTACAAGGGTGTTCCAGTGTGCCAATTGAAATTGGTAAAAGTGGTCACTAGCCTATAGTGACAATTTTAAAGGCAGAGAGACCATAAGCACTGGGGTTCCAATTAGAAGAGCCTCACTGGCACAGTTAGTCACTACACAGGTAGACACATTCAGGCCACAACTATGAGCACTGGGGTCCTGGCTAGCAGGATCCCAGTGAGACAGGCAAAAACAAACTGACGTACATGTCAAATGGGGGTTACATGCCAGGCAAGATGGTACTTTCCTACATAGTATTTTACAGAAGTTCCTTTGTTTGCAGAATTTGACACAGAGAGTACAGACATTGTAAAAACAAACAGGCAGGCCACTTACTATCCAAAAAGGAATGGACATCTTGAAAATGTTTGTCTTTATGAAATGCTCCAAAACTACACATAGAAAAACATTGTCACAGAAAATGTAGATAAAGGTAAATTTGTAGTAGTTGATTTGATGGTTGTTTGGTATGATACAACAAAGGCAGTCTAATCCACCATAGAAAACTGAGGCCCTCAAAATAACCCTGGCCGCCGGTGACCGCTAGGGCTATAGTGGCGTTCCTACCGCCAACAGGCTGGTGGTACTGGACACCACATTTTGACCGTGGCTGTACTGCCACGGTAACACAGCTGGGACCGGCGGTATACCGCCAAGTTGGTCCCAGCGGTTGTAATCCACCTGGGCAGTGCTGCAAGCAGCGCTGCCCTGGGGATTTCGACTCCCCTTACCCCAGCCTGTCCATGGCGGTAGACACCACCATCGAAAGCTGTCAGTAAGGGGTTCGGGGTGCCCCTGGGTGCCCTTGCACTGCCCATGCACTCTGCATGGCCAGTGCAGGGGCCCCCAGGCATAGCCTCAAGGTGCATTTCACTGCCCGAATTTCGGGCAGTGAAATGCGTGACGGGAGCTACTGCACCCGCTGCACATCAGCATTGCCGCCGGCTCTATTACGAGCCAGCAGCAATGTTGATGTGACTTTTCCGCTGGGCCAGAGGACGATAACACTGTTACCGTCCGCTAGCCCAGTGGAAAAGTCGAAATTGGGAGCCAGACATACCGCCAGCAATGGCGGTATTCTGGCGCCGCAGCCTTGGCGGTCTTCTGGGAAGACCGCTGAGGTTGTAATGAGGGCCTGAGTTGCCAGACTGCAAAAAAAAGATTTCCATTTAGCACTTTTGCAGCTGTTTAAACCTTAGCATTCTGAATGACAATAATTAGGAATGTTTGACTGCTATGTAGAATCTTTCAGTGCTGCAAAGGATAGCATTAAGTGTTCAGTATTTCCAAAATAATAAATGACAAAATTGAACAGGAAGGAACAATTGCTGCAGAATTAGCTAAGGAGAGTTCACAAAGCAGCCAAAGTTCAGGTCCTCAAAACCAAGATCCACTTGCATAGCCAATAATTAGAAATGAAGCTGTTATTGTAATGAATGAGTGGAGACTGCAATGGAACACACAAGATAGCAAAACACATGATTTGGCAGATTTGGTTGGACAAAAAGCAAATATATATGGAGGTGAAAGCCGCAGTTAACCATGGATTGCTTCATAGAAAGAAAAAATTTGCATATTTAACATTTAACCCTATACTGTTATATTTTAGCGGATACCCTGGTACAGGTAAAAACCTCTTAATAGAAGATCTCACTGCCTTTGTAGAGAAGACTACAGACTGTACATTGTCATGTGTGGTTACAGCACCCACTAGATTAGCTGCATACAGTATCAAAGGAATTGCTTTACATCAACTTTTGATGCTGCCTGTGGAACATGACAACAAACTGGAATACTAAAAGTTATCCGGTGAAGCTTGCCATGAAGAGTGTTAAAAAGTAAAAACCTTTCATCACCAATGAGGTTAGCATGGTCTCAGACTTAGACCCTCATCATGACACTGGAGGTAAATCCCACTTACCGTCACACTGATGGCCGCCAACATATTGCCTCGGTGATGGACATCTGTTCGCCATATTATAACACACACACACCAAACCGACAGAATACAGCCACATACACAAATCTGGCAGGACAGTTGTAAACTGTCGGTACCAACACCCATACCGTTACGCCAACAAAACAACACCCACCACATCATGGCCCATCAATCACCACGACGGACATTCAACAGCGGTAAACCACTGGCGGTACACACCGCTGCGCTCAGAATGGACACCCAAATAGTAAACTACAAAACATTGGCCAATTCAAACAACACACATCTGACACCCATACACAGACCACACCCACCCACTCACAGCACTATAAAACACATACCCGCATTACCCAGAACCCCTTACAAATACAAATCATTTCCACCAGACACACATCAAGACCACAGAGACAACTACACACACACCCATACATCACTCACGTACTCCACTACACACACCACACAACACCCATGGCCCCACAAAGGCACCCTGTTTCACAGATGAGGAGTTGCTGGTCATGGTGGAGGAAATAGTCAGGGTAGAGCCACAGCTGTTTGGATCACAGGTAAAGCAAATATTCATTCTCAAGAAGATGGAGCTATGTGGAGAATCGTGGACATGGTGAACGTTGTGGGACCGCATCCAAGAACAAGGGACGACATCAGTAAGAGGTGGAATGATCTACGGGGGAAGGTACGTTCCGTGGCAGCAAGGCACCAGCTCGCCATACAGAGGACTGGTGGTGGACCCCCACCACCTCCCCCACAGCTCACAGCATGGGAGAAGCAAGTGTTGGCAGTACTGCATCCAGAGGGACTCACTGGAGTAGATGGAGGACTGGACACTGGTAAGTCAACATTTACCACTTATCACCCCATACCTGCATGCCATCTCACACCCTCACTCCCATCACTCCACTCCATCCCACACACTGCACCAACACAGATGACTAACCCCAATGCATGGACAGCCCTCCTAGCCCTGCATGGATACCCATCACCAAAGCATGCACAGCATAGGGGTACTAACAATCCCACAATACATCAACAAGCACATTCAAAGGTAGCAGGGCAACAGCAACAATAGAGGGGGAGATAGGGATGTACAATATGTCACAGGCATGAAGCATAATACATCGCTTACATCCCCACAGTTGCCCCAGTCAATCTCAGTGGGGAGGAGGTGCCACGACTATCCAATACCCCAACAGAAGATGCCCTCCATTAATGACAGTAACTCTGGACTTCAGGATCTAGATCAACGACCTGGCCCATCAGGGACCACTGGTCAGTCGGTCACCCAAGCCCACTCACAGTCCACCACAGAACCTCCTGCATCAGTATCCAACACCACAGCACCCACCTAGCGTCCCCACATCTCTGTCCCCAGGACACGTCAATCAGCAGTGTGCCCACCTGTACAGGGACCCCACTCCACATCTCACACCCAAGACAATCAGGGGCCTGGGGTCAGTGGCAGTGGCACACAGTTCAGTGGACAGGGCCACCGGGCTACAGGGACACTAGGAGGACCGCTGTGTGCCAGGAGGAGGACAGACCCAGGGAACTGACTCTCCAGGAGGCACTCACTAATGTCCTGGAGGCCTACCAACAATCGCAGGACATGATGGGCCAGATCCTGAACAACATGCAGGAGAGCAAGCGGCTTCAGGAGAAACACCACTGGAGATCAAGGAGGGTTTTCAGGCCCTCAACACCACCATGATCTCCATAGCTGGGGTGCTGGCAGACAGGGCCAACATCATGAGGGAATGACTGCATAGCAGCGGGCACCTACCACTAGCCAGTCTATTGACCAGCCCACCACATCCACTGCAGCTAGTAGACAGTTGGCCCCACCACAGGACCCACCGGCCACCAGCACCGCTGCAGAAGATGAAACACCCCGCAAACGTTCCCTGCGAACCAGACAGAAGCCAGAGACACTTGCCAGGACCAAGACCACCACCAGGAAATGAGACTCTCCTGATTGTCTCCCTTGTGTCCCATCTTGTCACCTTGTCTAATTTGAACTGCCTTTGCTCCCCTTCCTAAGGCCCCTTGGACACTGGACCTTTGCTACAAACAGACTGGAACAATACCCTGGACTTTCCTCCACCATCACCACACTGTTTTATGTTTTCAAAATGTGCATTTGTGGGAACAGTCACATCTAGTGCAAATGATCTTAACACTTTGATAGCATACAAATAATGACCTGTAACCGTCTGTAGTGATCACATCAGGACATTGTTGTTATATCACCAATATCTGGAAAATGAGGAGCCATAGGTAACAGTAAGTTGAGATGCAAAGGAAGTGAATGTCATCATGCTACAGCCGCACAGATAAATCAATAGTCAGAGTAATGGTCACCTGTGTGTCATTGGAAGTATTGATGTATAACTGATTTTCTGTTGTCCTTATCCTCATCGTCCTCATACTCACTGTCCTCAGGGTCCACTGCTGCCATGGGGTAATCTCCAGTCCTCTCCTCCTGCAGAAAAGGCACGTGTCATCTGGGGGCCAGGTTGTGCAACATACAGCATGCCTCTACTATCTGGCAGACCTTTCTGGGTGAGTAGCACAGGGATATACCTGTCAGATCGAGACACCTGAACCTGACCTTGAGGAGACTGAAGGTCCGCTCGATTATTATTCTGGTTCAGCCGTGTGCCTCATTATAACGGTCCTCAGCCCCTGTCCTGGCATTCCTCACAGGGGTCAGGAGCCACAATAGGTTTGGTTAGCCAGAGTCACTTGCAAGTACTGAGGGACAATATTTAGCCTTACACAATCCTATGGGGATAACACCTGAAGGCATACACTGACATATAGTGGGTGGGGCTCTGGCTCACCTATTAGCCACACCCTGTGCCTCTGTAGTTGGCCCATCACATTTGGGATGCTGCTATTCCTCAGGACGAAAGCATCATGCACCGTCTCAGGATACTTGGCAGTGACGTGGGAGATGTACTGGTCCACCAGGCACACCATTTGCACTTTCAGCGAGTGGAAACTCTTATGATTCCTGAAAACCTGTTCATTCTGGCGGGGGAGACAAATGCAATATGTGTACCGTCAATTGCCCCAATAACATTGGGGATATGCCCCATTGTATAGAATCCTGCCTTAACAGTGGCCAAGTCTTCCACCTGGGAGAAAACAATCAAGCTACACATGTGCTTCACCAGGGCAGACAAAACTCTTGACAGCACGATTGAAAACATTGGCTGTGACATTCCTGCTGCTAAGCCCTCTGTCACTTGGAAAGAACCAGTTGCCAGGAAATGGAGCACTGATAGCAATTGCACAAGAGGGGGATCCCAGTGGGATGAAGGATAGCTCATATTAGGTCAGGCTCCAATTGGGCACACAGCTCTGTGATTGTGGCCCTGTTCAGTCTATAAGTCAGTATAATATATGCCTGTCCTCCAGTGTAGCCAAGTCCACAAGGGGTCTGTAGAGGGGGGTTTGTCTTCTCCGCCCAGTCATCTGCAGCAGTAGGTATCTAAGGGACACAAGAGTGAGTAGACTGTTACAATGTGAACAATGGAATCACCACCTTAGTGTTCTTAGTGTATTTATGTGCTGGGACAGTGGGATTGGCAATGTATATGCATATTTAGGCAGTGATGCAGTCAAGTTTAATCTGATTGTTGTTCACCACCATTAAATGGCGACCACCTGTCCTGTATGTACGGACTGGTGGAAGTCAGGTAACTTCGCCAACGTTAGGCGTTGTGGCGGAAGGTGGTCTTGCACTGCAGTACAGTTCCTCATAGGATAATATGGGGCTCTATGGAGTTCAGTGGCCAATGGGGATCTGCGCTAGCGGTGACGGTGTACACAACCGCGGATGTTATCACCATTTTCTATCTGATTCCTCACTTGTTTCCTGGCCTTCAACAGGAGAACACCTACACTGCGTGTGCTGCTGTGACCTGTGTTTGGAACCTACCATGGCCCGCTTGACCAGGGAAAGGGCCTCTGCCTTCACTGCAGAGGAGTTGGAGCAATTGGTGGATGGTGTCCTACCCAGTACGGACTACTGTATGGGCCTCAAGACCAACAGGTGAGTACACCTTGGGCACGATTCAAGTGAGAAGGATGCATGGAGATGTGTGTGCAAGCATAGTGTCATGGGGGGAATGTCATGTGGTGGTGTACATGGTGTGCACCAGGTGATGTGTGTGCCAATGATGATGGAAATGGGATTGAAGGCTGGATTGTATGTGTAATGGTTTCCTCCCATCTGTATCCCCTCTGAAAGTAAGCGCCCATCAAAAGAAGGGATTATGGCGTGCCATTGCCAAGGACGTGTAGACCCTAGGGGTCTATGGCAGACAGAGTACCCACTGTCGGAAATGGTGGGAGGACCTGAGATGCTGGGCACGGAAGACTGTGGAGACCCAAGTGGAGATGGCCTCCCATCGAGGAATGGGTGCCCATCGGAAACTGACCCCCCCTAATGGCCTGCATACAGGCAGTGGCCTACCCAGAGCTGGATGGGTGCTTGAGTGCATCACAGCAGCCACAAGGGGGTGAGTACAGTGGCTGTTACAACAATAATTTGTAGGTGTCCTGGGGTCCGGGTGGTGGGTGTCAGTTTGCACCCACTTTTCAGGGTCTTGGGGTGGGCTATTTTTCTAACTCTCACTGTTTCCTTACAGTCCCAGCGACCCTCTACGAGGTCACATAGGTGTGGGATCCATTTGTGGTTCGCATTCCACTTCTAGAGTACATGGTTTGTGTTGCCCCTATCCCTATGTGCCCCCATTGCATTCTATTGTGACTATACATTGTTTGCACTGTTTTCTATTGCTATTACTTCATATTTTGGTATTGTGCACATATATCTTGTGTATATTTGCTATCCTCATACTGAGGGTACTCACTGAGATACTTTGGCATATTGTCATAAAAATAAAGTACCTTTATTTTTAGTATATCTATGTATTGTGTTTTCTTATGATATTGTGCAAGTGACACTAGTGGTACTGTAGAAGCTTCACTCGTCTCCTAGTTCAGCCTAAGCTGCTCTGCTAAGCTACCTTTTCTATCAGCCTAAGCTGCTAGACACCCCTCTACACTAATAAGGGATACCTGGGCCTGGTGCAAGGTGTAAGTACCCCTTGGTACCCACTACAAGCCAGTCCAGCCTCCTACACTACCTGGGTGTGTGACTGTATTGGTGTGTGAATGGGTGTGTGAGTGGCTATATTGGTGTATGGCTAGGTGTGACAGTGCCTGTATAAGTGTGTGGTTGGATGTGTAAGTGACTGAACTGGTGTGTAAGTGGGTGTGTTAGTCGCTGTATTGGTGTATGGCTGGATGTGAGAGGGTCTGTATCGGTGTGTGAGCGGTTGTAGTAGTTGTGGGTGGCTGAGTGAGTGGCTGTATCAATTTACTGCAGGGCATGAGAGTGGGTGTATTGGTGTATGTTGGTTGGTGTGTGAATGGCTATACCAGTGTGTGAGTGGGTGTGTGATTAGCTATAATAGTGTGTGGCTGGGTGTGTCTGTGTTGGCATGTGGCAAGATGTGTGATGGCTATATGGGTGTGTGATTGGGCTTGTGAGTACCTAGATCAGTGTATGGCTGGGTGTGTGAGTGGCTGTGTCAGTGTGAGTGGGTGTGTAAGTGCTTGTACAAGTGTGTGAGTGGGTGTGTGAGTAGCTGTATTGGTGTATGATTGGGTGTGAGAGTGGCTGTATCAGTGTGTGAATGAGTGTGTGAGTGACTGTATCAGTGTATGGGGGTATGTGAGTAGCTGCATCAGTGTGTAAGTGGGTGAGTGGTTGTATCCATGTGTGGCTGGGTGTGTGAGTGTCTGTACCAGTATGTGGCCGGGTGTGTGAGTGGCATTAGTAGTATGGGGCTGGGTGTGTAAGTGGCTCTATCAGTGTATGGGTGGGTGTGACAGTGCCTATATCAGTGTGTGACTGGGTATATAAGTGACTGTATTGGTATGTGAGTGGGTAGTTGAGAGGCTGAATGGGTGTATGGCTTGTTGTAAGAGTGGCTGTATTGGTGTGTGAGTGCATGTGTGAATGACGCCAGTGTGTGATTGGCTGTATCAGTGTGTGGCTGGGTGTGTGAGTTGTGTTTGTGTATGGCAAAATGTGTGAGTGGCTGTCTTGGTGTTTGAGATGGTGTGTGAATGGCTGTATCAGTGTAGCTGGGTGTGTGAGTGATAGTATCAATATGTGAGTGGGTGTGTGAGTGGTTGCACTAGTATGTGGCTAGTTGTAGGAGTAGCTTTTCTAGTGTGTGGCTGTCTGAGTGGCTGTATCAAAGTATGGCTGGGTATGAGAGTAGCTGTATGGGTGTGTGAGTGTGTGTATCAGTAGCTGTATCAGTGTGTGAGTGACTATATTGGTGTGTGGGTGTGTGACTAGCTGCACTGGTGTGTGATACATATATGAGTGGCTAAATGGGAGTGTAAGTTATAAGTGGGAGTATAAGCTAAACATAAACCACATACCTTCCAATCTGCTTTGTACTATCAATCTTATCACATTTAATAACTAGGCATTCCATCTCATAATTATTAGGAAAACTGATAAAATTAACAACTTTACCCATAGCACCACTGACCAAAACTTCTTCAACATTGTAATGTTGAAGCAAAATAACTCTACATTTTTTGCAAATACTTAAACATTTCTCCAAACCTGCTCGTCATAAAAACAGATTTTTCAAATGAATCCAGCTTTTCCTTCTAACTTTTCATTTAAAAATACAATGACACCCCAGTGTTCCACTTTGTCTATTGCTTTTAGTTGCAAAATTTCTTTTTTCTCCAATTCTAGCAATTCTTTGTTAGAAAAGGCACTCTCCTCCAATGTAGGCATTAGGCACACAATTGTCTTTCCTTCTTGTATAAAAATGAACATTAGTTCTGCTGCTATCTTTGTCATTGGCAACAGTCTCTTAAGAAGACAACGTTCCAGCACGCACATTCCCTTTTATGAAAGAACAACTACTCTATTACCCTTCAGAAAATTTCCACATTCAACATCAGATGCTTGTGACATCTTCCTAGGTAATTCTTTGTACTGGAAGTTTAGGCAAATATTCACATTTCCAATGCTTCCCAGAGAATTTCTAGTTTCATTATGGAGCAGTGTTTTGAACACAATATGTCCTTTCACATGTGTCAGTTGCAGTAGATCTCCAAAAACAACCAACTGTTCCAAATGGGACATTGTAATCCATTCTCATAATCTGTTGCATTCTCAAATGTACAAAGACAAGCATTTAGGCCCTCATCATGACATTGGTGGTGAGTGATAAAGTGGGGGAAATACCGCCAACAGGCCGGTGGTAATTTCCGTCAAATTATGACCATGGAGGTGAGAACTCCCATAGACAGCCAATGTACCACACCTTGCGCCAGGGCGTTAACACCACTCATGCCAGCGGTCGCCATCAACAGCCAAGTGGGAGACAAAGTACCGTCCACCATATCATGACACAGTACACGCTACAATTTCTGGGGCAGAACCAATGCCATCAAAAGCCTGGAGGAAACAGAACACAGAAGACGAAAGACACAGAGAAGCCCAACTCTGCCATGGAACCGGAACTGCAAGTCTTGCCGATGCTCTTCTACACCATGCTCCACCTGGAACACCAATGCCGAAGAAGAAGATAATGGTGAGTACAGCCACCTAGCACACAAGGGAGAGAGGGAGGAAAAGGAGAGTGACACACACACGCACAACACACAACAGACACACACACGCCATACACACAACCAGCTGCAGACGCAAAACAATGGTACACGACACACAGCATAATAATACAAGGACAACAAGAAGGCAATAATGAGACTGTATTGAATAGGAGGGGCCAACAAATGAACCAATTGGATAAAAAAGAGATATATACAAATGTCCACAAAAGGCCAATGCCCAGTCCAAAGTACAAAGGGCCCACATGGCCAGAGGGCACAGTCCAAGGCTATACTTGTCTTCTGACTTCATCCGCACAGAACTATGCAGGGGCATCATTTTGCAAGTGAGCAGTCACCTCAGGGGGATGGGGATGGAGGGCACCTCAGCCGAAGTCGGGAACTTGCCCACTGGTTCTGGAGGGGGCTCCATGCCCATTTCTCAGTGCTGGGGAGTGCAAGGTCACAGTCTCTCAGGTAGGTGACTTGCCCACTGGTTCTGGAGGGGGCTCCATGCCCATTTCTCAGTGCTGGGGAGTGTTAGGTCTCAGTCTCTCAGGTGGGTGACTTGCCCACTGGTTTTGTAGGGGGCTCCATGCCCATTTTACTGTGCTGGGGAGTGCAAGGTTACAGTCTCTGGAGTGGGTGACTTGCCCACTGCTTCTGGAGGGGGCTCCATGGCCATTTCTCAGTGCTGGGGAGTACAAGTCACAGTCTCTCAGGTGGGTGACTTGCCCACAGTTTCTGGAGGGGGTTCCTTGTACAGCAGTCCCAGGAGGGTGTCCTACATGTCCTCTGCTGGAGGTGAGCGCTGCAATGTCTCATCTGGAGGTGAGCTGCACTGTGTCAGCAGGTGAAGGTGCCTCCTGGGCAGCCTCTGCTGGAGGTGAGGGCTGCACTGTCTCAGCAGGTGAAGGTGCAACCTCTGCAGGTACTGCCTCAGCTGGAGGTGAGGGCTCTGTGACCACTGGTGGTGGTGGTGTCACCCTGCCAGCCTCTGCTGGAGTCAAGGGCTTTTTCCCATTCATGGCAGGAGTTGCGGCCTTCTGCCCCTTCATGGCAGGAGTCGGGGGCTTCTTCGCCTTCATAGCATGAGTTGCGGCATCCTTCCCCTTTATGGCAGGAGTCGAGGGCTTCTTCCCCTTCATGGCAGGAGGTGTGGCCTCCTTCCCTTTCATGGAAGTAGTTGAGGGCTTCTTCCTCTTCATGGCAGGAGTTGAGATCATCTTCCCCTTACCCTTCATGGCTGGTGGATTGGGATCCATCACTGTCTTGCTTCCATGACTAGGAGGTGCCTCCACCGTCTGTGTGGCTGAGGTGCTGGGTTGGGTCGTTGGGACCCTGCTCTTATGGGCAGGACGGATTGGAGGGGGAGGGAAGAGGTCAAGTTGGGCAAGGAAAAGCTTCTTAGGGACGGTGGGGTGGGAATAGGGAGGAGGGATGGGAGTGGAGGTTGAGGGAGTGGTTGTTGGAGGTGTATGTCTGCTGGACTTGGGTGCAGGTGTATGGACAGTGTGCGTGTGTGAGGTGGATGGCTGTTGGGTGCCTGAATGCTTGCGTTTGTGTCCTTTAGGAGGGGGGACAGACAGGGTGGGAGAGGACACAGGGGACGCATGCATGGATGTTGTGGAGGTGTCTGCTGGTGAGGTGTGTGTGCTGCTTGGTGTGGTGATGCTGGTAGTGGATGTTGATGCAGTGCATGCAGGTGTGAGTGTGGACGTGACTGTGAGGAAGGTTGAGGAGGAGGAGACAGTGGAGGCAGTGGATGTGGTTGTGTGTGCTACTGTCAGGTGTTTGCGTGAGTGCTTGTGGGCTAAAGTGTGGTGCCTGTGTTTGACTGTGCTACTCTTGTGTGATGTCTTGTGTGCATGCTCGTCTATATGTGCATGGGATGGGTTGAGGTTGAGGAGACTAGGACTGGGATATGGTAGCTGGACGGAGGACGGTAGTAACTGGGACAATGGCTGCCATCAGAGAAGAGGCCAAAGCCTGAATCAATCTCTATTGGGCCACCAATCCACTGTGGATGCCCTCCAGGAATGCATTGTATTGCTGCATCTGGGATGCCAGCCACTGGATGGCATTGACAATGGTTGACTGCCCTACAGAGAAGGATCTCAGAAGGTGAATGGCCTCCTCACTCAGGGCAGCAGGCCTCACTGGGGCAGGGCCTGAAGTACCCAGGGCAAAGGAGATGACCACTCTCCTGGGTGAGCAGGCACAGCCAAATCACTATGGGGCTACTGGGAGGGCGGGCTGGTACAGGGGTTGGTGACTGTACCTGCAGCTGGGGTGGTCACAGAGGTGTCCAGCACCACCAGGGAGCTTCCATCAGAGGAGGTATCTGAGTCTGTGCTGTCACCTTCTGTTTCTGCCATGGTGCTGTGGTCGAAGTCGTGATAGGGGAATTCTGCAGGAAAGACCAACACCAGCAATGCAACAACAATGGATTTCCAGATGAGAGTACCTGTGGAACAAGGTGTCCAAGTCCAAAAGTCACTATCAAGTCGGGGGTGGGCAGATGCCCAGGAAATGCCAGCTGTGGCTGCAAAGAAGCTGCCACTGGATGGTAGAAGCTATGGATTCTGCAAGAACGACAAGGGCTAGAAACTTCCCCTTTGGAGGATGGATGTTCCACGTCGTGAAGAGTCGTGCAGAAGTGTTTTCCCGCAGAAAGACCGCCAACAAGCCTTGCTAGCTGCAAAGCTTGCAGTTAGGGTTTTTGGATGCTGCTGTGGCCCAGGAGGGACCAGAATGTCGCCAGTTGCGTGAGGAGACAGAGGGGGCGCACAGCAAGACAAGGAGCCCACTCAGAAGCAAGCAGCACCCGCAGAAGTGCCGGAAAAGGCACTACAAAGTGGAGTGAATCAGTGCTCACCCGAAGTTGCACAAGAGAGTCCCACGACGCCGGAGGACAACTCAGGAGGTCATGCAATGCAGGCTAGAGTGCCGGGGACCCAGGCTTGGCTGTGCACAAAGGAAATCCTGGAAGAGTGCACAGGAGCCGGAGTAGCTGCAAAACACGCGGTTCCCAGCAATGCAGTCTAGCGTGGGGAGGCAAGGACTTATCTCCACCAAACTTGGACTGAAGAGTCACTGGACTGTGGGAGTCACTTGGACTGCTGGATTGCTGAGTTCAAGGGACCTCGCTCGTCATGCTGAGAGGAGACCCAGAGGACCGGTGATGCAGTTCTTTGGTGCCTGCAGTTGCAGGGGGAAGATTCCGTCGACCCACAGGAGATTTCTTCGGAGCTTCTGGTGCAGAGAGGAGGCAGACTACCCCCAAAGCATGCACCACCAGGAAAACAGTCGAGAAGGCGGCAGGATCAGCGTTACAAGGTCGCAGTAGTTGTCTTTGCTACTTTGTTGCAGTTTTGCAGGCTTCCAGCACAGTCAGCAATCGATTCCTTGGCAGAAGGTGAAGAGAGAGATACAGAGGAACTCTGATGAGCTCTTGCATTCGTTATCTAAGGAATTCCCCAAAGCAGAGACCCTAAATAGCCAGAAAAGGAGGTTTGGCTACTTAGGAGAGAGGATATGCTAGCAACACCTGAAGGAGCCTATCAGAAGGAGTCTCTGACGTCACCTGCTGGCACTGGCCACTCAGAGCAGTCAAGTGTGCCAGCAGCACCTCTGTTTCCAAGATGGCAGAGGTCTGGAGCACACTGGAGGAGCTCTGGGCACCTCCCAGGGGAGGTGCAGGTCAGGGGAGTGGTCACTCCCCTTTCCTTTGTCCAGTTTCGCACCAGAGCAGGGCTGAGGGATCCCTGAACCAGTGCAGACTGGCTTATGCAGAGATGGGCACCATCTGTGCCCATCAAAGCATTTCCAGAGGCTGGGGGAGGCTACTCCTCCCCAGCCCTGACACCTTTTTCCAAAGGGAGAGGGTGTAACACCCTCTCTCTGAGGAAGTCCTTTGTTCTGCCTTCCTGGGCCAAGCCTGGCTGGACCCCAGGAGGGCAGAAACCTGTCTGAGGGGTTGGCAGCAGCAGCAGCTGCAGTGAAACCCCGGGAAAGGTAGTTTGCCAGTACCTGGGTCTGAGCTAGAGACTCGGGGGATCATGGAATTGTCTCCCCAATGCCAGTGCCAGGGTGCCCACACACTAAGGAACTTAGCACCCAACCTTTACCAGGTAAAGGTTAGACATATAGGTGACTTATAAGTTACTTAAGTGCAGTGGTAAATGGCTGTGAAATAACGTGGACGTTATTTCACTCAGGCTGCACTGTCAGGCCTGTGTAAGAATTGTCAGATCTCCCTATGGGTGGCACAAGAAATGCTGCAGCCCATAGGGATCTCCTAGAACGCCAATACCCTGGGTACCTCAGTACCATATAGGGTGTTCCAGTATGCCAATTAAATTGGTGAAATTGGTCACAAGCCTGTTAGTGACAATTTGGAAAGAAATGAGAGAGCATAACCACTGAGGTTCTGGATAGCAGAGCCTCAGTGATACAGTTAGTCATAACACAGGTAACACATACAGGGCACACTTATGAGCCCTGGGAGCCCTGGCTGGCAGGGTCCCAGTGACACATACAACTAAAACAACATATATACAGTGAAATATGGGGGTAACATGCCAGGCAAGATGGTTGTGAGAAAACAGGGCTGATTGCAGAGGCCCCCTAACTTTTTGCCCCCATTTTCCACTTTTTGATGGTGTTTTCCTGACTCTGATGGTGCCCTGGGTACTGCTAACCAGTCCCAGGGCCTGTGCTCTGTGTAAAATGGATATGCAAATTAGGCTAATTATAATTGGCTAAGTTAACCTACCTATAAGTCCCTAGTATATGGTAGGGCATGTAGGTTTAGGGACCACAGCATAGGTAGTGCACCCATAGGTGCACTGCTGAGGTGCCCAGTGTCATTTTAAAGGGAGGCCTGCCTTGCTGGCTGCTTTTAAATTAAAGTTATATGCAAATTCGACTTTGGAATTAAAAGTAGTTCCAAAGTCTCAAACTGCCTTATTTTTACATATAGGTCACCCTTAAGATGTGCCCTATGTGCCCCTAGGGCTGGGTGCCATGTAACTATAAGCAGGGACGTTATAAAAATATTTTTATAAGCCCTGGTGAGGTAAAAACAGCCAAATTTGTTTTTCCCTCATTGTAGTAAATGGCCTTCATAGGCTAGAATGGGGAAACTTTATTTTAATTTTTAAAGTCTCCTTAAATGATGCATACCAAGAATTTGGTATCAAATTAATTGTTGTAATAAATCTCACAACTTCCAGTTGTTGGATTTAATATAACTTGTTCAGGTAAAGAGTTTTAAACTTTACCTGAAAAGTTGCCCATTTCAGCCCTGCATTGTTTTTGCTGCTGTGCTCTGATTGGCCAGCTCTAGTAGCTTGGCCAAGCTGCCTTGATGAGGTGTGAAGTGGCCTGGCTTCACACAAAGGAATGTGCCTGTGGGAGGGAATCTCCCCTCAGCAGATGGTGAGGCAGGAAGGGGGAGGGCTGCCAAACTGGTCTTCAAAGGCAGAGAAGGACATTTGGAGCAACCAGCAACACCCCCACATCCTGCAACCCCAGACAACTAGGTGCCCCCTTGATTAGATTAGGAGAGGGCAGGAGAGGGGTGTGTTTATGATTTTTAGCCACACCAGTGGGTGGGCTCAGCCAGATGTAACCTCCAAAAATCAGATTCATCCATGATGGAGTTTTAGAGAATGTTGCCTCCTGGGATTGATTTTTGCCACACTTCCCAGGAAGTGGTCATCACAGGGGGAAGGACCCTGCACCTGATTGGAGAACCAGGACCCCCCTGCTTTTCACCCAGGAGCAAGGATAAAACTGGCAGACCTGCACCCACACCTCAGTTCCCTACCACATCCAACAAGGAAGAACAACAGAAGAAGAAGGACTGCCCTGCTGGACCCCTGGCCTGCACCTGGAACCTGCAATCAGAAGAACTGCACCAGCTGCACACTTGGGCTTCACCACAAGAAGGACTTTGCCTGGCTTCAACTGGCTCAAGGAGGGACTCCCTGTTTGCTACAGGTGAAAAATTGCTATCCAGAGTCCTCTGCACCAACTCCTGAAGAAAGCGACCAGCTGACCACTGTCCAGTGGCCAAAAAGGAGTTTGCGCCAGGTGCATTCTGGGAGTTGTAGTCCGCACCCCCCAAGAACCATCTCAGAACTTCTGGACCCTTGGGGTGAGCTGTGGACCCCAAAAGAACCTTAAAAGGACATCTGGGAGAAGCCCCAGAAGTTTGGAGAAGTTTGGCCAACTTTTGTAAAAAAGCTCCTTAGAGGGACCGACCCCCCGCGGCAACTCTAGCCGGCTTGCCTCAACCGCGACCCGGCCTGATTTGCTGGTTCGTCCCAGTAAAGAAAATCTCCGAAAAATATAGGATACAATGGACTCGTAATACGGCTGGTGGTATATCCGTCACTTTACCGTCACTTTTGGGACGGATTAACACCTCCTCCAAAGTTGTAATAAGGCCCTCAGTCCAAAGGTAAAAAGTTGACCGGGAGCTCCCAGCCAGCGTATCCGAGAAGGGCTCCATGGATGTCGGATCAAGATCCAGGTTTACCCTGGTCGAAGGATTTTCACCTCGAAAAAACGACTAAGTCCGAAGGTAAAAATCTCCACCGAGGATTCCAGCATCACGTATTCGAAGAAGGGCTCCAGGAGGTCAGATTGGACTGACAGGTTTGTCCCGCTGAAGAAAATCTTCGAAAAAAAAGACTGCTGGGGCCATTCTGACTTTCCCGCTGGGACGGCGGGCGCTAGCCAATATAGCGCCCGCCGGTCCAGCGGGAAAGAGGCCTGCAACACTGAAGCCGGCTCCGAATGGAGCCGGCGGTGTTGCAGGTGTGCGACGGGTGCAGTTGCACCCGTCGCGCTTTTCACTGTCTGCTAAGCAGACAACAGGCTGGCGGGAAGGGGGTCAGAATCCCCATGGCGGCACTGCTTGCAGCGCCGCCATGGAGGATTCTCCCAGCAGGGGTTAATCCGGCGGGAAACCGCCGGACCCGGCTGGGTGACCGCGGCTGTACCGCCGCGGTCGGAATGATGATTGAAGCACCGCCAGCCTGTTGGCGGTGCTTCCGTCATCAGCCACCCTGGTGGTCTATGACCGCCAGGGTTGGAATGAGGGCCTAAGTGTGAAGGTAACATTTTAACCGAGGCCTCCCGCGGCCTGTAGCCGAGCAGGGCTCCATCGTGGTCGGCCTGAAACTTTGACTTTGCCCCGGTCGAGGTGCAACCAGATGACCCGATTGGCGCTTTTTGTTTCTAGGCGCAAAAAAAAAAAAAAATCTTTAAAAATTCATATCTACGGTTCCCCTTATCTGATATTATTCGTTTTGGTGTCATTTTAAAGATAAAAATATAATCTATTCTTATAAATTGGTTTTGGATTTTTAAACTGTTTCCTGTGTTTTATTTAATTACTGTTTTGTGATATTTGAATGCTTTACACTCTGGGGGTCATTCTAACTTCGGCGGGCGGCGGAGGCCGCCCGCCAAAGTTCCCCCGCCAGAACGCCGCAGCGTGGTCAAATGACCGCCGCAGTGATTCTGACTTTCCCGCCGGGCGGGCGGGCGACCGCCAAAAGGCTGCCCGCCCGCCCAGCGGGAAAGCACCAGCAACGAGGAAGCCGGCTCCGAATGGAGCCGGCGGAGTTGCTGGTGTGCGACGGGTGCAGTTGCACCTGTCGCGATTTTCAGTGTCTGCCACGCAGACACTGAAAATCAATGTGGGGCCCTGTTAGGGGGCCCCTGCAGTGCCCATGCCAGTGGCATGGGCACTGCAGGGGCCCCCAGGGGCCCCACGACACCCGTTCCCGCCAGCCAGGTTCTGGCGGTGAAAACCGCCAGATCCAGGCTGGCGGGAAGGGGGTCGGAATCCCCATGGCGGCGCTGCTTGCAGCGCCGCCGTGGAGGATTCCCTGGGGCAGCGGGAAGCCGGCAGGAAACCGCCGGCTTCCCTTTTCTGACCGTGGCTTTACCGCCGTGGTCAGAATGCCCCCGGAAGCACCGCCAGCCTGTTGGCGGTGCTTCCTCCGTCACCTACCCTGGCGGTCTATGACCGCCAGGGTAGGAATGACCCCCTCTGTCTCCTAAGTTAAGCCTTGACGCTCGTTGCCAAGCTACCAAGGGTTGAGCTGGGGTTAATTTACTGAGACCTAACTGGACCTTAGTGGAGGTTAGTGGCCTATTGCTAATTGTAGGTACCTACCTGCCCTTACCAATAACCCATTTTCCAACAATGGTACTTTCCTACTGGTAGACACTGATGCATCCACTCTTAGACCCTGCCAAACAACAACACTATCACTGTCATACCCAATCATACACCATTAGAGCCACTCACACACCCAGCCACACACTGGTACAGCTACTCATACACCCAGCCATACACCGATACAGTCACAAACACACCCAGCCATACACCAGTACAGCTACGAACACACCTACTCACATACCAGTACAGTCACTTCAACACCCAGCCACACACAGATACAGGCACTGTCACATCTAGCCATAAACTGATAGAGCCACTCACACACCCATTCACCAACTGGTATAGCTACTCACACACCCATGTACACACCGATATAGCCACTCACAGACACTGCCACAAACCAACACAGGCACTGTCATACCCAGCCATACACCGATAGAGCTACATGGACACCTAGCCACACACTAGTAAAGCCACTTACACATCAAGTGTAGGAGGCGGGCCCGGTTTGCAGTGGTACCTAAGGTACTTACACCTTATACCAGATACAGTTATCCCTTATTAGTAAAATGTAGGCACTGTTCTAGCAGCTTAGTCTGTCTAGAGGTAGCTGTAGCAGAGCAGCTTAGGCTGAACTGGGAGACATGCAAAGCTCCTGCAATACTACTATAGTTACACAGTACTTATGCACAATAAAAGACAATACTCAGTATGACCAAAAGTAATGGTACTTTATTTTAGTGACACAAGTAAAAAAATATCTTAGAGCCAATACTCCTTCTGGAGATAAGTATTATACACAATATATACAATAGAGACCAAGATCAGGTAAGTAAATAGTCATAGAATAGTGCAAACAGTAGAAAGTACAATAGAATGCAAAAGGCCTAGGGGCAACACAAACCATATACTAAGAAAGCAGAATGGAATCACGAATTCCCCCCCATCCAAGTGTAATGTGTAGAGGGGCATTGGGAGTGTAAGAAAACACCAAAGGTAAAGTAAAATACCCCACCCCAGAGCCCAGGAAAGGAGTAAAGTACTGCAAGTTTCCTCTGGACACACTACAAGTCATGAGAAGAGATATTGCAAGACTGCAATCAACAAATGGTGGATTCCTGTACCTGAAGACCTGTGAAGAGAGGATACCAAGTCCAGAAGTCGCAGAAGATTCCAGGAAGGACAGGAGCCCCTGCCAACCTCGAAGATGGTGCAAAAGAGGATTCTACGGTTAGAAGAAGTCTGCAGAAGAGCACCAAAGAAGATGGCTGTGGGTTCATGCATGGTGCAGGAGATGTCCTACGTCGAGATGTTGGACGCAGGCTGTTTGCATCGCTGGATTCGTCCAACAAGCCTTGGTTCAAGCAAGGTCGCTATTTACGTCAAAATGGTGCTGCCTGAACCCAGGAGGTACCTGGGGGCCTCAACCTGGACTGAGGAGGCAGAGGAGACTCCCAACACTGGAGAGAGCCCACATATGACCAGGCAGCGCCCATGGGAGTCCCAGGACACAGGGACAAAGAAGGTGTAAAATGCAGTTGGTGCAGCTCAACAAAAGAAGGTCCCATGCCGCCGGAGAACAACTCAGCAAGTAGTGGATTGCAGGATTGAGTGCTTGGGACCTGGGCTATGCTGTGCACAAAGGATTCTTGGAAGAAGTGCACAGAAGCCCAAGGAGCTGGAGATGAAGGGGGGCACAGCGGTACTGTCGCAAACCAGGAAGGCAAGCTCTGACCTCCTCCAAATTTGGACAGCTGGACCTTAGGACAGTCTGGGGCATGTTAGTCCACCACCTGTGTTCCAGGGAGCAAGCTCGTTGTCAGGAGAGGAGTCCCAGAGAACCAGCCACTGTCACAGAAGGAGCCTGCAGGAGCAGGGAAGTGACTCCGTCACTCCACAGGAGATTCATTCAGTTCATCTGGTGCAGGGTAAAGACAGGGAGTCCGCAGAGCATGCACACCTAAGAACTTGTTGCAAATGCTAGCTGGAGCTGAAGTTGCAGATCACAGGAGTCGTCCTGGATACTTTGTTGCAGTTATAGTGGTTCCTGGAGCAGTCTGCGGTTGATCTGACAGTCAAAAGCTGAAGCAGAGGATGCAGAGGATTCCTGGAGGAGTCTTGCAAGCTGAATCTGAAGAGACACCCACAGGAGAGACCCTAAATAGCTCTGAGAGGGGGAGTGGCTACCTACCCAGGTATGCTCCTATTAGGAGAGGTCTCTGATGTCACCTCCTTGCACTGGACACTCAGAGGTCTCCAGAGTGTCCCCACACCTTGTAAAACAAGATGGCTAATGCCAGGGACACACTGGAGGAGCTCTGGGCACCACCTCTAGGGTGGTGATGGACAGGGGAGTGGTCACTCCCCTTTCCTTTGTCCAGTTTTGTATCAGAGCAGGGACTGGAAGTCCCTGATCCGGTGTCACACACCTGACCCCCATACACACACCACACACACACACTCACTCCACTATAAAACACACACCCACGTTACCCACAACCCTTCACTTATCACACCCCGTACCTGCATGTCATCCCACATCCTCACCCTCACTCCCATCACTCTACTCCATCCAACACACTGCACCAATGCAGATGACTAACCCCAATGCCAAGCTCTGCATGCCATACCTATGCATGGAAAGCGCTCCCAGCCCTGCATGGACACCCATCACAAAGCATGCACAGCATAGGGGAACTAACAATCCCACAATACATCACCATACACAATCAAAGGTGGCAGGGAAA
Organism: Pleurodeles waltl; assembly: GCF_031143425.1. Classification (NCBI taxonomy): domain Eukaryota; kingdom Metazoa; phylum Chordata; class Amphibia; order Caudata; family Salamandridae; genus Pleurodeles; species Pleurodeles waltl. Next base: position 478,479,997 of record NC_090440.1, on the reverse strand, counting down.
AAGCAACCATAGAGGGGAGGATAAGGATGTACAACATGTCACAAGCATGACACATAATACATCTCTTACATACCCACAGGTGCCCTAGCCAATCTCAGTGGAGAGGAGGTGCCATGACTATCCAGTCCACCAACAGAAGATGCCCCCAGTGATGACAGTAACTCTGGACTTCAAGATCTGGATCAACAACCTGGCCCTCTGGGGACCACTGGACAGTTGGTCACCCCAGGCCACTCACAGTCCACCACAGAGCCTCCCCCATCAGTTACCAACACCAGAGCACTCACCCAGAGACCCCACACCTCTGTCCCCAGGACAAGTCAATCAGCAATGTGCCCACCCATACAGGGACCCCAGTCCACAACGTTCAGGGGAAATGGGCACAGGGCAACAGGGACACTGGGAGGACTGCTGTGCATCAGGAGGAGACCATGCCCAGGGAACCGACTCTCCACGAGGCACTCACCAATGTTCTGGGTGCCTACCGACAATCCCAGGACATGATGGGTCAGATGCTGAACAACATGAAGGAGAACTAGTGGCTGCAGGAGGAACACCATCAGGAGATCAGGGAGGACTTACAGGCACTCAACACCATAGCAGGGGTGCTGGCGGACATGGCCAACATCATGACAGAATGGACAGCACACCAAGGGCCCCTACCACTAGCCAGTCTATTGATCAGTCCTCCACTTCTGCTGCAGCTAGTGGACAGGAGGCCCAGCCACAGGGCCCACCGGCCACCAGCACCCCTCCCCCTGCAGAAGGTGAACCACCCCGCAAACGTTCCCTGAGAACCAGACAGAAGCCAGAGACACTTGCCAAGAGCAAGACCACCACCAGGATATTATACTCTTCTGATTGTCCCCCTTGTGCCCAACCCTTTCACCCTATCTACTTTGAACTGCCATTGCTCCCCTTTCTATGGCCCCTTGGACACTGGACCTGTGCTATAAACTGACTTTAACAATAACCTGGACTTTCCTCCACCATCACCCCATTCTATTGCACTTTACCTTCAATTATATAGCACTACAATAAACACCCTTGAACGCAATTTGAGTAACACTGTTTTATGTGTCTTTAATGTACATTTGTGGCAACAGTCACATCGAGTGCAAATGCTCTGAACACTGTAATAGCTCACAAATAATGACCTGGAACAGTCTGTAGTGATCACATCAGGACAATGTTGTCATATCACCAACATCTGGAGAATGAGAAGCCATAGGTTACAGTAAGTTGAGATGCAAATGAAGTGAATGCCATCACGCCACAGGCACACTGATAAGTCAATAGTCAGAGTAAAGGTCAGTACCACTGTCCCACCTGCTTGTCATTGGAAGTATTGTCGTATAACTGATGTTCAGTTCTCCTCATCCTCATCCTCTGCCTTCTCATCCTCACTGTCCTCAGGATCCACTGATGCCACAGGGTCACCTCCAGTCCCCTCCTCCTGCAGAAAAGGCACATGTCGTACGAGGGCCAGGTTGTGCAACATGCAGCATGCCACTACTATCTGGCAGACCTCTCCGGGTCAGTAGCACAGGGATCCACCTGTCAGATGGAGGCACCTGAACCTGGCCTTCAGGAAGCCGAAGGTCCTTTCAATAATAAAAAACAGTTTCTTCAACTCCTCCGCAGTGAAGGCAAGGGGCCCTTTCCCCAGACACATGAGCCATTGTCACTTCCAGACACAGGTCACAGCAGCACTTGTAGTGTAGGTCCTCTCCTGTTGAAGGTCAGGTAGTAAGTGAGTGAATAGATAGAAAATGGCAGTCACGTCTGCGGTGGTGCGTACCGTCACCATTGGCATACATCGCCATTGGCTCCTCGAACCCATAGGGCCCAATGATAACCAATGTGAAGTTGCGTGGCGGTTATCGACCGCCTACGGCAACAGCACACAACGCCAGCAGAATTTTCCTAATTTCCACTTGTCCCTCCTCAGAGGTCAGGCAGCAGCCGTTTCAGGTGGGCACAGGGCATGGCACCTAACTGCGTCACAGCAGACATTGGCACAGCAACTCACTCTCAGACTCACATACTGGTTCTCTAAAGGAAAAGATGCATCATTATTGCAATTGATGTGTGAATATGACCCTATGCTCACCGCCGCTGAGGATGAATATGAGATGGCGACATCCTCCGGTGTACAGACCCCTGGTGTACCTTACAACATTGGAGAACAGACACATTAACATAACATACAGAGTTGATCGAGCCACAATCCGAAAACTGTGTGCCCTATTGGAGCCAGACCTGATGTCAGCTATCCGCCAGCTCACAGGTCTCCCCCCTCGAGTTCAGGTCCTGTCAGTGCTCCATTTCCTGGCAAGTGGTTCCTTCCAAACAACAGTGGCCATGGCATCAGGGATATCTCAGCCAATGTTCTCCATTGTTGGTGTCAGCCTGGATCGCAGGTACCGTTCTCCAATGTTGGCTTCTACCTGGATCGCAGGGACCGTTTGCTGGGTGGTTCTCCTTCTGCAGGGGGTGGGGTGCTGGTGGCCTGTTGTTCCTGTGGCGGGGCCTCCCGTCCACTAGCGCCGGTGGAGGGCTGTTCTTCGGTGTGGCTAGTGTCAGGGGCTCGTTGGTGTGCCACTGCCTCCCTTATGGTGTTGGCCATGTCACCCAGCACCCTTGCAATGGTGACCAGGATGGTGTAGATGTGTTTGAGGTCCTCCCTGATCCCCAGTGTTGGACCTGGCTTTTTGGACAGGGTCATCCCCAAACTTTTTGCCTCCTTCCTCCTATTTTTTTCTGACCTGTTGTTGTTGGCTTTTGACCTCTGGGCACTTTACCACTGCTAACCAGTGCTAAAGTGCATATGCTCTCTGTGTAAATTGTACTATTGATTGGTTTATCCATGATTGACTATTTAATTTACCTGTAAGTCCCTAGTAGAGTGCACTACATGTGCCTAGGGCATGTAGATTAAATGCTACTAGTGGGCCTGCAGCACTGGTTGTGCCACCCACCTCAGTAGCCCCTTAACCTTGTCTCAGGCCTGCCATTGCAAGGCCTGTGTGTGCAGTTTCACTGCCACTTCGACTTGGCATTTAAAAGTACTTGCCAAGCCTAGAACTCCCCTTTTTCTACATATAAGTCATCCCTAATGTGTGCCCTAGGTAACCCCTAGAGCAGGGTGCTGTGTAGGTAAAAGGCAGGACATGTACCTGTGTAGTTATATGTCCTGGTAGTGTAAAACTCCTAAATTCGTTTTTACACTACTGTGAGGCCTGCTCCCTTCATAGGCTAACATTGGGGCTGCCCTCATACACTGTTGAAGTGGCAGCTGCTGATCTGAAAGGAGCAGGAAGGTCATATTTAGTATGGCCAGAATGGTAATACAAAATCCTGCTGACTGGTGAAGTCGGATTTAATATTACTATTCTAGAAATGCCACTTTTAGAAAGTGAGCATTTCTTGGCACTAAAAATCTTGTTGTGCCCTTCAATCCACGTCTGGCTAGGTTTAGTTGACAGCTCCTTGTGCATTCACTCAGACACACCCCAAACACAGGGTACTCAGCCTCACTTGCATACATCTGCATTTTGAATGGGTCTTCCTGGGCTGGGAGGGTGGAGGGCCTGCCCTCACACAAAGGACTGCCACACCCCCTACTGGGACTCTGGCAGACAGGATTGAGCTGAAAGGGAACTTGGTGCATTTCTTAGAGACTCTTTGAAGTCACCCCCACTTCAAAGGCACAACTTAGTATAAAACAGGGCCTCTGCCCTACCTCATCAGACACTTGCTGGAGAAGAAACCTGAACCAGAAACTACATCCTGCCAAGAAGAACTGCCTGGCTGCTCAAAGGACTCACCTGTCTGCTTTCTACAAAGGACTGCTGTCTTGCTGTTGCCCTGCTGCCTTGCTGAACTCTTGTCTGGCTGTGAAAGTGCTCTCCAAGGGCTTGGATAGAGCTTGCCTCCTGTTCCTTGAAGTCTCAGGACCAAAAAGACTTCTTCCTTTCACGTGGACGCTCCGTGCGCCGAAAATTTCGACGCACAGCTTGTTTCGCGGCGAGAAAAACGCCGCACACCGACGCTGATCGACGCGACGCCCTCGGGACGATCGAGACTTCGACGCACAACCTCGCAAGGACAAAGCCGCCCGACTTTCCAGGAGAAATCGACGCGACGCCTACCGTGAGTGCGAAACTTTGACGCACGGCCTCGCAAGGACAACGCCGCCCGACTTCCAAGGAGAAATCGACGCGACGCCTGCCGTGAGACCAAAATTTCGACGCACGGCCTCGCAAGGACAACGCCGCCCGACTTCCAAGGAGAAATCGACGCGACGCCTACCGTGAGATCGAAACTTCGACGCGCAGCCCCGCAGAACGACGCGCAGCTGGAAAATAAGCAGGAGAATCCACGCACAGACCCGGGACATCTGGTAATCCCCGCGATCCACAAAAAAGAGACTGTCTGCGCGCCGGAAAACGACGCCCGACTTCCCCGCGTGGAAAAGAACGACGCAAGTCTGTGTGTGCTGAGAAGAAATCGACGCACACACCCCTTTTTCCACGCATCTCTTCTCCTGTGGCCCTCTGAGGAGATTTTCCACCAGAAACCAGGTACTCTGTGCTTGAAAGACACTTTATTGCTTTTTAAAGACTCAAAGACACTTAATATCACTTTTCAGTGATATTTTTACAAATTCGTATTGCAACTTTGATCGCTTTGACCTACAATTACCCAGATAAATATTATATATTTTTCTAAATACTGTGTGGTGTATTTTTGTGGTGTTATGCTATGGTGTTGTATGATTTATTGCACAAATGCTTTACACATTGCCTTCTAAGTTAAGCCTGACTGCTCGTGCCAAGCTACCGGAGGGTGAGCACAGGCTGATTTTGGATTGTGTGTGACTTACCCTGACTAGAGTGAAGGTTCTTGCTTGGACAGAGGGCAACCTACCTGCCAACCAAAAACCCCATTTCTAACACCCAGGTACTGTCCCTCCTGCAGCCGCTGGGTCTCCTGCAACTTGGCCAGTATCTGGCCCATCATCTCCTGGAAATGGTGGTATGCTGCCAGGAAGTTGGTAAGTGCCTCCTGGAGAGTGGGTTCCCTGGGCCTGTCCTCCCCCTGTCGCACAGCAGTCCTCCCAGCTTCCCCGTTGTCCTGTGCCTCTGTCCCCTGAACCGTGTGCCCGCTGCCACTGACCCCAGGTCCCTGATCGTCCTGGGTTTGTCGGTTGCCTGGGGTCCCTGTAGTGGTGGACACACTGCTGCTTGATGTGTCCTGGGGACAGCGGCATGGGCCCGCTGGGTGGGTGCTGTGCTGGTATTTCCTGAGGGGGATGCTCTGTGGTGGATTGGGACTGTGGCAGGGTAACCGACTGTCCAGAGGTCCCTGATGGGCCAGGTTGTTGATCGTGATCCAGGTGTGCAGATCTGCTGTCATCACTGTGGGCCTCTTCTGGTGGGGGACTAGATGTAGCTGGCAAGTCCTCTCCAGTGATGTTGATAGGGGTCCTGTGGGGATGTAAATGCAGTGTTATTGTATCTGTGGGTGCCATCTTGTGTATGGGTGTGTTTCCTTGTATGGTTGTGATTTCCCTGTCAGCTTTGCCTTGTGTGCATGGTGATTTTGTGGGCTCAGTGATTCTCTCTACTGTGCATGCTGTGGATATGGGTGTCCATGCAGGTCTGTGATGGGGTCCATGGATTGTTGTGGCATGCAGGGTTTGGTATTGGGATGGGTGGGTTTTGATAGTGGGGTATGTGTGAGGTGGTGGAGTGATGGGAGTGAGGGTGAGGGTGGGGGTATGTGATGGCATGCAGTTTGGGGGGTGATAGTAGTAAAGGTTTGACTTATCAGAGTCCAGTCCTCCTGCTACTTCTGCGAGGCCCTCAGGATGCATGATCGACAAGACTTGCTCCTCCCATGTTGTTAGTTGTTGGGGGTCCACCGCCACTCCTCTGTACAGCTACCTGGTGTCTTGCAACCACGGAATGCACCTTCCCACGTAGGTTGCTCTATCTCTTCCTGATGTCATCCCTGGTTCTTGGGGTGCTGTCCCACGGCGTTGACCCTGTCCACGATTCTCCGCCATAGCTACAACTTGCTAGCAATGGAAGTCTGCTGCACCTGTGATCCGAATAGCTGTGGCTCTACCCAGATGATTTCCTCCACCATGACCCTTAGCTCCTCCTCTGAAAACCTGGGGTGTCTTTGGGGTGCCATGGATGTGGTGTGAGTGATATGTGTGAGGGTGTGTGGGGGTGATGTGTTGGGTTGTGTGGTGTGAGGTGCGTGGATGGTGTATGGGTGATGATGTTTTGTGGCTCTGATTGAGTGGGTGCTCCTGGCTTGTCTCTCTCTGTTTGCTATCTTTTTTTTCGCTGTTAGGGGTTGTGGGTAATGTGGGTGTGTGTTTCATATTGGATTGGGTGTGTGGATGTGGTCTGTGTATGTGTGTCAGGTGTGGATAGTTTGAATTGTCCAATGTGATGTAGTTTTGTAAGAGTGAGCGCTGCGGTGTGTACCGCCACTGGTTTACCACGGTTGAAAGAACGCCACAGTGATTCGTGGGTCGTGATACTGTGGACGTATTCCTGATGGCGTAACAGTGTGGGTTTTGCTATTGCCAATTTATCACTGACCTTTGGTTTGGTGGACTTGTGTGGGTGTCTGTATAGTGGCGGATTTCTCAGTGTGGGTCATAATACCCGTAGCAGAATACCGCCGCAGTCACGGTATGTTGGCGGCCATGAGCACGGTGGTAGGTGGCATTTACCACCAGGGTTGTAATGAGGGCCTAAGTTTTGGGAAATTTATGCCGGTGTGCTGAACCCACACAGAAAATGTGATTTTATTAGCTAAATTTGAGGTTTGTATATGGATAAGAAAACTATGGAGGATCCATGCAAGCCACACCACTCTGGATGTCCCCAGGTGTCTAGCGTTTAGAAATGTCTGGGTTTGGTAGTTTTCCCTAGATGGCCACTGAGCCTAGGAGCAAAAATACAGGTTCTCCTTGCAAAACAGGTAATTATTTGAAAATTTATATGTGTCCAATTTGTTTTTTGGGTGCGTTTCCAGTCACAGGCACTAGGCCTACCCATACATGTGAGGTAGCAATTTTATCAGAAGACTTGGAGAAATGCTGGGTCATAGTATGTTTGTGGCTCCTCTCAGATTCAAGAACTTTGCATCACCAAATATGAGGAAATGTGTTTTTAGACATATTTTGAGGTTACAAACAATTCTGGGTGAATGAACATCATGAGAGACCCACCTCATCCTATCCTGGATTCCCCAAGGAGTCTAGTTTTTAAAAACATACATATTTTTTAGATTTCCATGGGTGCCGGCTGAGCAAGAGCCCAAAATCCACAGGTAGGCACTCTGCAATAAACGCATCCATTTTCAGTGGAAAAATGTGGTGTCCACATTGCGTTTTTGGGTGTTTCCTTTTGTGGGCCCTAGGGCGACCCACAAAAGTGACATAGCATTTTTATCATGAGACTTGGGGGAATTCTGCATGGATGGAAGCGTGTAGCTTCCCTCATATTCGAGGTATGCAAAGGATTTCGGGTGACAGAACCTAGTGAGAGTCCCACAAATCACCTTATCCTGGATTCTCCTATATGTCTAGTTTTAAAAAATGTATTGGTTTACTAGGTTTCCCTAGGTGACAGCTGAGCTAGAGTCCAAAATCCCTAATTAGGCACTTTGCAAAAACATGTCAGCTTTCAATGGAAAAATGTGATCTATGTTGCATTTTGCGGCGTTTCCTTTTGTGGACACCAGGCCTACCCAGACAAGTGAGGCAGCTTTTAAATTGGAAGACTTGGGGTAATGCTGGGTGGAATGGAGTTTGTGGCTCCCCTCAGATTCAAGAATCTTGCAACACCTAAATGTGAGGAAAATATGTGTTTTAGACAAATATTTAGGTTTGCAAAGGATTCTGGGTGACAGAACCTGGTGAGAGCCCCACAAGTCATCCCACCCTGGATTCCTGGGGTCTAGTTTTAAAAAATGAAGAGGTTTGCTAGGTTTCCGTAGTTGCCGACTGACCTTTGGCCCACAATCCACAGCTAAGCACTTTGCAAAAATCGTGACATGTTTCAGTGGAAAATGTGATGTGTCCACATTGCGTTTAAGGGTCTTTTCTGTTGAGGGTGGTAGGGCAAATCAAGAGAGTGAGGTAGTATTTTTAATCGGAAAACTCAGGGGGAATTCTGGGTGGAAGGAAGTTTGTGGCTACCCTCAAATTCCAGACTTTTGCATCACTGAGATATGAGGAAAATGTGTTTTGTTGACATAGTTTGGGGATTTCAAAGGATTCTGGGTGACAGAACCTGGTACAAGCCCCACAAGTCACACCAGCATGGATTCCCTTATGTTTCTAGTTTTCAAAGATGTGCAGGCTCTGTAGGTTCCCCTAGGTGCCAGCTGAGCTAGAGCCCAAAATCCCTAGTTAGGCACTTTGCAAAAAACTACGTCAGTTTTCAATGGAAAAATGTGATGTGTCCATGTTACGTTTTTCAGTATTTCTAGTCGCAAGCTTAAGGCCTACTCACACAAGTGAGTTGCCATTTTTATAGGGAGACATAGGGGAATGCTGGGTGGACCAACGTTTGGGACTCCTCTCAAATTCTAGAGCTTTGCATCACCAAAATATGAGGAACATTTGTTTTTATAGACAAATTGTGAGGTTTGCAAAGAATTCTGGGGGACAGAACCCCGTGAGAGACCCACAAGTCACACTATCCTGGATTCCCCTAGGTGTCTAGGTTTTTTAAAATATGCAGATTTGCTAGGTGTTCCTAAATGCAGGCTGTGCTGGAGACCAAAATCCACAGCTAAGCACTTGGCAAAACAAACATCAGTTTTCAGTCGAAATATGGGTTGTGTCCATGTTGTGTTTTGGGATTTTTTCTGTCTTGGGTGGTAGGCCAACCCATACAAGAGAGGTAGAATTTTATTGAGAGACTTGGGGGAATGCTAGGTGGAAGGAAGTTTGTGGCTCCCCTCAAATTCCAGAACTTTGCATCGCTAAAAAATGTTTTTTGACAAATGTTGAGGTTTGCAAAGGATTCTGATTGAGAGAACCTGGTGACAGCCCCATAAGTCACCCCATACTGGGTTACCCTGTATGTCTAGTTTTTTAAAATGTATAGGTTTGCTAGGTTCCCCTGAGCTAGAGTCCAAAATCCCTAGTTAGGCACTTTGCAAAAACATGTCCGTTTTCAATGGAAAAGTTTTATATATCCATGTTGCACTTTGCGGCGTTTCCTTTTGTGGGCACTCGGCCTACCTAGACAATTGAGGCAGCTTTTAAATTGGGAGACTTGGGGAAATGCTGGGTGGAAGGGAGTTTGTGGCTCCCCTGAGATTCCAGAACTTTGCAACACCTAAATGTGTGGAAAATATGTATTTAGACAAATCTTGAGGTTTGCAAAGGATCCTGGGGGATAGAACCTGGTGAGAGCCCCACAAGTCATCCCACCCTGGATTCCCCTAGGTGCAAAAAAACATCAGTTTTCAGTGGAATAATGTGTTGTATCCACGTTGTGTTTTGGGGTGTTTCCTTTCTTGGGTGGTAGGCCAACCCACAAAAGAGATGGAGAATTTTATTGGGCGACTTGTGGGGAATGCTGGATGGAAGGAAGTTTGTGGCTCCCCTCAAATATCAAAACTTTGCATCGCTAAAAAATGAGGAAAGTGTTTTTTGACAAATGTTGAGGTTTGCAAAGGATTCTGACTGAGAGAACTTGGTGAGAGCCCCTCAACTCACCCCATCCTGGATTTCTTTATGTATCTAGTTTTTAAAAATTTACAGGTGTGCTGGGTTCCCCTAAGTGCCAGCTAAGCTAAAGCCCAAAATCCATAGTTAGGCACTTTGCAAAAAACATGTCAGTTTTCAATGAAAAACTTGATGTGTCCATGTTGTGTTTTGTGACATTTCCTGTTGTGGGCACAAGGCCTACCCACACAAGTGAGGTAGCATTTTTACTGGGATTGGGAGACTTGGGGGAAAGCTGAGTGGAACAATGTTTGTGGCTCCACTCAGATTCCAGAACTTTACATGACCAAAATGTGAGGAAAATTTGTTTTTTAAATAACTTTTGAAGTTTCCAAGGATTCTGTCTGAGAGAACCTGGTGAGAGCCCCACAGGTCACCCCATTCTGGATTCCCATGGGTGTCTAGTTTTCAAAAATATGTACAGGTGTGCTAGGTTCCCTTTAGTGCCAGGTGAGCTAGAGCCCAAAATCCATATTTAGGCACTTTGCAAAGAACATGTCAGTTTTCAATGTAAAAATGTGATGTGCCCATGTTGCATTTTGTGGCATTTCCTGTTCCGGGCACAAGGCCTACCCACACATGTGAGGTAACTTTATTATTGGGAGACTTGGAAGAATGCTGGGTGGAAGGAAGTTTGTGGCTCCCCTCAAATTCCAGAGCTTTGCATCACTGAAATGTGAGGAACATGCAATTTTTAGATAGATTTGGCTGTTTCTGGGTGACAGAACCTGGTGACAGCCCCACAGGTCACCCCATGATGTATATCTCTAGAATAGCAGAACAAGTGTTATTGAACAATTGTCTTTCTCTGCACGGGCACCTTCCAAATATAAGACAGTGTGTAAGAAGGAAGTCATTTTGAGAAGAACTGTGTAATTCCTATGCTAGTATGGGTACTCTCATATCATACTCTATCAATATCTTGTGTCCATTTTGGAAATACATAGGTTTCCTTGATACATATTTTACACTCTTCATGTATTACCAAATGATTTGCTGTATACACAGTTTACAATGAAACCATTTGCAATGTGTAGATCATTAATTGGCTCTTGTAACCTTGGGTTCTTGGTGAACCTACAAGCCCTATATATGCCCTGACCAGAAGGGTCCAGCAGACCTAACAGTATATTGCTTTTGAAAATTTGCCATAGCTGGAAATAGTTACAGATGAAAATGGAGACACAAATGGCTGTTTTTTTCCAACTCAATTTCAATGTATTTTTATTTCAACTGTTAATTTCTATAGGAAAACCTTGAAGGATCTGCAAAAAGGACCCCTTGCTGAATTCAGAATTTTGTCTACTTTTCAGAAGAACTGTATAGTTTTCTGGAATTCACCATTAGTTTTTGTCATTAACTGGAAGGAGATTGAAAGCACAAAAATGTAGGGAAAATGGTGTAGGTCCCAGTAAAATGCCAAAACTATGTTGAAAAATGTGTTTTTCTGATTCTAGTCTATTCCTGAAAGCTGGGAAGATGGTGATTTTAGCACTGCAAACCCTTCATTGATGCCATTTGCAGGGAAAACACCAGATGATTTCTTATGCAGCATTTTTTCTCACATTTTCCCCCCCAAAAAACGAAATTTAGCTGTATTTTAGCTAATTTTGCAGTTCCCACCAAGAGAATCCACAAACCTTGGATACCTTTAAAATTTCCAAGATTTTGGGAAAAATGATGCAAATTTGGCGTAGATTGCTTATGTGGACAAAAAGTTATGGGGGCCTAAGTGTGAACTACCCCGAATAGCCAAAAGGTGGTTTAGCACAGGATGGGGAAGGGCTTAGCAGTGAAGGGGTTAAATGACAACTATAAAAAAAAAATCTTTCAAAACAAAACACACAGAACTTGTTCAACAAGTTTCCTTTAAAAACAAAATAACACTTGTGGCTTTTCACAACCTCAAAAAAGGAAGAGACGGACATACTGTGCAGAATGTTCCAATCTTCATAAATTCCAGAATTGTTGTAGGGTAGGTGTTGACCAACTGCGGCTGGCACTATATCACCAGATGCTACCCACGCTGAACAAGATGTAGATGCATATGGCACATCACCTTATCTCTCTTTCCTTGCAAGGTGGCAATGATGTTTAGTTTTTAAATTCTTGAGCATACTGCTCATTCCGTGTGGATACTGTTTTGCAGTACCCATTGAGATCTGCTTCTCACACAGGTTACATTTAACTGCCTTTGCTACAACCTTGGTTTTGCCAGAAGGAATTGTAAAAATTTGCCAAGCAATAGATTGTTTCTTCAGTGCTGGTTCATCTTCAGAAGAGATTTCCCTATGCTGCTTCTAGTCAGGATTCTGTGCAGGTTCCATTATAACATCCAGCAAAAACAAAAACACCAATCCAAAAACATGTGTCAATGAGTATGTGAAGGTGTGATTTCTCACAGACATGCCCATAGGAAAAAAATCTGGGAGGGAACTTCCTGAATAAACAGTTGACAGGTGTTTTAAACAATGAAATCCAATTGTTGCTTTGTCACATAGGATTTGTGGATGAGTGACATGACTCCAAATCCAGGCATATGCATTAAAACACACTGATACAGTCACTGTTACACCCAGCCTTACTCTGATAGAGCCACTCACACACTCAGCCACATAATACTAAAGCCACTCACACACCCAACAATACACTGGTACAGCCACTCAAACACCCAGCCACACACAGATGCAACCAAAAACACACCCAGCCGTACTCTGGTACAGCTACTAACACACCCACTAACACACTGATACAGCTACTCACACACCCAGCCACACACTGATACTTTCACTCACAAAACCATTCACACTGGTACATCCACTCACAGACCCAGCCAGATACCAACACAGTGACTGAAACACCCAGTCACGCACCAACATATCTAATCACACACCCACTCACACACTGATACACCCATTCTCACACCCACTCATACACATGACTGCAAATCCAAATATACATGTATTAAAAAATCTTCTAATTTGGAAATACTTATTGGAATATAAGCGTGCATGTAATTTTAGTAAATTACTTACCTCACACATCATTTTTATAATCTTCATTTTTGTATTTAAGTGTTATTAAAAATGACGCCGGATCCATGGATCCTTCGCAAAGCCCAGACCAGTAAGTACATATTGCGACAATCCATGGATCCGGATCTGGGAAACCAAAAACCATTAAAAATATTTTGCTTTGAAAATAATTAAAGTTATGAGGTGGGTTCACAAAAAAGCTGGTATCTGGGTATTTTCTTTAATACTTGCTGATAGAATTTGATTAATGCCAACTTTCTTCCACTGCTGAGTAAAACACAAGACAAGGTCACAACCAGTCATGCCAAGTGCCATGCTTCAAGGGTTAGGGTAGTGCATGTTAGTGCTGGTGTTCACAGCACAACACTAAAATATATTAGTCATGCATCTTAATGTTCCATGTGCCATCCTGGGTGCACTCAGTTATTGTGTTGTCAGTGCGCAGGCACACTGTGTTCTATACTTGAATATATTGTTTTAATTTTAAAACTCAGAGATCACTACTGGTACCTGCAGGAAATGACTTTAAATGAAAATGGGAGTTCAGGCTCCACAGCGGCTACCACAATCATGAATAAAATAGCTGAACCAGTGCCCAGGGTTCTGTGTACCACGTGGTTCTTTGTCTATGTGCTGCTTAAATAAACAATCATCCAGCATTGAGTGTGCATACATGGATCCAGGGAGCAGCGCCTTGCCTGTGTTGTTATTTTCCAAAAAGATGCCTGCCCCCAAGTCTGTGCTCACTTAGCCCAGAGAGCCGAGCAAGGCTGCGGAAGTGGTCTTCAGCTTTCTTTTTCTTGCCACGCACAAACCCACCAACACCCCAGTGAAAGCAGCATGAGCAATGATTATGGAGGAGATAATGCTCACTACTACGCAGGATGTTTTTAAGTCTCCCGACTTGTCCCCTTCCCCGGAGCCCAGTACATCTGCACCCAGAAAGCTTTACCCCCATGGCAGACATGCACATTTGCGCAGGGGCTAGGCGGTAGGGTCATCATCATGCACTTGTAGATGGTCTCTTTCTTCACCAAGGCAGGGGACAGTGTAACAGGTGCTCTGCTCCAGATCAAATGACAACATTTACTTGAGCCCAGGGAGAGCATCTGCCAGTCCATAGTCACCATGCTGCATGAGCACACCACAGCACACTAGTATTACCGACTGCAGAAGAGTGCTATGCTGGACCTCTTCCACAAGGATGACCTTGATCGACTATTTTCCCTATGCAACAGCCCAGAGTGAGGCCCTCAGAGAGAGCCTGTCTCTGACATCTTCTAGCTGTGCGACATCAGTTGCAAGGCAAAATTTAGCAGACCACCTGGCAGTGACTGAGCACAGCACTGGTAAGTGACTATGCCTTGTATATTGTTCTTTGTTTTTTTTCCCTTCTCATTATCACCCTATGCCATCCTCCCATTTTGAACCTTACCTTGGTAGTTCAAAAGGAGCGATGACTATTGGTTATTGTGCAAATGCAGCTCCTTTAGTCTTAAATTGTCAATAAATTGAACATATCCTATACTGGAAATCTCTAAGGGAATCACACAATAGACTCTTGTGCAAGTTCAGTCTCCAATATTGTATCTCATTATTTTCAATAGCTAATGTGGATGTATGACAGGAGCATAAATGCCTTTACCGCATATGATTTTATCATGTGTACATTTACACACATGTGCACGCAAGATATTACCATGCATATACCTTTACTACAAATGCCTTCAGATCAAAAATGTAAGAATTTTTGCAGGTAAGTGTAAAGCATATATATATATATATATATATATATATATATGTGTGTGTGTGTGTAGGTAGGTGTGTGTATATATATATATAAAATAAAATCTGTAACAGTTTCCTGGAGTGCGGGCTTCTTTATGGAGTTTAATGCGAAGGAATTCTGCATAATCTATAGTGGGTCCTGCACCCGCTTGCCCGGCACCGGCCCGTCTGCTATTTTAGTATTACTATTTTGTCGTTTGCACTCTTGCGCTTTAATTTTTATATATCTGCTGGTGGTTTGGGAGGTTAAACCAATCAGGCAGCAGGAGGAGGAGTTGGTAAGATCTCCAAGCCCTTTAAACGTCAGAGGTAGTGCAGACGCGCCAGCTTTAGTAACGACTTTGGGTCAATACCTTTGTAATTTGCACTCTTACACTTTAATTTTTAAATATTGCTGCTTACACTGTGTGACTTGCGCCATAGTCAGTGCTGGTGGTTTGGGGGGCAGAACCAATTAAGCAGCAAGAGTAAGATCTTTAAATGTCAGCAGTAGTTATGATGTGCCCAGAGGGTGTGTCGCTGGCACGCCAAAGGCACGCCCATCTGCATCCATCTGTGGCCATCAAGGGCCAGGAGGCGGTCACTCTGATAAAAAATTCATGTATACATCTAGTGAGCTGAGAAAGTTTTATTCTCCAGGATACCAACCTGATTCTTTGACCTGACTGGCCATCACTGATTTGGGGATATTGAAAACAATTGCTCTTGTTTCTCTAAGCCTTACTGTTTGAAAGATGGTAACTCTTCCCAGAATAGCCCTCTCTGTAGGATCATTCCTTTTCATGGCCAGTTGAAGGTCTTTTATTTGAATACTCGATCTCTGGTTAAGCACCAATTGTGAAATTTTCCATCTGTTAGACTCAAAGAGCCTGGATATTTGATTTCCTACTGAAACTTGGCTAAATGCTGACTCCTCTCCTGACATCCTAGCTACTCTGACGATGCATTTTATATTCTTCAACATGATCGTTGTTCTGGCAAAACTGGCAGTGGAGTAGCAGATATTATGAAGAATCATCTTAAGTTTTTCCTTCTTGAGTCATTCAATATCTCACTGACAATTAGTCTTGTAATAAAGCTTGATTCCACAATGTATTCTTTGGTTTGCATTTTGGTCCACAGACCTCCGGACTACATGCCCTGTTTCCTGCAGATTTTACCAGAGTAAATCTCCCCTCTAGTTATTGATCATGCAAAAATCTTGCTCTTTGGGGATTTCAATTACTGGGGAATTGAGATCACAGGTGAGCAACATTCTATAGAATTTACAGAACTGCTGAGCAGTCTGAATCTCACGCAACATGTACCTTTATCGACTCCCATTCAAGGTCACAGACTAGACCAGGTGTGGTCCTCCACCTTTTCTGACTCCAGTATGGAGATATTTGCCTTGTGTCTGATCGGATCATTTCCTTATCAAATTTGTGATTTCTGAGGTGATCCTTCATATGCCCCTTCATTATCCAGATTCCCGTTTGAGAAATTGGGCTAAAATAAATCTGCAGGATTTCAGTAGAATTCTAGAAACCTCTCAGCCAACCACTAATTCCAATATGGACATTTGTGAAGGAGAGATTACATTTTGGTTTACACAAGCCAGCAACACTTGTGCCTTGCTTCACAGAATCAAACTGTCTAGGCGGCACACTGCATCAAAGTGGTTCTCTGATGATTTAAAAGCAGAGAAGATAAAACTACACCAGGCCAAATGAAGGTCATGTAAGTATTATCTCATCAATGATAAAGAGGCATTCTTGACGCAGTTAAAACATTATAAGAAACTTATCACTCTGGCAAAATCAGCATTTTTCTCGGATTCGGATAGGATTATTAACTCCTCTAATAAATCTAAGGAAATATTTAGAACTGAGACTGAATTTTCTAATTCGGACATAGTGACTGTTAAAAACACACCAGCCCAGAGTCTATGCGAGAACCTTAATACATTTTTTATTGACGAGAGAGCAACCATAAAGCCTAACATTCTTTTTAGACCCTCTGATCTGGACAACACTGTGGCAGAACGTAACCCTGCTACTATGTCAGAGTTGCCTCCGATCTACAATACGCACCTGGAAAACCTAGTAAAATTCAAATCCGGATCTCTGGATAACCCTTGCCCCCTGAGGTGTTAGGAACAGTGTTTTCCCATTTCCCTGACACAACATTAGTGTTGGAAAGTGGATTATTGGTAAGGGCAGTAAGTACCTACAATTAACAATAGGCCACTAACCCCCCTAGGTCCAGTCAGGTCTCAATAAATTAGTTCCAGCTCAACCCTTGGTTGCTTGGCAACAAGCAGTTAGGCTTACTTTAGGATACAGGTGTGTAAAGCATTTAAAAATCGCAGAACAATAAGTAAGTAAAACACAAAACACAATAAAAATTCCAGCACCAATTTATAAAAATTTATTATATTTTTATTTTTAAGATGACAACAAAACAACAAAAATCCAATTAAGGGAACTGAAGATATGAATTTTTGAAGAATAAATGTTTCTTAGCGTACAGAAACCAAAAGCACCAATCTGGACATCTGGTCACACTTGACTGGAGAAAAGTCAAAACTTGAGGCCGACTGCAATGGAGCCCTGCTCGGCTACAGTGAGCAGGCGGGCTCAGTCAAAGTGTTACCTTCAAACTTAGTCTTTTTGTGAAGATTTTTCTCACCAGGATGAAGTCACAAGTCAGATCCGACCTCCAAGGAGCCCTCTTTGGATACACATTGCAGGAGACCCCGGTGAAGAATTCTATGTGTAGACTTAGAAGATTTTTCATGATGGAAATCTTCATCTGGGGTGAATTAAAAATTGAAGCTGACCTCCCTGAACTCCTCTTCGGATATGCTGCGTGGGAAGTCTCGGGCAAAGATTTACATTCAGAATTAGAAACGTTTTTTGAGCTTTTTCTCTCTGACATTGGACGATGTTGACAGCAAGCTGATTTCGAGTGAATGTCGTCAGATTGCCTTTCTACGAGCCCCATGTGGATTCCTGGAAGTCTGGGGCTCTGGAGCTTTTCAGAGGGATGAACCTGCAAGTCAGGCCGAGCCACTGTCGACATAAGCCGGCTTAACTCACAACGTCGAATTGGTTGACTTACGAAGCTTTTTTCCAAAGTTGCTACAAACTTCTCTAAACTTCTAGATCTTCTTACATCCTTTAAGGTCCTATCCCCCAAGGTTCCAGAAGCTCTGAGTTGCTCCTTGAGGGTTAGGACTCTATCTCTCAGAATGCATCTGACTCAAATCGAAAAATGACCACTGGTCACTGGTAAGCTGGTCAGTTTCTTTAGGACTTGATGCAGGGGACTCTGGTCAGCTATTTTCTACCGGTAACAAACAGGGAGTCCCTTCTTGAAGCAGCTGAAGACAGGCAAAGTCCTTTTAGTGGAGGAGCCAAAGTGTGCAGCTGGTGCAGTCCTTCAGAGTGCAGTATCCAGGTACAGGTCAGGGCATCCCTTCTTCATCTTGTCTTCTGAAGTGGAGTGCAGCTTTGCCAGTTTTATCCTTGCTCCTAGGGGTGGAAAGCAGGGGGAAGGAACTCTATCCAATTACATGCAGGCCACCACCCTCCTGAGTGACCACTTCCTGAGAAGTGTGGCAAAAATGAATCCCAGGGAGCAACATTCTCCAAAAGTCCAAAATGATACAAATTCAGTCTTAGAGGTTAGTTATGGCTGAGCCCACCCACTGGTGTGGCTAAGGTTCTCTTAGCATGCCCCTTTCCATCCCTCTCTTAATCTAATTAGTGGGGACCTGGTTGTTTGAATTTGTAGGACATGGCGGCAGTGCACTTGGTGGCCCAAATGTCCTTCCCGTCTTTGAAGTATAGTTTGGCTGTTCTCCCCCCATCTTCTTTTACCATCTGCAGAGGCAGTTCTCTTACCCCAGGGCACTTTGTTTGTGTTCAGCCCAGGCCACTTCACCCCTCAGCAAGGAAGGCTGCCAGAGATTGGCCAATTAGAGAAGGGCACTTCAGAGCTGAAACTGATAACTTTGAGAAATAATTCTAAAACTTTTTCTAGGGTCAAGTTATATTGAATTCAACAGTGGCAAGTTGTTTAATTTATTATAACTTTTAATTTGATACTAGACATGCCATCTTCCTCTCCTTCCTATGGAAAATAAGTCTATTATTTTAAAATAAAGTCTCTCCATGTTAGCCTATAGAGCCCATTCACTATAATGGGGGAAACAAATTCAGCTATTTTCCCTCACCAGGGCTTATAAAACATTTTTATAAGGTCCCTGCCTATAGTTACCCTTCACCCAACCCTGGGGGTGCCTAGGGCATACCTTAGGGGTGACTTATATGTAAAAATAAAGTATCTTACGACTTTGGAAGTACTTTTAATTCCAAAGCTGAATTTGGGGCTAACTTTAACTGAAAAGCAGCCAGCAAGGCAGGTCTGCCTTTAAAATGACACTGGGCACCTCAGCAGTGCACCTATGGGTTCACTACATGTGCTGGGGTCCCTAAATCTACATGCCTTATCATATACTAGGAACTTATAGGTAGGTTGAAACAGCCAATTATAATTAGCCTAATTAGCATAATCCATTTTACAGAGAGCACTGGCTCTGGGACTGGTTAGCAGTGCCCAGGGCACAGTCAACAGTCAGTACCCACCAGTATCTGTCCAAAAAGTTTGGTGCTGACCAGGGCAAAAAGGAGGAATTTCCTTCAATAGGTTCTTATAAATCAGTCTTTGAGATGGGGCACTGCCCCATTTGCTTTCAAAGAAGTCATAGTCGTAACCTTATTATAGAAGGCAGGGGACAAACTGTGCATATTAAAGAACTATGGGCCCATATCATATCTGCCCTATCCGACCAAAGTACTGGAGGCACATGTAGCTGGCAGCATCTGTTCATTAAAAGAGGAAACTCACTTTCTCAATTCTCATTAAGCGGGTTTCTGTTCAGCCCACTGTACGGAGTTGGTCATTATGTCAGTGGTGGATGGCGTAAGAAGGCCTGCTGATACAGGGGCTACCTAGGTGCTGGTGCTTCCTGACCTTTTGGCAGCCTTTGATACCGTTGACCACGAGGTCTTGGTGGACTTCAAGACACTGCTTGAAGGCTGTCGGTCTTCAAGACACTGCGCTCACTTAGCTCTTGAAGGATCAGCCACAATCAGTGAGGCTTTCTTCATTTCACTCGGCTATGGATAAATTAACTGGTGGCATATCTCAGGGATCATCTCTATCTCCCTACTTATTTAACCTATACATCTGACCGTTAGTGCATACCCTGAAGCAAGTCAAAGGGTACAGCTATGCCAACAACATGCAATTGATTTTCTTGATTGGGAACTCACTAGAATCAGTCAACTTTTCAGGACACATTGTTATTCATAAATGACTGGATGAACTGTGACCAACTTAAACTAAATTTGGACAAGACAGAAATTTGCATCATTGGGAAACAACCTCATCTATGGAATGCTACCTGCTGGCCTGCCTCAGTGAGCACTCCACCTGAGCCCAAGAATTCAGTAAAAAGTTTGAAAGTATTTATTGATTCTAAACTATCAATGAAACCTCAGGTTGGGGGCCATGATCACAGCATGCTTTTTCCAACTACGCAAAATGAGGGAGTTAGGAATTTGGAATTAGGAAGGCAGATTTATTTAATTTAATGCTCTTATGAGGTCATTATGGCACTGGTTGTTTCAAGAGTCGACTATGTTAATTCCTCTACTTGGGTCTCCCCAGGTCGTTAATCGGCAGGCTTCAAGTGATACAAAAACAGATGGCTAGGCTGCTGTACCAATGACTTTGCAAGTGTCACATCCAGTGCTTAATTTGTAAATAAAAATGTGCCTCCTCTTAAACATATGGCTGCTGCAATTAAATGTACGAACATGGAATACTGAGACAGCATAATTTAGAAGCTATCTTGGGCCTCTTCAATCCATTTAAAGCCACTCCCTGCCCCTTTAGCTCACTGTTGCAGCTTTCTGCTTTCTCCCATTGTGATACTTTTTTATTTTTCTCTTCCTCAGTCTTTCTCATATGTGTCTTTTGCTCGCAGTAAATGCTTGAGGCAAAAAAATGAGTGTTGGCCCTCAAAAATAAGTACTGGTACTACGCACCGGAAACAACAAGCACAAATTAAGCACTGGTCACATCACTTCCTTATTGCGAGAACTACATTGACTCCCAATTAAGCAACACTCCATCTATAAAGCATGCTACATTGTTTCCAAATCCTTACAGAGTCTCAGCCCGGCTTTCACCTCAGCTCATATCTATAACTAAATACTGGGCCACAATCTAACATGCTCCCGTTTGAATCTTCTCTTTATTCCCCCTTTCAAAAAGAAGACGCAGGGGGACACATTTTTCATTTCTTGCACCCTGTATCTGGAACTCCCTTCCTCCTGATATTATGTTCACTCCTTGTTATCTCAAATTCAAGAAACTCCTGAAGACCAGACTCTTTTGATTGGCCTATGTTTAATGATTAATCTCCCAGAGTACCTTACTGAAGTTTTGTTTCTACAGCTTCAGCACCATGAGACCATTGGTGAATGTGCTCTTTATAAGTACAGATAACATAACATTACCATTCTGCCCAACCTCAGCAGCTAACTTCACAGACACGAGGATTGAACTGTATAAGTATATAAGAAAATTAAAATTGCACAAGTACCACTTAATGAAATGGAAAGGAATAATTATCTGTGATAACACAAAGCCTTAACTCTCTAGCTTTAAAATTGTGGAACTAGCACACATTTTGGAGATTCAGGGATTGGTACAGGCAATTGATGATCCATCTGCAAATGGAATAGCTCGGGTGCCATCTGAGCATGAACTTAATGAAGGGGTTCCCTACAGCCAGAAATGGAGTCCTTCAAGTGGAAGTAGAAGAGAAAATAGAGTTGGTACCACAAATAGGAAAACCTCAAATAGACATCCTCAGTCAAATGGGTTTTAGCACTGATAAAACAGAAGGAAGTGGGTGCAAACCTAAGTCTAAGTTTTGTCCTCAGTTACCTCCAGGCAATAAAATAGACATATTTCACAAATTGGATGTGGAGGATTTAAATGATCTGTGAAGAATATAATTATAAGAGTAAAAGGGCTTGAGGGGATGTTGGAGAGCTCAGAAATAATAATTTACTTATTTTAAAGCCCTCAGATAAAGGGGCAATATAGTGCTAATGTATAAGAGCATGTATTTAACAGAGGTGATGGGACATCGGAGCAGTACGATACACTATAATTGTTTGTCCAATAATCGCATGGCTCAGTGTATCAATATTTGCGAGCAAAGAAAGAAAAAGTTGCCACAATGTACTTTCTTCCCAAAATCAATAAGAGCATTGAGACCATCACCGGGGAGAACAATAGTAAGCTCCATTAGATATCTTCTGGAGAATAGTTTAAGATATTTGGATTTATTTTTCCAACAATATTTGACAAGTGTACCATCCTATCTGCAGGACTCTGTTGATTTTTTAAGGATGTTGGATGATATCCCTTGGAAGTTGGATTGAATACTGGTGACACTGGATGTGGTGTCCCTCTACACCTCAATCACAGGGAATGGACTACAGGCATATGAGTATTTCCTCAGGGACAGGCCCATTGAGCACTTGGAACACGCCCAAATGATGAATTTTATCATCAACAACAAGGTACAGCAATGGACACCTCCTTAGCCCCATCTATGATAATTTGTTCATGGGGTGGTGGGAGAAGGACGTAGCCTGGGCAGAGGGAAATTATCCTTTTATGAGTAAGGTGACATTGTCATCATGTTTTATAAGTGATCTTTTATTCTATAGGGGGGGAATGGAATTACAGGAATTCATACAGAGTTTAAACACTAAGGAGTACTTATGCACACAGTAAACATCATTGAAATTTCCTAGCTATTGAATTGTATGTCCTGGATGGCAAAATGGTTACTGTTAGAAATGGGGTGTCTAGTTGGCAGAGGTGTACACTCTTATCCAAGTAGGAACCACAATCCTCGTAAGGGTAAGTCACACACAATCCAAATTATCATGTGCCCACCATCTGGTAGCTTGGCACTGAACAGGCAGGCTTAACTTAGGAGGCAATGTATAAATTATTTGTGCAATAAACATATAGTAACACAGTGAAAACACCACAAAAATACACCACACAGGTTTAAAAAAATATAGGATACTTATTTGGTTAAATTAAGGTCAAAACAATAAAGATTTAATAAGCACAAGTTGAGGTATCACTTTTGCAAGATTAAAGAGTCTTAAATCTTAGAAATCAACAGTTGTCTCTTGTTTGCACAAAGTACCCGGTTTGCGTCAAAATTACCACGCAAGGAGACTGGAGAGGAGTATTTGGGTGGAAAAATAAGATGTGCGTCAGATTTTATGACGCGGCTCAGATGCTGCAGCGTTTCTTTCCATGCTGCAAGGGGCTTTGCGTTGATTTCTGGTGTGCATTCTTGGTTCCTGACTGCAATGCAGGGATCTTTTGGTGCCCAGGGAGGGTGAAACTCCTGGGCCTGCGGGAAAAAAGTCAGAGGTGTTGCATCGATCCAGTGAGCAATGCGTTTAAGTTTCTGTCGCAGGGCAGGCGCTGCATCAATTCTTCACTCAGGAATTTGAGCTTCGTCATTCTGGATTGGCTGTGTGTCAATCCAGTAGGGCTGTGGGTTGAATTTCCGGTCGCAATGCAGGCACTGCGTCGATCTTCGCTCGGGAAGCCGGGCTGCTTCATTCACGTTTGGCTGTGCAGTGATTTTCTCGTCGCAGGGCAGGCTGTGTGTCATTTCCAGCACACAAGTAGTTTTGGCCCAAGACTTCAGGAAACAGGAGGCAAGCTCAATCCAAGCCCTTGGGGAGCACTTCTCAGCAAAGTTAGAGGGCAGCAGGGCAGCAGTCCAGGTGAGTCCCTTGGGCAGCCAGGCAGCTCCTCTTGACAGGTTGCAGGTTTAGGTTCAGAAGTGTCTGATTTGGTGGGGTAAGAGACCCAGTTTATATACCCAAGAATGCCTTTGAAGGGGGGGAGATTTCAAAGAGTGGTTTTGAAGTGCACAAGGTTCCCTTTCAGTACAGGTCTGTCTGCCAGTGTCCCATTAGGGGTTTTGGCAGTTCATTGTGTGAGGGAAGGCCACTATCCTTTGAAATGTAAGTGTCAGGCCCTCCACCCTTCCATCCCAGGAAAAGCCATTCAGTATGCAGATGAGTGCAGGTGGGACTGAGCATCCTGTGTTTGTGGTTGTCTTGGTGAAATCCACAAAGAAGTAGTGAAAATGATGGAACGATTCATTGATCATGGCTACCCTATAGGTGTTTTGGAAAATGCCACTAGGAGGATCAGTGTGAAACAAAGACAGCAGTTATTGTACTCACAGAAAAATAATAATATGAAAAAAGATGGGGGAATCAAAAGATTCTTTGTAGAATATAATGCAGCGCAGTCTACTGTAAAAAAGATATTGCTTAGGAACTGATGTGTATTAAGAATGCATGAACATTTAAGAAATATTGTGGATATTGGTCCTGAATAGCCTCCAAGGAAACAAGGTCACTAGAACATATACTGACTTGTCGTTTATTTGACGCAGAAAAAAATAAAGGAAGGGAAAATTGTCTGATGAGTAATACCAAGGGTTTCATTAAGTGTTGTTCTTGTAAAGCCTGGAGATATGGGTCAAATTGTAAGGAGTATTGTACCTTTGAGGGTCAGGGTATTAAAATAGGAGACAGAATAACTTGTAATACAGATGATGTAATTTATGTATTACAATGTGGGTTCAATATTATATGTGGGTAGTACCATTAAAAAACTAAAAATCAGAATTCTATAACACATTCAAGCCATTAAGAATGGCACTTGAAGCAATTTGAACAGTATCATGCTCGTTCTTTAGCAAGTTTGGAGTATTATAGGATTAAACATGTGAGATCTCACCCGTGGGGAGGAGAAAGGGAAGATGAACTCAGAAAAGAGGAATCCTGATTAATGAAAATGCTGGGGACAGAGGCACCATGGGGACATAACACTGATGCTGAATTGCATGTTCACCCGTAGGGTTGGTAATAGTTGGTTTAACCCCTACCCCACAGCCCCCTTTATAAGATATTGGCTCTGATAAGAATTGGGCTATTGTGACATTGATCCTTAAGAATGGTTGTGTGTTCCACAGAAGGTCCACTCCTTTATAGAAATGCCTTGATGTATAAGCTTAGGAAGTATCTTCATTGTATGATTGAATTAAATGTTGAGTGAAGTGATGATTGATAACTTATTACTAATGGATACACTCTATGATATAGTCTGGGCTATATGAACAGTCGATTTTAGGTGATTTGTTTAAGAGTCCTCACATAGGGGGTCATTCTGAACCCCACCGGCGGCGGATGCCGCCGGCCTGGCGGGAACCGCCAGAAGACCGTACCGCGGTCAAAAGACCGCGGCGGTCATTCTGAGTTTCCCGCTGGGCTGGCGGGCGACCGCCAGAAGGCCGCCCGCCCGCCCAGCGGGAAACCCCCTTCCACGAGGATGCCGGCTCCGAATGGAGCCGGCGGAGTGGAAAGGGTGCGACGGGTGCAGTTGCACCCGTCGCGATTTTCAGTGTCTGCTATGCAGACACTGAAAATCTTTGTGGGGCCCTGTTAGGGGGCCCCTGCAGTGCCCATGCCATTGGCATGGGCACTGCAGGGGCCCCCAGGGGCCCCACGACACCCATTCCCGCCAGCAAGGTTCTGGCGGTCAAAACCGCCAGAACCAGGCTGGCGGGAAAGGGGGTCGGAATTCCCATGGAGGATTCCTCAGGCCAGGGGAAAACCGGCGGGAAACCGCCGGTTTCCCTTTTCTGACCGCGGCTTTACCGCCGCGGTCAGAATTGGCCTGGATGCACCGCCAGCCTGTTGGCGGTGCATCCGCGGTCCCCGGCCCAGGCGGTCTATGACCGCCAGGGTCGGAATGACCCCCATAGTGTCCATATGATTTATGTGGTTTCCATTTAAAATGAGTTGTGAAATGTAGAGAATTGAATTGCACTTTAAGGAGGCACTATCACTTTATATGATGATCAAGGAGGAGTGTTTAATAGCTTTTACCCAGGTCAGTTGTGATCTCAGATCAATTGCATGTGACGTCTCATGTATACAATCATACGGGGTGTAACATAGCTGGAGAGTGCCACTTAGTCATAAGGGAATTTGATGAATAACATCATTGACTTTTTTAATATTATTATGATGTATTGTACTTTAAGAAAGTAATTGCACTTTATGTGATTTCAGAGTAATTGTATGTGACGTCTTATGCATATAATAATTTGAGGAGCAATGTAGTTGGGGAATTTCAGTTAGTTGCAAGGGAATTTGGTGAAGAATATAACTAAAAAAATCTTTATTGTATCATGTTGATTTGCACTTTAATGAAGCATTAACAATTTATATGATGAGTATGAGTAAATGTCTGGGGTGCTCTAATATAGTGGTGACTTGTTTTAGAGAACAGGCATTATATTTTGGATCTATGTGATGTTGCACTTTAAATATTAGCAATAGCACTGGCACCGTATAAGAAAATTGAGAAGGGATGCCATATGAATTTTGCGTTAAGTAATTATGATTAATAGAAAATGGGTATGAAATAATTATATGCTCTCTAACATTATGTTTTGGTGAAAGCATTAGAAACAGGGGGAAGGGTCAAATATGTGAATAGGGTAATGAACTGGATGAGATTATATAAACATCATATTGAAACACACAAAGTTGGGTGCTTCTTGAGATCTTTCGTACAAGAATATTTTTTTGAAATACATATATAGGTGGTCATTACAACCCTGGCGGACGGTGTTAAAGCTGCGGTAAGACCGCAAACAGGCCGGCGGACAAAAAAAGTGAATTACGACCCTGGAGGAAACCGCCAACTAAGACAGCCACTTTAACACATCGCCACAGCGGTACAGACAAGCAGCGCGGCGGTCACCGCCAACAGACAGACGTAAGACAATGTACCGGCCACACTATCACAACACACCAATCCGCCACCTTTTCCGGGGAGGATTCACAGTGGATAAAAACACGGCGGAAACAGCTATTGCTATGGGAAAACGCTCACCTCAACACACTCCACGAGGAACGAGGACACCATGGAGCCGGAACTACAAATCTTACCTGCCCTTGCATTCCTGCTCATCTACGACCAACAGCGACATAGGTGCAGAACATACCGGTGAGTACAGCACCTACGACACGGGGAGGGGGGAGGCAAAAGTTACGGGGACACCCACCAAACACCCCCACCCCCACCCTCGCATATTACAACATACACACCAATGCATTCACAAAAATCACAGTAACAACCCACAATCCCCCCGGAAGAATGCAAAGACAAAGCAAATAGCGGTCAAACTTTGTATTGTGCCAATATACTACTCATTAAAAAATATACGGATATATATATCACGAAATCTGTCAAAAATAAATGTACAATACAAGAAGTAGTGCAGAAATGTATTCAACAATGTCCGTGCACCAACAGTCCAAAAATGCATGGGCGACGCCCACAATAGATACCTGAACAAAATCCGAGAGAACACTGCCGGGGCATCAGATAGAAACAATACAGGCACTTCAGGGGGAAGGGAAGGGGGGGCACCTCAGCCAGATGAATGCGAAGCCAGATCCACGACGGGGCTCCATGCCCATTGATGTATCCTGGGGAGTGCAAAGCCACAGTCTCTCAAGTCACTTCAGTGGGTGGGTTGCCCACTGTGCCATCCTGGGGAGTGCAAAGCCACAGTCTCTCAAGTCTCTACAGTGGGTGGCTTGCCCACTGCCTTATCCTGGGGAGTGCAAAGCCACAGTCTCTCAAGTCTCTACAGTGGGTGGCTTGCCCACTGCCTTATCCTCGGGAGTGCAAAGCCACAGTCTCTCAAGTCTCTACAGTGGGTGGCTTGCCCACTGTTACATCCTGGGGAGTGCAAAGACACATCTTCGCAAGTAGATGCAGTTCTCTACTGGTACTGGGTGGGACTGGTGCCCAGACTGGATGAGTCTCCCCGTGAAACTACATGTCCTGTCACAGTCCCAGCTGCACATGGGAGAATGATGCCTGATGTGCCGGACTATTCATACCCACACGGTCTTTGCCCTGTTCAGCGGTCTTCACCATGGCGGTCTTTGCCCTGTTCAGCGGTGCTTAGCCATGGCAGTCTTTTCCCTGTTCAGCGGTCTTCACCATGGCAGTCTTGGCCTTGTTCAGCGGTCTTCACCATGGCGGTCTTTGCCCTGTTCAGCGGTCTTCACCATGGCAGTCTTGGCCTTGTTCAGCGGTCTTCACCATGGCAGTCTTTGCCCTGTTCAGCGGTCTTCACCATGGCAGTCTTGGCCTTGTTCAGCGGTCGTCACCATGGCGGTCTTTGCCCTGTTCAGCGGTCTTCACCATGGCAGTCTTGGCCTTGTTCAGCGGTGCTTAGCCATGGCGGTCTTTGCCCTGTTCAGCGGTGCTTAGACATGGTGGTCTTTGCCCTGTTCAGCGGTCTTCACCATGGCAGTCTTGGCCTTGTTCAGCGGTGCTTAGCCATGGCGGTCTTTGCCCTGTTCAGCGGTGCTTAGCCATGGCTGTTTTTGCCCTGTTCAGCGGTCTTCGCCATGGCGGTCTTTGCCCTGTTCAGCAGTGCTTTGCCATGGCGGTTCTGGTACGGATATTGGTGTGTGGCATGACGAACTCCACACTGGACATTGGTGTGTGGCATGACGATCTCCACACTGGACATTGGTGTGTGGTGTGTGGCATGACGAACTCCACACTGGACATTGGTGTGTGGCATGACAAACTCCACACTGGACATTGGTGTGTGGCATGACGAACTCCACACTGGACGTTGGTGTGTGGCTTGACGAACTCCACACTGGACGTTGGTGTGTGGCTTGACGTTCCATCATTGCCCAGCTGGGCTGTGGGATTCTGGACCCTCATGGGATGTGACTCCGGCGGTGGCGGTGGTCTCCTGACCATTAACGATACGTGGGCCCTCCTGGGCTGTGACTCCGGCAGTGGTCTCCTGACCAGTAACGATACTTGACCCCTCCTGGGCTGTGAATCGAGACCAGTAACGATACTTGAGCCCTCCCGGGCTGTGACTCTGGCGGTGGTCTCCTGACCAGTAACGATACTTGAGCCCTCCTGGGCTGTGACTCCGGCGGTGGTCTCCTGACCAGTAACGATACTTGAGCCCTCCTGGGCTATGACTCCGGCGGTGGTCTCCTGACCAGTTATGATACTTGGGCCCTCCTGGGCTGTGACTCTGGCGGTGGTCTCCTGACCAGTTACGATACTTGAGCCCTCCTGGGCTATGACTCCGGAGGTGGTCTCCTGACCAGTAACGATACTTGAGCCCTCCTGGGCTATGACTCCGGCGGTGGTCTCCTGACCAGTAACGATACTTGAGCCCTCCTGGGCTATGACTCTGGCGGTGGTCTCCTGACCAGTAACAATACTTGGGCCCTCCTGGGCTATGACTCCGGCAGTGGTCTCCTGACCAGTAACTATACTTGGGACCTCCTGGGCTGTGACTCTGGTGGTGGTCTCCTGACCAGTAACGATACTTGAGCCCTCCTGGGCTGTGACTCTGGCGGTGGTCTCTGGACCAGTAACGACGGTGCTGGCGGTTGTGTCTGGACCGCCGGAAATGATGGCGAACTTCTCCGCCGTGACACTCACAACAGGTTGGGGAGACATCCTCAGGACCTTCCCCACCTTCTTTTGAGTTACAGATGACTGACCAATCGCCTTGGATCCCATTTCACTGTTTGTCCCACCAGGAGTCTTGACACGGTCCCGTCGTCCACTCTCCAATTTCGGAGCCTTTACAGGGGGTGGGCTGACAGTGCCTTGGCTCCGGGTCCTACTGCCTGCCCTGGTGGACGGGGCACTCCAAAAACCTGGTACACGCACCACTGGTACTGGAGGCTTTTTGGCTGAGGCGCTACGACAAGACTGATGAATTGGAGGGGGGGGGGGTGGGGGCAAAAAGGTCAATTTGACATAGGGACAGTTTCTGACGTACACTGGGATGGGTTGCTGGAGGGGCTCTGGGAGTGGAGGAAGAGGAGGTGGTTGTAGGAGGTGTCACTTTAGCTGTTTTGGGTGCAGGTGCAGGTACTGGAGGCTGTCGTGAGGTGGATGGATGTTGGGTGAGTGATTGCCGGCGTTTGTGTACTTTGGGAGGGGGAGTCACAGACACACTGGGAGAGGACACAGGGGACGTGTATATGGCAGTGGAGGTGGTGAGTGCAGGTGAGCGGCTTGTGGTGCTGGGTGTCCTGGTGCGAGTCCTAGTGCCTGTAGATGTGGTGCATGCAGGTGTGTGTGTAGACGAGACTGGGAGGAAGGAGGGAGAAGAGGAGGAGGGGGACACAGTGGAGACAGTGGATGTTGCTGTGTCTGTATGGGTCTGATGCTTGTGTGAGTGCCTGTCGTGTGTGTGGTGCCTATGTTTGCTTGAGCTACTTGTGTGTGTTGACTTGTATGCATGCTGGTCCGTAGGTGTGCTTGGGATGGGCTGGGGTACAGGGGATTGGGTCTGGGTGGAGGAAGTTGGAGGGGGAGGCTGGACACAGGGACAATGGCTGCCATCAGTGCTGAGGCCAGAGATTGCAGGGTTCGCTGAAGGACAGCCTGACCAGAATGAATGCCTTCCAGGAATGCATTACTGTGTTTCAACTCTCGTTCTACACCCTGGATGGCATTCACAATGGTAGACTGCCCAACAGTGAGTGACCTGAGGAGGTCAATGGCCTCCTCACTGAGGGCAGCTGGGGTGACTGGGGCAGGGCCTGAGGTGCCTGGGGCGAAGGTGATGCCCACCCTCCTGGGTGAGCGGGCACGGGGCGAACGCTGAGGGGCTGCTGGGTGGGCGGTGCTGGTAGGGGAGGTGGCGGCTGTACCTGTAGAAGTGGGGCGCACAGATGGCGCCGCCACCACAGGGGAGCTCTGTGAGAAAGTAGCCTCTTTCTAGCCTTGTTACCCCCACTTTTGGCCTGTTTGTGAGTGTATGTCAGGGTGTTTTCACTGTCTCACTGGGATCCTGCTAGCCAGGGCCCAGTGCTAATAGTGAAAACCCTATGTTTTCAGTATGTTTGTTATGTGTCACTTGGACCCTGCTAGTCAGGACCCCAGTGCTCATAAGTTTGTGGCCTATATGTATGTGTTCCCTGTGTGGTGCCTAACTGTCTCACTGAGGCTCTGCTAACCAGAACCTCAGTGGTTATGCTCTCTCTGTACAAATTGTCACTACCAGGCTAGTGACCAATTTCACCAATTTACATTGGCATACTGGAACACCCTTATAATCCCCTAGTATATGGTACTGAGGTACCCAGGGTATTGGGGTTCCAGGAAATCCCTATGGGCTGCAGCATTTCTTTAGCCACCCATAGGGAGCTCTGACAATTCTTACACAGGTCTGCCACTGCAGCCTGAGTGAAATAATGCACACATTATTTCACTGCCATTTTCACTGCACTTAAGTAACTTATAAGTCACCTATATGTCTAGCCTTTACCTGGTAAAGGTTAGGTGCAAAGTTACTTAGTGTTTGGACACCCTGGCACTAGCCAAGGTGCCCCCACATTGTTCAGGGCAAATTCCCCGGACTTTGTGAGTGCGGGGACACCATTACACGCGTGCACTACACATAGGTCACTACCTATGTGTAGCTTCACAATGGTAACTCCAAATATGGCCATGTAACATGTCTAAGATCATGGAATTGCCCCCTCTATGCCATCCTGGCATTGTTGGCACAATCCCATGATCCCACGGGTCTGTAGCACAGACCTGGGTACTGCCAAACTGCCTTTTCAGGGGTTTCACTGCAGCTGCTGCTGCTGCCAACCCCTCAGACAGGTTTCTGCCCTCCTGGGGTCCAGCCAGGCTTGGCACAGGATGGCAGAACAAAGGACTTCCTCTGAGAGAGGGTGTTACACCCTCTCCCTTTGGAAAATGGTGTGAAGGCAGGGGAGGAGTAGCTTCCCCCAGCCTCTGGAAATGCTTTCATGGGCACACATGGTGCCCATTTCTGCATAAGCCAATCTACACCGGTTCAGGGACCACTCAGCCCTGCTCTGGCGCGAAACTGGACAAAGGGAAGGGGAGTGACCACTCCCCTGACCTGCACCTCCCCTGGGAGATGCCCAGAGCTCCTCCAGTGTGCTCCAGACCTCTGCCATCTTGGAAACAGAGGTGCTGCTGGCACACTGGACTGCTCTGAGTGGCCAGGGCCAGCAGGTGACGTCAGAGACTCCTTCTGATAGGCTCCTTCAGGTGTTGCTAGCCTATCTTCTCTCCTAAGTAGCCAAACCCTCTTTTATGGCTATTTAGGGTCTCTGCTTTGGGGATTTCCTTAGATAACGAATGCAAGAGCTCATCTGAGTTCCTCTGCATCTCTCTCTTCACCTTCTGCCAAGGAATCGACTGCTGACCGCGCTGGAAGCCTGCAAAACTGCAACAAAGTAGCGAAGACAACTACTGCAACTCTGTAACGCTGATCCTGCCGCCTTCTCGACTGCTTTCCTGGTGGTGCATGCTGTAGGGGTAGTCTGCCTCCTCTCTTCCAAAGAAATCTCCCGTGGGTCGACAGAATCGTCCCCCTGCAACCACAGGCACCAAAGAACTGCATCACCGGTACCCTGGGTCTCCTCTCAGCATGACGAGCGAGGTCCCTTGAGTCCAGCAACTCTGTACAAGTGACTCCCACAGTCCAGTGACTCTTCAGTCCAAGTTTGGTCGAGGTAAGTCCTTGCCTCCCCACGCCAGACTGCATTGCTGGGAACCGCAACTTTTGCAGCTACTCCGGCCTCTGTGCACTTCTGGCGGAAATCCTTTGTGCACAGCCAAGCCTGGGTCCACGGTACTCTAACCTGCATTGCACGACCTTCTAAGTTGTCCTCCAGCGACGTGGGACTCCTCTGTGCGACTTCGGGTGAGCACCGTTTCACTCCACTTCGTAGTGTCTGTTCCGGCACTTCTGCGGGTGCTGCCTGCTTATGAGAGGGCTCCTTGTCTTGCTCGACGCCCCCTCTGTCCCCAGACGCAATTGGCGACATCCTGGTCCCTCCTGGGCTACAGAAGCATCC
Organism: Pleurodeles waltl; assembly: GCF_031143425.1. Taxonomy (NCBI): domain Eukaryota; kingdom Metazoa; phylum Chordata; class Amphibia; order Caudata; family Salamandridae; genus Pleurodeles; species Pleurodeles waltl. Next base: position 478,447,295 of record NC_090440.1, on the reverse strand, counting down.
AAAAACGCTAACTGAATGACTTGCAGCTAGCAAGGCTTGTTGGCGGTCTTTCTTCAGGAAAACAATTTTGCACAACTCTCCACGGCGTGAGGGATCCGTCCTCCAAAGCGAAAGTTCCTAGCCCTTGTTGTTCCTGCAGAAACCTCAGCTTCTACGGTCCAGTAGCAGCTTCTTTGCACCCACAGCTGGCATTTCCTGGGCATCTGCCCATCTCCGACTTGCATGTGACTTTTGGACTTGGTCCCCTTGTTCCACAGGTACCCTCGACTGGAAATCCATCATTGTTGCATTGCTGGTTTGTGTCTTTCCTGCAGAATTCCCCTATCACGACTTCTATGTCCTTTGGGGAACTTTAGTGCACTTTGCACTCACTTTTCAGGGTCTTGGGGTGGGCTATTTTTCTAACCCTTACTATTTTCTAATAGTCCCAGCGACCCTCTACAAGGTCACATAGGTTTGGGGTCCATTCGTGGTTCAAATTCCACTTTTGGAGTATATGGTTTGTGTTGCCCCTATCCCTATGTGTCCCCATTGCATCCTATTGTAACTATACATTGTTTGCACTGTTTTCTAATACTATTACTGCATATTTTGGTATTGTGTACATATATCTTGTGTATATTTGCTATCCTCATACTGAGGGTACTCACTGAGATACTTTTGGCATATTGTCATAAAAATAAAGTACCCTTTATTTTTAGTATATCTGTGTATTATGTTTTCTTATGATATTGTGCATATGACACTAGTGGTACTGTATGAGCTTCACACGTCTCCTAGTTCAGCCTAAGCTGCTCTGCTAAGCTACCATTATCTATCAGCCTAAGCTGCTATACACCCTATACACTAATAAGGGATAACTGGGCCTGGTGCAAGGTGTAAGTACCCCTAGGTACTCACTACAAGCCAGTCCAGCCTCCTACAAGCTCCCTTCGGCGGACGAGTCCGTGTCGCTGTTTGGTGATCCTGTGGCCGACGTGAAGCTCCCCTCGCCCACCGTCCCACTGGTGAATTCAGAGTCTGTGGTGTGGCCCTCCATGGCCATGTGGGATGCAGCTCCCTCGTGCTCCGGTGCCACTGTACCTCCGCCTGTTGATGCTGATGTACAGAAGGACAGGGAGAGCAGAAAAAGGGTGGAGACAGAAGTAAGAGAGTTTTAGTGCATGGCATACAGCTACCGTTGGCGGACAAGACAAACGCAGCAGCCCCCTGCATTACGCCGTGCTCCTGCCCTCTGCACATGCAATTTCTGGGATATGGGCTACATGGCAATGGTAGACATCTGCCCACATGGATGGCAAAGGGGCAACTATACATCAATTTGCCATTTTTTTGAGCTGGGGTAGAGTGCCACATGGCCTACATAATGGAGGGGCCTTGCCTACCTAACTCGCCCTGGCCTAGGGACCTCCACAGACCACCACCCCCATCCAGACAGCTCCACTGCACGCGAAGTCCATAGGATGAGGTTGTACTCACCCCCTTGTGTCTGCTGTGATGTCCTTAAGCGCCCATCCAACTCCGGGTAGGCCACTGCCAGGATCCGGAACATCAGGGGGGTCATGGTGCGACGGGCACCCCTCCACGTTGGGAAGCCATCCCCAGCTGAGCCTCTGCTGTCTTCTTGCTGCAGCGGCGAATGTCCTCCCATCTCTTCCGGCAGTGGGTGCCCCGTCTCTGGTGAGCCCCCAGGGTCCGGACTTCCTTGGCGATGGCACGCCAAATGTCCCTCTTCTGGTGGGCGCTGACCTACATGACATGCACAAGGAAAGAGGAACAGTCATTACCTACAGCACCGTCGTTGTAATTGGCCCCCTCCCAACTCTATCCCTGTGGCCCATTCATGCCCATGCATGACTGTTCTATGTACTCTGCCCCCTTCCCTCATCCACCGAGCCCTCTCCACCCAGGCCTAGCCCATACAACGTGCTCCCTGTGTACTAACCTGTTGGTCTGGAGGACCGTAGAGTAGCGTATACTGGGGGAGGACCCCATCCACAAGTTTCTCCAACTCCTGTGCAGTGAAGACAGGGGCCCTTTCCCCAGACGCAGCAGCCATCGTCGCTTCCAGACCGAGGTCACAGCAGCACTAGCAGTGTAGGTCCTCTCCTGTCGAAGGTCAGGTATCTAATGATTGAACAGATAGAAAATGGTGGTGGTGACTTCCGCGGCGGTGCGCATCATCACCGCCAGCGCACCTGTTCATTGGCTCCTGGGACCCATAGGGTCCAATGTTAACCAATGCAGCATTGTGCCACGCTCTACGACCGCCTACCACGACCGTGTCCAACGCCAGCGCAGTTACCCCACAATTCCAATGTCCCAGTTTAGAGGTCAGGCAGCTGCCATTTCAGGGGCCCACATGGCTTCAATTACTACTGCGTCACACATACCGAGGCCTACACTCAAAACCTTTCCCGGATGGGTTAATTGTCAGTTGTAGTCTTGTGTGTGACTGTGGGTACATACCTGGAGGAATGGTGACTGTTTCTTCGCTGTTGTCCTTCTTAGGCACCGTCAGTTGGGACATATTGGAAGATGGCGGACCTGCCGGTGTACCGACCGCTGGTGGACCTGTTGACAATGGAAGAGCGACATGTCATCGTGACCTACCGGTTTGCCCGTGCCACAATCCAGGAACTATGTACCCATTTGGAGTCAGACCTGATGTCACCAATCCGCCATCCGACTGGAATCCCCCCTGACATGCAGGTGCTGTCAGTGCTCCATTTCCTTGCAAGTGGGTCTTTTCAGACAACAGTGGCCATGGTATCAGGGATGTCCCAGCCAATGTTTTCCAACGTCTAGTCCAGAGTGTTGTCTGCCCTGCTGAAACACGTAAGGAGATACATCATTTTCCCTGAGGTGGCGGATTTGCCTACAGTGAAAGGTGACTTCTATGCCCTTGGACATATCCCCAACGTCATAGGTGCCATTGATGGGACCCATGTAGCTCTGGTCCCCCCCGCAGGAATGAACAGGTGTACAGGAACAGGAAGAGTTATCATTCTATGAATGTCCAGATGGTCTGTTGGCAGACCAGTACATCTCGCAGGTAAATGCAATGTTCCCTGGCTCAGTGCATGACGCCTACATCCTGTGGAATAGCAGCATCCCTGATATGATGGGTGAACTCCAGAGGCACCGTGTATGTCTATTGGGGGACTCTGGTTACCCCAACCTGTCCTGGCTACTGACCCCAGTGAGGAATCCCAGGACCAAGGCAGAGGAACGGTACAATGAGGCCCATGGGCGGACTAGGAGGGTGATCGAGCGGACCTTCGGCCTCCTGAAGGCCAGGTTCAGGTGCCTCCATTTGACAGGTGGGTCCCTATTCTACTCACCGAAGAAGGTGTGCAACATCATCATCGCCTGCTCCATGCTCCATAACTTGGCATTGCGACACCAGGTGCCTTTTCTGCAGGAGGATGATCCAGATGACAGTGTTGTTGCAGTGGTTGAGCCTGTGGAGCCTGTGGACAGTGATGAGGATGAATCTGATGAAGATGAAAACGACAACAGGGAGTCAGTCATACAGCAATATTTTCAATGAGACACAGGTGAGTACAATTTCATGTTTCACATTATATTACATTTCACACGTCTACCTCTATCCTGTACCTACATTTCACTCCCTAGTTGGTAACGGAGTTGTCCCCTTCCATTTCAGTTTCAGTAATGTGGTAACCTACGTGTCAACAGCTTGCACCCTTGAAAGGCTTGTGATGTGTGACATTGGTATGTTGACCTTCCAATGGTTAACCTTTTTTAACACTGTAATTGACAATACAAAGTTCACAATCATTGACTGACTCCAATATTATTGAAGTTTCAAGGGTGTTTATTGAAGTGCATAAAAATGTAGGGGGGTTGTGAAATGGGGAGAGGTCATGGTGGAAGAATGTCCATGGCAGAGTCCAGTTTATTAGTCTCACAGGTACATTGCACATCTGGCCATTGGAAGTGGAGCTGGGGCAGTTCCAATCTGGACAGGGTAACAAAGTGGGACAGTGGGGGGACAATCAGGGTGGTCTTATTTCCTGGCGCGGGTCTTGCCATCTTGCTCTGTCCTGTTCCTGGATCTCAGGGCCCGCTTTCGTGGTGGTTGTCCGTCTGCAGGGGGTGGGGTGCTGGTGTGGTGGTCCTGTGGCGGGGCGTCCTGACCACTAGCGCCGGCGGAGGTGGTGGGCAGTTCATCGTCCTGGCTAGTGTCAAGGGCCCCTTGGAGTGCCACGGTGTCCCTCAAGGTCTTTTGAATGTCCGTCAGCACCCCTACGATGGTGCCCATGGCAGAGCCGATGGTCCTGAGCTCCTCCCTGAACCCCAAATACTGCTCATCCTGCAGACGCAGGGTCTCCTGCAACTTGTCCAGGACCGTTGCCATCGTCTCCTGGGAGTGGTGGTATGCTCCCATGATGGAGGAGAGGGCCTCGTTGAGAGTAGGTTCCCTTGGCCTGTCCCCCCTCTGTCGCACAGCAGCCCTCCCAGTTCCCTGGTGTTCCTGTGCCTCCGTCCCCTGGACCGTGTGCCCACTACCACTGCCCCCAGGTCACTGTTGTTGTTGGGGTGGTGGGTTAGCCTGGATGCCCTGTAGTGGTGAACACACCGCTCATTGACCTGTCCTGGGTAGGGAGGTATGGGCCCGCTGGGTGGGTGCTGTGCTGGGGTTACCAGAGGGTGTAAGCTCGGTTTTAGGCTGTGGCTGGGCAAGGGGAACCGACTGTCCTGAGGCCCACGATGGTCCGGGCTGGTCATCAAGATCCAGTAGGGCAGAGCTGCTGTCGTCACTGTGGGCCTCTTCTGGGGGTGGAGTGGTGTTGTCTGGACCCTCTGGTGTGGTGACGTTCCTTTGGGTTCCTGCGGGGGTATAAGTACATGATTATTGCAAGTGTGTGTTTCATGGTGTGCAATGGTTGGGTGTGCGTGAACCCCAGTGCAGGCATTCCTGTGTGGGGGCTTGTGTGGTGATGTTTGGGGGGTGTTGTGGATATGTGCAGTGGGCATGCTTTAGTGATGGGTGTCCATGCTTAGTTGTGTCATGCAGGTCTTGGGATGGGTGGTTGGTGTTATGGGTAGATTAGTGAGGAGTTAGGGTGATAGGGGAGGGTGTGAGGGTGGGGGTGTATGATAGCATGCAGGTAGGGTGGGGGATATGATAGTGAAGATTTGACTTACCAGTGTCCGTTCCTCCACTGACTCCTGCGAGGCCCATAGGATGCAGGATGGACAAGACTTGCTCCTCCCATGTTGTTAGTTGTGGGGGAGGAGGTGGGGGTCCGCCGCCAGTCCGCTGTACTGCGATGTGGTGCCTGGATACCGTGGAACGCACCTTCCCCCATAGGTCGTTCCACCTCTTCCTGATGTCCTCCCTATTTCTTGGGTGCTGTCCCACAGCGTTGACCCTGTCGACTATTCTTTGCCATAGCTCCATCTTCCTGGCTATTGATGTGTACTGTACCTGTGAGCCAAATAGCTGTGGCTCTACCCTGATGATTTCCTCGACCATGACCCTGAGCTCCTCCTCGGAGAAGCGGGGGTGTCTTTGGCGTGACATGGGGTGGTGTGTTTGATGTGTGGGGTGGTGTATGTGTTGATGAGTGTGGTGAGTGTAGTCGTATGTGGTGTTTTGTGCGTGGATGTTGTGTGGGTGATGGTGTAGTGTGCCTCTGTGTGATGGTGTTATCTATTCTGTGCTGTCTCTCTCTGGCCTTCGTCTCTAATTTGTGGTCATAGGGGTTTGTGGGTGATGTGGGTGGGTGTTTTATATTGTGTTGGGTGTGTGGGAGTGGTGTGTGTATGTGTATCAGGTGTGTGTATTTGTAATTGTCCAATGTGGCTGTGTTTTGGAGGTGTGTGTGTATTTTGAGCGCAGCGGTGTGTACCGCCAATGGAATCCCGCGGTTGAAAGACCGCCGCGTGGATTTTTGTGTCGTAATAGCATGGGCGTGTTTCTGTTGGCCTGGAGGTGGAGGATTTGTTTCCGCATGTTTATTGCTGACCTTTGGTGTGGCGGACTTGTGTGGGTGTCTGAATTTCGGCGGAATCCGTGATGTGTGTCATAATAGCTGTGGCGGTCTCCCGCCGCCACGGCGGTGTATTGGCGGTCTTCTGCACGGCGGTAAGCGGATTTTACCGCCAATGTTGTAATGACCCCCATAGTTTACTTAAAAGTTTGGGAATAAATGGGGGGGTATTTTGAAATGAGGATGATTGTAAATATGTATATTGTTGAATTCATGTGTGCTTTTAAAAAGATTAATGGAAAATTTTGGACGAAATGTGCTTATCTTGATTTGCACATGTCACTTTATAACAGTGGTAAGAAAATGGTAGATAAATTGAACCATAATGCTATGTAGGTTAATGCTCAAGTGTTGTGGGCCAAAGACATGGTGGAAGGATGATGTATAAAAATGACGCTCATCACGACAAATGTATAGGCCGAGTTGAAGGCATTATGCCAAAACAAGTCAGCCTTTAATTATTTTTATGTTTGTTGTGCTAAGAAATATAAATTGCTGCAGAAAAGCATATTTGGAGCCATTGGATATATTTAAGATGGTGCTGTTGATCGTCAGTCAGGAAGGAGAAGGAGTGTTGAGACATCTATATATATTACCTACTAACGGTCACCAATAGGTAGTTATACTTAGGATGTAGCCTTCATAGGAAAAGCCTTTTTTGTTTTTACAATAACTTTAATACTGTTTTACTTATCTTCATGACATTTTCAAAACTGGTACAACAGTCAGTTCAGCTGCTGTGTTGAAAGTCTTGGGGTGATTCGTCAAGTGGGGAGAAAATACGGGGTGTTTCAAAATGCATTTTCCCCATACATTTTTCTATAGGGTCTTTAGACACAACAACAGCACAAACCGCTGAATTGAATTACATCAAATTTGGTAGGAAGCTGGATCTTGGTGCGCAGATCCTGCTTTTTGTTTGGTGAAAATCTGTTCGGTAATTTTGGAGTGTTTTAAGGAAATGCAATATAGATATCTGGGCAGAGACTCAGCACAGATCTCATGGTTGGATCTAATGTGGCTACCAGAACTTGAATCAGGAAGTGCTGGCAGCCATCTTGGGACCAATATATCTGATAGCACCCCATTGAAATGCATTGTAGTGAATGACAGGCTTTGATGGTCACAAAAAGGAGAACGTATAAAGGGTGATAACATATTTGAGTTACAATATATATAATTTGTTTATGGTACTCCACTAATTTTAGGAATTGTGTTGTGTTCCAAGGTGATTTTACCCTGTGAAAACGTCTTCTGAAAGAAAACTATTTTCTTATGATTTTCCCTTAGAGGTTATGGAAGGTGCTCCAGAAGCTAAAATGAGAGCATACTTTCTGTAAATCCACACTGTCTTTCAACCATTCGAGAATATAGGGCCTGATTACAACTTTGGAGGAGGGTGTTAATCCATCCCAAATGTGACGGATATACCACCAGCCTTATTACAAGTTCCATAGGATATAATGGACTTGTAATACGGCTGGTGGTATATCCGTCACATTTGGGACAGATTAACACCCTCCTCCAAAGTTGTAATCAGGCCCTATGTCTCCAATTTCCATCCAATATGAATAATATTTCTACATTTAGAATCCCTTAGAAAGACATCACCCTGGTTAGGCCATATGATGCCTTATGTTCTACTATTAAAAGCCCCATACATGTACTATTCCATTTCTCCAGTAGTAAACCTCATTAGAACTTTGATTGAAGAAACAGAAGGTAAGAATTTGGTAATTCATATGGCAAAGTCTGCTTACATGTAAGCTTATTATCATTATACTCTGTCCATCCAGTTGTATTCTTTATGTAAATGGTATAATGGCCAGATGTAACACATACTCCCTCATGGAAAATAATGGCTGTGCAGATACATGTTTTACTACAAATTGAGATTTGTCCTGCTTCAAAATGTATGATTTGAGTTTCCAATTTACTTCCATTAGCTTTGCATTGTTATATCATTAAGATAATATACTTCACAGTTTATCTTACACTCAAATTTGAAAGGAGGACTGAGTTGCATTTCATGCATGTATTATTTTGTGAAGCATCTTTGAACAACGTTTCAAAAATTACAGTTTTAGAATCTGGTAGAGTTAGGTAGATAAATTGTTCTGAATCAATTTCGTAGCGTAGCATATGACTCCAGATTAATTTGATAACTGGTAACCTACAATTTCACCATCAGTTTTACTATTCTTTTCTCTGATACTTCTTTCTTTTCTTTTGTCATCTTTTTCCCTGGAACATCACTCAGGTGTTTTGAAATCTTTTGTTTTGGAAAGATAGTAACCTTTTTGTAACTGGATACTGCCCTAGATGGGGTGCATACAGGATTCTCAAACGGTTGTACTCAAATACACAACTGGAATCAGCATTTACTTTACTGTCATCAAAGTTTACTAGACACAAACCAGACAAAGCTCTTATGCATGAGAAATCTACATAAGACACACATTCCGTAAATGCAGTGCTACCAATATCAATATTACACTTATACCTTGAGACCTATGTATTGTTACAGCATATGTTAGAGATATTGAAAACTGCTTTCTACGTACATTCAGGTCTTTCACAACAGACCTTGATATCTGTTTTTCATCTTCAAGACCATCAAATTCAATTGCTATATACTGAACTTCATTTCTGTTTGGATACAGAATAAAAAATATTATTTTTCCAACAACTTCATTAACTAAACCTTCTTCAACATTTAAATTATGCTGCAAAATTACTCTATAGTCCTCACAAACACGGAGACACTTTTCTAATCCCGCAGTTTTGGAAACAGATTTTTCCAAAGAATCCAGTTTTGACTGTAGTTTATCATTCAATAGTATTGCTACTTCTTGGAGTTCCATTTTATCAATTGATATCAATTCTAATTTTTACTCATTCTTTGGTTGAGGTAATTGTTCATTAAAATTTGTGCACCCTTGAATTGAATACATTCAAACATTAGTTCTGCTGCACATTTCTTTGAAATAAATATATTCTTTATAAGTCATGTTTCCAGACAACAACTTCCTTCTTTAGACAGTATTCCTACTCTAATATCCTTCAAAATACTTCCATATTGTTTATCAAATGTTTGACACATGTTTGTAATGAGTTCCTTGAATTGGAAATGTAACCGAATGTTTATATTTCCAGTGCTTCCTAAAGAATTATAAGTATCTTCATGTGATAGAGCCTTAAATATAGTTTGTCCTTTCACAGGGGTAAGTATTTAACATCTGTTACATTCTCACATGCAAAAAGACAAGTGTTACGTTTGAGACCATCCTCACTTTATCAATGATTAAAAGCTTTGATTTCTTCAAAACTTTGGAAATTTTGTGGCAGGCTTCACCCGATAACTTTTGGTATTCAAGTTTATTGTATTGTTCAACAGGGAGCATTAGTAGACGATGCAAGGTAATTCTTTTGATATTGTGTGCAGCTAATCCAGTAGCTTTTTCCAGTGCTCGCTTGTCCACTGATATACACAAGAATTAGTTTAAAACCTGAACATTTAGATTAATTGTTTTCATGCAGTAATCTATGGTCTATTTTTTCTTTGACTTCCATATATACTTCTTTCTGCTCAGTATTGAGTTGCTATACTAACTCTTCCAATGTAACATTTTCTTCTCTTACTTGTTGCATTGCTGTCTCCATGTCATTCATTGCTATGGCAGCTTAATTTTCTGTCACTGGCTGTCCAAGAGGATCTTGACTAAGAGGTGAATTTTGGCTGGTTTGTGAACTTCTTGTTCAATGTCTTCATTAACATTTTCATATAACTTGGAAATATTGGACACTGAATAGTATCTATCACAGCATTGAAAGAGTCTTCATATGAATCAAATTGTCCAAGAAACTCTGTTTCAGATTGCCATGGTTAGAACAGCTGGAAAAGTTCCAAGTAAAAAAGAAATCTCTTTTTCAGCAGTTTGACAAGTATGTTTTCTATGGTGTTTAAGTTACCTTTTGCATGCTGAGCTAAACAACCAGCCACACTATATTAATGTTTTCTGAAACATTATTCCCGTACCTATAATGCTGCAGAATTTCATAAAGACACATATTTGCAAGGTGTGAACTTCTTTTTGGATAGTATGTGTCTATTATATTTTTGTTTACAATATCTGTACTCTCTGGGTCAAATGTTGCTAAATACTGAATTTCTGGATAAGATTTATTTCAAGACTCTGTTTCATGTGGTGGCAAGGCCTAGGCTCACCCAAACATTTCCTCTAGACTTTGAGAACAAGCAAGCTGAATTCCACCTATCACAGCACTCAAATGAGCCTATATCTTTATGTGACAGCATTTTCAAGCTAAAACTGTATAATTTCTTTGATAGAGACTTTTCTGTAGAAATCTTCTCCCATTTTTTGTTCATCTTTGTTTTCTCTGCTTTGTGATATATGAAGTGACATAGCAAGCAAAAGCAATAGAATTGTCAGCAACAAACTGTATGTCCATATTTGCTTTCCATAATTTTAGGATGACAGGATTATGATCATTAATATATTTGGAAGCCTCTGCTCTTTTCAGATTATATGTATTTTTGGTGGTTTTCTTGTCAGTGTGTGCCTTACTACAGACAAAAAAGCTGTTTACTCTTCCCTTAGAGAGAATAGGCCTTGGAAACTCAAAACTTCATCCAGTATAAAACTTTCCTTTGCATCTATATCTTTGGCTACAATGTTTGTCACACATAAATGTTTGGAAATGTAGAACTTGCAGTCTTAGATGGTTGTTGTTATTGTTCACTGGAATTGCGCATTTACCATACTGCTATACAAAAGACAGAACTGAGAATTAAGTGTCAGTTCCAAATTTTGGGGGACCCTTTATCCATAACACCAAGTGTATATGAGGAGCAACTCTTGCGTGGAATTCTTTTCTAAAAAAACAAATCTGTAACTTCTCCAAGAGGAGGATTTGTCTTATTACATATGAAAAGGTTAGCAGCATCCAAAGTGCAAAGTACCCTAGCTATCTTCAAATGGATATCCTTTATGTTAGAGTTTGCTACTCTTAGAAATGTTAGTAAATCATCCAATGCATACTCTGCACAACTATGTGTTACACACCAAGTAGGAAGACATAGATTACATAGCATATATTTAACCTCTCTGTGTACTCTAGATTTTCATCTTTTCCTTGTACATTGTCCTTGTACAGCGCCAAGACCAACCTACAAGAGGGTATGAAGGACGTCGCAGATTGGATGAGACTCAGCCGCCTAAAGCTGAACTCTGAAAAAACGGAAGTCCTCATCCTCGGCAACACCCCGTCCGCCTGGGACGACTCCTGGTGGCCCATGGCCCTCGGCACCGCACCGGCCCCCGCAGACCACGCACGCAACCTCGGCTTCATCTTGGACCCTCTTCTCACCATGACCAAGCAAGTCAATGCCGTGTCCTCCGCCTGCTTCCTCACCCTCCGCATGCTCCGCAAGATCTTCCGCTGGATCCCCGCCGACACTAGAAAAACCGTGACCCACACCCTCGTCACGAGCCGCCTGGACTACGGCAACACCCTCTACGCTGGGACCACAGCCAAACTCCAAAATCGCCTGCAACGCATTCAAAACGCCTCGGCCCGCCTCATCTTCGACGTACCCCGCAACAGCCACATCTCCGCACACCTGAGACACCTGCATTGGCTCCCAGTCAGCAAAAGGATCACCTTTCGACTTCTCACCCACGCACACAAAGCCCTCCACGACAGGGGACCGGAATACCTCAACCGACGCCTCAGCTTCTACGTCCCCACCCGCCTCCTCCGTTCCTCTGGCCTCGCCCTCACTTCCGTCCCTCGCATCCGCCGCTCCACGGCGGGTGGGAGATCTTTCTCCTTCCTGGCGGCCAGGACCTGTAACTCCCTCCCCACCAGCCTCAGGACCACCCAGGACCACTCCGCTTTCCGGAGACTCCTAAAGAGCTGGCTTTTCGAGCAGCAGTAACCCCTTCTTTCCCCTAGCGCCTTGAGACCCGCACGGGTGAGTAGCGCGTTTTATAAATGTTAATGATTTGATTTTGATACATTATCAAAAAAAACTCTTGCAGAAAGATTTCGTTAGATTAACTCCTGCCTCATGAATACGGTTAACAGCAAACGAGAGTCCAGACAAGTCACTCCCAAATAACAAATGGAATATATAAGGAATACATTGTCGAAACCTATGATCCTCTGAATATAGTCTTGTTGGTATTTGTACAGGTCAGTCATCATAACGGCCACCTACTCCTGTAGGAAATAGATGTGGAAAGCAACAAATCTCTGAACCTTTTTCCCAGATGCTAAAAGCTGTTCCTCAAGTTTGTATCATTAGAAACAAATCAATAGAATCTCCTAGAACATCTTTGAAATGTAGTGGATGATTACTATGGTGTTCATATTTTTATATAGTTCTCCTTGTCCAGTTTTTCAATCTGTCTAGTAGAGTGTAGTTCTTCATCTTCAACACAGGTTACATCTCCAGTAATATCAACATTTGTATAAAAAATTATAATTTATTTCAAATAAATCATACCTTTTTTAATGCTATTGACACCTACTTATTCTTACCAGATTGTTCTACTTTTCGTAGAAATTCCATTTACTAGAATAATTAGTGGCTCAGTTACATCTTTTTCAACACCTACAGTATCAACATCCTTTTGAAATCTAGAGGTAAATACACCACTCTTCTCTTTAGACCTTTTTGTAGTTCTGTTGGTGGTAGTTTCCCTGTTTTTGGCTCCATTCGAATAATTGTTTGAAATGGATGTACAGTTTGTTGAAATTAATTCATACACATTTAATTCATTGACCTCAAGTGGCATGGGTACCAACTCTAATTTGTTATGAATTGCTCTAGCTGGCATTTTATTCTCTTATAACATGCCATGACAATACTTACATATTATTTGCTTTGTGGCTAAATCAGGGTGTTCTAGAAATAGGTGTGCACCAAATTCCTGCCAATTATCATTATCGTCTTCTTCAGTTTTAGAAAATACATCTACATAACAAGTTTGGTTTTGGTAGTTATTAGTCAACAAGAAACACACACATACTCTGGTTCCTCAGAACACACTGAATTGAACTTGTCTATTTCTTTTCTAATTTTTTCAATATTAATTTCTGTGTCTACTTCCTCTACAGCTGCAATCAGTACCTGGTAATTCTCCCTATTCTCATCTTCAAGGCCAGTGTATTTAAAAGGCAGGACATGTACTGGTGTGTTTTACATGTTCATTATTGTAAGGCCTATCTCTCATAGGTTAACATGGGGATTGCCTTTAAATATCTCTTAAGTGTAGTTTCCCATTGGGAGTAGATAGAAATCTGGAGTTTGGGATCTCTAAATTCACAATTTAAATATACGAGTTGGTTCTTAGATTGTCTCTTTGAAAATGCCACTTTTAGAAAGTGGCCATTGTCTTGCTTAACCATTTTATGCCTCTGCCTGCCTGTGGAATCCACATCTGGGTCAGACTGACAGTTGGGCTGTTTGTGAATTCCCTCTAGACAGTGACACAAAGTGAGCTGAGGTGTGACCTGCATATCCTGATGAGTCTTCCAGGGCTATAGTGGAGAGGGAGGAGCTGATACCCGCACCTGAAAGGGCTGTTCCTGTCCTCACACAATGCAGTCTCTAAACCGTTGGAGTGTGTCTGTGGCCAGGTCTGGGCAAGGCAGGATCCTGTGAACAACTGAGACTTTCCTTTGAAGTTTGCCTACTTACTTCAAAGGCAGAAATGAGTATAAGTAGTGGACCCAAAACCCCAGACTATTAGAACACACTACTTCTGGACCAAGAGGAACCTCTGCCAAGAAGAAGAGCTGAAGAGCTGGAGGAGCAGTGCTGCCCCCTTGCTGTGTGTTTTGCTGGGTTGGCCTGCAGTTGCTGCTTCTGCCTTAAAGAGGACACGGACTGGTCTTTGCTGTGTCTCCTGCTTGGAGTACAATGGCTTGGACTGTTAAGAAGTCTTAAGGACATCAAGGACTTCACCTACCAGCCTCTGGGTTCGTTTGCTGTGGACCTTAAATCGCCAGGTGGCGCCTATTCCAGTTTCTCGGCCATTGGGAGTGAAAGCTGGCTTAAAAACAAGAAGAAGCAGGTGAACCGACTCGGGAGGACTCCAGAACTGATGCTACTGCCTGATTCCGTGACGCCATCTGCAACATGAGCCATGGTCCCCACTGGGGTGCAACAAATGCAACTGACCCCACAGGCCCAATGCCACCACATCCCTGCTGATGCCCTATGACTCTGTGAATCCCAAGTGCCATGTCACCGATGTCTGTGACACCAAACTCCATTGCATTGCCTGCAACCCTGTGGCATGACCGTGACACCGTGAGGCCACCCAAATCTTCATGACCTGTCTGACAATCCGGAATCGACACCTAGCACCAATGCTGCATCACCTCCTTTGCTCTGCAGTAAGGAATCAACGCCGCATCAGATGCAGCAAAGCCTCATCTCCCTGACTTGTTTCCTCGTTTACCCAAGGTACTGTACCTGGAGGTCCATGCGACTCTGTAACCGGCGTCACCCTCCTTGCGAGTGGCATCGGATTGTTGGGGACAACTCCGTCAACGACGCAGCGATAGCCCAAGTGGGAGCTATTGTGTTTCTAAGAGCTATATTGAAGTGTAATCTTTGAAAATTCTTATCTTTGCTTGTGTATGTTGGATTTTTGTTGTTCTGGTCTTGTTCTACTCAGACAAATATTGTCTATTTGTCTAAACTGGTGTTGAGTTTTTTTGTGGTGTTTTCACTGTGTACTTTGTGTGTTTGTACAAATACTTTACACATTGCTTCTGAAATAAGCCTGGCTGCTTGTGCCAAGCTACCAAGGGGGTGAGTAGGGGATATCTGAGCTGTGTCTCTATCTTACCTTGACTATAGTGAGGTTCCCTGCTTGCACAGAGTGCAAACTGACTGCCAACCAGAGACCCCATTTCTAACATTTCGTTCCAGTTTATCACTACATTCCAAACTTTCACTTCTAATTAACATTGTTCTATCAGTTTGCATTTTACGGCATATTTAATTTAAAAAAAAAAAAAAAAAACATAGCACTCGGATCAGTGTCTCTCTTCTTCTGCACATTTTTCACCTTATTTTGGTGGTCATTACAACCCTGCCGGTCGGTGTTAAAGCGGCGGTAAGACCGCCAACAGGCCGGCGGTAAATATTTTGCATTTACGACCGCGGCGGAAACCGCCAACAACGTCAGCCACTTTAACACTCCGACCGCCACGGCAGTACAAACAAACAGCACGGCGGTCACCGCCAACAGACAGGTGGAGGACAATGTACTGCCCACAGTATCACAACTTACCAATCCGCCACCTTTTCCGGGGCGGATTCACCGCAGATAAAAACACGGCGGAAACAGGATTCCGAAGGGGAAACGTTTACCTCTACACACCCCACGAGGAACTAGGATACCTTGGTCCCGGAACTCCAAATTCTCCCTGCGATAGTCTTCCTGCTCCTCTACCAGGAGCACGAACACCGGCTGGGAAGACAACAGTGAGTACTGCACCTACGACCCAGGGGAGGGAAAAAACAAGGACACCCACACGCAACAGCACCACCCCCACCCTCACCCACGACAACACACACACTAATACAGATTGATACATCACAGTTACACCCCCCAAACCCCAGGAAGAATGCAAAGACAATAGAAAATGAGTGTAACCATTGTAATATATTAAAACCAAGTAGGCAAAAATATATATATACACCATTAACAAAATATACTCCAAGCATAGTAGTCCCGGTAGTGCTCCAATTAAGTCCGTGGAACACTTGGCCCACACGGTATGGGCAAGGCCCACACAAGATCCCCGACCATGATGGAGAGAACACTGCAGGGGCATCAGAGAGCAAGAAAACAGGCACCTCCGGGGGAGGGAAAGGGGGTGCACCTCAGCCGGTTGAGTGCACGATGCCAAATCCACGAGAGGGTCACTTGCCCACTGTTCAATCCTGGGGAGTGCAAAGCCACAGTCTCTCAAGTCTTTCCAGTGGGTGGGTTGCCCACTGCCATATCCTGGGGAGTGCAAAGCCACAGTCTCTCAAGTCTCTACAGTGGGTGGGTTGCCCACTGTTGAATCCTGGGGAGTGCAAAGCCACAGTCTCTCAAGTCTCTACAGTGGATGGGTTGCCCACAGTTCCATCCTGGGGAGTGCAAAGCCACAATCTCTCAAGTCTCCACAGTGGGTGGGTTGCCCACTGTTCCATCCTGGGGAGTGCAAAGCCACAGTCTCTCAAGTCTCTACAGTGGGTGGGTTGCCCACTGTTCCATCCTGGGGAGTGCAAAGCCACAGTCTCTCAAGTGGATAACAGTCTCCACTGGTTCTGGAGGGGGCGTGGTGCCCAGAGTGCTTCATCCTGCTAAGGACAGAGGTAGTGGATGGATCTCTCCACTGGTTCTGGAGGGGGCATGGTGCCAAGAGTGCTTTATCCTGCTAAGGACAGAGGTAGTGGATGGATCTCTCCACTGGTTCTGGAGGGGACATGGTGCCCAGAGTGCTTCATTCTGCCTGTGACGGACTCAGTAGCGTCAGTGCCCTTGGAGCTCATGGGCCAGCGGTGCTTGATACGGTGGTGCCCTGTTCAGCGGTGCTTGAGACGGCGGTGCCCTGTTCAGCGGTGCTTGAGACGGCGGTGCCCTGTTTAGCGGTGCTTGATACAGCAGTGCCCTGTTCAGCGGTGCTTGGAGCGGCGGGCTCCTTTGCAGTGACTCAGCTGCTGGCGGTCCTTCATGTCCCAGCGGGGCTTGTGCTGCCGGTCCTTCATGTCCCAGCAGGGCTTGTGCTGGCGGTCCTCTCTAGCCCAGCGGGGCTTGTGCTGGCGGTCCTTCATGTCCCAGCGGGGCTTGTGCTGGCGGTCCTTCATGTCCCAGCGGGGCTTGTGCTGGTGGTCCTCTCTAGCCCAGCGGGGCTTGTGCTGGCGGTCCTTCATGGCCCAGCGGGGCTTGTGCTGGCAGTCCTCTTTAGCCCAGCCCGGCTTGTGATGGCGGTCCTCTCTAGCCCAGTGGGGCTTGTGCTGGCGGTCCTCTCTGTCCCAGCGGGGATGACGGCTGTGGCCTCCTGGGCAGCAGGGCTGGTGCTGGTGGTGGCCTCCTGGGCAGCAGGGCTGGTGCTGGTGGTGGCCTCCTGGGCAGCTGGGCTGGTGCTGGCGGTGGATGGCGGTGGCCTCCTGGGCAGCAGGGCTGGTGGCGGTGGCCTCCTGGGCAACGGGGTTGATGGCAGTCTTCTCCGCCGTGCTGCTCTTCCCAGACTTGCTGAGTTTCTTGTGCCCGTTCCCCACCTTGGATGGTGTCGCAGCTGACTCCACACTCCCACCTGTACCCCTGGGAGCGGCTTTGGTGGCTGGAGTCTTCCCCCTCTCCCGCCGGACACTGGCCAACTTCTGATGCTTCACAGGTGGGGGACTGTCTGTGCTGTGGCTCTGTGCCACACTGGCTGCCCTGGTGGCCGGTGCACTCCAGATTCCGGTGACTACAGGCACCACTGGTCCCGGAGATGTTGTGGCTGAGGTGCTAGTTCGGGACCTAGGAGACGGACGGGGTGGGGGAGGTGTGGGAAAGAGGTCAAGGTTGGACAGGAAAAGTTTTTGGGAGACACTGGGATGGGTAGCTGGAGGGGGTTTGGGAGTGGAGGAAGAGGTTGTGGTTGTAGGAGGTGTTCGTTTGCTGACTTTGGGTGAAGGTGCATGCACTGGAGGTTGTCGTGAGGTGGATGGCTGTTGGGTGGGTGTGTGCCTGCGTTTGTGTATCTTGGGAGGGGGCGTCACAGACACACTTGGAGAGGATACAGGGGACATGTGAATGGTAGTGGGGGTGGTGACTGCACGTGAGCGGGGTGTGGTGGTGGGTGTGCTGGTAGTAGTGGCTGTAGAGGTAGTGCATGCAGGTGTGAGGGTAGACGAGACTGGGAGGGAGGAGGGAGACGAGGAGGAGGGAGACACAGTGGAGGCAGTGGATGTTGCATGTGTGTGATGCTTGCATGAGTTCCTGTGGGATGTGTGGTGCTTATGTTTGCCTGAGCTTCCCTTGTGTGTTGACGTGTGTGCATGCTGGTCTAGAGGTGTGCTTGGGATAGGCTGGGGTATAGGGCATTGGGTCTGGGTGGAGGAAGTTGGAGGGGGGAGGCTAGACAAAGGGACAATAGCTGTCATCAGTGCTGAGGCCAGAGTCTGAAAAGCTCGCTGAAGGGCCGCCTGACAAGAATGAATGCCCTCCAGGAATGCATTGGTTTGTTGCAACTGCCTTTCTACACCCTGGATGGCATTCAAAATGGTAGACTGCCCAACAGTGAGGGACCTGAGGAGGTCAATGGCCTCCTCACTGAGGGCTGCAGGGATGACTGGGGCAGGGCCTGAGATGCCTGGGGCGAAGGTGATGCCCACCCTCCCGGGTGAGCGGTGTTGTGAAGGAAAGTACCATCTTGCCTGGCATGTTACCCCCATATTTCACTGTATATATGTTGTTTTAGTGTATGTGTCACTGGGACCCTGCCAGCCAGGGCACCAGTGCTCATAAGTGTGCCCTGTATGTGTTACCTGTGTTATGACTAACTGTCTCACTGAGGCTCTGCTATTCAGAACCTCAGTGGTTATGCTCTCTCATTTTCTTTCCAAATTGACACTAACAGGCTGGTGACCAATTTCACCAATTTCCATTGGCATACTGGAACACCCTTATAATTCCCTAGTATATGGTACTGAGGTACCCAGGGTATTGGGGTTCCAGGAGATCCCTATGGGCTGTAGCATTTCTTGTGCCACCCATAGGGAGAACTGACAGTTCTTACACAGGCCTGCCAGTGCAGCCTGAGTGAAATAACGTCCACGTTATTTCACAGCCATTTACCACTGCACTTAAGTAACTTATAAGTCACCTATATGTCTTACCTTTACCTGGTAACGGTTAGGTGCTAAGTTACTTAGGGGGTCATTCTAACCCTGGCGGTCCAAGACCGCCAGGGCTAAAATGACGGGGGCACCGCCAACAGGCTGGCGGTGCCCCACTGGGCATTCTGACCGCGGTCAGAAGTGGAAAACCGGCGGTCACCCGCCAGGAACAGGATGGCGGTATGGGTTGTCGTGGGGCCCCTGGGGGCCCCTGCAGTGCCCATGCCAATGGCATGGGCACTGCAGGGGCCCCCGTAAGAGGGCCCCACAAAGAATTTCACTGTCTGCATTGCAGACAGTAAAATTTGCGACGGGTGCCACTGCACCCGTCGCACATTCCCACTCCGCCGGCTCCATTCGGAGCCGGCGTCCTCGTGGGAAGGTTGTTTTACACTGGGCTGGCGGGTGGCCTTTTGGCGGTCGCCCGCCAGCCCAGTGTAAAACCCAGAATACCCGCAGCGGTCTAATGACCGCGGTGCGGTATTCTGGAGGGGGGAACTCTGGCGGGCGGCCTCCGCCGCCCGCCAGGGTGAGAATCACCCCCTTAGTGTTTGGGCACCCTGGCACTAGCCAAGGTGCTCCCACATTGTTCAGGGCAAATTCCCCAGACTTTGTGAGTGCGGGGACACCATTACACGCGTGCACTATACATATGTCACGACATATGTATAGCGTCACAATGGTAACTCCGAACATGGCCATGTAACGTGTCTAGGGTCATGGAATTGTCACCCCAATGCCACTCTGGCATTTGGGAGACAATTCCATGATCCCCGAGTCTTTAGCTCAGACCCGGGTTCTGCCAAACTACCTTTCCCGGGGTTTCACTGCAGCTGCTGCTGCTGCCAACCCCTCAGACAGGTTTCTGCCCTCCTAGGGACCAGCCAGGCTTGGCCTAGGAAGGCAGAACAAAGGACTTCCTCAGAGAGAGGGTGTTACACCCTCTCCCTTTGGAAAAAGGTGTTAGGGCTTGGGAGGAGTAGCCTCCCCCAGCCTCTGGAAATGCTTTCATGGGCACAGATGGTGCCCATTTCTGCATAAGCCAGTCTACACCGGTTCAGGGATCCCCCAGCCCTACTCTGGCGCAAAACTGGACAAAGGGAAGGGGAGTGACCACTCCCCTGACCTGCACCTCCCCTGGGAGGTGCCCAGAGCTCCTACGGTGTGCTCCAGACCTCTGCCATCTTGGAAACAGAGGTGCTGCTGGCACACTGGACTGCTCTGAGTGGCCAGTGCCAGCAGGCGACGTCAGAGGCTCCTTCTGATAGGCTCCTTCAGGTGTTGCTAGCCTATCCTCTCTCCTAAGTATCCAAACCTCCTTTTCTGGCTATTTAGGGTCTCTGTTTCTGTGAATTCCTTAGATAACGAATGCAAGAGCTCATCAGAGTTCCTCTGCATCTCTCTCTTCACCTTCTGCCAAGGAATCGACTGCTGACCGCGCTGGAAGCCTGCAAAACTGCAACAAAGTAGCAAAGACGACTACTGCGACCTTGTAACGCTGATCCTGCCGCCTTCTCGACTGTTTTCCTGGTGGTGCATGCTGTGGGGGTAGTCTGCCTCCTCTCTGCTCTAGAAGCTCCGAAGAAATCTCCCGTGGGTCGACGGAATCTTCCCCCTGCAACCGCAGGCACCAAAGAGCTGCATCACCGGTCCTCTGGGTCTCCTCTCAGCACGACGAGCGAGGTCCATTGAACTCAGCAACTCGGTCCAAGTGACTCCCACAGTCCAGTGACTCTTCAGTCCAAGTTTGGTGGAGGTAAGTCCTTGCCTCCCCACGCTAGACTGCATTGCTGGGAACCACGTGTTTTGCAGCTACTCCTGCTCCTGTGCACTCTCCAAGGATTTCCTTCATGCACAGCCAAGCCTGGGTCCCGGCACTCTAGCCTGCATTGCACAACCTCCTGAGTTGTCCTCCGGCGTCGTGGGACTCTCTTGTGCAACTTCGGGTGAGCACCAATTCACTCCACTTCGTAGTGCCTGTTCCGGCATTTTTCCGGGTGCTGCTTGCTTCTGAGTGGGCTCCTTGTCTTGCTGGACGCCCCCTCTGTCTCCTCACGCAATTGGCGACATCCTGGTCCCTCCTGGGCGACAGCAGCATCCAAAAACCCTAACCGTGAGCTTTGCAGCTAGCAAGGCTTGTTGGCAGTTTTTCTGCAGGAAAACACTTCTGCACGACTGTTCACGACGTGGGACATCTATCCTCCAAAGGGGAAGTTTCTAGCCCTTGTCGTTCTTGCAGAATCCATAGCTTCTACCATCCGGTGGCAGCTTCTTTGCACCCACAGCTGGCATTTCCCGGGCATCTGCCCACTCCCGACTTGATCGTGCCTTTTGGACTTGGTCCCCTTGTTCCACAGGTACTATCGTCTGGAAGTCCATCGTTGTTGCATTGCTGGTGTTGGTCTTTCCTGCAGAATTCCCCTATCACGACTTCTGTGCTCTTTGGGGAACTTAGGTGCACTTTGCACCCACTTTTCAGGGTCCTGGGGTGGGCTATTTTTCTAACCCTCACTGTTTTCTTACAGTCCCAGCGACCCTCTACAAGGTCACATAGGTTTGGGGTCCATTCGTGGTTCGCATTCCACTTCTAGAGTATATGGTTTGTGTTGCCCCTATCCCTATGTGCCCCCATTGCATTCTATTGTGACTATACATTGTTTGCACTGTTTTCTGTTGCTATTACTGCATATTTTGGTATTGTGTACATATATCTTGTGTATATTTGCTATCCTCATACTGAGGGTACTCACTGAGATACTTTTGGCATATTGTCATAAAAATAAAGTACCTTTATTTTTAGTATATCTGTGTATTGTGTTTTCTTATGATATTGTGCAAGTGACACTAGTGGTACTGTAGGAGCTTCACTCGTCTCTAAGTTCAGCCTAAGCTGCTCTGCTAAGCTACCTTTTCTATCAGCCTAAGCTGCTAGACACCCCTCTACACTAATAAGGGATACCTGGGCCTGGTGCAAGGTGTAAGTACCCCTTGGTACTCACTACAAGCCAGTCCAGCCTCCTACATTGGTTGTGCAGCGGTGGGATAAGTACTTTGCAACTACTTACCACTTTGTCATATTGTACTTTTCATAAGAGAAAAATATACAAAACAAGTTCAGTGTATGTACACCTAACCAAAAAGTTTTGCTTTTCTCCTCTCACTTCTTTACTAAGTGCTGAAAAGTACCTCTAAAACTTTCAAAAAGTTCTTAAAAAGTTAAAAAAGTTTTTTTTTCTGTTCTTCAAAAAGTTCTAAAAACTTTTTCTCTCTTTTTCTGTCCCTTAAACACTTTCTAAAATGTCTGGTACAGGCCAAACTGTTGATCTGACCAAACTTGCTTATGATCACCTTAGCTGGAAAGGAGCAAGGAGTCTCTGCATTGAAAGAGGTTTAGGGGTAGGTAAGAATCCCTCTAGAGAACTATTGGTTAATATGCTCATTGAACAAGATAAGACCTTAGTTGGCACTTCTGTTGAGAAATTAGCTGATGGTTCCCAATCTGACCCTGGGGCACCCCTAGCAAAAGATTTAGAAGGGAACCTTCCCAACCTGCCCATTAGCAGACCACCTAGCATAGCTGGTACTGATGTGACCTCACATCACAGTAAGAGTGTTCCTTCTCATCATAGTAGGAGTGTTACTTCTGTTAGCCAGGTTGTTAGAGTGCCATCTGTTAGGACCAGGTCTCCCTCTGTTCATTCTCACCATACTTCTGTTTCAAGACATGCCTCATCCACCCACCCTGATGACAGAGTGTTAGAAAGGGAGCTCAATAGATTGAGAGTGGAACAATCTAGACTGAAGCTCAAGAAGCAACAGCTGGATTTAGATAGGCAGTCCTTTGAAGTAGAAAGAGAAAGACAGAAAATAGGGTTAGAAACCCATGGTGGCAGCAGCAGTATTCCAAATAGTCATCCTGCAAGAGAGCATGATTCTAGGAATCTGCACAAGATAGTTCCGCCTTACAAGGAGGGGGATGACATTAACAAGTGGTTTGCTGCACTTGAGAGGGCCTGTGTTATACAGGAGGTCCCTCAAAGGCAGTGGGTTGCTATCCTATGGCTATCTTTCAGTGGAAAGGGTAGGGATAGGCTCCTTACTGTGAAGGAAAGTGATGCCAATAATTTTGCAGTTCTTAAGAATGCACTCCTTGATGGTTATGGCTTAACCACTGAACAGTACAGGATGAAGTTCAGAGAAACCAAAAAGGAGTCTTCACAAGACTGGGTAGACTTTGTTGACCTTTCAGTGAAGGCCTTGGAGGGGTGGTTACATGGCAGTAAAGTTTCTGACTATGAAAGCCTGTATAACTTAATCCTGAGAGAGCATATTCTTAATAATTGTGTGTCTGATTTGTTACACCAGTACCTGGTAGACTCTGATCTGACCTCTCCCCAAGAATTGGGAAAGAAGGCAGACAAATGGGTCACAACAAGGGTGAACAGAAAAGTTCATACAGGGGGTGACAAGGATGGCAAGAAGAAGGATGGTAAGTCTTCTGACAAGGGTGTGGACAAATCTAAAAATGAGTCTTCATCAGGCCCACAAAAACACTCTGGTGGGGGTGGTGGGCCCAAATCCTCTTCAAATCAAAACAAAGAAAAGAAACCATGGTGCTATTTATGTAAAATAAAAGGCCATTGGACAACAGATCCCAGTTGTCCAAAGAAAATCACCAAGCCTCCTACCACTACAACCCCTGCTGCTACACCTAGTGCCCCTAGTAATAGCAGTGGTGGTGGGAGCAAACCTACTAATAGCCAATCCAAGGGAGGAGCTGGGCTCACTTTTGGTAATTTAGTTGGGGTTGGTCTAATTAGGGAGACCACAGAGGCTGTGTTAGTCTCTGAGGGGGCTATTGATTTAGCCACCTTGGTTGCTTGTCCCCTTAACATGGATAAGTACAAGCAACTACCCCTAATAAATGGTGTTGAGGTTCAGGCCTACAGGGACACAGGTGCCAGTGTTACCATGATAATAGAGAAACTGGTCCACCCTGAACAACACCTACTTGGTCACCAGTACCAAGTAACTGATGCTCATAACAACACTCTTAGCCACCCCATGGCTGTTGTGAATCTCAACTGGGGGGGTTTACTGGTCCAAAGAAAGTTGTGGTTGCCTCAGATTTACCTGTAGACTGTCTACTAGGGAATGATTTAGAGACATCAGCTTGGGCAGAAGTGGAGTTGGAGGCTCATGCAGCAATGCTGGGCATTCCAGGTCATATTTTTGCTTTAACCAGGGCTCAGGCCAAAAAGAAAAAAGGACAGGGTGACTTGGATCCTGGAAGAATGGACCAAGTGCTCCCTAAAGCTAGGGTTAGTAAAGGTAAAACACTACCTACTATCCCTCCCTCTACAGTGGATTCAACTTCTGAGGAAGAAGAATTTCTACCCTGTGCAGAACCTACACCAGAGGAGCTGGAAGCAGACACTGCTGAGCTTTTGGGTGAAGGGGGGCCTGCCAGGAGGAGCTGAGTGTGGCACAGCATACCTGTCCCACACTAGAGGGTCTAAGGCAGCAAGCTGTCAAACAAGCAAATGGGGATGTCAGTGACTCTCACAGAGTTTACTGGGAGGATAACCTTTTGTACACTGAAGCAAGGGATCCAAAACCTGGAGCTGCCAGGAGATTGGTGATTCCTCAGGAGTACAGAAGGTTCCTCCTAACTCTAGCCCACGACATTCCCTTAGCTGGACATTTGGGGAAATGAAAACTTGGGACAGGCTTGTTCCCTTGATTCATTGGCCTAGAATGTCGGAGGACACAAAGGAATTTTGTAAGTCCTGTGAAACCTGTCAAGCCAGTGGCAAGACAGGTGGCACTCCAAAGGCACCCCTTATTCCACTGCCTGTGGTTGGGGTTCCCTTTGAAAGGGTAGGGGTTGACATAGTTGGCCCCCTTGACCCTCCTACTGCTTCAGGCAATAGGTTTATCTTGATGGTAGTGGACCATGCCACCAGATATCCTGAAGCAATTCCTCTAAGGACTACTACAGCTCCTGCAGTGGCAAAGGCCCTCCTGGGAATCTTTTCCAGGGTGGGCTTCCCAAAAGACGTGGTATCAGACAGGGGAAGCAATTTCATGTCTGCTTACTTAAAGGCCATGTGGAAGGAATGTGGTGTTACATACAAGTTCACCACACCCTATCATCCACAAACAAATGGACTGGTGGAGAGATTTAACAAAACTCTCAAAGGTATGATAATGGGACTCTCTGAAAAACTCCGCAGGAGATGGGATATCCTGTTACCTTGCCTCCTTTTTGCTTACAGGGAGGTACCCCAAAAAGGAGTGGGCTTCAGCCCCTTTGAACTCCTATTTGGACACTCTGTAAGAGGTCCTCTAACACTTGTGAAGGAGGGTTGGGAACAACCTTTAAAAGCTCCAAAGCAAGACATAGTGGACTATGTACTTGGCCTAAGATCTAGGATGGCTGAGTACATGAAAAAGGCCAGTAAAAACCTTCAGGCCAGCCAAGAGCTCCAAAAGCAATGGCATGACCAGAAGGCTGTTTTGGTTCAGTATCAACCAGGGCAGAAAGTGTGGGTCTTGGAGCCTGTGGCCCCAAGAGCACTCCAAGACAAATGGAGTGGACCCCACATAATTGTTGAAAAGAAGGGAGAAGTCACCTACTTAGTTGACTTAGGCACTGCCAGGAGTCCCTTAGGGTGCTCCATGTCAATCGCCTGAAACCCTACTATGACAGGGCTGATCTTACCCTGCTCATGGCAACAGATGAGGGACAAGAAGAAGAGAGTGACCCTCTCCCTGATCTCTTCTCTTCCACAGAACAAGATGCTCTAGTGGAAGGTGTACTACTTGGCAGATTGTCTTACTGCTGAGCAGAAAGACCACTGCATAAATCTCCTGGGTCAGTTTTCTGAACTCTTCTCTACTGTGCCAGGCACCACTTCTTGGTGTGAGCACACTATAGATACTGGAGAGAGCTTGTCTGTCAAAAGTAAGATCTATAGGCAGCCTGACCATGTCAGAGACTGCATTAAGCAAGAGGTACAGAAAATGCTTGAACTGGGAGTGGTTGAGCACTCTGAAAGTCCATGGGCCTCTCCTGTGGTACTTGTAGCAAAACCTCATTCCAAAGATGGTAAAAGGGAAATTAGATTTTGTGTTGACTACAGAGGTCTCAACCAGGTAAACAAAACTGATGCTCACCCTATACCCAGGGCAGATGAGCTAATAGATACACTGGCATCTGCCAAGTATCTAAGCACCTTTGATTTGACTGCAGGTTATTGGCAGATCAAGTTATCAGAGGATGCAAAAGCAAAAACTGCATTTTCAACCATTGGAGGCCATTACCAATTCATAGTAATGCCTTTCGGATGGAAAACTGCACCTGCCACTTTTCAAAGGTTGGTGAATACAGTCCTGCAAGGGCTGGAAGCTTTTAGTGCAGCATATCTAGATGATATAGTTGTCTTTAGCTCCAGCTGGGATGATCACCTGGTCAACCTATGAAAAGTTTTGGAGGCCCTGAAAAAGGCAGGCCTCACTATCAAGGCTTCAAAGTGCCAGATAGGGCAGGGGGAAGTGGTTTATCTGGGACACCTGGTAGGTGGAGAACAGATTGCACCACTTCATGGGAAAATCCAAACTATTATAGATTGGGTTCCCCCTACAACTCAGACTCAGGTGAGAGCCTTTCTAGGCCTCACTGGGTATTACAGGAGGTTCATAAAGAACTATGGCTCCATTGCAGCCCCTCTTAATGACCTCACATCTAAAAAAAATGCCTAAAAAGGTATTATGGACAGCAAACTGTCAGAAAGCTTTTGAGGAGCTGAAGCAGGCCATGTGCTCTGCACCTGTCCTGAAAAGCCTGTTACTCCAAAAAATTCATTTTCCAAACTGATGCATTTGAATTAGGGGTAGGGGCAGTCTTATCACAACTTAATTCTGAGGGCCAGGATCAACCTGTTGCTTTTATCAGCAGGAGGTTGACCCCTAGAGAAAAGCGTTGGTCTGCCATAGAGAGGGAGGCCTTTGCTGTGGTCTGGGCACTGAAGAAGTTGAGGCCATACCTGTTTGGCACTCACTTCATTGTTCAGACAGACCACAAACCTCTACTTTGGCTAAAGCAAATGAAAGGTGAAAACCCTAAATTGTTGAGGTGGTTCATATCCCTACAGGGAATGGACTATACAGTGGAACATAGACCTGGGAGTACCCACTCCAATGCAGATGGACTCTCCAGATTTTTCCACTAAGACAATGAAGACTCATCAGGTCATGGCTAGTCTTATTGTCCTTCGTTTGGGGGGGTTGTGTAGGAAAGTACCATCTTGCCTGGCATGTTACCCCCATATTTCACTGTATATATGTTGCTTTAGTGTATGTGTCACTGGGACCCTGCCAGCCAGGGCCCCAGTGCTCATAAGTGTGCCCTGTATGTGTTACCTGTGTTATGACTAACTGTCTCACTGAGGCTCTGCTATTCAGAACCTCAGTGGTTATGCTCTCTCATTTTCTTTCCAAATTGACACTAACAGGCTAGTGACCAATTTCACCAATTTCCATTGGCATACTGGAACACCCTTATAATTCCCTAGTATATGGTACTGAGGTACCCAGGGTATTGGGGTTCCAGAAGATCCCTATGGGCTGTAGCATTTCTTGTGCCACCCATAGGGAGATCTGACAGTTCTTACACAGGCCTGCCAGTGCAGCCTGAGTGAAATAACGTCCACGTTATTTCACAGCCATTTACCACTGCACTTAAGTAACTTATAAGTCACCTATATGTCTAACCTTTACCTGGTAACGGTTAGGTGCTAAGTTACTTAGGGCCATATGTACGAACACATTTTCCCATAGACACAGAATGGGCAAAACTGCTTGCTACATCTGGCCCTTTGTGTGTGGGCACCCTGGCACTAGCCAAGGTGCTCCCACATTGTTCAGGGCAAATTCCCCGGACTTTGTGAGTGCGGGGACACCATTACACGCTTGCACTATACATATGTCACGACATATGTATAGCGTCACAATGGTAACTCCGAACATGGCCATGTAACGTGTCTAGGATCATGGAATTGCCACCCCAATGCCATTCTGGCATTGGGGAGACAATTCCATGATCCCCGAGTCTTTAGCTCAGACCCGGGTACTGCCAAACTACCTTTCCCGGGGTTTCACTGCAGCTGCTACTGCTGCCAACCCCTCAGACAGGTTTCTGCCCTCCTGGGGACCAGCCAGGCTTGGCCCAGGAAGGCAGAACAAAGGACTTCCTCAGAGAGAGGGTGTTACACCCTCTCCCTTTGGAAAAAGGTGTTAGGGCTTGGGAGGAGTAGCCTCCCCCAGCCTCTGGAAATGCTTTCATGGGCACAGATGGTGCCCATTTCTGCATAAGCCAGTCTACACCGGTTCAGGGATCCCCCAGCCCTACTCTGGCGCAAAACTGGACAAAGGGAAGGGGAGTGACCACTCCCCTGACCTGCACCTCCCCTGGGAGGTGCCCAGAGCTCCTCCAGTGTGCTCCAGACCTCTGCCATCTTGGAAACAGAGGTGCTGCTGGCACACTGGACTGCTCTGAGTGGCCAGTGCCAGCAGGCGACGTCAGAGGCTCCTTCTGATAGGCTCCTTCAGGTGTTGCTAGCCTAGCCTCTCTCCTAAGTAGCCAAACCTCCTTTTCTGGCTATTTAGGATCTCTGTTTCTGTGAATTCCTTAGATAACGAATGCAAGAGCTCATCAGAGTTCCTCTGCATCTCTCTCTTCACCTTCTGCCAAGGAATCGACTGCTGACCGCGCTGGAAGCCTGCAAAACTGCAACAAAGTAGCAACGACGACTACTGTGACCTTGTAACGCTGATCCTGCCGCCTTCTCAACTGTTTTCCTGGTGGTGCATGCTGTGGGGGTAGTCTGCCTCCTCTCTGCACTAGAAGCTCCGAAGAAATCTCCCGTGGGTCGACGGAATCTTCCCCCTGCAACCGCAGGCACCAAAGAACTGCATCACCGGTCCTCTGGGTCTCCTCTCAGCACGACGAGCGAGGTCCATTGAACTCAGCAACTCTGTCCAAGTGACTCCCACAGTCCAGTGACTCTTCAGTCCAAGTTTGGTGGAGGTAAGTCCTTGCCTCCCCACGCTAGACTGCATTGCTGGGAACCACGTGTTTTGCAGCTACTCCGGCTCCTGTGCACTTTCCAAGGATTTCCTTCGTGCACAGCCAAGCCTGGGTCCTGGCACTCTAACCTGCATTGCAGAACCTCCTGAGTTGTCCTCCGGCGTCGTGGGACTCTCTTGTGCAACTTCGGTTGAGCACCAATTCACTCCACTTTGTAGTGCCTGTTCCGGCACTTTTCCGGGTGCTGCTTGCTTCTGAGTGGGCTCCTTGTCTTGCTGGACGCCCCCTCTGTCTCCTCACACAATTGGCAACATCCTGGTCCCTCCTGGGCCACAGCAGCATCCAAAAACCCTAACCGTGAGCTTTGCAGCTAGCAAGGCTTGTTGGCGGTTTTTCTGCAGGAAAACACTTCTGCACGACTGTTCACGACGTGGGACATCTATCCTCCAAAGGGGAAGTTTCTAGCCCTTGTCGTTCTTGCAGAATCCATAGCTTCTACCATCTGGTGGCAGCTTCTTTGCACCCACAGCTGGCATTTCCTGGGCATCTGCCCACACCCGACTTGATCGTGACTTTTGGACTTGGTCCCCTTGTTCCACAGGTAATCTCGTCTGGAAATCAATCGTTGTTGCATTGCTGGTGTTGGTCTTTCCTGCAGAATTCCCCTATCACGACTTCTGTGCTCTTTGGGGAACTTAGGTGCACTTTGCACCCACTTTTCAGGGTCCTGGGGTGGGCTATTTTTCTAACCCTCACTGTTTTCTTACAGTCCCAGCGACCCTCTACAAGGTCACGTAGGTTTGGGGTCCATTCGTGGTTCGCATTCCACTTCTAGAGTATATGGTTTGTGTTGCCCCTATCCCTATGTGCCCCCATTGCATTCTATTGTGACTATACATTGTTTGTGCTGTTTTCTATTGCTATTACTGCATATTTTGGTATTGTGTACATATATCTTTTGTATATTTGCTATCCTCATACTGAGGGTACTCACTGAGATACTTTTGGCATATTGTCATAAAAATAAAGTACCTTTATTTTTAGTATATCTGTGTATTGTGTTTTCTTATGATATTGTGCAAGTGACACTAGTGGTACTGTAGGAGCTTCACTCATCTCCTAGTTCAGCCTAAGCTGCTCTGCTAAGCTACCTTTTCTATCAGCCTAAGCTGCTAGACACCCCTCTACACTAATAAGGGATACCTGGGCCTGGTGCAAGGTGTAAGTACCCCTTGGTACTCACTACAAGCCAGTCCAGCCTCCTACAAGCGGGCACGGGGCAAAGGCTGAGGGGCTGCTGGGAGGGTGGTGCTGGAAGGGTGGGTGGCAGCTGTACCTGTAGATGGGGGTGGCAAAGATGTTGCCACCACCACAAGGGAGCTCCCATCAGAGGACGAGTCCGTGTCACTGGTCTCAGCTCCTGTCCCCGCCGTGGAGATCCCCTTGCCCTCCGTCCCACTGGTGAAGTCTGATTCCGTAGTGTGGCCCTCCATGGCCATGTGGGATGCAGCCCTCTCGTGCTCCAGTGCCACTGCTCCTCCACCTGATGATGCTAATGCACACAAGAACAGGGAGACCACAAAAAGAGGGGTGACGACAGAAGAAAGACATTTTGGGTGCATGCATTACTGCTACCGTTGGCGGACACGACAGACACAGAAGCCCCCTGCACTATGCTGCGCTCTTGGGCTCCACTGTTCAATTCCTGGGAAATGGCCTACTAGGCTATGGACGACATCTGCACACATGGATGACACAGGGGTATGACTAGGTGTAGTTGGCACTCTACAGAGGTGTGGTGGGGTGCCACATGGCCTGCCTTGCAGAGGGACCTTGCCTACGGAACTCGCCCTGGCCTAGGAAAACCGACACCCCACCTCCCCCACCCAGACCCCACCACGGCGCCCAAAATCAGCAGAATGAGAGTGTACTCACCCCCTTGTTGTGCCCTCAAGCGCCCATCCAACTCCGGGTACGCCACCGCCAGGATCCTGAATATCAGGGGGGTCATGGTGCGACGGACACCCCTCCCACGTTGGGAGGCCACCCCAGCTGAGCCTCTGCTGTCTTGTTGCTCCAGCGGCAAATGTCCTCCCATCTTTTCTGGCAGTAGGTGCTCCGTCTGTGGTAGACCCCCAGGGTCCGGACGTCCTTGGCGATGGCACGCCAAATATACTTTTTCTGGTGGGTGCTGACCTACATGAGCTGTACAGGGGGAAGAGAAACTTATTACCAACTGCACCGTCAAAGTGATTGGCCCCCATCTATACCCTTGCCATGTGGCACATACACTCACCGTCGTTTCATGCACGCAGCACTCCCCCCCCCTTCCTTCTTACATCCACCCCTCTCCACACAGGCATAGCCCATACAGCTTGCTCCCAGTGTACTTATCTGTTTGTCTGGAGGACCGTAGAGTAGCGTGTACTGGATGGAGGACCCCATCCACGAGTTTTTCCAACTCCTCCGATGTGAAAGCAGGGGCTCTTTCCCCAGACACTCGAGCCATTGTCTCTTCTAGACTGAGGTCACAGCAGCACTTGCAGTGTAGGTCCTCTCCTGTCGAAGATCAGGTATAGAGTGATTGAACAGATAGAAAATGGAGGTCACATCCGCTGCAGTGCATAGCGTCACTGCCGGCGTACATCGTCATTGGCTCCTGGGACCCATAGGGTCCAATGTTAACCAATGCAGCATTGCGGCGCAGTCTTCGACCGCCTACCACGACGGTGTACAACGCCAGCACAGTTACCTCACAGCCCATTGTCCCACTTCACAGGTCAGGCAACCGCGATTTCAGGGGCCCACATGGCTTCATTTTCAACTGCGTCACACATACCTAGACTCAACACACATACAGGCCACTTTTTAGATTATGATTGGTCTTCTGTGTCAGCTGTGAGTACGTATCTCTGAGTTGTTTGTGCTCGCTGTTGCCCTTCATAGGCACCGTCCGCTGGGACATGTGAGGAGATGGCGACATCCTCCGGTGTACCGACCGTTGGTGGACCTGTCGATAATGGAGGAAAGACATGTGATAATCACATACAGGCTTGACCGTGCCACAATCCAGGAACTGTGTACCCAGTTGGGGCCAGACCTGATGTCAGCTATCCGCCATCCCACAGGAATCCCCCCTCAAGTGCAGGTTCTGTCAGTACTCCATTTCTTTGCAAGTGGGTAATTTCAAACAACAGTGGCCATAGCATCAGGGATGTCCCAGCCCATGTTTTCCAACGTGTTGTCCAGAGTCTTGTCTGCCCTGCTGAAACACATGCGGAGCTACATCGTTTTTTCTCAGGTGGAGGATTTGCCTACATTGAAAGGTGATTTCTATGCCCTGGGACATATCCCCAACATCATAGGTGCCATTGATGGGACACATGTGGCTTTGGTACCCCCCCACAGGAGTGAACAGGTGGACAGAAACCAGAAGAGTTATCATTCGATGAATGTACAGATGGTATGTTTGGCCGACCAGTACATCTCCCATGTGAATGCCAAGTTCCCTGGCTCAGTGCATGACGCCTACATCCTGTGGAATAGCAGCATCCCTTATGTGATGGTTCAACTCCAGAGGCACTGTGTGTGGCTATTAGGTGAGCACCTGGAAGCTAGTCAGTGGGAATGGTTGTCTGGGTCTGGGGATATCCCTCCAGCTTAGTGTGTGTCTAACAGTTGTCCCTCGCCATTTGTAGGTGAATCTAGTTACCCCAACCTGTCATGGCTACTTACCTCAATGAGGAATCACAGGACAAGGGCAGAGGAACGCTACAATGAGGCCCATTGTGGAACTAGGAGGGTGATCGAGTGGACCTTCGGCCTCCTGAAGGCCAGGTTCAGGTGCCTCCATATGACAGGTGGATCCCTATTCTACTCACCAAAGAAGGTGTGCCAGATCATCGTGGCCTGCTGTATGCTTCACAACTTGGCTTTGAACCGACAGGTGCCTTTTCTGCAAGAGGATGGTCCAGATGGCGGTGCTGTTGCAGCTGTGGAGCCTGTGGACAGTGAAGACAAGGAAGCAGAGGAAGAAGACATGGACAACAGGGACTCAGTGATCCAGCAATATTTCCAATGAAACACAGGTAAGAATGTAAACCTGCCTACTACATGTACTTAAACACTACTACCTCTCTACTGTCTGTCGTTTTCACCCAGTGTATGGTCACTGAGTTGTCACTTTCCCTTATGATTTCACAGATCTGTGTCCCACTGTGTGACATCTGCTTTGATTCCTCATGGACTAGAGCTGTGTGCTATAGGTATGTTAACATTACAAATGAAAGAGCTTTTTGCCACAGTAATTGCTAATACAGTATTCCTGAAATCACAGACTGACTCCAGATTGTTTTGTGCTTTAAGGGTGTTTATTTTAGTGCTCAAAATTGGAGGGGGTAGCAAAATGGTGAGGAGTGATGGCGGAGGAATGTCCATGGAAGAGTCCACTCTATTACTCTCACAGGTGCATTGCCCAAATGGGCATAGGAAGTGGAGCTGGGACAGTTTAAGGATGGACAGGGTGACTAAGTGGGACAGTAGGATGACAATCAGGGTGGTCTCATTTCTTGGCGGGGGTCTTGGCATCGTTCTCTGTCTTGTTCCTGGATCTCAGGGACCGTTTGCGAGGTGGTTCTCCCTCTGCAGGGGGTGGGGTGCTGGTGTGGTGGTCCTGTGGCGGTGCCTCCTGTCCACTAGCGCCAGCGGAGGTGGTGGGCAATTCATTGTCCAGGCTAGTGTCAGGGGCCCCTTGTAGTGCCACAGTGTCCCTCCTGGTGTTGAGTACTTCCTTCAGTACCCCTACGATGGTGCTCAGGGTAGAATTGATGGTTCTGAGTTCCTCCCTGAAGCCCATATACTGTTCCTCCTGCAGGCGCTGGGTCTCCTGAAACTTGGCCAGTACCGTTGCCATCGTCTCCTGGGAGTGGTGGCAGGTTCCCATGATGGAGGAGAGGGCCTCGTGGAGAGTGGGTTGCCTGGGCCTGTCCGCCCCCTGTCGCACAGCAGCCCTCCCAGTTCCCCTGTGTTCCTGGGCCTCCGTCCCCTGGACCGTGTGCCCACTACCACTTCCCCAAGGTCCCTGTTGTTGTTGGGGTGGTGGGTTAGCCTGGGTTCCCTGTAGTAGTGGACACACTGCTGATTGACGTGTCCTGGGGACGGAGGTATGGGCCCGCTGGGTGGGTGCTGTGCTGGTGTTTCCAGAGGAGGGAAGCTCTGTGGTGGCCTGTGACTGGGTGTGGGGAACCGACTGTCCTGAGGTCCCCGATGGGCCGGGCTGGTCATCTAGATTCAGTTGGACAGAGCTGCTGTCATCACTGTGGGCATCTTCGGTTGGTGGTGTGGACATGTGTGGACCCTCTTGTCCGGTGACATTGGGTAGGGGTCCTGCAGGGGTATAAAAGGATGTTTATTACATCTGTGTGTGCCATGGTGTGCAATGGGTGGGTGACCATGTTCCCCAGTGCTTGCATTCCTGTGTGGGACCTTGTGTGATTATGGTTTAGGGGGTGTATGGGTATGTGCAGTGGGCATGCTTTAGTGATGGGTGTCCGTGCTTTGTTGTTGCATGCAGGGCTTGGGGTTAGGATGTGTGGTTTGTGATGTTGGGACATTTGTGAGGAGTTAGAGTGATGGGGTGAGGGTGAGGGAGTGGGGGTATGTGCTGGCATGCAGGTAGGGTGGGGGATGTGATAGTTAAGATTTGACTTACCAGAGGCCATTCCTCCACCTACTCTTGCGAGGCCCTCAGGATGCAGAATCGCATGTGGGGGAGGAGGTGGGGGTCCGCCGCAAGTCCGCTGAACTGCCAGGTGGTGTCTTGAGACCACGGAACGCACCTTCCCCCGTAGGTTGTTCCACCTCTTCCTGATATCCTCCCGATTTCTTGGGTGCTGTCCCACTGCGTTGACCCTGTCCACTATTCTTCGCCATAGCTCCATCTTCCTTGCAATTGAGGTGTGCTGCACCTGTGATCCGAATAGCTGTGGCTCTACCCGGAAGATTTCCTCCACCATGACCCTGAGCTCCTCCTCCGAGAACCTGGGGTGTCTTTGCCGTGCCATGGGGTGGTGTAGATGATGTGTGGGGTGGTGTGTGGGGTGATAAGTGTGCTGATATGTAGTGGTGTGTAGTGTGAGGTGCGTGGAAGTTATGTGGGTGATGGTGTTGTGTGCCTGTGGATGCTAGTATTGTTGATGGTGGTGTCTCTCTCTGGCCTTCGTTCGTGATTTTTGGTCATAGGGGTTTGTGGGTGATGTGGGTGTGTGTTATATATTGTATTGGGTGTGTGGGAGTGGTGTGTGTATGTGTATCAGGTGTGTATTTCGAATTGTCCAATGTGGCTGTGTTTTGTAAATGTGTGTGTATTTTGAGCGCAGCGCTGTGTCCCGCCAATGGAATACCGCGGTTGAAAGACCGCTGCATGGATTCATGTGTCGTGATAATGTGGGCGTATTTCTGTTGGCGTGACGGTGGAGGTTTTGTTTTCGACAGTTTATCACTGACCTTTGGTGTGGCGGACTTGTGTGGGTGTCTGGATTTTGGCGGATTCCGCTGTGGGTCATAATGGCTGTGGCTGTTTTCCGTGGCCGCGGCGGTGTGTTGGCGGTCTCCTGCACCGCGGTATGAGGCTTTTACCTCCAATGTTGTAATGACCGCTTTTGTTTTTTACTGTCAGTTTTAAGCTGGTAGTTTCTTTTTTGTCTTCTTTCCCTTTTGTTAGGTTTTGTGAATCTTCTTTTTTTAGGTAGAAATCAATACCTGGAAAACAAATAAAGAATACATTTAACCATACTGAAAAACAAATTCAGAACAACATTTTCTAATACAAAGTTTACTTGATAGTAAATTTACAAACGTACACTACATCACTGTATACCTTTATCTGTTAGACTATATATTAGTGTGTGTATCAGTGCATCAGTGAATGCAAGACTTTCTTCTGGGTGAACCAGTCTATGTAACACTGTGTGTCAGGCTGTGTCAGAAAATTCATAAGTGTTACCTTGTTCATGTCAATATATATATCACTGTCTTCTTCAAAGCATTACTATATGGGTGAATGTTCTCCCAGATGTGTCACGTTGTGAATATATGGGTGGCTTAGTCTCTCACTTTGATGTCTGACTCTGACAGTATTCAGGTCTGGGTGGATCAGTAGCTACATCAGTATGTGGCTGTGTGTATCAGTGTGCAGCTGAGTGTCAGCTATAAAAATGTATATATAAATAGACATATATATATAGATAGATAGATAGATAGATAGATAGATAGATAGATAGATAGATAGATAGATAGATAGATAGATAGATATTCCTGAGTATCTCAGTGTATGCACTGGTGTGTGCCTGGGTGTGGTAGTGTGTACATCAGTGTCCTCCTAGGTGTGTGTCATTCTATGCATCTGCCTGTGCCTGGGTTTCTCAGTATATGCATCAGTGTACATCTTAATGTTTCTGTGAATGCATCAGTGTCTACCATGATATGTCAGTGCATGCACCAAAGTGTCCTTGGATCTGTCAGTAAATGTATAATCATGTTCCTGGGTGTCTCAGTATATGTAAGAGAGTGTGTCTGGATGTGTCACTGTATATATCAGTGTGTGCCTGCATGTATCATTGTATAGATCAGAGTATACTGCATACGTCAGTGTTGTACACTAGCAAATCCAAGAGCTTGATTACCATAAGGTGCTGTTACTTACAACATTCAGACTTATTTGGGTATATTCATTACATCCTTGAATATCACGTGTGCAATAACCAATGCTTGTTAAATATCTCATTTAATTTAGCCTATGTTTGTTAATTATATCCATTGTATTCACATTGCTAAACTTGTGCCAACTGTAACTGCCAAAACATGTGCTCTTCACAATGTGATCTGTATTGTACATGTGCCACAATCAGGTTGATAATTGATAATTTCCTTAATTAGCAATCAACTGCCTAAAGTCACATGTGCATATTTGCTTATTTAAGGATGCTTGTGAGTCTAAGGCCTTGCTTGATTTCTTACCTATTGGTCTGCTCACCTGTTTCCAGTCAAGTCAAGTTCCTTGTCCTCCAGCCTACTTCCGATGGAGTTCTAGTGCAAGTCAAGTCTCCAGCCCTATTCCAGTGTTCCTGATTTGCCAACCGGCTTTCTGTCAAGTTCCATCATTTCTCATCCTCCTGATAGCCTCCAGTTGAGTTCAGACAATCCTTGCTCTCCGTTTGGCATCCTGCGGAGTCGCAGCTCTCCTCATCCTCTCCTTCTGCCTACGATGCCATATTTCCTGTAAAAGAGAGAAAATAAGAAAGGTGAAAAAGCCCAGTTTGGGTTCTTCTGAAATTTTCAAGCAAGTAACTTAATTTCAAGGTAAAGAAATATTAATCACTGAAATGAAACAAAACAGAGCTCTGTCTTTTAAATAATGTATGACAATAAGAACTACAGGTATTTATTGTTTGGGTGGGAATCCAAGATACCGCTGAATAGACATTAAGGAAAGACATATTTCCTTAAACAAATTCTCCCCTGAGAATTAGGAGAATGGAAATAGAGAAAGTTTACCAAAACTATTATTGGCAAGAGATTACACCAGAACACAAAGAAGCCTTTTAGTCAACTTGATTGTTTTGAGTTTGGACATTGCTTCAGAGACACTGAAAGTATTGTAAAAAGAGGAAGAGACTTGTTCATCCCTATAGAAATGTATGCACAATGTGTGAACAATAACTGACATTTTGCAATAGTTTATGCAAATTCAATGTATTAATGAACTATTTCTTTTTTAGCCCAGAATCCTAAAAACCAAGAACCCAGTATTTTGAGAAATCAGAAGTCCTGACGCCCAACACGACACACAGTCCAGGGTCCAGCAGTCCGATTCTGCAGTCCAAGAAGCAGAAGCTGGTATTTTCTCTTTTTCTCTTCCCAAAATCCCCTACCCTTGAGGACTTGCGAGACGGCAATGTAGTCTGCATCTCGGTCACATTAGTCCTCAACGGTATTGAGGAATCATCATTACCCCATCGGAACACCTGTAATTCAGGTGAGTGACTTGCACAGAACAGAAAGCCAAGCCACAACATTAAAGTTCCCTTTGGGGGGGAAGGCATCATGGATCACAAGTCTGTAACTAATTCAGATCATTTAACCCCACTAAGCATTTGGCAGTTCTAATACAAAATTTACAGGAACAAGTCCTGAAATCATGAACCAAAAATCTAAAATCAAGAGCTCAGGGAGACTTTAACAAGTTCTCATCTTTCATGCATGGAGGGACACCTGAGGTCTATGGCCCATTATTAATTCCCCAACATTTGGTACTCAACCCTCCACTTCCACTCCTGCTAATCCCTCTGACCAGATTCTACAAGTAACAGTGATCACTCCCACATCTGTGGCATTGGCCAACCCTGAAAAAAATCATTGGGCATAGTGCTTGCTTTGCTGCTTTCATGAGCCAATGCCAATTGCATTTTTTGTGCAAACCTCAAATATTTACATCTGAATCTGCTATGGTAGCTTTTGTAATTTCTTATCTTGGTGGTGTTGCTGTCAATTGGCCTATCCAACTTATTGAAAACAATGATCCATCCTATATAATGTTGCCACCTTTAAGGCAGCCCTAATGCAATTGTTTGCAAAACATGTTTTTATCCAGTCTTGTGATAACAAATTATTGCATTTATGACAAGGGTCCAAGGACCACCTCACTTACATTACTACTTTCAACCGGTTAATTACTAAGATTAGATGGCCTGAAGAAAAACATACTTAACTTTTTTACAGAGGCCTGAGCGATGATTTGAAAGATGGTTGATGCCATATTGTTGAATTACCACAGGTTTGCGTTGAATTTATTGATTTAGTAGTGAGACTAGATCATAGGTTAGGAGAAAGAAAATCTGAACGTCCTTAAAGTGAACCCAGGGTGGTTGTTTTAAAAACAGATCAAAAAGAAATTGAAGAAAAAGCACAGGATCCAGAACCCATGCAAATTGGGTGAAGTTAGAGGACCTTTATCTATTGAAGAGAAGGAATGGTACAGTAAGGCCAATCTGTGCCCATGTTGTGGTAAATCTGTTCACTCCACACAAGACTGCAGAGATAAGCCTAAAAAGAAAAAAGTTGTCACTAGTTTGAGTGTTACCGAACTGCAGCAGGAATACTAATTCTCTCAGAGAGAACTGAGATTGCCTCTCCGAGATGGTCCCTTTACTAAATCTCCCAATACTTGACTGATGTACTAAACCGTGTACCTAGACACCTGACTATTAACTTCACTCTATCCCCTCAAAATATACAAAGTCTGTCAGTGCTCATAGACTCAAGTGCTATAGCTAACTTACTTGATCTGGCCCTAGCAGCCAAGCTGGTAGTGTCACATCATACCAAGACAGTACCTGAACTAGTTAGGGCAGTAGATGGATCAGCCTTGTCCTCTGGCTTTCTACGGTTTCACACTAATCCGTTAACCAGAAGAAACAACATTTGACTCAATTGATACCCCTACCTTTGGTGTTATTTTTGGTATTCCCTGGCTGGAATGCCATACTCCTAAAATTGATTGGGTTTCATAAACAGTCACCTTGGACTCCCCCTTCTGCATGACCACAAGCTATCAAGAAGCCCAATGTCCTGTGACACCCCTACATTGTGCCGCAACCAATGACCCTTCTCCCACTATCCTACCAGAAGAATATTGGGATTTCCAAGACATCTTTGACCCAGTCAAAGCAACTCAGTTGCCACCCCCCTAATGTTTATGATTGTCAGATAGACCTAGTTCCTGGAGTAGTCCTTTCTTGCAGTAGAATATATATGCACTAACAGAACCCGAGAATCAATATCTGTGCATGTATTTGAATGTGTTTTTGGATTTGTGGTTTATAAAACATTCTACTTCTCCCATTTTATCACCTTTTTTTTTATGGCAAAAAAAATCTAGAGATTTTCAGGCTTATACTGATTACAGAATTGTTAAGAAAGAAAACCATCAAAAATCGTTACCCCTTGCCTGATACTAGTCCTGTTGAATCAAGTCCAGGGGTCCACCATTTACACCAAGCTAGACTTGCGCGATACATATCACCTGATCCATGTCAAAGAAGGAGATGAATGGGTGACCACCTTTCGGACAAAGTTTGGTTTGATTGAATACACCATGATGCCCTTTGGGCTTTGCAACGCCACAGCGGCATTCCAATACTTCATCATTGATGTATTACATGAGTTCCTAGATGTCTGCACTGTCGTCTACATAGATGACATTTTGATGTTCTCTAAAAAGAGGCAGGAACACAAACAGCATGATAGGGCCATTCTGCAATGTCTAAATTAGAAAAACATACCTTTAACACTGACTCAGTACAGTTTCTTAGATATCACTTATCCAAGCGGCATTAGCAAGGACCCCAAAAAAGTAGACACTATTCTTTCATGACCAACCCCTACATCTGTTAAGTATGTCCAAAAGATTCTTGGTTTTGCCAGTTTTTATAGGCTCTTCATCCCACAATTCTCACAAATAGTGTTCCCTAACCCCACCTTATTAAAGAAGGGACAACCATTTATCTGATTTTGAGCAGCAGAACAGGCTTTCGCAACTCTCAAAAGAAGTTTCACCAGTCATTTTATGTTGAAGCTGATGCTTCTCAATTCTCTCTGGGAGGTGTGTTATCGCAAAAAGATCCACAAACAGGGCATCTCCATCCAGTAGCCTTTTATTCTAAAATACTCCTTCCAGCTGAACAAAATAATACTATTGCAGAAAGAGAACTATTAGCTATTAAAACAGCAATTACTGAGTGGTGACATCTTTTGCTGGGAGGAAAGCACACTGTCACCATCTGCACCGACCATAAGAATTTGCAATTTTTCAGTTCAGTTAAGGCTTTGACCCCTAGACAAATGTGCTGGCTCCCCGCCCCCCCTCAGCGATTTTGATTTTATTATCACAAACGTACCAGGGACCAAACAACTTCAGTTAGATATCTTGTCACGTATCGGGGCACCCAGAGGATGCTAGTTGTTGTAACCCTCCCAGCATATTACCAGCAGACAAAGTACTAGCTCTAACCACAATAGATACATTCATGTATAATGTGAAGAATGCATCACATGACCTTCCTCCTGAACAGTGGCTCAGAAAACCATATAATACGATTGAACAGGACTATTACTTACATTCAGGAAAATTGTACATTCCAACGCAGGAATTGCAAATCAAGTACTAGTCTGGAGTCATTATTCTGCTCTGACTGGACACCCAGGTATACAAAAGACTTTAGAAAACTGTTCACGAAAATTTTGGTGAAAAACAATGCACCTAGATGTTTATGACCATGTAAATTCATGGCCAACCTGTGTTCAGAATAAATCCTCACACCTTGCTCCCGCTGGTCTACTTCAACCCTTGCCAGTTCCCACAAATAAACTCAGCTGAAGGTACTGCGAGTTGGCAGATTGTAATGACTGGTCACATTACATACACACATAACAATGCATACTCACCAACCAGCCAGGCTCTCTCTATATGTAGTTGTGCCATCATAGCTGGGACATTGCTGTTCTGCATAATGTAGTAGTCATGCACTGATCCAGGAAACTTGGCTGTCACTTGGGAGATATACTGGTCTGCCAGACACACCACCTGCCTGTTGATAGAGTGGTAGTTATTCCTGTTCCTATTCACCTGTTCATTGATACTGGGTGGGACCAGGGATACATGGGTCCCATCAATTGCTGCTACCACTTGAGGAATCTGCCCCATCTGATAAAAGTCACCCTTCATATTGGCCATTTCTGCTCTTTGGGGAAACCTGATGAAGCTGTCCAGGTGTTGCAAGAAAGCACTCAGTACATCCCTCAACTCCTGACTGAACATGGGCTGGGCTATCCCTGCTGTTAAGGTGGCAGTATTCTGGAATGACCCTGTGGCCAGGAAGCATAGCGCTGACAATACTTGAATGAGGGGAGGTATGCAGTTGGGATTGCGATTGCCTGGCATCAGATTTGGCTCCAACTGTCTAGATAGATACATGATGGTCTGGAGATTCAGACGGTAGGTCTGGATGACATGCCTGACCTCCATGGTTGCCAGGTCTACCAGTGGATGGTTGTTAGAAATGGGGTCTTTGGTTGACAGTCAGGTTACCCCCTGTTCAAGCAAGGACCCTCACTCTAGTCAGGGTAAAAGAGAATCACCCTCAGCTAACCCGAGCTTACCCCCTTGGTAACTTGGCAGAGCAGTAGGCTTAACTTCAGAGTGCTAGGTATAAAGTATTTGTACCAATACACACAGTAGCTTCATGAAAACACTACAAAATGACACAACACCGGTTTAGAAAAATAGGAAATATTTATCTAAACAAAACAAGACCAAAACTACAAAAATCCGACATACACAAGTCAAGTTATTATTTTTAAAGATTAAACTAAAAAATAGCGCTTAGAAACAGAAATGCTTCGATGAGATGTTAACATGGCGTCGTGACGGAGTCGTTCCCAACAAGCCGACACCAGCGGCGCCGGACACGGAGTCGTGTAGACCCCCAAGTACAATACCTTTGGTGAAGAGTGAAAACAAGCCGATGCGCGAAGTCGGGAATCGCGGCGTCTGTGCGAAACGTTGAATCCGCGCACTTCAAGCGGCGTCGGTCACGACGTGGTGCGGCGACTTCCACGGAGTAGCGGACTTCAGCGGGGCTGCTGCGGTGTTGGGCCTGCGAACAGCGTCGCGTTCCAGCGAAGGTCACGTGTCAGGTCCAGGCAGCGTTACCGGATTCAGCAGCGGCGTCGGTCCGAAGTCGATTTCCTTGGATTCCACCAGCTTTCCTTTCAAGGGCCCAGGGACTGGATAGGGCACCACTTGTCGGGGCAGGAGTCTCTCCAGAGACTCCAGGTGCTGGCAGAGAGAAGTCTTTGCTGTCCCTGAGACTTCAAACAACAGGAGGCAAGCTCTAACTCAAGCCCTTGGAGA
The DNA here is from genome assembly GCF_031143425.1 of Pleurodeles waltl. Classification (NCBI taxonomy): domain Eukaryota; kingdom Metazoa; phylum Chordata; class Amphibia; order Caudata; family Salamandridae; genus Pleurodeles; species Pleurodeles waltl. Next base: position 478,404,291 of record NC_090440.1, on the reverse strand, counting down.
TTTCTTCACAAGATGGAAGGCACACAAAGTCCAGTCTTTGCCCTCTTACTCTGGTAGAAGCAGCACTGCATGAAAGCTCCACAAAGCACAGTCACAGGCAGGGCAGCACTTCTTCCTCAGCTATCAGCTCTTCTCCAGGCAGAGGTTCCTCTTGGTTCCAGAAGTGTTTCTAAAGTCTGTAGATTTGGGTGCCCTTCTTATACCCATTTTGGTCTTTGAAGTCACCTTTCTTCAAAGGGGACTCACACCTACTTGTGAAATCCTGCCTTGCCCAGGCAAGGCATCAGACACACAGCAGGGGGTTGGAGCCGGCATTGTCAGAGGCAGGCACAGTCCTTTCAGATGAGAGTGACCACTCCACCCCTCCCTCCTAGCAGAGATGGCTAATCAGGAAATGCAGGTTACACCCCAGCCCCTTTGTGTCACTGTCTAGTGCGAGGTGAAAAACAACCCAACTGTCAAACTGACCCAGACTGGGAATCCACAAACAAGGCAGAGTCACAGAATGGTTTAAGCAAGAAAATGCTCACTTTCTAAAAGTGGCATTTTCAAACGCACAATCTTAAAATCAACTTTACTAAAAGATGTATTTTTAAATTGTGAGTTCAGGGACCTCAAACTCCACATGTCCATCTACTCTCTAGGGGAATCTACACTTTAATCATATTTAAAGGTAGCCCCCATGTTATCCTATGAGAGAGACAGGCCTTGCAACAGTGAAAAACTAAATTGGCAGTATTTCACTGTCAGGACATATAAACCACATTACTATATGTCCCACCTTATCCATACACTGCACCCTGCCCTTGGGGCTACCTAGGGCCTACCTTAGGGGTGCCTTACATGTAAGAAAAGGGAAGGTTTAGGCCTGGCAAGTGGGTACACTTGCCAAGTCGAATGTACAGTGTAAAATACACTTACAGACACTGCAGTGGCAGGTCTGAGACATGATTACAGGGTTACTTGTGTGGGTGGCACAACCAGTGCTGCAGGCCCACTAGTAACATTTTATTTACAGGCCCTCGGCACCTCTAGTGCACTTTACTAGGGACTTAACAGTAAAACAAATATGCCAATCATGGAGAACCAATTACGTACACATTTTACACGGAGAGCATAGGCTCTTTAGCACTGGTTAGCAGTGGTAAAGTGCTCAGAGTTGAAAAGCCAACAGCAACAGGTCAGAAAAAAATAGGAGGCAGGAGGCAAAAAGACTGGGGATGACCCTACATAAGCAAAAGTCCAACACGACCCCCTACCAGCCTAAAGCCAGGGGAGAACAATCAATACCTTGATGTACTTCCCTGATTGGGGCGATAGAACAAGGACCCAGGCCCACAACAGCAGGGGCATGTTCCAGTTCTACCCCTTCCTGACTCCAGTTGGATCCCTCTGTCCATACTGTCAGGGCCCACTAAGCTAACCCATGGGGAACCCTTCTCCACATCCGCAGACACCATCTGTGCAGCACCTAACTTTACTTTGCTCACAGATGTATTGCAATGGGCAGATAGTACCACCAGGGCCAACACAGTGGTGTTGCCCACTCCACCCCTGGGGTGTGACTCTCGTCCCCCCCCCAGGGGCAACTCTGTCCACCAGGACAGCAAGCCAAAGTGGTCCCAGACAACTGTCAAGGATGAGAGCCCGACCTCAGGCCTCTCCAAGCACTGTGACTGCGGAGAGGTGGGGGCAGTAGCCCCAGGTGCCTGACACCCTTTGACCACTCTCCCTTCCACCAGGTCAGAGAATATAACCTAACCCTGGTCCTCCCCTCTGGGGATCTGTACCCTCCCCCCAGGAGCGGCACCCCAGAGTAAAAAATTGTCAGGGTGCTTGTAGAAGCATTCCTGCATAATTCTTCCACCAGTGCAGGGATGTTAACCTGCAACTGATCCTCCAACCTGGGGTCTGTACCTTCAGGTTGGACCAGGGCCAGGGGTGAGGCTTCCCTCCGCCTGCCCTCTCTTCTGGGGTCCTGAACCACCCAACTAGGAGTGGCCCCCCCAGAAGACAACATGGTAGGGGCACTGTTAGCAGTAGCCCCTTCCTCCAGGTCAGGAGGGACACCCTGAACCTGGCCTTCCAATCCAGGGTCTGTACCCTTAGATTGCTCTGGGGTCAGGGGTGAGTCTTTCTCTCCCCTTCCCCTACTCTCAGGGTTCTGCACCCACCCCTCAGGGAGAGTACCCCTTGAAATCACACCAGGTGGGGTGATTGGACAAACCGCCCCCCCCCTTCAGGTCAGGGTTTATCCCCTGCACCTGATCCTCCAGTCCAGGGTCTGTACCCACAGACTGGACCACTGCCTGGCAACCCAGGAATTCCTGGGGGGCATACCTACCCCCCACCAGGTCAGAGTTTACCCTCTGAACCTGGTCATCCAACCCAGGGTCACCACCCTGAGGTTGAACCACTGCCTGGCGCACCAGGACTTCCTTGGGAGCGCACTTACCCCCCACCAGGTCAGAGTTTACCTCCTGAACCTGATCATTCAACCCAGAGTCACCACCCTGCGGTTGAACCACTACCTGGCACACCAGGACTTCCTGGGGGGCATACCTACCCCCCACCAGGTCAGAGTTTACCCTCTGAACCTGGTCATCCAACCCAGGGTCACCACCCTGCAGTTGAACCACTGCCTGGCGCACCAGGACTTCCTTGGGAGCACACTTACCCCCCATCAGGTCAGAGTTTACCCCCTGAACCTGATCATTCAACCCAGAGTCACCACCCTGCGGTTGAACCATTGCCTGGCACACCAGGACTTCCAGGGGGGCACACTCCCCCCCTCAAGGGACACGCTGTCCCGAAGGGCCACACAAGAGTCTGGCTGACGCAGGTCTCCTGACCTCTGCCCATCTGACAGAGTCTGGATTCCCCCCAACCCAGAAATGGTCTCACCAAGGTCATTCATGGGGGGCTCTGCTCTCAGAGCTGACCCCTGACCCTCCAGGTTCTCCACTGGGGTCCGCAACCCCCTCTCAACCCTCTGTCTGGCCTTCTGCACCCCCTCACTAGGAGTGGTACTGCCAGATACCAGAACTGGTGGGACGCTGGCTACAGCCGCCCCCCCAAGTTCTCCTGACACTGTGGGATCTCCCTCAACAGATGGCCCTATGGTACAGGCTAAGCTCCCCTCCTGGTGTTCCCTCATGGAACTCTCCAGGACCTGGGACCGGATCTCGGGCACCTTGGACCTCAGCTCATCCCCATTCCCTCTCCTCAGAGACTGGACATGGGGTCCCTCACCCATCCCACTACACTGGGACCTACCTGGGACACTACAACCCTTCCCTACCTCACCTGGTTGGGAAATACCTAGACCACTCCTCTCAGGACCCCCCCCAAATGCCTCTTCAGACTCTCTGGTACCCACCAAGAGGTCTGCCTCCATTGTAAGCTCTATGGGGTCAGAGAACTCACACTCCACCTGGTGTTGGCGTAGCTCTGGAAAATAAGGACTAGACATATGCCCTCCAGCAATTACATCACTCAGCCCCTTACATGAATTAACCAAAGTACCCTTCACCCAACCATCCAGTGACTCTGCTTTGAAACAGCACCCCACATCACCCTCCTGAGACTGGTGAGACAGTACCTGACTGTCCCTGACACTCAACCCACACTCTTCTGGGATGTCTTCACACTCCATAACCAGGACTTCTACCTGGGGGGAACCCCTCTCCCTGTCACTCTCACCTAGAGTCAGTAGAGTGTCCCTCCCACCAGTAGGAATATGACTCCCCATGCCAGTTCCCCAATCCACCTCAGGGACCCTGTGCATCACTGGAGCTACCTCATACCCCTGAACCTCCTGGTGTGTGTTAACTCCCTCCTTCAAGTAGGGCACCACATCTCTGGGCATGTGCACTTCTTCAGCAGCACTAGATATAAAATTGTTGCTGCCACCATTCCAGCTGGATTCAGCCCTCATGACTTCCAGCTCCTTCATTTTGAGCTCATAAGCCCAAATCCTCTTTTTGATCTCTAAGTCCCTCCTCCTTTCTTCCAACTCCTTCTCCCTTTGCATCCTCAACTCCTTGAACCGGCGAGCCCTCTCTGCCTGTCTGTCCTGTAACTCTTCAGGAGTCAGACCCTTGGATGACACCCTGCTACCCCTCCTGGGGACCCTCCCCCCAGGCGTAACAGGTACCTCCACTACACCACTGTGTATCCTCTGCACTTCTCCACCCACATTCTCCTCCGCTGTGTGCCCTCCAGCCTTCTTGATTGTCACCCAGGCCCTCTGTGCCTTTTGCAGCTCCCCCTCCCTGGTGGAGCTCTCAGTGGGACAGTCAAGATCTTTAAGGAACTGTTTTAATTGAGCAACTGAGTACTCCTTCAGTTTCTCTATTTCAAACACAACTCCAGCTGTTGCATCTCCAGATTGACACATGGTGGTCACAAGTGCAAAGTTCCAAAGGCAGAAAATAAGTTCCCAATGAAGTAAAAAGAATCCGTCAATGGATCAGCAAAATCATGGAAGTAGGACAAAAAGGAGTCCTTAAGACAAAAAGCAACAGATCACCAAACAAGTAGTATATGGTCACGTAGTGGTCTGAACTCAAACAATAGTGTACACTTAATTACTGTATGTCAAGTACAAATACAAGTCCAAATCCCAACCGCTGATCACCAATGTTAGAAATGGGGTCTTTGGTTGACAGTCAGGTCACCCCCTGTTCAAGCAAGGACCCTCACTCTAGTCAGGGTAAAAGAGAATCACCCTCAGATAACCCCTGCTTACCCCCTTGGTAGCTTGGCATAGCAGTAGGCTTAACTTCAGAGCACTAGGTGTAAAGTATTTGTACCAACACACACAGTAGCTTCATGAAAACACTATAAAATGACACAACACTGGTTTAGAAAAATAGGAAATATTTATCTAAACAAAACAAGACCAAAACGACAAAAATCCGACATACACAAGTCAAGTTATGAATTTTTAAAGATTAAACTCAAAAATAGCACTTAGAAACAAAAATACTTCGATGAGATGTTAACACGGCGTCGTGACGGAGTCGTTCCCAACAAGTCGACACCAGCGGCGCCGGACACGGAGTCGTGTAGACCCCCAAGTATAGTACCTTTCGTGAAGAGTGAAAACAAGCCGATGCGCGAAGTCGGGAATCGCGGCGTCTGTGCGAAACGTTGAATCCACGCACTTCGAGCGGCGTCGGTCACGACGTGGTGCGGCGACTTCCACGGAGTCGTGGACTTCAGCGGGGCTGCTGCGGTGTCGGGCCTGCGAAGAGCGTCGCGTTCCAGCGAAGGTCACGGCGTCAGGTGCAGGCAGCGTTACCGGATTCAGCAGCTGCGTCGGTCCGAAGTCGTCCGAAGTCGATTTCCTTGGATTCCACCAGCTTTCCTTTCAAGGGCCCAGGGACTGGATAGGGCACCACTTGTCGAGGCAGGAGTCTCTCCAGAGACTCCAGGTGCTGGCGGAGAGAAGTCTTTGCTGTCCCTGAGACTTCAAACAACAGGAGGCAAGCTCTAACTCAAGCCCTTGGAGATTTCTTCACAAGATGGAAGGCACACAAAGTCCAGTCTTTGCCCTCTTACTCTGGTAGAAGCAGCACTGCAGGAAAGCTCCACAAAGCACAGTCACAGGCAGGGCAGCACTTCTTCCTCAGCTATCAGCTCTTCTCCAGGCAGAGGTTCCTCTTGGTTCCAGAAGTGTTTCTAAAGTCTGTAGATTTGGGTGCCCTTCTTATACCCATTTTAGTCTTTGAAGTCACCTTTCTTCAAAGGGGACTCACACCTACTTGTGAAATCCTGCCTTGCCCAGGCAAGGCATCAAACACACAGCAGGGGGTTGGAGCCGGCATTGTCAGAGGCAGGCACAGTCCTTTCAGATGAGAGTGACCACTCCACCCCTCCCTCCTAGCAGAGATGGCTAATCAGGAAATGCAGGTTACACCCCAGCCCCCTTTGTGTCACTGTCTAGTGCGAGGTGAAAAACAACCCAACTGTCAAACTGACCCAGACTGGGAATCCACAAACAAGGCAGAGTCACAGAATGGTTTAAGCAAGAAAATGCTCACTTTCTAAAAGTGGCATTTTCAAACGCACAATCTTAAAATCAACTTTACTAAAAGATGTATTTTTAAATTGTGAGTTCAGGGACCTCAAACTCCACATGTCCATCTACTCTCTAGGGGAATCTACACTTTAATCATATTTAAAGGTAGCCCCCATGTTATCCTATGAGAGAGACAGGCCTTGCAACAGTGAAAAACTAAATTGGCAGTATTTCACTGTCAGGACATATAAACCACATTACTATATGTCCCACCTTATCCATACACTGCACCCTGCCCTTGGGGCTACCTAGGGCCTACCTTAGGGGTGCCTTACATGTAAGAAAAGGGAAGGTTTAGGCCTGGCAAGTGGGTACACTTGCCAAGTCGAATTTACAGTGTAAAAATACACTTACAGACACTCCAGTGGCAGGTCTGAGACATGATTACAGGGTTACTTGTGTGGGTGGCACAATCAGTGCTGCAGGCCCACTAGTAACATTTGATTTACAGGCCCTGGGCACCTCTAGTGCACTTTACTAGGGACTTAACAGTAAAACAAATATGCCAATCATGGAGAACCAATTACGTACACATTTTACACGGAGAGCATAGGCACTTTAGCACTGGTTAGCAGTGGTAAAGTGCTCAGAGTTGAAAAGCCAACAGCAGCAGATCAGAAAAAAATAGGAGTCAGGAGGCAAAAAGACTGGGGATGACCCTACATAAGCAAAAGTCCAACAATGGTACACTGGTGCTCGTCTAATTTCCCTCATGGCAGGATATCTATGTTGAGAGGAGAGAATGTACAATAAGTCACGCAGTTGGCACATGTCAGCAGTACATGGTGTACTTGCAGACACCTAACATGTGTAGGGGATGGATAGCTGTGCTGACATAAACATTACAGATCATAGGAATGCACATCATACACAGTCATTACAGCACATTGGCTGGAATGTCAGTTGGATGAGACATATGACACATATGTATGTGAAAATGTGTGGGTGACTGTGCAGTCCTGCACTGATGACACATATGTAACTAAATCCACCTATATTTATCCAAAGCCTATGTACCTCAGAGTAGCTACACAGAACTATCCACATATATACAGGCTAAACACTTCATATTCTCATGATTGTCCCATTATGTAGCACAACCATGAAGGTGCAACATTGGGTGACATAGATTAATGGTTGATCAGGTGTCTGACGCACTTATTTAAGCACATGCAGCGAGTACATGTGCCCAAAATGGCAGGTGCCTTACCTACTGTTCTGGACAGTTGGAAGTGACATACATCCACCGGCGGAAGTCGTCATGGTGATAGGCAGTCCGCAACTTGTCATAGGTTAACATTGCTGCTTAGGGTGGACCAAGGCCATTGGTGATGACGGCCTGTGGTGACGGTCCTGTACGTGGCGGCTGTGACCACATTTTTCTGCAGTCTTGCTCACTTGACTCCTGGCACTGTTGCTAGCAACACCTCCACTACATGAGCAAATGTGTACTGCCTCTGGGAGCCATCATGCTATGTCCTGCAGGTGATAGGGCCCCTGCCTTCACACAGGAAGAGCTGGAGAAGCTGGTAGAGGAGGTCCTCCCCCTATATGGACAGCTATATGGGGGAACCAGAGGAACAGGTGAGTACAATGCCCCAGCCATGTGTGATTGGTGTTGTGTGTGACAGTGAGTTGGCCATGTGAACTGTAGTTGGTGTAGATGCATGCATGTGGCATACTGTACAGGCGTGTGTGCAGAGAGGATGGATTTGTGTGCTCACTCGCTGTTACACTTGTGTTGTGTCAACTCCTATTGGTATGGGGTATGTGTACATGACTTTCTCCTTTGGTCTGTGTCATCCATGCTGGTAAATGCCCATCGGAAAAAAGGGATCTGGCGTGCCATCGCCAAGCAAGATTGGACCCTGGGGGTCCACAGACGGTGGAGCACCCATTGTTGGAAGCGGTGGGAGGACCTGATATGCTGGGCTCGTAAGACTCCCGACGAGGGAGGGGTGCCTATTGGACCCTGACCCCCCCCCCCCAATGGTCCGCATTTTGGTGGTAACCTACCCTGTGGTGGATGGATCTTTGAGAGCAAAACAAAAGCCACAAGGGGGTAGCTACCGACTGTTTCCTGGTATTTAGCTCTGGTTGTATGCTGTTTGCTGTCGCACAGTACCTACTTTGAAGATGTAGTAGCTGACAAATGTTCCTAGACTAGTAGTACCAGCTTGCCAGTTTATGAGATGTCGAACTGGCATCATGGTTTTCTATGTGTAAGTTTTTGATTCCTGTGTCAAGACATCATTCTGACTGCCTGTGGAGATGCCCTAATGTCAATGGCACCTGTTGCATGTCCTGCCATTCCTATGCCTGGGAGCTGGTGTTTCATCCTACCCAGTTACTCTATCCCCGTCCATTCCTCTGCTTATGTGCGTCAGTTGCTCTAAGGTGCCTGACCACTCCCATCTGTGCTGATCACCTATTGTAATGACAGGTTGAGTCACTTATTTGGTACAGGCTCCAAACATAACTTATACAGGTACATGTATGGACTCCATCTGAGGCTGCCATCTCATGTGCAACACAGATATGGCCTGTCTAGGACAGTAAATATATGTTTGTCGATTTAAACCTAATGTCCGTTCATCACTGGTGTATGTAAAGGTAGAAACAAAGGGACATTCTAGCTTGGGGGTCTGAATTGTGATTTCAAAATCATTATGCTTTTCCATGTGATTGACATATGGGCATTTCATCCCTGTCCCAATGGGTGGGTAATAGAGAAGGTAAGTACTTTGGCAGAACCAGACTTATACAATATGCAATGCCAGTGGTATATGTGGAAAATGCACTACCAATTCATTTACAACCTTGGCAATATGCTACCTACATCATGTCTCAATGCTTACTTGGGGGCACACCATGTGGAGTAGGGCAATCTATGCTACCCTTGGCCTAGCTGATATGCCCAGCCAGGTAAGGATTAGGTATTACATTACTTATGTGTTCATAAAGTGATGGTCTTGTTGTACCACTATATCGAAAGCAGGTAATTGTTATAATAGAAAATGTTTTTCATGGACTGACAGTCATGTAGGTCCATGTGTAAATCTTCTGTACATGTCATTTCTGTGTGACATTTGTGTAGACTGGAGTTAGGTACAGGAAATCAGATGTCAGGTATGGTGTGAGTGAAGTTGGTTTGCTCATGTTGTAAAGTCTTGGAAGTGGAACTGCATGTCATGTGGAATGATGGGTAGCCTATGATGTCTATAGTGGCTGCCTGTGGTGTAGTTGTTGTGACATGCACTCAGGGATTGCCTATGGATGTAGTATGGGTTCTATGGAGGGCATTGTAGCTGCACATGCAATAATGAAGTGATGTGATGTATCTGTGTTTAGTGTGTGCAGATTTTTCTCTATAATTGTGTGAATGTCATGCCATGCCTGTTCTCCGTATATGTATTCCACACATCATTTGTCACCTATATGGAAGTGCCACTTGTTTTGGCTTCATCAGTTCTGGTATCCATACTGGCATATATGTAGAGGGGGTCAGCCAGCAATGTGATATGTATGGCAGGTACTGTGTGGGATGTGAATTGGGTAGTCTACAATTGTAAAGGACATCAGTAATTGAGATGAACTGGTCAGGTGTTGTTTCAGGACATGCATGATGTGTTATGATCACTTACCTGTTCTTCCAATAGCTGATAAGAGCATGGAGAGATATGATCTGGGATATGCATGATATATCTACTTCTGCCAGAGCATGAGTATCATGCTGATATGGCTTTACAGGTGTCCAGGTGGAGTACTCCAGTTGTGCTTACTAACTCAGAATGTGATGTGGGTGTAAGGGATGACATGAAGGGGTGGATAGTAGTAAAATGATGTGACATGTTGTAGAATACATGTAATGCCAATGGAGATAGCCTAGCCTGCACATATGAAGCTGCAGTTGTGCATGTTTACATGTGTGTGTGTAAGGAATGTGATAACCTTTTCTTTGCCTCTCTGTCTCTCCCTCCCTTTCTCATAATTTGTGTGCATCAGCATCTTCAGGTGAAGGAGATGAGGCCCAGGCAAGTGGGGATGCTGCTGGACATGGGACCCAGTGTGCTGCGACCAGCAACAGCAAGGGACCCAGTGGCCTGGAGGGTGATGGGAGTGCCACAGGGGAGACCGAATCTCCTGCATCATCTTAGGAATTCTCCTCTCATGGACACTCCCTGGCGATAGCGGACCCTATCTGGGACCACCCCAGCCACCCCTTACTACCACCGCCCTCCCTGTAGATCCCCACCCAGTTGTCCGTGCCTACTCACCCAGGAGGGTGGGTGTCTCCTTTGCCGCAGGCACCTCTTCACCTGCCCCTGTCAGCCCTGCTGCCCTCAGTGAGGAGGATATTGACCTCCTAAGGTCCATCTCTGTGGGTCAGTCAACCATTGTGAATGCCATCCAGGGACTTGCAACTCAAGTCCAACAGAGCAATGTATTCCTGGAGGGCATTCACAGTGCACTGGCTGGCCTTACAGAGATCCTTTCAGGCTCTGGCCTCTGCACTGATGGTAGCCACCATTTATCTTCCGTCCCCCCTCCATCTTCTGTTACCCAATCCCACACCCCTCTTCCCCATCCCAGCCAGAGCACGCAGACAGACAAGCATGCATTCACTTCAACAGCCAAGGGTACTGCAGTCAAACACAAGTACCACAAGGCCCACCACTGGCATGCACACAGACAACACCCACCTGTAGACCACCAACACCCACTACCTGCACAGACTTCCCCACCACTCCCACCGTCACAGACACTACACCTGACATACTAGCAGATACCACACCAACATTCACCGATCCAGCCACAACTCCAATCCTAGCTACAGTCAGCACAATAGCAGACCTGCAGACATCCACCCCAGTCACCACATCCACAGCCACCACAACCACTGACACCCACACTTGCAGCATATCCACCATACCTGCAGTCACCACCCCAATAGTCACATCCATCCAGCACAGCATCTCCCATACCTCCACCCCTCCTCCTCCCAAGACACATAAACACCCACACCCACCCACCCAACAGACACCCAGCACACACAAGTGTTCTTCACACACATCTGAACCCAAAATATCCACCAAGAAACTTCCTATAATCTCCCTCCACTCACAAACCCTTTTGCGATTATCATCGTTGTGTGTCTAAGAAGTTTTTCCTCTCTGAGTTGAACCTTTCCCTCCTCTTCTTCTACCCCATGTGACCCCTAAAAATATCTGTTTCCCTCCCCAAGTCCAGCCCTGCCACCTCCAAGTCCTCGACTACCCTCTGCAAGTTCCCATGACCCTCCCCCCACCAAGGAGTCGACCCCTCCAAAGTGTTCCCACCCCTCCCCTAAGCCACGTCCGAAGCTCCCACCTCCCAAACCCAAAATAGCCCCCTCTCAAACCGAGGCCCAAACCCCCACCTCTGACCCCCCCAATCCGTGAGGTGCTTTCCTGCCCCCTTTAAGCCCCTACTTAGCAGTCAGGAGTCAACTTGGGGCAGTCTTACATGCCAGCTGTGCATGTTGCAGTTCCGGTTTTGGGATAAGCCTAAAGCCTTTTATGATTGTAAATACTGATATCTAATCTGTTCTTTTAATTATTAATTGAATTACATCTGGGCCAACCAGTTGTTGGTTCCAACGTCACAGCTTTGTCCTGCCTTTCATCCTCATGGCTGTTATGGTCTTACCTACTTTATATTGTGTGTGAGTGTGCTATGTGTGTGTTGTGGTTGTGCTACCTGTTGTGTCTGAGCTGCTTGTGTGGGTGTGTGCTGTGCATTTCTCTTGCAGTACTGCCTGGGTATGGTGTTTTGGGGATGTATGTGTGTGAGTCATATATTTAGGTTGCTATTGTGTGCATTGATTGTATTAGCTATTGTTATTTGGAGTCTGGTGTACCATTGTGTGGATGTACTGTGTGTGTGCGGTGATTGGCTGTGTGGTGTGTTTGTGCGGTGTGACATATGCCTCATTGTATGGCTGTGTGATTGTGTGTCTTGGTACAATGATGTTGCTATGTTGTGTTGTATATATGTATTGTCAGGTGGGAGTGTGTGTTGTGGAGTCTTGATGGTGCAATTGAGGTGTTGCGGTTGTTGTGTTGTTGTATACATTGCTGATGTTGTGTGTTGTTGTGTTTGACACTGCCGGTGCTGTATGTCTGTGGTTTGGTGTGTGTTTTGATAGTGTATGTTGGCCGTGGGGTGTTTCCTGAGTCTGTGCATGTGTGTATATGGCTGTGTGTGAATGTGCAAGTTAGTGTAGGAATACGTGTATGTGTCGCCCAGCCACCCATTCTGGTTGTGTATGTTGTGTCTTCGTTGCGACCTCGGCATTATGTGACAGTGACAGGTAAGTGTGTGTACTCACATTGCTGCCGTCATCGTTGTCTCTGGTTCCGGAGTTGTTGGGTGAGCAGGAGAAGCGTGAAGACGTGTGGTTCAGATTCTATGGTGGCTCCAGACAGGTATGGCTTCCTGAAGGTGGGTGTCTCGTTTAATACTGTTGGTTTCTGCCAGGGTTTCTGTGGTGGTGCAACCACAGTGGAAACCTTGATTGGGTGCAACTTTGTAATCTGTCTGACGGTAAAATCGTCTCTGCCAGCCTGAAGGTGCCTCCCACCATCCGTGGCGATCTTACCACACTGGCGGTGCCAGCAGTGGATTGACTTTATTCTTTTGTGAATACCGCCATGGTCATAATTTGGATGTCCTCTCCTCTGGCCTGTTGGCAGTATGACCGCCACCGTCAAAATGGCGGTCATGGTACCGCCAACATCGTAATGACCCCCTAAGTGCCTCAGTGTATATATCAGTGTGTGCCTGAATGTGTCAGTGTATGGGTCACTGTTACCTGGGTATTGCAGTGTATGCATTACAGTGCACCTGGGTTTACAATCAATGCATCTGTGTATATCCTGTGTGTGTCAGTGCTTGCAGTGGTGTGTCACTCTACTCATTAGTACGTACCTGGGTATGTTAGTCTCTACATCACAGTTTGCATAGGTGTGTCAGTGTATGAATCAGTGTGTGTCTATGAGTGTCAGTGTATGCATCAATGTGCCCCTCATTGTGTTATTGAATCTGTCCGTGTGATCCTCTGTGTGTGGCTCAGTAAGTTAGTATTGGTGAATATACAGGTGACTTTCTCACTGTTTCACTAGATATGAGACCAACTCTATGTTTTTCATATTAGCTATATGACTACCACATGTTTTAGTGGAGAGCAGACATACCTGGGCATAGGCCTCTGGAACCAATCATCTCAGTCAGTAAAACTCAGAAGGACATGTTTCATCTTTTAATAAGAATACACTCTCTTCTATGGCCTACGTGCATCTCACTTTAAGGTTAAGTTTTCTGACAACACACTAAAAAACCTACTTAAACAATACCAAGTGAACTTAAAAAGAAAACTGTGTACCTACAGTCACAATTAGTAGCCCAAACCATATTCAAACCACAATTTATATCAATAAGAATCTATATTATCATGGCAGAAAACTACACACTGCATTCACTTTATTACATCCTAAATACATCTCTTACTGCAGCCTATATACTTAAAGTCTCTATATGCACATCAATATACAAGTGGTTGTTTATGTGTCTAACTGGCTATGAGTCTCCATTTATATTTGTATTATTTTGTATCTGCTTAACAGTATAAATTAGAAACTATGGCCCTCATCATGACATTGGCGGTCAGGTGACCGCCACGCCTGTGATGGCTGTAGTACCATCGGCAGGCTGGCGGTAATGACCGCCAAATGTTGACCATGGTGGTGATCCCTCCCATAGACTGCCAACTTATCACCCCAACTGCCAGTGTGGTACCGCACTGACCACAGCGGTAGCAGACCTACAGGCTGGTGGCAGACAAAGATCCGCCCACCATATTATGATATAGCAGACCGTCAGAATTTCAGGGGCGGGATCACCTCCACCAAAAGCCTGGTGGAAGCATATCATATAAAAGGAGACACTCACCTCCAGGGACACAGAGGAGTCCGTGGCTGCCATGGAACCCAAACTGGAAGTCTTCCTGATGCTGTACCACGTGATGGCTGTCCAGGAGCACCAACGCAGATGAAGACGATAACAGTGAGTACAGCGGCCTAGCACACAAGGAAGGGAGGGGAGAGTGACACACACGCAGGCACAACACACACCAAACCACGCATGCCACACTTCCAGAACAATTCGCAGAATAAATCAACAGCAAAAAAACCTAGGAGCAAAGAAAGCCAGGACACATACCTGTTGTCCAACCACTGTAATTAGGTGGGAACAGCGACCTTGAACAATATATATACATATGTACAGAAAGGGCCATTGGCCAGTCTGAAGTTTTTAAGGGCCACAGGGAAATGTCCAAAGCCCAACTTGACTCCTGACAGCCTCGGCACTCCACTGGGCAGGGGCAACATGGAGATGGCAGGCAGGCACCTCAGGGGGAAAGGTGGGTTAGGAGGTGTGGGGGTTCTTGTGAGATGGGTCCTTGGGCTGGGTTTGGGAGGGGGCGGGTTCTTGCCCTTCTGGGTAGGTAGCAGATGAATGGCCTTGGGTACAGGGGCCGGAGTGCCACTTTTGTTCCCCTTAGTGGCAGGGGAACTCCTAGGGGGAGGAACAGGAGTGAAATGGGAGCTGGAGGAACTGGCCTTGGGAGACTTTCTTCTTATGGGCAGGACGGGGGTAGGGTAGGGAAGAGGTGAAGTTAGGGAAGGAAAAGCTTCTTGGGACCAGTGGGGCGGGGTGTGGGAGGAGGAATGGGAGTGGAGGTAGAGGGAGTGGTTGTAGGAGGAGGAGGTGTGCTGGACTTGGGTACAGGTGCATGGACAGTGTGCGTGTGTGAGGTGGATGGCTGGTGGGTGTCTGTGTGGGAGCGTTTATGTGTCTTTGAAGGGAGGCAGACAGGGTGGGGTGGACATACAGAACGTGTGGATGTATGTTGTGGTGGTGTCTGCAAGTGAGGTGGGTGTTCTGCATGAGATGGTGATGGTGGTGGTGGTGACTGTGCATGAGGTGTGTGGGGTGCATGTCTATGTGTCTGCTGTTGTAGTGACTGCAGGCAAGGCTGTACAGGTGGCAGGATCTGGTAATGATGAAGCAGTGCATGCAGGTGTGAGAGCTGATGTGAT
This sequence comes from Pleurodeles waltl, assembly GCF_031143425.1. Taxonomy (NCBI): domain Eukaryota; kingdom Metazoa; phylum Chordata; class Amphibia; order Caudata; family Salamandridae; genus Pleurodeles; species Pleurodeles waltl. The sequence goes on along the minus strand of NC_090440.1, from coordinate 478,389,066 downwards.
TGTGAGGGAGTAGGAGGAGGGGAAGACAGTGGAGGCAGTGGCTGTTGTTGTGTGTGCATCTGGTTGTTGGCTGTGTGTGTGCTTGTGGAGTGAAGTATGGTGCCTGTGTTTGTCTGTGCGAGTCCTGTCTGTTGTTCTGTGTGTGTGATTATCAGATAGTGTGCGTTGGAGGGGTTGGGGGAGAGGACTATGGGACTGGGAACAGGTAGTTGGAGAGGGGACAGAAGAAACAAAGACAATGGCTGCTGTCAGAGAGGAGGCCAGAGCCTAAAACGATCTCCGTAGGGCCGCCAAGCCACAGTGAATGACCTCCATGAAGGCATTGCATAGCTGCATCCGGGATGCAAGTCCCTGGATGGCATTCACTATGTTTGACTGCCCTACAGAGATGGACCTCAGGAGCTCAATAGCCTTCTCCCTGAGGGCAGCAGCGGTGACTGGGGCAGGGCCTGTGGTGCCTGGGGCGAAGGAGACGCCCACCCTCCTGTGTGAGCGGGCACGGGCAACTGGGTGGGAGGCTACTGGGAGGGCAGTGGTGGTATGGGGGTGGCGGAAGATCTTATAGATCGGGTGATCCCAGAAGGGTCCGCCACCACCAGGGAGCTTCCATCGGAGGAGGAATCAGAGTCTGTAGTCGTAGCACCAGTTTTCATCGGGGTGCTCCCCTCACCCTCCAGCCCACTGGTCCCCTTTGCATCAGTGGACCCTGCCTCCTGGGTCCCGTGGGCTGCAGCTCCCTCATTCGCTGGTGCCCCTGCTCCTTTGCCAGATGATGCTAATGCACACATGGATAGGATGACAAAAGGAGAGAGGGTGGAGGAGAAGGAAAGGAAGCACAGGGTGAATCACAGCACCAACAGCACAGATGGCATACACATCACAATCACCCCCTGGGCATTATGGACCACAGTGACAAACCATTGCCTAGGTACTAAAGCAGGAAGGAACACAAACACTACCATCTGCATACCTAATGGGACCAGCTAAGCCCTGTCTGCCATGGTATGCTAGCTACCTAGCAATACCAAAAATGCATTCCACCCTTCTTCTGATGGGTGCTGACCTGCAGAGGAAAATCAGACAGAAGGACACCATGAACCATACAGTCCAGCCTCTCACACAAATGACTTACATACTGCATTTGCCCCTCATCAAGCACACACATGACCCGTACCTCTGCATTCACATTGCCTGCAGCCATACCCCATATGACACACTGCTAGCACACACATACATCTACATGCAGCCATGTTGCATGCAACTTACCCATGATGTACTCACTCGTTGGTCTGGTGGCCCATACAACGGCCCTTACAGTGGTAGGACTCCAATCCATGAGCTTCTCTAACTCCTCAGATGTGAAGGCTGGGGCCCTCTCCCTTGTAGCACAGTCCATGGCAGGTTCCAGACACAGGCCACAGCAGCACACGCAGTGGAGATGTTGTTGAGTAGAAAGTCAGGAGTCAAGTGAAGTGATAGAAAGAAAATGGCAGTCACGTCTGTGGCGGTGAACACCTTCACCGCCGGTGTTGATCATCATTGATTCCTGTACTCCATAGAGCTCCATGTTAGCCAATGAGGAGTTGCACGGCGGTGCAGATCGCCTTCCGCCATGACACCTAGCACCGGCGGAGTGAGGTCACTTCCACCTGTCCCTGCATACAGGACAAGTGGTTATCATTTCCTACTGCTAGTACTCATGTTTTGTGTCGACTGTACATATCTAGACAATTCTAGTGTCCACAGTACATACATGCACTGTGTACTGATGTGTTGTGTGTCCATAGATCCTGTTGTGACACCCATTTCACTTTTGGCTCACTTAGATAGCAACCACTGCGGAGGAATAGGAGGGGAAGGAGGCAAGCACCCGTGTACAGACCCCTGCTACACTTGGCTACACTGGAGGACCGGCACATCATACTCAACTATCACCTGGACAGGGCCACAATCACAGAACTGTGTGCACAATTGGAGCCTGATCTGATACCTGCTATCCGTAGAACCACAGCAATTTCCCCTCTTGTGCAAGTACTGTCAGTGCTCCATTTCCTGGCAACGCGTTCTTTCCAGGTGACTGTGAGGTTGGCTGCAGGAATGACACAGCCAATGTTCTCAATTGTGCTAGGAAGGGTTTTGTCTGCCTTGCTCAAACACATGAGCAACTACATCACATTCCCCTAGGTTGATGATTTGCCCACTGTGAAGGCTGGATTCTATGCAATGGGACACATACCTCATGTGATTGGGGCCATTGATGGGACCCATATTGTCTTAGTCCCTCCCAGGGCAAATGAGCAGGTGTACAGGAATAGGAAGAGTTTCCACTCTCTCAATGTCCAGATGGTGTGCCTTGCTGACCAGTAAATCTCCCACGTCACTGCCAAGTATCTTGGATCTGTGCATGATGCCTATGTCTTGAGGAATAGCAGAGTTCCACAGTGATGGCAAGACTACAGAGGCACATCGTGTGGCTTATAGGTGAACTTGAGTCCCCACCCAATGTATGTCAGTGTATAGCTTCTGGAGGCATGTCCCATGCCATTGAGAAATGGCTAATGTGTGTCCCTCAGTTCTTCCAGTTGACTCCGGCTACCCAAACCTGTCCTGGCTGTTGACCCCTGTTAGGAATCCAAAATCAGGGGCTGGAAATCGGTACAATGATGCACATGGGCATGCCAGGAGGAATGTGGCACGCACTTTCATTTTCCTGAAAGCCAGATTCAGGTACCTCCATTTAACAGGTGGATCCCTATGTTACTCCCCTGAGAAGGTCTGCTGCATGCTGCACAATCTGGCCCTCAGACGCCATGTGCCCTATCTGCAGGAGGAGGGGGGTGACAATGCACCTCTGGCAGCAGTGGACAATGAGGACAGGGAGGAAGAGGAATAGGAGGAGGATGTGGACAACAGGATACATATCATTCACCAGTACTTCCATTGACACTCAGGTAAAACTTTTTATTTATACATGACTCCATTTTAGTACAGTGCTGTGTGGCTGTTGTGTTGTGTCAGTCACTACCTTTGCATCACAATTGGTTGTCACCCATGCCTTCCCTTATTGCAGATGTTGGTGTGGTTACAACAGTGTACTGATGTGATGTCTACAGACTGGTGAGACACATTTGTTGGATGGATTTACACATTACAGGACATTTGCACAGGATAATACAGTTCAATACATTGCACATTTCTTTCTGATAAAGCACTATTTCTCAAGTTGTGCTCAAGATGTTTATTTGAATAACAAAAAACATACTGAAAAGTGCAATAGAGTTGGGTGATGCTTGGGAAAGGTCCAGTGTAGTACAGTTCCAGTGCCCATGGGGCCATGGGAAGAGGAGCAATGGCAGTCCAAAGTGAACAAGGTGAATCAGTGGAAAACAAGGGGACATTCTGGAGGGGCATATTTCCTGGCAGTGGACTTGGTCTTGGCAACTATCTATGGTGTCTGTCTAGGTTGCAGGGAATGTTTGTGGTGTTTTTCACCTTCTGCAGGGGGAGGGGTGCTGGTGGCCTGTGAGTCCTGTGGCAGGGCCTCCTGTACACTAGCTTCAGCAGATATGGAGGGCTGGTCAGTACACTGGCTAGTGGAAGGGGCCCGCAGTTGTGTTTTGTACTCATGCATGATGTTCGCCATGTCACTCAGCACCCCTGCAATGGAGGCCATGGTGGTAGTCAAGGCCTGCAATTGTTGCATGACCTCATGGTGGTGTTCCCCCTGCAGCTGCTGGTTCTCCTACATGATGTTGATCTCCTGACTCATCCTGTCCTGGGATTGTTGGCATGTCCGAGGACATTTGTGAGTATCTCCTTGATAGTCGGTTCCCTGGGCCTGGCCTCCCTCTAGCACACAGCTGTCTTCCAACTGTCCCTGGCCCCATGTGCGTATGTCCCCTGAATGGTGTGCCCACTCCCACTTACCCCAGATGGGCCAGGGTGTTCATCCAGATCAAGACCTCCAGAGTTGCTGTCATCACTGAGGGCAGTGGGCACACTACTATTGACAGCTGTTGCTTTACCCTGACTATTTCCTCCACCATCACCCGCAACTCCTCATCAGTGAAACAGGGGTGCCTTTGTGGGGACATGGGTGTTGTATGGTGTGTGTGTTGTGCAGAGCGTGTTGAGTGATGTGGTGGGGAATGGGGTGTGTGTATTTGTGTGGGGTATCTGTATTTGTGTCATGTGTGGGTTTTTTGGACTGGCCAATGTTGGCTTGTTTTGGTTTTGGGTGGCTATTTCCGCCGCATTGCTGTGCACCACCAATGGTTTACCACTGTTGAATGTCTGCTGTGGTAATTCGTTGGTCATTATTTGGAGGGTGTTGTTTTGCTGGCGTAACAGTATGGGTGCTAGTCTCCCAGGGACCCTGGGGTTAACTCTATCTGTTCCCCAAAGCTATCTGGGATTACCTCCTCCCTGAGCACTACACTAGCCAACCCAGGTGTCTGCCCTCCAGTGGGGGGGCTGTGCCTGCCTGGGACACTTAGAGTCACCCTTGTAGTGACCATACTTAGTGCACTCAAAGCATTTGGGTACAAACGTCCCTTTCTTCTTGTCAAAGAACCCTGGCTTCTTTACAGAATCAGGGTGGGACTGGTTACCACCGCCCCCTTGGAATTATTTTGGGGGCCTTTTGAGAACTCCTTATTTTTAATTCCCCCACCTTTGTTCTGATAGAAACCTAGACCACCTTTTTGGACACTTTGGTGCTAGCCCAGAGGTCTGCCTCCTCAGCAAGCTTGCCAGGATCAGTGATCTTACTGTCAATCAAGTGCTGGTGCAACTCTGTAAAGCAACCACTGAGCATATGCTCTTTCAGGATCAAATTATACAACCCCACATAATCATTTACTTTACTGCTCGCACCCATCCATTCAGTGCCTTACTAGAAAATTTTAAAAAGTCTTCCCTGGTTTGTGTGGAGAGTTTGGTGCTGTCCCTGAACCTCTGACGGTATTTTTCAGGGATCAGCCCAAATTTGGCAATCAAAATGGCTTTCTTGGCCGAATATGTGTTCTGACCCTTTCGGTCTAATGTGTGGAGTGTGTCCCTCCCAACAACTGTAACATTTTGTCACAGACCCACCCCCCATTGGTCTTTAGAAAACCAATGGGCCCTTAGTGCAACTTCATATGCAGCTAACCACTTATCATGTCATCTCCCACCACATAACCTGGCACTACTTCTTTGGGCATCCAAACCTTACTTTCTCCAGTAGGTCCTGCATGTAAGCTCCTACCATAACGGCTGGACTCAGGCTTGAGGTCCAGCTCTTTGAAACTCAGTTTGTGTGTCTAGGCTCTCTCCGTTGCAGTCTCAGTTCTCCTCTCCTCTGCCTCACTCTGAGCTTTCCTTTCCTTTGCCTCTATGTTTAACCTCGCCATGTGCAATTGAAATTCTCTCTCCTCCCTCCTTTCCTGTGTGGTCAGGCCATGGCCAGAGACAGTGTTCCCTGGTTTAGCAGGGGGCATAATTCCAGGGGTAGCTTACCCCACTGATGGTGGCAAATCCTCTGAGGGGCCATCCTCTGGCTCCTCCACCTCATCATCCTTTGTGAACGGGATTCTGCCCAGGCTCTCAGCACCTTTTGGTACTCCTCCTTCCTGGAGGCACCCCGGGTAGGTACTCCCATCCACTTGCAGAACCCTTTCAGCTGGCTGACAGTGTGTGTCTCCAGCTTGGCTAAGACACACTTTCCAGCTCCTACTTGAGACCCAGCTAGAGACATGTTGATTGAGGATTTGGTTAAAATGTCAAGCAGAAAAACAAAATTGCAGAAAAAGAAAAAAAATCATGTTGACATTTAACTATGGGTAGTTAGTGTACACTTAGCTATTGTATGTTACTGCAGAAACACAAGTCCTATCCTCACCGCTGATCACCAATGGTAAAAATGGTGTCTCTAGTTGGCAGAGGTATATACCCTCATCCAAGTAGGGACCTCAATCCTAGTCAGGGTAAGTCACACATAATCCAAATTATCCTGTGCCCACCCTCTGGTAGCTTGGCTCTGAGCAGTCAGGCTTAAATTAGAAGGCAAAGTGTAAAGTATTAGTGCAATAAATCATGCAATAGCACAGTGAAAACACCATAACAATACACCACACAAATTTAGAAAATTATAAGATATTTATCTGAGTGAATTAAGGTCAAAACAATCAAGATTTGATAAGTACAAGTTGAAATATCACTTTTGCAATCATAAGAAGAGTCTTAAGTCTTTAAAAAGCAACAAAGGTCTCTTGCAAGAGCAAAGTACCTGGTATGCTTCAAAATTACATGCACGAGACCGCAGAGGAGGGTATGCGAGGAAAACGAAGGGTGTGCATCGGATTTCTGGGTGCACACAGATGATGAGTCGATTATTTTCCATACGGCAAGGACGTTGCGTTGAATTCCGGTGCACAGACTTGAACCCTCTTTGCGGGGTCTTTTAACACCCATGGATGATACGTGGAAATCCTGGGTATGCAGGGCAATGTCACAGGTGCTGCATTGATCTGGTAGATGATGCACCAGAGTTTCTGTTGCATAGCAAGCGATGAGTCGATTCCTCCCACAGGAAGTTGGGCTGTGTCATTCCGGCTCGTCGATGCATCGATTCAGTGGGCTGTGCATCGAAGTTACGGGCACAATGCTGGCACTGTGTCGATCTTCACTTGGAGAACCGGGCTGTGCCATTCCGGTTTGGCTATGCAGTGATTCTTTCACCACTAGGCAGGGTGTGTATCGATTCTGGCAGGCTGTGTGTCGATTTTCACCTCACAAGGTGTTCCTTTGCAGAAATTCTTTTTGGCCCTGAGACTTCAGGAAACAGGAGGCAAGATCAATCCAAGCCCTTGGAGAGCACCTCTCAGCAGAGCCAGAGGCCAGCAAGGCAGCAGGGCATCAGCAAGGCAACAGTCCTTCACAGCAAAGCAGTCTAGGTGAGTCCTTTGTGCAGCAAGGCACCTCCTCTTGGCAGGTTGCAGGGTCTGGTTCAGAGTATCTGTCCCAGGCAGTGTCTAAGTTGGTATGGTCAGGGGCCCAGTTTATATACCAAATGTGCCTTTGAAGTGGGGAATACTTCAAAGAGAGTGGTGTTGAAGTGCACAAGGTCCCCTTTCAGTACAGACCTGTCTACCAGGGTCCCTGTTGGGGGTTTGGGAGTCCATTGTGCAAGGGTAGGCCACTGTCCTTTGAAATATAAGTGTGAGGTCCACCACTCTTCCAGCCCAAGAAGACCCATTAAGTATGCATATGTGTGCAGGTGTGACTGAGCATCCTGTGCTTGTGGTTGTCTGGGTGAAATGCACACGGGCGCTGTCAGCCAGCCCAGCCCAGACATGGATTGGAGACAGGCTGTAATACCCAGAAGGATTTTAAGTGCAGAGAAATGCTCACTCTCTAAAAGTGGCTTTTCTAAAATAGTAATATAAAATCCAACCTCACCAGTCACCATGATTTTGTATTGCCATTATGGTCATACTAAATATGACCTGCATACTCCTTTCTGATCAGAATCTACCACTCAAACAATAGATGAGGGTAGCCCTAGTGTCAGCCTATGAAAGAAGCAGGCCTCACAGCAGCGGGAAACAAATTGAGGAGTTTTCCACTACCAGGTCATATAAAACACACAGGTAAATGTCCTACCTTTTGCCTATACAGCACCCAATTTTACCATGTTTTAAGGAAGAGAGCATATGCACTTTTGCACTGGTTAGCAGTGGTAAAGTGCGCAGAGTCCTAAAACCAGCAAAAACAGTGTCAAAAAGTGGAGTGAGGCAGGCAAAATGTTAGGGGTGATCACCCTAAAGCTGTCAGGTCAAACAGCAGTACTCACTAATAATTAGATCAATATAAGGTTTTGTTAAGGACACAGATTCAAAAACATTTCCATACATGAAATGTGCTCAAAATGGTAGCCGCCTGATCTATTGTACTGAACATGTGAAAAAGATGGTGGTGGGCGGTCACTGCCGCAGTGGAAATTGTCATTGGAACACACTGCTGCCTTTGGCGGACTTGGGCCAATTCCGATGTCCGCCTACCTGAGCTGCTGTATACTGCCTCTGGGATCTATCATGCCACATCCTGTAGGTGATAGGGTCCTAGCCTTCCCCCCAGAAGAGCTGGGCATGCTTATGTAGGAGGCCATACCCCTATATGGACAGGTATGTGGTGCACCAGAGGAGCAGATTAGTGCAATGGTACACCAATGTGTAAACGTTGTGGTATATGATTGTGTACCTGAAATGTGTAGGTGTCGATGCATGTGTGAACTGAGACAGTGGTAATGTTGCCTACTTGCTACCACTAAAGTGTTCTGTCCACTTGTTTTGGTTTGGTGCATATGGACATGGCTTTTTGCTTTTGTCTGCATCATCCAGACAGGTCAACACCCATCAAAGAAAGGGAATTTGGCATGCCATCACCAAACAAATGTAGATCCCGGGGGTCCACAGACAGTGTAGCACCCACTGTAGGAAGTGGTGGGAGGACCTGAATCGCTGGTCCTAGAAGACCACAGAAGTCCAGCTGGGGATGTCCTCCCAATGAGGAAGGGGTGCCCGTCAGACCCTTACCCACCTAATGGCCCTCATTGTGGCGATGGCCTACCCTGAGGTGTCTGGTTGTTTGAGGGCAGCACAGCAGCCATAAGGGAGTAAGTAATGACTAAACAAATGTATATGCCTCTGACAGTTAGGTGTATGATGTCTAAGTATCTCAGCTGTGACAATGTGATAAGTGCTACAGGTAAAGGGTCTCCTAGGAAGACATAGTACTACAGTTGCCACCTTTAATACACAGATGTGGACATATTATTGTGTATAGGGACACGTTACTCACCTATATCAACCACACAGTAGACAGCATGTAGAGATGCACATGTGACAGTGTCCAGTGGTCAGCCTTAGGCTAATGGCTTGACACTAGTAGATCCTTTCTAAGATAGACTTCTAAGATAGACTTCGCATTATCTCTACCCAGCATATAACTACCTCTGCCAATGGCAGCATGCAACCAACTTCCATATTACGTTTATTTTGGAATATCCTACTATGACAATCACCATCTAGCATTTTAATGTCCTCGGTTCATCTATATAACCTCTATATAACCTCTTAATAAGAGCTATTGTCATTTCAACCCCCTCTGTCTCTCTCTTTCGCTCTTTTCTTCCTTCTCTTCCCTTATCGCTCTATCCTTCATGCTCGTTATTCTCAGCCTTCGCTTTTTCCCTTCTCTCCCAGCTCCTTGCAGCTCGATCCGGTCAATCCCCTTCTGCCTTTTCTCTTTCTCCTCTTTTTCTTCTTTTTCTCTCCTTTTATTAACCCCCAACCTATACAATACCCACCCCCCCACCCTCCGCTTCTTCTTTTTTTTCCCCCTATTCCCCCACCTTTCTTTGGTTTAAACCCCCTCCTGTCCTTCCCCCCATCCCTTCTGTTCTTCTCCTGCCTTCTTTCCCGTTTTTCTTAGTTTCTTTCTTTTTCATTTGTTTTCTCCTCTGTTTTTCCTTCTTTCTTTCCTTCCTGGTCTCTTCCTTCCCCCCCCCCCTTCTTTTCTTTTTCTGCCCTTTTCACCATTTTTTTGTGTTTCTTCCTTTTTATTGGTTTTCCCCTTGTTTCTCTTTTCTTCGTTCTCTTCCCTTTTTCCCTTCTCCCCCCCTTAATTGTTAACTACACTCCCTTCTCTCCCCCTCCAAGTCCCCTTTATGTTTATTATTTTTTTTCCCCCCTTTCCTTTTTTCCCACCACTTCTGCGGCACTCGCGGGGTGCTGGGCCACAACCGCGGGACTCTCTTCCCAGAGTCCCGCGGTCCATTTCCCACGGGTCCCTCGGTGGGCCACGCCCGTCCGGACCCAGCGCGTCATTTTAATGTGCCCGGCCGCACTCGGCCCCCTCGCTGATTTCAGTCGGAACGCAGGTGTTTCGTATGCGTCTCAACCAGTCAGGACGCACGTTGCCCGACGATGCCGGGCACATCTTTTTCTCATTCCCTGTGTTGATTGTTTGCTACCTTTGGCTTCGCATTTGATTGGCTATTGCCACCATAAATACCAGGCCAGCCCTCCATTGAGTACCAGAGCGGCCTGGCACCGGCATGTAGGTAGTCCCCCCGGTAATCCCTTTGGAGTGGTAAATTTGAGCCTTCTTGGCCTTTTGGACTTCTCCTTATTCTATACCAGAGACACCCTCTTTGGCCCACAGCCCTTTTGGCCTACTGCCTCTATTTTCTCTTCTCTCTTCTCCTCTCCAGCCCTTTTTTCCCTCATCTTCTTCCCTTTCTCTCCCTCCCCTCACTTTTTTTTCCCCTTCCCCCCTTTTTTCTTTTTTTCTTTTTTTCTTTCTTTCTTTTTTCTTTTTGTCTATTTTTCCTTTCTTTCTTCTTTTCTTCCCCTTTTCTTGTTTCCCCTGTTGCCCTCCTCCTCTATTTTTCTCTTCCTTTTTATTTTTTATTTTTCCTTTCCTTCTCTTTCTCTCTCTTTCTTTTTTCTTCTCTCCTTTACCTTTTCCCTTTCTTTTCATTCCCTATCTTCCCCCGGCTAAACCTTCAATCTCCTCAGAGTGTGACTACAAGGGAAACCCCTCCCCCGGCACTAGACAGACCAGAGGCCACCCGCCCCCGACTCCGGGGTAAGTCACTAATGCATGTGTGTGTGAGTTCTTTTTCCCATGCACTGTCACTTTTTGCTGTGTTGTGTGCAGTGGTGTGCCACCTCTCACTCGTATTAATTTGTGGTTTATCTATCAGCTATTACAGACCTACCACACCATGAACTACCTGTTCAGGTAGGCCATTCATGATTCACTTTGAGCACTTCACCTACTGCTAGTGCTCCGACCCTGACGAATGCCCCTGACCTACCAGCACTTTGTGAGGGCAGGAACATGTTCATACGTATTTTCTTTTAGACTCTAAGAGACATTATCCTCGAATGAGCCTCCTCCCCTGTTCTTAACCTTACCAACATGCACCCCCATTAAAACTAACTAGGAGCAACCGGTGACATGTATGGTAATTTTATCTCCACCTCATCTGGATCTCTGTAATTATCCAGTCAGTTTAATTTCAGCACTACCTCTGGATCTTTTAACCAAGAGGTTGAGTCCGCCCAAGTAGTACCATCTTACTTGGGTGGGGCTAGGTGGTCAAATGATGAAGCAAGACACTATTATGTGTGTGAGACCACCTAGTCCATAAGGGAACTCCCCCCTCCCCCTGTAGGACAACACAGCGCCCCGCCGCTGGGACACTCTTCACCCATTCTTTCCCCATTTCACAGCATAAGGCGACCTAACTGACACCGCCGACCGAGGGAACACTGACTCAGTTCTACCCTCAACTTCTACTACCCCACACCCTTAGTGATTATATAGATTTCTATTGGGAGGTGGTGTGGGATAGCGATACTCCCAGTACTCTCTTTTTGTGTTTTATATATATGTGTATCTCTACACTGCTCTACATATGTGTTGCCTGCTGTGTCATCCTTCCCACCTATCTTTGACTCTGTGCATGTTATGTGCATATAATGTTAGATACACACCTGATACATATACACACACCACTCCCACACACCCAATACAATATAAAACACACACCCACATCACCCACAATCCCCTACGACCACAATTGCGACAGAAGGACAGAGACAGACACCACCATCTACAAACTCGCATCCAGAGGCACTCAACACCATCAGCCACATAACATCCACACACCTCACACAACACACCTCTAAATATCACCCCACACATCACAACACACACCACCCCACACATCACCCACACCACCCCATGGCACAGCAAAGACACCCCAGGTTCTCTGAGGAGGAGCTCAGGGTCATGGTGGAGGAAATCATCCGGGTAGAGCCACAACTATTCGGATCACAGGTGCAGCACACCTCCATAGCTAGGAAGATGGAGCTATGGCGAAGAATCGTGGACAGGGTCAACGCAGTGGGACAGCACACAAGAACTAGGGATGACATCAGGAAGAGGTGGAACGACCTACGGGGGAAGGTGCGTTCCGTGGTCTCAAGACACCACATCGCGGTACAGAGGACTGGCGGCAGAACCCCACCTCCTCCCCCACAACTAACAACATGGGAGGAGCAGGTCTTGGCTATACTGCATCCTGAGGGCCTCGCAGGACTAGACTGGTAAGCTCAGGGAAGTTGGAATTGTTGTGGTGGTGGGGGGGTAAATAACCTAAAAGCTATTAATAATCTGAACACACTTTCGTTGAACTACCAAAACACCCTAATCCTTCTGAACAAAAGGCTTCCTTTAAATACGTTTACTTGGCATAAGGAAACAAAGACCACACTTTTTTATCTATTTCAGAGGTGTTGAGGTATGCAGGCACATCAATCACTACTGCAGTACAGTTATAAAATAACTATGTAAGGGTTTGATAAGGCCCCCAATAGAAAATTAAAATAATAACACTAATCACTAACATTAGAATGAATTGATAGGCCCCAAAACTGTTGCTTAAATGTTTAAAATAATGCTTTGTACTTTATGTAACCTGTGGTGCATAATTTGCAAAACTCGCTAGGCTGGCACCTATGTCTGTTAAAATGTTTCTTCTATAACCTCTTCTTGACTTGTGAGAGGATACAAATTTTCTTAAAACACTAACATCAGTATTACTTACTCCCTTACCCACTTACTAAACTGCTTTGGTATGCACTTATGTGTATTTAGAAAATAACAACTGCTTGTATTTGAAAGTTTAACATCATATGAATAATGAGAATCAATTGGGTGTTATACTTTTGTATGTAAAATTGTTCTTACAGAAGTGAATAATGCATTAGAAAGGAAGCACAAGTATCTAATCCCTGCTATTTGTCATGAGAAGCATTATTCAAATTTGCAACAGCTCAAGAAATGTATAACTTTCTTAACAGATGTATTGATCAAATTAATTATAAAAGGTGTCCTAGGGAAAGAGCAGGGGTTACTCTTTTTGGGTGGGTTCATTCGAGAAGAGCAGAGAGATTGAGGGAGTGGAGAGTGCAAAAATATAGAGAAGGAGAGATGACCACAGTGCCCTTTGCCATAGGCCACTGCTTCTTTGCCACTGCTGTTGTCGGGGCTGAGAGCTGCAGGTGATTAGAGAGCATTATATGTTAATTGAGTTATAGAAAGATTGAGACACTGAATTGATTACATTAGTTTAGGGAAATAGGTTGAGTGTGGAGAACTTCATGAGAACTGTCCAGCTACAGAGCTATTAGATACAACACAGTTATTCAGTCTACCGCAGAGATTGTGTTGTGTCTGAGAGAGAGTCAATAAATTGTTTCAGACTGATAGCCGTAAGCACTTAAGACAGATAATCGTGAGACTCTCAGGCCCTCATTATGACATTGGCGGTAAGTCCTGCTTACCACCATGCCGACTGCCGCCAATATACCGTGACTGCGGAGGAATACCGCTACCCATATTATGACCCACACAAGCAATCTGTCACTATACAGACAGAAACACAAGTCCGCCAGCCAATAGGTCAGTGATAAAATGGTGGTACCAAAACCCACACCGTCACGCCAACAGAACTACGCCCACAGCATTATGACCCATGAATCACCGCAGTGGACATTCAACCGCGGTAAACCATTGGCGGTACATACCGCCGCACTCAAAATACACACACACATACAAAACAACACCACATTGGACAATTCAAACTACACACACCTGACATTCAAACACACACCACACCCACAAACCCACAACACTATAAAACACCCACCCACATTGCCCACAATCCTTTATGACACAAAGAAATTGACAACTGAGAGAGAGACACACCAAGAGCACCCACAGAACCAAAGCCACAGAACACCATCACCCGTACACCATCCACGCACCTCACAGCACACACCCCAACACATCACCCCACACACCCTCACACACACCACACACATTACACCCATGGCACCACAAAGATACCCCAGGTTCTCAGAGGAGGATCTAAGGGTCATGGTGGAGGAAATCATCAGGGTAGAGCCAAAGCTATTTGGAGCACAGGTGCAGCAGACATCCATTGCAAGGAAGATGGAGCTATGGCGGAGAATTGTGGACAGGGACAACACCGTGGGACAGCACCCCAGAACAAGAGATGACTCCAGAAAGAGGTGGAACGACCTACGGGGGAAGATGCGTTCCGTGGTTGCAAGGCACTAGATGGCTGTACAGAGAACTGGCGGTGGAACCCCCCCCCCACAACTAACAACATGGGAGGAGTAAGTCTTGGCAATACTGCATCCTGAGGGTCTGGCATGAGTAGCAGGAGGACTGGACTCTGGTAAGTCAACTCTTCACTACTTTCACCCCCTCCTCCTGCATGCCATCACATACCCCCACCCTTACCCTCACCCCCATCACCCCACCACCTCACATACACCCCATCATCACAACCCACCCACCCCAGTACCCAGCACTGCATGCAGCAACAATGCATGGACATCACTCACAGCCCTGCATGGACACCCATCACCACAGCATGCACACTAGAGAAAGCCACACAGCCCATATAAAAACTACCCACACAAGGCAAAGCTGGCAGGGCACTCACAAACATACAGGGCAACACACCCACGCACAAGATGTCACACAGAGAAAGAATAACACTGCATTTACATCCCCACAGGTCCCACAACCAACGTCACTAGAGAGGAGGTGCCAGCAACAACCAGTCCCCCCCCCAAAGAGGTCCACAGTGATGACAGCAGCTCTGCTCGCCTCGATCAGGATGACCAACCTGGCCCATCAGGGACCTCCGGACAGTCTGTTACCCAGGCACAGTCCCATACCGCCACAGAGCCCCCCCTCAGGAAACACCAGCACAGCACCCACCCAGCAGGCCCATTCCTCTGTCCCCGGGACATGTCAATCAGCAGTGTTGATCATCATTGATTCCTGTACTCCATAGAGCTCCATGTTAGCCAATGAGGAGTTGCACGGCGGTGCAGATCGCCTTCCGCCATGACACCTAGCACCGGCGGAGTGAGGTCACTTCCACCTGTCCCTGCATACAGGACAAGTGGTTATCATTTCCTACTGCTAGTACTCATGTTTTGTGTCGACTGTACATATCTAGACAATTCTAGTGTCCACAATACATACATGCACTGTGTACTGTTGTGTTGTGTGTCCATGGATCCTGTTGTGACACCCATTTCACTTTTGGCTCACTTAGATAGCAACCACTGCGGAGGAATAGGAGGGGAAGGAGGCAAGCACCCGTGTACAGACCCCTCCTACACTTGGCTACACTGGAGGACCGGCACATCATACTCAACTATCACCTGGACAGGGCCACAATCACAGAACTGTGTGCACAATTGGAGCCTGATCTGATACCTGCTATCCGTAGAACCACAGCAATTTCCCCTCTTGTGCAAGTACTGTCGGTGCTCCATTTCCTGGCAACGCGTTCTTTCCAGGTGACTGTGAGCTTGGCTGCAGGAATGACACAGCCAATGTTCTCAATTGTGCTTGGAAGGGTTTTGTCTGCCTTGCTCAAACACATGAGCAACTACATCACATTCCCCTAGGTTGATGATTTACCCACTGTGAAGGCTGGATTCTATGCAATGGGACCCATACCTCATGTGATTGGGGCCATTGATGGGACCCATATTGTCTTAGTCCCTCCCAGGGCAAATGAGCAGGTGTACAGGAATAGGAAGAGTTTCCACTCTCTCAATGTCCAGATGGTGTGCCTTGCTGACCAGTAAATCTCCCACGTCACTGCCAAGTATCTTGGATCTGTGCATGATGCCTATGTCTTGAGGAATAGCAGAGTTCCACAGTGATGGCAAGACTACAGAGGCACATCGTGTGGCTTATAGGTGAACTTGAGTCCCCACCCAATGTATGTCAGTGTATAGCTTCTGGAGGCATGTCCCATGCCATTGAGAAATGGCTAATGTGTGTCCCTCAGTTCTTCCAGTTGACTCCGGATACCCAAACCTGTCCTGGCTGTTGACCCCTGTTAGGAATCCAAGATCAGGGGCTGGAAATCGGTACAATGATGCACATGGGCATACCAGGAGGAATGTGGCACGCACTTTCATTCTCCTGAAAGCCAGGTTCAGGTACCTCCATTTAACAGGTGGATCCCTATGTTACTCCCCTGAGAAGGTCTGCTGCATGCTGCACAATCTGGCCCTCAGACGCCATGTGCCCTATCTGCAGGAGGAGGGGGGTGACAATGCACCTCTGGCAGCAGTGGACAATGAGGACAGGGAGGAAGAGGAATAGGAGGAGGATGTGGACAACAGGACAGATATCATTCACCAGTACTTCCAATGACACTCAGGTAAAACTTTTTATCTATACATGACTCCATTTTAGTACAGTGCTGTGTGGCTGTTGTGTTGTGTCAGTCACTACCTTTGCATCACAATTGGTTGTCACCCATGCCTTCCCTTATTGCAGATGTTGGTGTGGTTACAACAGTGTACTGATGTGATGTCTACAGACTGGTGAGACACATTTGTTGGATGGATTTACACATTACAGGACATTTGCACATAATAAATCAGTTCAATACATTGCACATTTCTTTCTGATAAAGCACTATTTCTCAAGTTGTGTTCACGATGTTTATTTGAATAACAAAAAACATAATGAAAAGTGCAATAGAGTTGAGTGATGCTTGGGAAAGATCCAGTCTAGTACAGTTCCAGTGCCCATTGGGCCATGGGAAGAGGAGCAATGGCAGTCCAAAGTGAACAAGGTGAATCAGTGGAAAACAAGGGGGCATTCTGGAGGGGCACATTTCCTGGTAGTGGACTTGGTCTTGGCAACTATCTATGGTGTCTGTCTGGGTTGCAGGCAATGTTTGTGGTGTTTTTCACCTTCTGCAGGGGGAGGGGTGCTGGTGGCCTGTGAGTCCTGTGGCAGGGCCTCCTGTACACTAGCTTCAGCAGATATGGAGGGCTGGTCAGTACACTGGCTAGTGGAAGGGGCCCGCAGTTGTGTTTTGTACTCATGCATGATGTTCGCCATGTCACTCAGCACCCCTGCAATGGAGGCCATGGTGGTAGTCAAGGCCTGAAATTGTTGCATGACCTCATGGTGGTGTTCCCCCTGCAGCTGCTGGTTCTCCTACATGATGTTGATCTCCTGACTCATCCTGTCCTGGGATTGTTGGCATGCCCGAGGACATTTGTGAGTATCTCCTTGATAGTCGGTTCCCTGGGCCTGGCCTCCCTCTAGCACACAGCTGTCTTCCAACTGTCCCTGGCCCCGTGTGCCTATGTCCCCTGAATGGTGTGCCCACTCCCACTTACCCCAGATGGGCCAGGGTGTTCATCCAGATCAAGACCTCCAGAGTTGCTGTCATCACTGAGGGCAGTGGGCACACTACTATTGACAGCTGTTGCTTTACCCTGACTATTTCCTCCACCATCACCCGCAACTCCTCATCAGTGAAACAGGGGTGCCTTTGTGGGGACATGGGTGTTGTATGGTGTGTGTGTTGTGCAGAGGGTGTTGAGTGATGTGGTGGGGAATGGGGTGTGTGTATTTGTGTGGGGTATCTGTATTTGTGTCATGTGTGGGTTTTTTGGACTGGCCAATGTTGGCTTGTTTTGGTTTTGGGTGGCCATTTCCGCCGCATTGCTGTGCACCACCAATGGTTTACCACCGTTGAATATCTGCTGTGGTAATTCGTTGGTCATTATTTGGAGGGTGTTGTTTTGCTGGCGTAACAGTATGGGTGCTAGTTTAGACAGTTTTTCGCGTTCATTGGGTCTGTCAGATTTGTGGCTGGTTTCTGTCGGTTTTGTGTGTGTGTCATAATCTGGTGGGCGGATATTCGCCTCTGCGGCAGTATGTTGGCGGCTGTCACCATGGCGGTATTCGAAAAATACCACCAATGTCATAATGACCATATATATATATATATATATATACGTTAGCATAGCAAATGCAGTTTTACAACAATAAACCTTAACAACACTTTTTTTGTCTTCTATAGGCACAGAAACCGCTTCTGCAGCCTACATACACAATATGTAACTCCTTCGCTTTCTACAACAAAAAAACAGTTCAAGGTATTCTCACCAAATCGTCTTTCTTAGTCTTTCAAGTAGTATGCTTCAGTCATATCCATGTCTAACTGACAGTGAAATAACCTCTTACATCTCTCAATACGTCTGACTCTCTGCATGAATTCAACATTGCTTTTATACATATCCCTTTCAGTATAGACATACACATTTACGTTTTTAAAACTTAATAGAACATTTTTAGTCATTAAATGACTCATCAGTGCATTCTCTATACTAACTTCAACATACATTAGGGATCAGTTTAACATAGTGAAAGAAACTAGAAACATCCATGAAACTCCTCATCCAAGTTCAGCTAAATCCCTTTGTTATATATTGAATTACTTGGATAATTTGTTTATATAAACCGCAAATCTAGTATCTATATCCTTTATAGCATGCTTGGTTTCTTTCACCTAGTATCAATTTGTTAATTTACTACTACTTTGTAAAATATACTACAAATGCTGATAATTGTCTTTGTTGTAGTGCATGTTTCTCTTTGAGTGCCAGATAGAATTTCTTCTCTCTGGAAAATGTTCAAATTAAAACATTGCTCCCGCAAGCAAGGAGCTGCTATTTAAAGCTTGTGGGAGCAATACTGCTCCTGTAGGAGGCGAGAGACAGCTGGGACAGCGGGGGCCTTGAGGCTCCCCCTGCAGTCCACAAAAACTAAACAAAAAATAAAATAAAACCTAATGTTCAAAGTGGAAGTAGATATCTCATTTAGTGACTGTGACTAGTGGGTTCTTTCTTCTCAACTGCTACTTAAACCCAACCTTACGGTGAGAGTTATAGGTGGTTATAGGGGGTTGGCTGCAGGGACTGGACTTCAGCCCTCACCTGCCGTGCACGGTGGTGGTTGGATTAGCGTATAGTAATTAAAATTACTTTATGCTGAAAGCATCATAACCATTTTCTGAAAAAACAAAGGTTACAGGTACACTGTAGTTAGGGTCTGAATTTACTTGCACAAAGCATAGAAATTCAGCAGTTTTTTAGAGTTATTTCAAGTAACTACACCTTGCTAAGCACTGCTAATTACCTCAGATATTACAGCACGCACGACAACTTCTCTAACATCATTGAAAATATAAATGAAACATTAAAAATCAAATTATTGAAGAAAAAACTGTGCATGGCTGGGGCATAAGTTATAGTTACCTTAGGGTACACATTATAGGTGCTTGAAAGTACTATAATTATAACTGCTGAATTTTTATGGTTTTGAGCAATTAAATTCAGAACCTAATTATACCGCCCCTGCAACCTTTGCTTTTTCCGGTGTATGTCTCTCGCTCACTACCTCTCTGTATATATATATATGTATATATATATATATATAACCTTAAACACTCCTTCAAATATCAGGAGAACCAGGACACCTCCAATATGAAAATTCAATTTATTTCAGCACAAAATCCAACGCGTTTCGGCAACAGCCTTACTCATGGATACCACATAAATAAAGTGCTTCACATATATAACCCAAATTGGTCATAAAAATAAAAGACAGACAAATCCTAATACACCCACTAGAGAACACGTATTTGTGGTGGCCATCTTAAAGTGCACATTCAGTCTTAATATACTGTAATAAGTATTGAATAGTTTTTAAAATCACATCAATATCCCCCATAAGATTTTCAATATCAAAAGACTTATTCGGAATTATTTCTCATGATGTTACTCTCCAAACAATTAATAAAAAATATAATAGATGAATATTTGATACAAAATTACAAATTTGTAAAATGACTCAATTGTTAAATAATTTGATTGTTAAATAATTCATTTCCTGACGTTTGAGTAAAATATCTATATATATTATCAGGTTAAAATCCAATATGTTTCATATGAATATTTCATATAAATATTTAATGCTCAAACCCATGTCTCAATTACTGCCATTGCATCTTGTACTGCCCAAGTGGGCGTATATATTTGCAAGTAACTGCCCTGGTGGATATCATATCATTTCCGATGTTGTGCATAAATGACCTCGTTCTACTAGTGCATCATGACTTCTTAACCCAAGTGCCGGGACTTGGTTATGAATATATATATATATATATATACCTACATATTATCTACAGGCGGTCGCAAGTAAGTAGTTATAGTTAGGACCAAGTTTTCATAGGAAGAACGTTTTTGTTTTGTTTTGGTCTGCCAACTAGAGATCCCATTTCTAACACACAAACACACACACACACACATATAAATATATATATACAGGGAGTGCAGAATTATTAGGCAAGTTGTATTTTTGAGGATTAATTTTATTATTGAACAACAACCATGTTCTCAATGAACCCAAAAAACTCATTAATATCAAAGCTGAATATTTATGGAAGTAGTTTTTAGTTTGTTTTTAGTTTTAGCTATGTTAGGGGGATATCTGTGTGTGCAGGTGACTATTACTGTGCATAATTATTAGGCAACTTAACAAAAAAAAATATATACCCATTTCAATTATTTATTATTACCAGTGAAACCAATATAACATCTCAACATTCACAAATATACATTTCTGACATTCAAAAACAAAACAAAAACAAATCAGTGACCAATATAGCCACCTTTCTTTGCAAGGACACTCAAAAGCCTGCCATCCATGGATTCTGTCAGTGTTTTGATCTGTTCACCAACAACATTGCGTGCAGCAGCAACCACAGCCTCCCAGACACTGTTCAGAGAGGTGTACTGTTTTCCCTCCTTGTAAATCTCACATTTGATGATGGACCACAGGTTCTCAATGGGGTTCAGATCAGGTGAACAAGGAGGCCATGTCATTAGATTTCCTTCTTTTATACCCTTTCTTGCCAGCCACGCTGTGGAGTACTTGGACGCGTGTGATGGAGCATTGTCCTGCATGAAAATCATGTTTTTCTTGAAGGATGCAGACTTCTTCCTGTACCACTGCTTGAAGAAGGTGTCTTCCAGGAACTGGCAGTAGGACTGGGAGTTGAGCTTGACTCCATCCTCAACCCGAAAAGGCCCCACAAGCTCATCTTTGATGATACCAGCCCAAACCAGTACTCCACCTCCACCTTGCTGGCGTCTGAGTCGGACTGGAGCTCTCTGCCCTTTACCAATCCAGCCACGGGCCCATCCATCTGGCCCATCAAGACTCACTCTCATTTCATCAGTCCATAAAACCTTATAAAAATCAGTCTTGAGATATTTCTTGGCCCAGTCTTGACGTTTCAGCTTGTGTGTCTTGTTCAGTGGTGGTCGTCTTTCAGCCTTTCTTACCTTGGCCATGTCTCTGAGTATTGCACACCTTGTGCTTTTGGGCACTCCAGTGATATTGCAGCTCTGAAATATGGCCAAACTGGTGGCAAGTGGCATTGTGGCAGCTGCACGCTTGACTTTTCTCAGTTCATGGGCAGTTATTTTGCGCCTTGGTTTTTCCACACGCTTCTTGCGACCCTGTTGACTATTTTTAATGAAACGCTTGATTGTTCGATGATCACGCTTCAGAAGCTTTGCAATTTTAAGAGTGCTGCATCCCTCTGCAAGATATCTCACTATTTTTGACTTTTCTGAGCCTGTCAAGTCCTTCTTTTGACCCATTTTGCCAAAGGAAAGGAAGTTGCCTAATAATTATGCACACCTGATATAGGGTGTTGATGTCATTAGACCACACCCCTTCTCATTACAGAGATGCACATCACCTAATATGCTTAATTGGTAGTAGGCTTTCGAGCCTATACAGCTTGGAGTAAGACAACATGCATAAAGAGGATGATGTGGTCAAAATACTCATTTGCCTAATAATTCTGCACTCCCTGTATATATACACTTGTTTTGGCATGGCCTCTCCACACCTGACCGCCGGTGGTGCCAAACAAATGAAGCACGCCACCGCGTCTTAGTATCCACACTCTCGTCCTTCTTAACAGAAGAAAGCCACTCCACAAGTGAAAAAAATTGAATACTATTTTATTGACTAGATGGAACAGGAACGCGTTTCGGCATTGCTGCCTTTGTCAACCTGTTCGGCGCCATATTTTGTTTTCTTTTTCTACAATCACATCACATGGTTGGTTTTAACAGTATTGTTGCAAAGGAGGGCGATGTACAGAGCTAGAAAATTGGCAGTGATAAATAAGGTCAATTCAAAGTAACTTTTTTTATTAAGTTAGGGTTGAGATTTTTTGTGCAGAGAGATGTTAAGGGCCCATGTGAGTATGACAGAAAAGGTACTCCATTGCAAACACAATGGAGAACCTTGCCTGCCAAACCGTTTGTCCTCCCTTCTCGTTTAGGGCTGGCGCACTTTGCGTTTTCCGTCGAGGAAAACTTTATTTGATGGCCTGACAGAATGGTGACCGTTAGATGAAGGATGTTACACCTCCTGATCTATTTAAGGTAGAGGTATATATTTTTTTCCCTGAAGGGTGAGAGAGTGCAGAAGCAGAGCTGTCTTTAAACTACCAGAAATATTTTAAACATTGTGCAGGTTGATTTGTAGAGTTGTAGGAGCAAAAAAATATAGCTGGATTGCTACTGTGACTATTCCAATAACCTGTCGCCCTCCTCACACTCAGTTTAGATGCTCTCTGAAATAATGTCATAGTTATGAAAGCTAACTTCAGATATTGGACGCTCAGCAGTTTTACAACATGCCTTCTACTAATCACGTGCAATTTTACAAGGTGCCTTCTACTCATCACATTCTGTTAGCATTTTGCTACTTTGTGCTAAAATTAATTTCAACAATTGCATGAATCTTGAGCCTTCTGTACATTTGCCCCATGGGAACATGCCAAAAGTTGGGATCTGTCTGCTTAGAATTCAGAACGGCTTCAGAAAGAGGGACTAGCAAAGACATGATTGAAGTACGAGAGAGTGCTAACAACTGCAGACAGATTGTATTCCAAATTATACATGTTAAGTAGGATATTCCCTGCTGAAATATCAAGTCATGAATATGTATTTTTTTAATCGGAATATGTCTATAAACTATAGAAATGTCTATGCGAAGTTCTTTCGTTCATCTGAAATTATTTTTACTCTGCTGTGCTTCTAGCAACCCGAGTATTTAGATCGCTAGAACTATATCCTTCATTAATTTGATTATTTTTTGGTTTAACATTATTTAAATATCATTGGTATAATTCTACTGTTCTAATATGGGAATCAGCTCCTTTGGCTTTTATTGTGACATCGGCGGATGAACTTTCCTCCAGCGTGGCTTAAATCTGATCAATATCCAACCATACCTCAACCCCAGCTGCTAGTCACTGGATTACAAGGATGGCGGGAAAGGTGCAATGGTAGCCGTCAGACTGGTGGCGTATGCCCCTCCATGCTAAACCTAGTGGAAACAGTGTTCTCTGGATCTATACACCCACTGAGACTTGAAATTTCCAGGTGCAATGCTGATCTCAGACATCATCTCCCGCCTCTGAGGTAAGGATGTCCCGTGAAGGTAGAGGTGGCCTTTCCACCAACTCATAGCTAACAGCCATCATCAACTCCATTTTTCTGTCCTGCCAGGTCATGTAAAACAATTCTGGCAGATTACACTGGAATTCGATTCTTACTTTCTACAATCTGCTGGTCTGTTCATAGTGGAGTCAGGGATACCCGAGCTATCCCTGCTGTAACTGGTGGCTGTGATTCCCTCAACAGCGGCTATGCAATGCCTTGGTTTTCCGAATTTGTCATTGATACCCGGCTGTGAAACAGTCTCATTAAAATGACTTTGGGCGTCACATAGAGTGTAATAGAATGGGCCACTTAGCCTTTGTGCTGTGCTTAAAACTGGATTAGCTTTTGATTCTAATAAATAGCTGGTGCAACAATATTTTCATGCAAACTGCAATCCGCAATAGGAAAAATCGACACAATTGTTTCCTTTCATTTTTAACGTTACTGTTAACACTGAAAAGTAGCGTTAAGAGTGTGATTGGGCGGATCAGAAATTAAACCTTGGTAATTTTCCTCAAAATAAAACGCAATCATCCCCAGACCATGCCCCGTCACAGTAGCTGAAAGTCGTCCTATGGTGTAGTGTTGTGATGTGTGTGTGGCTTAGAGGAATTGTTCTGTTTTATGTTGTGTATTTATAAACCATGTTGGTATTGGTAAGCTTAACATTCTGTGTGAAGCAAGTATAAACTCAATCTTCGTTGGGCTCTATGAGGTGTTCTGTATTAGAATGTTTATGATCAAATGCAAGACAGAGTTGGAGAGATCTTCTGGGCCTTATACAGCGATTCTTATGGTGCTACTGTACCTTCACAAAACTACTCTTTTGGATATCTGCAAGATATTCCTGCAGTTTATTAACAGTACACTCCTGTTTGTATAAGATACTGAATGGTTGAATTGTTTGAGAGACGTTGTTAGAGGTTTAAGACGTTTTACCCCTGAGTCACTGGTAGAAACCTGACATATGCATTGCATTTTAGTTGCTTGAACTATTTAGTACGTTTCAATTCTCATTAGTAGAGCAGTCGAGGATTTTCTAGGTTATAAGCAGGGCGAGGTTGGAAGGCAGTGTGAGCAAGCATAAATTGCTCTGAAAGTATGGGGCAGCCTGCATCACTCTGGAGTATGGGAAACTTATATACCTGGTTAGATGTAGATATTTTAAATCAGCGATGTTTCACATTTTAATATAACATTTCCAATCAGAGATTTTAAATGTTATTATAAACTTTGCTAATCACTGATATTGTACGTGCCATTATAAATAAGAAGAACAACGTTTGTAGGTCTCATTCCAGACACCTTTTGCTATAGGAAAGACTTTTTGTTACCAATCGTTTTAGAAGCATTAACCTATTAAAAAGGTCTCACTCATCAAACCTACTGGCTTTGCCAATGTTATTTTTTTTTTAGAACATACCAAAATAGATTTAAAGGTGGCGAGCGTAGTGTGCACACATCCACAGTGTTACCTTTGAATGGCTTTTGTTTTACTTTAAAAAAAGCCATTCAGAGATGGTTGGCATGGATGAATGCACATCCAAGGTGGCCATCTCGGTATGGAGCTTGTGAGAAAACAGGGCGGATTGCAGAGGCCCCCCTAACTTTTTGCCCCCATTTCTTTACATTGTGCTGGTGTTTTCCTGACTCTGATGGTGCCCTGGGTACTGCTAACCAGTCCCAGGGCCTGTGCTCTGTTTAAAATGAGTATGCAAATTAGGCTAATTATAATTAGCTAAGTCAACCTACCTATAAGTCCCTATATATGGTAGGGCATGTAGGTTTAGGAACCCCAGCATAGGTGGTGCACCCATAGCTGAACTGCTGAGGTGCCCAGTGTCATTTTAAAGGCAGGCCTGCCTGGCTGGCTGCTTTTAAATTAAAGCTACATGCAAATTCGACTTTGGAATTAAAAGTAGTTCTAAGGTCTTAAACTAGCTTATTTTTACATATAAGTCAACCCTAAGGTGTGCCCTATGTGCCCCTAGGTCTGGGTGCCATGTAACCATAAGCAGGGACCTTATAAAAATAGTTTTATAAGCCCTGGTGAAGTAAAACAGCCAAATTAATGTTTACTTCTTTGTAGTGAATGGCCTCCAAGGCTACAATGGGGAGACTTTATTTTAATTTATAAAGTCCCCTTAAGTGTCAGATACCATAAGTTTGGTATCAAATTAATTGTTATAATAAATCCCACGACGTACAATTGTTGGATTTAATATAACTTGTTCAGGTAAAGAGTTTTAAAATGTACCTATAAATTTGCCAACTTCAGTCCTGTAGTGCTTTGCTTTGATTGGCCAGCCTCTAGCAGCCTGGCCAGGTTGCCTTGATGAGGTGTGAAGTAGCCTGGGCTCAGCACAAAGGAATGTGCCTGAGGGAGGAGTATTTCCCTCAGCAGATGGAAATGCAGGAAGGGGGAGGGCTGCCAAACTGGTCTTCAAAGGCAGGGAATGACATTTGAAGTAGCCCAGCACCCCCCTCACATCCTGCAAATTCAGACAATTAGGTGCCCCCCTGATTAGGAGAGGGCAGGAGATGGGTATGTTTAAGATTTTTACCCACACCCGTGGGTGGGCTCAGCCAGATGTAACCTCCAAAAATCTCAGCCATGGTTGATTTTTGAGGAATGTTGCTCCCTGGGATTGATTTTTGCCACACTTCCCAGGAAGTGGTCATCACAGGTGGAAGGACCCTGCACCTGATTGGAGAGCCAAGACTCCCCTGTTTTTCACACAGGAACAAGGATAAAACTGGCAGACCTGCATCTACACCTCGGATCCCTACCAGATTTCAACAAGGAAGAACTTCAGAAGAATAAAGACTTCCCTGCTGGACCCCTGACCTGCACCTGGACCCTGCACTGTGGAGGACTGCACATAATGCACACTTGGGCTTCACCACAAGAAGGAATTTGCCTGGCTTCAACGGGTTCAAGAAGGGACTCCCTGTTTGCTACTGGTGAAAACTTGCTAACCAGTTTCCCCTGCACCAACTCCTGAAGAAACCAACCAGCTAATCACTGTCCAGTGGCCAAAAAGGAATTTGCACCAGATGCATTCTGAGAGTTGTAGTTCCCACTTTCAAGGAGCATCTCAGAGCCTCAAAAGAACCTTAAAAGAACATCTGGAAGAAGATCCAGAAGTTTGGAGAACTTTTGGAAAACAGCTCCATAAAGAGACCAACCTGCCATGGCTACTCTAGCTGGCTTGCCACAACCGTAACCAGGCCTGACTTGCTGGTTAGTCTCAGTGAAGAAAATCTCTGAAAAAGTGACTACGTCCGAAGGTAAACTTTTGACCGAGGCCTCCCGCGAGCTATAGCAGAGCAGGGCTTCATCGCAGTCAGTCTCAAACTTTGACCTTGCCCTGGTCGAGGTGCGACAAGATGACCACATTGGCGCTATTAGTTTCTAAGCGCTAAAAAGCATTAATTGTTTACAAATTTATATCTCCGGTTCCCTTATCTGATTTTAATCGTTTTGGTGTAATTTTAAAGATACAAATATAATCTACTTTTATGAATTGGTGTCAGACTTTTGTTGCGTTTTGTGTTTTACTTATTTAGTGTTTTATGATTTTTGAATGCTTTTCACATGTCTCCTAAGTTAAGTCTTGTCGCTCGTTGCCAAGCTACCAAGGGTTGAGCTGGGTTTAATTTATTGAGACCTAACTGGACCTAAGTGGAGGTTAGTGGCCTATTGCTAAGTATAGGTACCTACCTGCCCTTAACAATAACCCATTTTGCAACAAATATATTCTAAGAAAAGCCAGTCAAAGATAGCCACTGTAGATACATGTGCATCAACATTAGCTATCTTTGAATCTATTTTGATACTTTAGGAATCTCAGTTTAAAGATAGCTAGCTGAATGGGATTGCATTAAATATATCAATATAGATTCAAAGATGTCCTGCATGTATGCCTGTGCATGTACACTCTTGGTCAGGCATCTTGGAATTGGAAAATAACATTTTTAGGTGGCAGCCCATTGTTAGAGTGGCAGTAATTAAAAAGCAAGGAGCTTTGGAGGACAAACAGCAGCATGGAGGGATTTAATAAGGAGAGCGGGTGGGGAAGGAGGAAGAAGAGTTTTAAAAAGGAGGAGTGCGAGGGGACAGGGAGATAGAGGGCGAGAAAACAGTCCCTCACATGCACTGCAATGTCCTAAAAATGAAGTGAAAGTATACATGCTTACTAATCAAAACAGTGAAATGTAAATTCCCTTCAGTGGGACAGACACGTAAATAGGAAGGAAAGCCATCAAGGTATGTGCAGGATTGTGAGATATATAAAAAAACATACATTCATCATTAAAGGGCTGAGTCTAATCCCTCTCTATGTGTTGTATTCTTCTCAAAAAGTTTTTGGCAAAAGACAGCTAAAGCTGCCTGGATACCTAAAAATATATATATAAAGTAGTACTGAAAGAGTGGCCTATGGGTCAGCACACTTAAGTCACTTGCTTTCATAGATTTTTCATGGTTGGCCGTTACTTGGATGGGCTTTCCATGAAGGCCATGAGTGTTTGAAGATTGTTACATTGTTTCATTTGTTCCCATTGTTCAAGCTGACGCTGTCATAGAGGTTTGAGGAATCTTACATTGGAGTCAGCCTTAAGGAATCCCGAATGACTGGTAAGCTCAGGGAATTTGGAATTGTTGTGGTGGTGGGGGGGTAAATAACCTAAAAGCTATTAATAATCTGAACACACTTTCGTTGAACTACCAAAACACCCTAATCCTTCTGAACAAAAGGCTTCCTTTAAATACTTTTACTTGGCATAAGGAAACAAAGACCACACTTTTTATCTATTTCAGAGGTGTTGAGGTATGCAGGAGCATCAATCACTACTGCAGTACAGTTATAAAATAACTATGTAAGGGTTTGATAAGGCCCCCAATAGAAAATTAAAATAACAACACTAATCACTAACATTAGAATGAATTGATAGGCCCCAAAACTGTTGCTTAAATGTTTAAAATAATGCTTTGTACTTTATGTAACCTGTGGTGCATAATTTGCAAAACTCGCTAGGCTGGCACCTATGTCTGCTAAAATGTTTCTTCTATAACCTCTTCTTGACTTGTGAGAGGATACAAATTTTCTTAAAACACTAACATCAGTATTACTTACTCCCTTACCCACTTACTAAACTGCTTTGGTATGCACTTATGTGTATTTAGAAAATAACAACTGCTTGTATTTGAAAGTTTAACATCATATGAATAATGAGAATCAATTGGGTGTTATACTTTTGTATGTAAAATTGTTCTTACAGAAGTGAATAACGCATTAGAAAGGAAGCACAAGTATCTAATCCCTGCTATTTGTCATGAGAAGCATTGTTCAAATTTGCAACAGCTCAAGAAATGTATAACTTTCTTAACAGATGTATTGATCAAATTAATTATAAAAGGTGCCCTAGGGAAAGAGCAGGGGTTCCACTTTTTGGGTGGGTTCATTCGAGAAGAGCAGAGAGATTGAGGGAGTGGAGAGTGCAAAAATATAGAGAAGGAGAGATGACCACAGTGCCCTTTGCTATAGGCCACTGCTTCTTTGCCACTGCTGTTGTCGGGGCTGAGAGCTGCAGGTGATTAGAGAGCATTATATGTTAATTGAGTTATAGAAAGATTGAGACACTGAATTGATTACATTAGTTTAGGGCAATAGGTTGAGTGTGGAGAACTTCATGAGAACTGTCCAGCTACAGAGCTATTAGATACAACACAGTTATTCAGTCTACTGCAGAGATTGTGTTGTGTCTGAGAGAGAGTCAATAAATTGTTTCAGACTGATAGCCGTAAGCACTTAAGACAGATAATCGTGAGACTCTCAGGCCCTCATTATGACATTGGCGGTAAGTCCCGCTTACCACCATGCCGACTGCCGCCAATATACCATGACCGCGGCGGAATACCGCTACCCATATTATGACCCACACAAGCAATCTGTCACTATACAGACACAAAAACAAGTCCGCCAGCCAATAGGGCAGTGATAAAATGGTGGTACCAAAACCCACACCGTCACGCCAACAGAACTACGCCCACAGCATTATGACCCATGAATCACCGCAGTGGACATTCAACCGCGGTAAACCATTGGCGGTACATACCGCCGCACTCAAAATACAAACACACATACAAAACAACACCACATTGGACAATTCAAACTACACACCCCTGACATTCAAACACACACCACACCCACACACCCACAACACTATAAAACACACACCCACATTGCCCACAATCCTTTACGACACAAAGAAATTGACAACTGAGAGAGAGACACACCAAGAGCACCCACAGAACCAGAGCCACAGAACACCATCACCCGTACACCATCCACGCACCTCACAGCACACACCCCAACACATCACCCCACACACCCTCACACACACCACACACATTACACCCATGGCACCACAAAGATACCCCAGGTTCTCAGAGGAGGATCTAAGGGTCATGGTGGAGGAAATCATCAGGGTAGAGCCAAAGCTATTTGGAGCACAGGTGCAGCAGACATCCATTGTAAGGAAGATGGAGCTATGGCGGAGAATTGTGGACAGGGACAACACCATGGGACAGCACCCCAGAACAAGAGATGACTCCAGAAAGAGGTGGAACGACCTACGGGGGAAGATGCGTTCCGTGGTTGCAAGGCACCAGATAGCTGTACAAAGAACTGGCGGTGGAACCCCCCCCCACAACTAACAACATGGGAGGAGTAAGTCTTGGCAATACTGCATCCTGAGGGTCTGGCATGAGTAGCAGGAGGACTGGACTTTGGTAAGTCAACTCTTCACTACTTTCACCCCCTCCTCCTGCATGCCATCACATACCCCCACCCTTACCCTCACCCCCATCACCCCACCACCTCACATACACCCCATCATCACAACCCACCCACCCCAGTACCCAGCACTGCGTGCAGCAACAATGCATGGACATCACTCACAGCCCTGCATGGACACCCATCACCACAGCATGCACACTAGAGAAAGCCACCTAGCCCATACAAAAACTACCCACACAAGGCAAAGCTGGCAGGGCACTCACAAACATACAGGGCAACACACCCACGCACAAGATGTCACACAGAGAAAGAATAACACTGCATTTACATCCCCACAGGTCCCACAACCAACGTCACTAGAGAGGAGGTGCCAGCAACAACCAGTCCCCCCCCAAAGAGGTCCACAGTGATGACAGCAGCTCTGCTCGCCTCGATCAGGATGACCAACCTGGCCCATCAGGGACCTCCGGACAGTCTGTTATCCAGGCACAGTACCATACCGCCACAGAGCCCCCCCTCAGGGAACACCAGCACGGCACCCACCCAGCAGGCCCATTCCTCTGTCCCCGGGACATGTCAATCAGCAGTGTCCACTACTACAGTGACCCCAGGCTACCCCACAAACACAGGATAATCAGGGACCTGGGGTCAGTGGCAGTGGGCACACGGTTCAGAGGACAGAGGCACAGGACAATAGGGAAGCTGGGAGGACTGCTGTGCGACAGGGGGAGGACAGGCCCAGGGAACCGACTCTCCACAAGGCACTCACCAACATCCTGGGAGCATACCAGCATTCCTAGGAGACGATGTGCCAGATACTGGCCAAGTTGAAGGAGACCCAGCGGCTGCAAGAGGGACAGTACCTGGGGACCAGGGAGGACCTGAGGGACATCCACACCACCCTGATCACCATTGCAGGGGTGCTGGCAGACATGGCCAACACCATGAGGGAACAGTGGCATACCAACGGGCCCCTG
This sequence comes from Pleurodeles waltl, assembly GCF_031143425.1. Taxonomy (NCBI): domain Eukaryota; kingdom Metazoa; phylum Chordata; class Amphibia; order Caudata; family Salamandridae; genus Pleurodeles; species Pleurodeles waltl. The sequence goes on along the minus strand of NC_090440.1, from coordinate 478,357,770 downwards.
ACACTAGCCACACCGATGAACAGCCCTCCACCTCCGCTGCCGCTAGTGGACAGGAGGCCCCGCCACAAGAACAACAGGCCACCAGCACCCCTCCACCTGCAGAAGGAGAGCCACCCCACAAACGGTCCCTGTGATCCAGGCAATAGCCAGAGAACATTGCAAAGACCCCCAACAGGAACTAAGACTCTCCTGATTGTTATACGTGGTGTCCCACTCTGTCACCGTGTCCACCTTGAACTGACATTGCTCCCCTTCCTATGTCCCCTTGGACAATGCACCTGTGATACAATTAGACTGGACTCTATCCTGGACTCTCCTCCACCATCACCCAAGCCCACTGCACATCCCCATTACATTTTCAGCATTTAAATAATCACCCTTTGAAAAAATACAAGTATGTAGTATGTCAAATGATTTAACTATGTATTCCTTTACCAATCTGTAGACATTGCATGTAGACTGTACAGTAATGTATACATAGGTATGCCCTGTATTGTGCTGCAGTCAAAACACCAGGAGCCAGAGTTGGGCACAAATATCTGTGAATAGACATGTCAAAGGGAACAGTAAGGGGCCATAGTAGTGGGAACAGCAGCCTGCCAGAGAATATTTGCTACACAAAACTGCAATGGAAGGTGAAGTTACAGTGTCTTACCTGTGTGTCACTGGAAGTACTGGCGAATGATAGATGTTCTGTTGTCCACATCCTCATCCTCTGCCTCCTTTTCCTCACTGTCCACAGGCTCCAACGCTGCCACATACCCATCTCCAGCCTCATACTCCTGCAGAAAAGGCACCTGGAGTCTCAAGGCAAGGTTGTGCAATATGCAACATGCCACGAGGATCTGGCACACCTTCTTGGGTGAGTAGCACAGGGAACCACCTGTTAGATGGAGGCACCAAAACCTGGCCTTCAGGAAGCCAAAGGTTCACTCTATAATTCGTCTTGTTCGCCCATGTGCCTCATTGTAATGTTCCTCTGTCCTTGTCCTGGCATTCCTCACTAGGTTCAGCCTATACGTCAGTGATAAAATGGTGGTACCAAAACCCACACCGTCACACCCACAAAACTACGCCCACAGCATTATGACCCATGAATCACCGCAGTGGACATTCAAACGCGGTAAACCATTGGCGGTACATACTGCTGCGTTCAAAATACACACACACTCAAAACAACACCACATTGTACAATTCAAACTACACACACCTGACACTCAAACACACACCACACCCACACACCCACAACACTATAAAACACACACCCACATTACCCACAATCCTTTACGGCACAAAGAAATTGACAACTGAGAGAGAGACACACCAAGAGCACCCACAGAACCAGAGCCACAGAAAACCTTCACCCATACACCATCCACGCACCTCACAGCACACACCCCAACACATCACCCCACACACCCTCACACACATTACACCCATGGCACCACAAAGATACCCCAGGTTCTCAGAGGAGGAGCTAAGGGTCATGGTGGAGGAAATCATCAGGGTAGAGCCACAGCTATTTGGAGCACAGGTGTAGCACACATCCATTGCAAGGACGATGGAGCTATGGTGGAGAATCATGGACAGGGACAACACCGTGGGACAGCACTCCAGAACAAGGGATGACATCAGAAAGAGGTGGGACGACCTATGGGGGAAGGTGCGTTCTGTGGTTGCAAGGCACCAGATAACTGTACAGAGAACTGGCGGTGGAACACCACCCCCCCACAACTAACAACATGGGAGGAGTAAGTCTTGGCAATACTGCATCCTGAGGGCCTGGCAGGAGTAGCAGGAGGACTGGACTCTGGTAACTCAACTCTTCACTACTTCCAACCCCTCCACCTGCATGCCATCACATACCCCCACCCTTACCCTCACCCCCATCACCCCACCACCTCACATATACCACACCATCACAACCCACCCATCCCAGTACCCAGCACTGCATGCACCAACAATGCATGGACATCACTCACAGCCCTACATGGACACCCATTGCCACAACATGCACACTAGAGAAAGCCACCTAGCCCATACAAAAACTACCCACACAAGGCAAAGCTGACAGGGCACTCACAAACATACAGGGCAACACACCCATGCACAACATGTCACACACAGAAACAATAACTCTGAATTTACATCCCCACAGGTCCCACACCAAACGTCACTTGTTGAGGAGGTGCCAGCAACAACCAGTCCCCCCCCGAAGAGGTCCACAGTGATGACACCAGCTCTGCTTGTCTGGATCAGGATGACCAACCTGGCCCATCAAGGACCTCCGGACAGTCTGTTACCCAGGCACAGTCCCATACCACCACAGAGCCCCCCCTCAGGAAACACCAGCACAGCACCCACCCAGCAGGCCCATACCTCTGTCCCCAGGACATGTCAATCAGCAGTGTGTCCACCACTACAGGGACCCCAGGCTACCCCACAAACACAGGACAATTAGGGACCTGGGGTCAGTGGCAGTGGGCACACGGTTCAGGGGACAGAGGCACAGGACAATAGGGAAGCTGGGAGGACTGCTGTGCGACAGGGGGAGGACAGGCCCAGGGAACCGATTCTCCACGAGGTACTCACCAACATCCTGGGAGCATACCACCATTCCTAGGAGACGATGTGCCAGATACTGGCCAAGTTGCAGGAGACCCAGTGGCTGCAGGAGGGACAGTACCTGGGGACCAGGGAGGACCTGAGGGACATCCACACCACCCTGATCACCATTGCAGGGGTGCTGGAAGACATGGCCAACACCATGAGGGAGCAGTGGCATACCAACGGGCCCCTGACACAAGCCACACGATGAACAGCCCTCCACCTCTGCTGCCGCTAGTGGACAGGAGGACCCGCCACAAGAACAACAGGCCACCAGCACCCTTCCACCTGCAGAAGGAGAACCACCCCACAAACGGTCCCTGTGATCCAGTCAGAAGCCAGAGAACATTGCAAAGACCCCCACCAGGAAATGAGACTCTCCTGATTGTTACCCTTGTGTCCCACTCTGTAACCCTGTCCACCTTGAACTGCCATTGCTCCCCTTCCTATGTCCCCTTGGACAATGCACCTGTGATACAATTAGACTGGACTCTATCCTGGACTCTCCTCCACCATCACCCAAGCCCACTGCACATCCCCATTACATTTTCACAATTTAAATAATCACCCTTTGAAAGAATACAAGTATGTAGTATGTCAAATGATTTAAGTATGTATCCCTTTACCAATATGTAGACATTGCATGTAGACTGTACAGTAATGTATACATAGGTATGACCTGTATTGTGCTGCAGTCAATACACCAGGAGCCAGAGTTGGGCACAAATATCTGTGAAAAGACATGTCAAAGGGAACAGTAAGGGGCCATAGTAGTGGGAACAGCAGCCTGCCAGAGAATATTTGCTACACAAAACTGCAATGGAAGGTGAAGTTACAGTGTCTTACCTGTGTGTCACTGGAAGTACTGGCGAATGATAGATGTTCTGTTGTCCACATCATCATCCTCTGCCTCCTCTTCCTCACTGTCCACAGGCTCCAACGCTGCCACGTACCCATCTCCAGCCTCATCCTCCTGCAGAAAAGGCACCTGGAGTCACAAGGCAAGGTTGTGCAATATGCAACATGCCACGAGGATCTGGAACACCTTCTTGGGTGAGTAGCACAGGGAACCACCTCTTAGATGGAGGCACCAAAACCTGGCCTTCAGGAGGCCAAAGGTTCACTCTATAATTCATCTTGTTCGCCCATGTGCCTCATTGTAATGTTCCTCTGTCCTTGTCCTGGCATTCCTCACTGGGGTCAGCCTATAGGTCAGTGATAAAATGGTGGTACCAAAACCCACACCGTCACGCCAACAAAACTACGCCCACAGCATTATGACCCATGAATCACCGCGGTGGACATTCAACCACTGTAAACCATTGGCGGTACATACCGCCGCACTCAAAATACACACCAACATACAAAACAACACCACATTGGAAAATTCAAACTACACACACCTGACACTCAAACACACACCACACCCACACACCCACAACATTATAAAGCACCCACCCACATTACCCACAATCCTTTATGGCACAAAGAAATTGACAACTGAGAGAGAGACACACCAAGAGCACCCACAGAACCAGAGCCACAGAACACCATCACCCATACACCATCCACACACCTCACAGCACACACCCCAACACATCACCCCACACACCCTCACACACACCACACACATTACACCCATGGCACCACAAAAATACCCCAGGTTCTCAGAGGAGGAGCTAAGGGTCATGGTGGAGGAAATCATCAGGGTAGAGCCACAGCTATTTGGAGCACTGGTGAAGCAGACATTCATTGCAAGGAAGATGGAGGTATGGCGGAGAATCGTGGACAGTGACAACACTGTGGGACATCACCCAAGAACCAGGGATGACATCAGGAAGAGGTGGAACGACCTACGGGGGAAGGTGCGTTCGATTGAAGCAAGACACCAGATCGCTATCCAGAGGACTGGCGGTGGACAACCACCTCCTCCCCCATAACTAACAACATGGGAGGAGCAAGTCTTGGCAATCATGCATCCTGAGGGCCTGGCCGGAGTAGCAGGAGGACTGGACTCTGGTAAGTCAACTCTATACTACTATCACCGCCTACCTGCATGCCATCACATACCCCCACCCTCACCCTCACTCCCATCACTCCACCACCTCCCACACACCCCACCATCAGATCCCACTCATTCCAATGCCAAGCCCTGCATGCCCTACCAATGTATGGATACCACTCACAGACCTGCATGGACACCTATCACCAAAGTATGCACAGTAGAGAGAGTCAGCTAGCCCACCACATGCCAACCTATACAAGTGAAACTGCCAGGGCAAATACAACCAAAGAGGTCAAGCCACAGATGCACAATATGTCACACACAGAAACAATAACACTACATTTACATCCCCACAGGTACCCCAGCCAATTTCAGTGGCAAAGAGGTGCCAGCACTATCCAGTCCACTAACAGAAGATGCCCACAGTGATGACAGCAGCTCTGGTCCCCTGGATCTGGATGACCAACCTGGCCCATCCGGGACCTCTGGACAGTCGGTTACACAGCCACAGTCGCACACCACCACAGAGCCTCCCCCCTCATGAAACACCACCACAGCACCCACCCAGCGTACCCATACCTCTGTCCCTAAGACACGTCAATCAGCAGTGTGTCCACCACTACAGAGACCCCTGGGCACACCTCATACCCAAGACATTCAGGGACCTGGGGTCAGTGGCAGTGGGCACACGGTTCAAGGGACAGATGCACAGGACAACAGGGACACTGGGAGGACTGCTGTGCACCAGGGGAGGACAGGCCCAGGGAACTGACTCTCCAGGAGGCACTAGCACAGAACCTGGCCAACATGCAGGAGAACAGGCGGCTGCAGGAGGGTCAGTACCAAGGGATCAGGTAGGAATTGCAGGCCATTAACACCACTCTGGTCTCCATAGCAGGGGTGCTGGCAAACATGGCCAACATTATGAGAGAGGCAGCCTCACAACAGTGGGCCCCTACCACTAGCCAGACATCTGAACTGCCTTCCACCTCTGCTGCCGCTAGTGGACAAGAGGTCCCGCCACAGGACTCAATGGCCAGAAGCACCCCTCCCCCTGCAGAAGGAGTACGACCCCGCAAACGTTCCGTGCGATCCAGGAACAAGCCAGAGACTATTGCCAATGCTCCCACCAGAAAATGAGACTCTCCTGATTGTCACCCTTGTGTCCCACTCTGTCACCCTGTCCACCGTGAACTGCCATTGCTCCCCTTCCTATGTCCCCTTGGACAATGCACCTGTGCACCAAATAGACTGGAACAATACCCTGGAATTTCCTCCATCATCACCCCATCCCAATGCACTTACCCCTCTACTTCCTAGCACTTGAATAAACACCTTTTGACAACATACAAGTATGAAGTATGTCAAACTTATTTAAGTATGTATTCGTGTAACCATGTTCAAACTTTGCAACTCAAATGTACAGTGATGTAAAATCAAAAACACCTGTAGTTGGCTGCAGTGATCACACCAGGAGCGTCTGCAATATGAGTTGCCAAAGGGTACAGTAAGTGGGCATAGGAGTGGGAAAGAACAGCATGCCAGTGCCAAAGATATACAAATAATTGTCAATGAAATGTAAAGTAACACTGTCTTACCTGTGTGTCATTAGAAGTATTGTCGAATCACTGCAGTTCTGTTGTCCTCATCCTCATCCTCTGCCTCCTCTTCCTCACTGTCCACAAGGTCCACTACTGCCACATGGACATCTCTAGCCTCCTCCTCCTGCAGAAAAGGCACATGGAGTCTCAGGGCCAGGTTGTGCAACATTCAGCATGCCATGTTTATCTGGCAGACCTTCTTGGGTGAGTAGCACAGCACCTGTTAGATGGAGGCACCAAAACCTGGCCTTCAAGAGGCCAAAGGGATGCTTGATTATCCTTCTTGTTCTCCCATGTGCCTCATTGTAACGTACTTCTGCCCTTGTCCTGGGGTTCCTCACAGGGGTCAGTAGTCATGATAGGTTTGGGTAAACAGAGTCACCTGCAAATATCGAGGGACAACATTTAGCCACACACTATCCCATATGGCCCACACCATACTCATATAACAACCTCTACTAGGTGGGAACCAGAGCTCACTTATTAGCCACACCCAGTGCCTCTGTAGTTGGCCCATCACATTTGGGATGCTGCTATTCCTCAGGATAAAGGCATCATGCACTGACCCAGGATACTTAGCATTAACATGGGAGATGTACTGGTCTGCCAAGCACACCATCTGGACATTCATTGGGTGAAAACTCTTTTGATTTCTGAACACCTGTTCATTTTGTGGGAGGGGACAAATGCAATATGTGTACCATCAATTGCCCCAATGATGTTGGGGATATGTCCCATTGCATAGAAGTCAGCCTTCACAGTGGCCAAATCCTCCACCTGGGGAGAAAAAATGTAGCTGCACATGTGTTTAATCAGGGCAGACAACACTCTGGCCAGCACTATTGAGAACATTGGCTGTGACACTCCTGCTGCCAAGTCCACTGTCACTTGGAAGGAACCAGTTGCCAGGAAATGGAGCACAGATAGGACTTGCACAAGAGGGGGGATCCCAGTGGGATGACGGATTGCAGATATTAGGTCAGGCTAGGTCAGGCTCCAATTGGGCACACAGCTCCATGATTGTGGCCCTGTCAAGTCTATAGGTGAGGATAATGTGCCTGTCCTCCAGTCCACCAGGGGTCTCTATACGGGGGTATGTCTCCATCTCCTAATTCATCTGCAGCAGTAGCAATCTATGGGGAAAAAGAGTGAGGAGCCGGTCACAAACTGTACATTGTAGCTACAACAGTACAATGCATGGTGTTAATTGTTAATGTATAAGCAGCATTTGTCCTGTATGTCCAATTTCAAACAGTGATGCAGTTTTTATCCAGGGCCTTGTCACCCCTCCCCCCCCTGAAATAGCATCCGCCTGTCCTGTGTGGAGGGACAGGTGGAAGTGAGGTAATTCCACTGATGTTGTGCGCCGTTGTGGTAGGCGGTCGCGATCTGCTGTGCAACTCCTCATTGGTTATAATTGGGCCCTATGGGGTACAGTGGCATACAGTAGTCAATGGTGATGTACGCCAGCGGTGATGGTATGCACCACCACGGATGTAACCACTATTTTTTATCTGATCACTCACTTGCTACCTGACCTTCAACAGGAGAGGACCTACACTGCATGTGCCTCTGTGACCTGTGTCTGGAACCTACCATGGCTCGTGTGACTGGGGAAAGAGCCCCTGCCTTCACCTCGGCGGAGTTGGAGCGACTGGTGGATTAAGTCCTACCCCAGTACGGACTGCTGTGTGGGCCTCCAGACCAACAGGTGAGTACACTGTGAGCACGATGCATGGGGCATGAATACATGGGGTGGTGTGTGTGAAAGCCTCATGTAGGGGGGTGGGTGGATGTTCCCTGGGTGGCGTGCTGGGCCCTGTGTGTGCAAATTGCGATGTGAAGTGGTATGGTGGGCCATACGTGTAACAGGCAGGATGATCTGACTGATACCTTTTCCTGTGTGTATTTCTCTGCCGGTCAGCGCCCATCAAAAGAAGGGTATATGGCCTGCCATCACCAAGGACGTGCGGACCCTGGGGGTCTACGGCAGGCAGAGCACCCACTGTCGTAAACGGTAGGAGGACCTGAGATGTTGCGCACGGAAGACGGCAGAGGCCCAGCTGGGGATGGCTTCCCAATGAGGAAGGTGTGCCCGTCGAACCCTGACCACCCTGATTGCCCGCATACTGGCAGTGGCCTCTCCGGAGTTGGAGGGGTGCTTGAGGGCATCACAGTAGCCAGAAGGGGGTGAGTACAGTGACCATCATTACAACTTATGCATGATAGGGGGGTACCCGGGTGGGGGATGTGTGTCAGTGGGGCCTGACATTGCAGAGTTGGTCCCATGTTAGGCAGGGTTATGAAGTGATAGTCCTGCTACCTAGCTTGTAGGCATCCACTACTGGTCAGCGTTGCATGCATCTAAGGTGTGCTTCAGTTTGCGGTGTCTGCCCCTCCCCATGCCCTAGTGGCTAGCTTTATTACTGGTGGTGCATTGCATAGTGCGTAGGGATGTTCCCTGTGAGTGACGGTGGTGTGTACGCCAACAGTGGTGTTGGTGCAGCCACTGACCCAGTGTGTCCTTTTTCTCTTCCCCCCTTTTTGTTTTGTCATACTGTCCTTATGTGCATTAGCATCAACTGGTGGAGGAGCAGAGAACCGGCAATGGAGGGAGCTGCATCCAACATGACCCAATAGGCAGAGCTCACTGACGGTTAGGGTACCAGTGGGACGGAGGCCGAGGGGAGCACCACTGTGGAGACTGGAGGGGACAGTTCGGACACAGATACCTCCTCCAGCCCATGCACCTGCACCCAAACACAGCAGACAGACACCTGCTACAACCACTCCCTCTTCCTCCACTCCCAAACCTTCTCCCTCTTCCTGCCCCAATGGCCCTAAGAAGCTTTTCCTATCCACCATTGACCTCTTCCCTCCCCCTCCCCCCTGTCCTTCACTTCTGGCCAGGGTGGCAATAACCCAGGCCAGTACCTCAGTCACCCAGTCCACGGGACCAGTAGTCTCCACACCCACTCATGGTGAGAAAGGATCCAGGGTACCAGGCAGCCTCAAGGAAAGGGTGCCTGCCCCTAGTACTGCAAGTAAGGGCAAGGAGCCATCAACAGCTGCTGCTAGGATTGGCAAGGAGCCTGCCCCTAGTGCTGCCAGGAAGGGCAAGGAGCCATCAAAAGCTTCTGCTAGGATTAGCAAGGAGCCTGCCCCTAGTGCTGCCGGGAAGGGCAAGGAGCCATCAACAGCTGATGCCAGGAAGGGCAAGGAATGTGCCCCTAGTGCTGCCAGGCAGGGCAAGGAGCCATCAACAGCTGCTGCTAGGAAGGACAAGGAGCCTGTACTAAGTGCTGCCTGGAAGGGGAAGGACCCATCCCCAGCTGCTGGCAGAAAGAGCAAGGGGCCTGGTGCAGGGACTCAGTTGGAGCCCCGAGCAACAACCACTGTTTTGCAGCTGTCTGAGGCTGCAGGGGATGGGCTGGAGCCTCTTCCCCCCACCACCACCAGCAGCACCACTACAACCAGTGGGCAGCCGTCCGAGGCTGCAGGAGATGGGCTGGATCTTCCCCCCACAACCACCAGCAGCAACAGCAGCACCACCATTGAGCGGCCGTCACCGCCAGCAGACGGTATGTAATCCCGCCTCCATGCACTGCTCTGCGGCCTGCCCCTTCAAATCCTGTGTGAATGACACCCACCTGAGAGACTGTGACCTTGCACTCCCCAGGATCAAGAGCACAGGACGCGATGCCCCCTCCAGAACCAACGGGTATGACACCCACTCACCCCATCCTCCCCAGGATCAAGAGCACAGGGCACGATGCCCCCTCCAGAATCAGTGGGTATGACACCCACTCACCCCATCCTCCTTAGGATCAAGAGCAAAGGACACGATGCCCTCTCCTGAACCAGTGGGGATGAAACCTACTCACCCCATCCTCCCCAGGATCAGAAGCACAGGGCACGATTCCCCCTCCAGAACCAGTGGGCAAATCACCCACTTGAGAGACTGTGGTCTTGCACTCCCCAGGACAAAGCACAGGGCATGTTGCCCCCTCCAGGACCAGTGGTCTTCTGACATCTGCCGGCTGAGGTGCCCCCCCATTCCCTGTCCCCCTGAGGTGCCTGCCTATTTTCCAGCTGATGCCCCTGCATTGTTCTCTCCGTGTTGCTGCAGGTGACAAGTGGGGCCTTGGACTTTGGCCTGTGGCCCACGCACATTGAGGACTCGGCAGTGTCCATTGAACTGTATATATGTATATACCATTAGATTGAATTTTCATTTTCTACTGTATTTATATTATTACACTCACGTTCATCAATTCCTTTTGTCCTTGCATTATTCCTGAGGGGTACATGGTAAAAATGTTTTGTTACTGCTTTTGATTGTGTGTATGGTGTTGGGGGTGGGGGTGTGTGTTGTGCGTGTGTGTGTATGTCACTCTCTTTTTCCTCCTACTCTCCCTTGTGGGTTAGGCGGCTATACTTAGCGTGGTCGTCTTAGCCGTCGGTGGTGTTCGTGGTGGAGCAGGGCATAGAAAATCATTGGGAAGATCTGAAGTTCAGGCTTCTTGGCGACGAGGTTGTTCCCTGTGTCTCCAATGGTGAGTCCTTTCGCTTCTGTGATGTGTTTCCGCCAGGCTTTTGATGTTGTTGGTACCGCCCCAGAAAAGGTGTCAGAATGTGGTGTCATAAAATGGGGGCCAGAACATTGACTTTCGCCTGGCGGTAGGGGGCTACCGCCATGGTGGCTGTTGTTTCCACCCTGGCGGTCAGTGTGGTAAAGTGGTTGTCTGTCTGAGTTCTCACCGCCATGGTCATAATTTGGCGGTAGATACCGCCAGCCTGTTGGCGGTATTACCATCACTTTATCACCAACTACCAGGGTTGTAATGAAGGCCTGAATTTTTTTTCTAACTTTCCCAGACTCTGAGACAGTATTGTTCGAGCTTACCACATTTGTTGTGAGACAGACAGTGTAGGGACAGATTCAGGATACTCTTCATGTGTGTTTCTGTAACTTTTTGTTTGATAATAAAACTATGTTAATTCCTTACTACTTCAAAACTACTAAAACTCTCTTTATTGACTCTAAAAAATATATTTATTAAATAAGCTTAGATTTTGAAATTATTTTGAAATTATTGTTTAAAGCTTACTAAATTTCTTCAGTCACTTTTAGATAAAGATTCATACTGAGGGTCCAGCCAAGGAGTAAGCAGGGTGTTAGTAAGGGAGCGGTGCACCCAGCAGATTCAATAACGTTTATAAAGAATATTGACATATAAATAGTAAATATTGATTTACTTGAATTGTTGTAGAGATTTAAGAGATGCATTATTTTCAGTAAAAGTCAATGGGCTTTTATTGTGATGGATTTCTAGAGGTGACTATGAAACAAGGCTCATTTGATGAGAGTAAGTCAGACAGGAAGACTTTAAAATGGTTTAGAGCTTGTTAGCAAGGGAACCACTTACTGGGCTAGGAGTTGGAATATAATAATACACCTTGTGCCAAGGCCTTCTGTCACAAACAATTTTAATATATCTACAATAGCTCTAAAATGTCTGTATAACCATGGAGCTTTCCGGGCCATCTACAGTCAAAAAAGGACCCAAGGCAAGTGCTTTTTTTTTCAGTGCTGAAATGCACACAGAAGACCAAAAAAGTTGGGAGGCTACTTTGCCAAATATTGCCCTTTGGATTTATTCCAAAGCCATTGAGGATTAGGAAGCCCTTTCCAATCCATACCTAGAAACTTGGTGATCAGCAGTAGCAATTTTGCTATTTTTTTAATTGGCCAAATAGAGAATTTGGGGGCAGATTTAAGGATAGTGGCTCTGCACTCAGTGAAGTGCCACTTTCCTTTTACCCCTTAGCGACCCCTACTGCCACCACGTGTATGCCATATTTAAAATATGGTGCCACATGGCACAGGGCAGGGGGCAATGGCATCATTTTTTTTACACTATTGTTGTACTCTGCAGGAGTAGTCTCAAACTTTTGGTGCTACTCCTGCACGGTACATAGGAGCCAATTTATAAATAATGCTATGCTTTCTTTTAACGCCTGCTCGGAGCAGGCATTAAAAGTGCTGAAGGAAATGGCACAAGGAAATCTTTTAGATTTGCTTGTGCAATTTTATCGGTTGCCCTAATGCCCCCCTTGTATACATTATATCCATGGTGCAGGCATAATTTGGCACAAGGGTTTACAAAGTGGTGCAATACATGCATTGCACCACTTTGTAAATGAGGTGTGCGGAAAATGACACTTTAGCACCACCTTAGTGTCAACACAATGACACTATGGTGGCAGTAAGGTGGTGCTAGGGCCTCTTAAATCTGCTCCTTGGTGTTTTACTGATAAATGAATGCAAATCATGGGAATAGTCCATTTCGAACTGCCAAGCCAGGTCCTCCCTGGACCGGAAACAAGCATCCTAGCACCAGTTTTGGGGTATCACCCTTCATCAGCAAAACACAGAAGAAATAGCAGAGCACACAAATTCATATTCAAATATTTAAAAGCCAAATAAGCCTTGAAAGGAACAAAATTTAGATAATTTTTTAGGTGATTTTCTCAATATTAATGGCAAAGGTGTGGATTCTCTTATTGATGTATATATATCAATTCTTTTATACATATACAATTTTATTGAAAACATATAACATAGAGGACGTGTCATTACATGACAAACTAATACAGTAAAACTAAATCATATTGTAACTAACACAAAAAACATAAACTGTTCTTATTGAAATGACTCCATTCCGAAGTATTGTGGGCCCCAAGATCACACATTAAGCCCACATGTAGCGTCAGCCGACACGTGTTTCGTCCAAAGCTGGACTTCTTCAAGGCTGATAAGTTATGATACAAAAACATTGTATTACTACTTAAAATTATTTGATATAAAAAAAAATATTATACACTGTAAATAGATGAAAAGTAGATGAAAAAACACACCCATTCTCCAAAAGAGTGTGATAATGAAAAAAAATGTGAACAAAGAGAACCAACACCAGATACCAAAGATCCTAAGTATTTCGAAATTGTCCATTAATTAGCCAGAAGTATATTAGAGTGCCCAAGCAAAGAAAGTGTGAATGTTTTATCTGCAGCAGTTATAAATTGAACGGAAATATAGTAATTCCAAAAGTAAAATAAACTCTATATAACGGGCCATCACCAGAGTGGTAATGTTCACTGACCCCCCAAAAAAGGAAGAAAAAGTACCTCAATCCTCCATATGTTAATGATATCCAAGATGTTATCTAAAGCTATAAATATAAATAGGGACCGGGTCACAAACTAAAGTTTAATACTTTACAATTCAAATATTCTAAAATACTCTGATCTCACACTGATCTTCATATCAGTAGCCTCTCTGCCCATATTGTCTGGTATTTCCAAACAATTTGTGCTTTGTTGGAGAGTTTTATTTTATCTCGTAAATCTCCACTAAAACAAAAGGATGATAGTCTTATCCACCTCATAAATAGGGAACAAACAATCTCTGAAAGTTATTCTGCCAACCTATTTACAAGAAACCACACACATTATTACCATGTGTCGATTATAAACTGAACCCTGTTATTTTTAGATGTTCACTAAAATGCAATTAGAAAATATTGAGCAACAAGTTAGAGTCCATGCGACTGTAAGTATGATCAATCACATGATCAGTAACTACTATGAACTTCACTTTTATTTAAATAATAATCCATATCTATATATAGCCATAAATATAAAAAAACGCTGTACAATCAATGGCTTGACGGCATATATTTTATAGAAAATTCTTCATATAACAAGCATTCTATTTTATATGTAAATGCGGGCGTTTTCAAAAAAACGCTAAAAATATTATGGTAACACACGTCTAAATGAAATGATAACAACAGAGTAAAAATTGATATCCATAGATACCTGTATATTATTATAACGCACCTCGTTAGTACGCCTACTTCTCGACTCTGTTCAAAACAGCAAGTAATTCCACGCAATAAGAACGCCATCTTATGTAATCCTTATACCAGACGGCATGTATCCAATGCCGATACAGGACGTAAACACGTCCGCAAAGGGACGGAAATAAAGTGTTATGGAAAGCGACGAAGTCCTTGAAAATCACGAAGGAAAAGTGGCGGCCATCTTAAATTTTAGTACGACTCCTACTAGTCTCCGTCCAAAACAACATCTAGCCCACGCAATGAGATCACTGTCTTTTATCATCCTTACACAAACCAGCATGTATCAAATGCTGATATAGGATGTTAGAACATCCTTAATGGGAAGAAAATAGAGTATTGTAGAAAGCGACAAAGTCCTTGAAAATCACGAAAAAAAACATCTTGAAGTTTGTTAAGTTTAGCTATATATTAAGGCAGTATGAAAAATAAATCGTGACCTGCCTGATTGAACGATCAATTTGATGAATCACTAAAATGTATGCCTAATGGCCCATATAAACTTAAACAATAATCTTTCTCTAATACGAATATAACACTGCGGTGATGGACCATGCATAGATAAATTGCCATAGGTGCAATAAAAACCAAAGGCAAAACACCCATATGTTAAAAGTGCCAAAGAACAACACCCATAACAAAGGAGCAAAAGAGAAAAACTTTTTGATAGTATCTCAAAGCAGGACAGTCTCCACAATGCAAAGTTATAAGTTATCCGACATTAAGTCACATTATTCAATAAATCTGAATCAAAAAGTATAATTTGCATATAGATCATAATTCTGACTATGTACAAAAACAATACAATTTATAACATTGATAGATGACCTTCTTTTAAATACACATCTATACATACACAATTATAAAAAGTGATACAGTTCATCATCCAGGTTCATCCCCAGTTCTATGGTTCTTAGCCTAATGATCCATTATGCCTCATTCCTCCTTAGGTCCAAAGTCCTATTTCCAACTCTGGGATTCGCTGGAGTGTGGTTAATGCCCATATATTTTAATGTTGGAACTTCTGTGCCTAGATGTCTTTTATTCATATGACGTACCACTGGTGATGCCATGTCATTATTTCTAATTGCACGAATGTGCTCCTGAATACGCTCCTTCAAGGGCTGAAGGTGCTACCCACATAGATTTGGCCACATTCAAATTTCAAGATATATACAGTAAATTTAGTATTATAATTAATGAAAGTTGTGATTTTATATGTGTTACTTCCATTAAAGCTCAATTCTAAAGTCCTAGGCAATGCTAAATTAAATACATTACAGTGACCACATCTGGAAAAAACATCAATTTTTTCAGGAAGCCATGTGGATTTATTTTCCTTTAAAGGAGGTAAAAAACTTTTACAGACATGATTCTTTATGGTTATCCCTCTTATATGAATCATTTTCGGCCTTCTAGGTAGTATTTCCGCAAACGTGCAATCTGTTTGCAATATATTCCAATGTTTGCATAAAATGCGATATATGTTCTGAGTGTTTTGGCTATTTGCCATACAAAAATTAACATTTGCACGTGGCAAACTGTGTCGCGATTTGGTCTTTTTGCTTAATAGGGTAGTTCTACATATTTGATTGATCTTCTTCCTTGCTGCCCCTATAATACGTTTGGAGGAACCTCTTTGTAAAAATCTTTTTTTCCAAACCATCTAATTCCACATCACATGTGTTAGATTCACTACAATTTCTTTTGAACCTAGTCAGTTCCCCGAAGGGAATGGCTGAAATTTGATTTCTAGGATGAGCACTTTCCGCATGTAATATTTCATTACAGGCTGTCAGTTTGCGATAAATTTTAGTATTCATCATATTATTTTTGATGAATATGTTCAGTTCCAGAAAACAAATACTATTTTTGCTATATATTCGTAGGTCATCCTTATATTGGATGTGTTCGAATTAATGTAGTCGTAGCCAGGCTAGCTTGAATCCAGTGGCGCAGTGAGCACGGGTCCCACGTCTGAGCACACCATTCCCACTTGGGGCGACAAATGCAAAAAGAACAGATGATGGACGGAATGCTGAACAATGCAAACATTCACCCCCAGTCACAAAGATCTGGATTTAATCCATCATTTTGTTTTGATCACCACGCCACCCCAGTTTGGACCTATCCACATGCAAATCAGTCTTGAACCTGTTCCGCATGGGAACAGTCCAGCCCGAACTGCCAAGCCAGGTTCTCCCTGGACCAAAAACAAGCATCCTAGGACCTGTTTCAGGGTAACACCCTTCATCAGCCAGTCTATCTTGAATCTGGCGCAGTGAGCACGGGACCCACGTCTGGGCATACCGCTTCCCACTGGGGTCATCAAATGCAAAAAGAACATATGGCAGTTCGGGCTGGACTGTTCCCATGGGGAACAAGGTCAAGACTGATTTGCATATGGCTGGGTCTAAACTGGAATGGCATGGCAAGCAAAAAAACTGATGGATTAAAGCCAGACCTGTGACTGGTGGTGAATGTTTGATTTTTTCTGCATTCCATCCATCTTATGTTGTTTTTGCCTCTTCCTATTAAGTCAGCTCCAACTACTTGAAATCTTCATAAAACTGAAGTACCTCGAATATATTAGATAGTACTTGTTTTCGGTATGTAAACTTTATTCAGCATATACAAAATAGCCATAGAAGTGCATAACTAATACATTATAAACAGTCCTAGACATAATATCACAATTCATAAATAATTAAAAACAAATGAACACAGAACACATCGTATACAATTATTCATATCAAATCTATACATAATGAAAAAATAAGGCTTTTCCTAACATAAATAGCATTTAAAATATAAAACACCACATTATAACACAGGTGAGGATTCTTTAAATCAAATAAACAAATGTCATTGCAGCCTGTTGTGTTCTTACATTCTGGGCAATAAAAAAGGTTTAAGATAAAGGATCCTAAGTTGCACGTAAAATTTACAAAACAGCATAAAGTGCCAAGTGCTCTGTTTACTAGACCCATCAAAGGGACAACGAGCTGTTTCAGTTGGACAAGGCCTCATTTTAGGAAATGCCACTAAGCGATGCACCTTTCCCAATCTAAATCTTATCAAGACAAATCAGTGCTGAATATTAGTGATGCTAGATACATAACTATAGCAACTTTCCCAGAGGGAAAGGACATACATACATCAACTGTAGATTTCACCATTTTGACGGCTCTCCTGCTGTCCAATCTATATTGTAGGAAAGGATCCTTAATTGATTTTTTTTTCAAAGTGTGAGCACTCATTGAGGATCCAACCTGATAGATATATTGTGAGAGAACAGGTCTGATTGCAGAGGCCCCCTAACTTTTTGCCCCCATTGTCCACTTTTTGCTGGCTCTGATGGTGCCCTGGGTACCTCTAACCAGTCCCAGTGCCTGTGCTCCGTGTAAAATCAGTATGCAAATTAAGCTAATTATAATTGGCTAAGTCAACCTACCTATACGTCCCTAGTATATGGTAGGGCATGTATGTTTTAGTGACCCCAGCATAGGTAGTGCACCCATAGGTGCACTGCTGAGGTGCCCAGTGTAATTTTAAAGGCAGGCCTGCCTTTCTGGCTGCTTTTAAATTAAAGTTAAATGCAAATTCGACTTTGGAATTAAAAGTAGTTCCAAAGTCTTAAACTACCTTATTTTTACATATAAGTCACCCCTAAGGTGTGCCCTATGTGCCCCTAGGGCTGGGTGCCATTTAACTATAAGCAAGGACCTTATAAAATAGTTTTAAAAGCCCTGGTGAGGTAAAAACAGCCAAAATCGTTTTTCCCTCATTGTAGTGACTGGCCTCCATAGGCTAGAAAGGGGAGACTTTATTCTAATTTTAAAAAGTCCCCTTAAGTAACAGATACCAGAAGTTTGGTATCAAATTAATTGTTATAACAAATCCCACAACTTCCAGTTGTTGGATTTAATATAACTTGTTCAGGTAAAGAGTTTTAAACTTTACTTCAAAAGTTACCAACTTCAACCCTGCAGTGTTTTTGCTGCTGTGCTCTGATTGGCCAGCCTCTGGCAGACTGGCCAGGCTGAATTGATGAGGTGTGACGTGGCCTGGCTTCACACAAAGAGATGTGCCTGTGGGAGATCTCCCCTCAGCAGATGGTGAGGGAGAAAGGGGGAGGGCTGCCAAACTGGTCTTCAAAGGCAGAGAAGGACATTTGCCGCAACCCAGCAACACCCCCACATCCTGCAAACCCAGACAATTAGGTGCCCCCTTGGTAGGATTAGGAGAGGGCAGGAGAGGGGTTTGTTTAGGATTTTTAGCCACACCAGTGGGTGGGCTCAGACAGATGTAACCTCCAAAAATCACATTCAGCCATGATGGATTGTTGAGGAATGTTGCTCCCTGGGATTGATTTTTGCCACACTTCCCAGGAAGTGGTCATCACAGGGGAAAGGACCCTGCCCCTGATTGGAGAACCAGGACCCTACTGTTTTTCACCCAGTAGCAGGGATAAAACTGGCAGACCTGCACCCACACCTCAGATCCCTATTAGATTCCAACAAGGAAGAACTACAGGAGAAGAAGGACTGCCCTGCTGGACCCCTGACTTGCACCTGGACACTGCACTCTGGAGGACTGCACCAGCTGCACACTTGGGCTTCACCACTAAAAGGACTTTACCTGTCTTCTACTGCTTCAAGAAAGGCCACCCTGTTTGCTACAGGTACAAAGGAGCTGCCCAGAATCCCCTGCATCAAGTCCTGCAAGCAGAGCCCAACTGACCAGCGCCCACTGGCCATTTGAGGATTCTGACCAGGTGCATTCTGGGAATTGTAGTCACAACTCCCAAGGAGCAACTCAGAGCTTCTGGAACCTTGGATCAAGTTGTGGACACTTCAAGGACACAAAAAGGACCTCTGGAAGAAGATCCAGATGTTTGGAGATATTTGGAGCAATGCCATAAGTTGAAGAGGTGCATTGTGGGAGTTGTAGTCCCAGACCCCAAGAGGCACCCCATAGCCTCTGAACTCTTGGCTGGTGCTGTGGACCACTTTCCTGAATCAAACACTTCTGAAAGTAAGTGTGACAGTGTTACCTCGTGGGTGGCCTGAACTCTGGACTTTGTTCCTTTCCAGTGTGACCTTTTTTAACCCTTTGAGCGCTAGTTGCTTCTATGCGCTAGAAAGCATTAATTCTTCAAAAATTCATATCTACGGTTCCCCTTGTCCTATTTTATTCGTTTGGGTGTCATTTTAAAGGTAAAAATATAATCTATGCTTTGTCTCCTAAATTAAGCCTTGTCGCGCGTTGCCAAGCTACCAAGGGTTTAGCTAGGTTTAATTTACTGAGACCTAACTGAACCTAAGTGGAGGTTAGTGGCCTATTGCTAAGTGTAGGTACTTACCTGCCCTAATCTATAACCCATTTTCCAACATATATTGAACAGGGTATTAGAAAAGGAGTCAATGTAAGCAAGCCAAGAAAGAAGAGAGGCATTATCCAATTTTAAACAGTCTAAGATCATTTGTTTAGTAAAATAAGTTTCTTCTTTGGCCCAGATGCTGTACCATAGTAAAAGGGACCGTAACAGCAGCACATCCTCCAAATATTGTAAACCCACCTTCTGATGTGTAATCCAATTAGATGCTGAGGTAGATAAACATAATAATTGTTTTTTAAAACACTTTTCCTCCATTTGCAGAGGTATGCTCTTAGTGTATCCCCATAAACCAGCCCATAAGTAGCCGTAGGCAAGATTCTGGCCCTCTAAATATTCACCATTTCTCTTATAGGGTGGCTACCTAATTTGCTAGCAAATCTGAAAATGCCACATGAATTCCTACACAGTTTGTTTCTACAGTTCAGGGCCTTTTGGCCACAAACCATCATAAAAGTTTTTGAGTTATTAATCACCATACCCTTTAAAGGATTGAATTCCTCATTTTCATTCATTAGATTCTGGAGTCCCGATGGAGTCCTAGAAATCAGAACGGCATCATCCGTATATAATGTCACAGGTATAGGGCACCCTGCCACACATGGTGGATCTGCTTGGATAGTCTGCAAGGAGTTATCCACCCCATTAATAAATAAAGAAAATAGCAACAGGGCAAGGACACAACCTTGTTGAATACGTCTCCCAACCTTAAATAAAGGGGTACATTCTCCCATTAGTCCAAAACAGACTTTCCATGTTAGATTATCATTCAGGCAGACCAGAAAAACAATAATTTCCCTCGGAGCACCCAGTTCCAACAATGTAGACCACAAAATAGCATGCTCTATGGGGTCAAAGGCGCTGCTGAGATCAACAAAGCAGACTTACAAAGCCCATGTGTACTTCCAGATAAGCATGTCTAGATTTACATATTGCTCAATGGTTCCCAGGCCCCTTCTGGAGCCGAATTGGGCAGGTGACAGAATATCATAGTCCTGCACGCACTCTTCAAGCCTTGCCAATAAAATCCTACTTAATATTTTCATAGATGAGCCCAGAAGCGATATTGGCCAGTAATTTGTAGGGTCTGAATTATCTCCCTTTTTGTATATTGGCACTATGATAGAGGAGGTCCATGATGATGGAGTCTCTCCAGCCACTTTAAACACCCTTTTATGGTTTGGGCCCCAAAGGTTAATAATTGATTTAAAAACATTCACAGGTATCCCGTCAGGACTGGGGGCCCTACCCCCAGCATTAGCATGAAGTACCAGAACTATCTCATCAATGGTAATATTTTGATGAATGGGGTCCCTATTCCTCAGCTCTTCATACCCAACTGGGTCAGCAATCCCATTATTATGTTTAAAAACTTCAGAGAAATGGGACACCAATGACGAGCAGGGAACACTGGACTCTATCTCAGGGGGCACCTCGTTGGACAAGAAGGGTGCATTCACTCTTTCCCAGGACAGCTTATTGTCATTCATTTCTGTGGCCTGAGATAATTTTGACCATGCTTCCTCCTGCAACAATTTCTTCTTTCTCTCCAGGACTTCCCTATACTTAATGTGCATGGTCCTAATAGCAACAGGGTCTCTGGGAGAGTTATGGAGAGCCAGCTTAAGTTCCCCCAAGTCTTTTGTGCAAGCACAATTAAACCATCCTCTTTTTCTCTCAGATTTCATGGCTTTTGATTGACAGGTCAGAAGAGCCTTAATACAGGAAATAATACGTTCAAAACAGCTTAGCAACCTTTTAGTGTCAAACTTCATCTTGACAACTATATTTAAGCTCATATAGACTCCCCTACACAATATTCTGTAAAAGACCATTGGGGTCAATATCTCTCAAATTTAAGCTCACCACATTAGCCTTATATGTATAAACCTGGTTCATTGTAATGTAAGACTCTCTCCTAGGGCCCCAGAATAACAACAGGAGGAGGATTATGGGGTCATGCTCACTCAATGCAGGTTGAACAATATAAGGGGTGCCGCACAAACTATTGACAGCTGAAGACATTAAAAAGTGATCTATGACACATGAGGACTTACTACTACTGAAGGATGGAATCACTTCTCTAGTAACACTGTGTTTGCATTTCAGTAACAATAACTCATATTTAGATATAATTGAATTGAAAACATCTCCATAGTCATTGTGGCAAAAATTATCATAGCCCACCCTATCCTGACTAGTGAGCCCACAGACCTGAGTTGTTGGGACAAAACAAGGCTGAATGTTAAAGTCTCTGGCACATAATATAATGAAGGTTGAATGGATTGGACGTAAAAATGTATACAGTCCATGATCCAATGCATGGGGTACTCCGCTATGAATAGAATTGAAGATATATTATAAAAATTAATTAGCACCACATTCTCCTTGCTCCTAGAAGTTAACCACAGCAATTGAGATTTAGAACTCTCACAAGAAGACTTTTTAACTACTTGAATAAGCTTGTTAGAAATAACTACCTGGAGATCATCATTAGACCTCCTTGCTTGGGAAGGCGTGGCGCACAGGAAATGTGAAGTAAATCCTTGTACATGTATGGTTGTGAAGCACCACGTTTCTTGGGTTCAGATGACATCGAGCTCATTAACAATATTATACCACTCCTCTGTCCCTAAATTGTTGCAAAGACCTCTCACCTTCCAGGTGTCAAATTTGTAATTCCCATCCTTGCACGTCTTACAGTCACCGCCCCAAATACCACCCCAGGCAAGCTAGTGGTGGACAAATTCCCCTCTATTACATCCCCAGCAATGCTATTAATACATGGTGTGTTGACAGCCTCAACTAATCCTGTAAAAACTCTGGGGTTCCTTCCATGGCCACTGTTCATTACACCCCTTTTGGACCCCTCAGAATTAAATCCCTCAATTTCATTAGTCTCCTGACCACCGTGGCTTGGTCAATCATTAGCAGATAGTAAGCTCAACACCTCATACCTATTCCTTACAAGCACAGGCAGGAAGGTGGAATGATACTGCTCTACTGATCCCCTCTTAGCCAACCCCCTCATTGGCTCAATGTAGGGATGGTCCAGGGATTGCAGATGTCATTAAAAGAAACCCAAGGTGAACAGCGACAGAGATGTGCCATATGGTGGACATGGAAGTGCCATGGATAGTATTTCCCTTACAAATCTAGGACTCTGAAAATTAACAATAGCTTAATCACCACAAACATTTTTCGCTAAAGGACCAATTCACCCACTCTCCTTGTTAGAAGAATTGTGCTCTATCAGGTGAGAATAAATTATTTAAATTATTTAAAGCCAACCAATGCATAACTTTATTCTTCAGATTCTCAGGGGATTCGATCTGACCTGGCTTCAAGGGTGGGACATTTACCATGACAGGTACGTAGGGGCAACATGCTGGCAGTAAATCAATGGTAGTAGGTTCACCCGGTGGGGGGGCATAACGATATGATCATCTATCTTGCTATTACAAGGCTGCAGAGAGGGGTTTATTGTGGGAATTATACTAGATCTTTAATTACCCACTGCCAGGACACGCAGCTGTTCGCAAGGAGTAATATTCCTCCCTAGGGTTTGTCCTACTACACACTCCTCACTTACTTGCCTGGTGTGTGACCCCCTCTGGCAGGTCCCCTCTATATTACAAACTACAGTATCTACAACCAGCAGGGTTATTATATTACCTTGCCAATTTGTTTAGCACACCTGCTGAACAGATAGAAACCAAAGTAGGCAAGGATAATTTCTGACATAAAGCAGTGACTTTCCCAACCTTCCGTTTTAATTTGTCCAGCTTGTCTTTAAGTGACGTGAGGAAGTCAGTAATAGCAATAAGGAATTTATTCCAGGATGACCCCCCCCTGGTAGTGCACCCAAAGAGAAAACATTATCTTCAGAGCTGGCTAGGGCAGGGGGACCCAAATCACCACTGGCCCCCTTTTTGCAATGTTTCCTATGTTTGTCATCCGGTGAATGAGCACCTGATGTAGAAGCAACAGCCCTACGGTCCAAAAGGCCTAAAACCTCTTCACCATGCCTCCCTACATTATTGTCCAGATCATGGCCGGTATCAGTTGTTAGATCCACTGGACAAGTTGGCATCCCTGCGACTTCACTAAGCCCAGCCACCCCAGGGATAGGTGCCTTTCTGCCAGGTCTATCTCCTTAGTGATAACCCCCACCACCCATACTAGAAAGGAGTCAGTGATAGAGCATGTTGTCTCAGGGGCTGGCTTTTTGCTTTCTTCTTTGTGCTCACCCATATCCACAACTGAGTACAGACACAAGTCCCCACATATAAAGGTTAGCACCTATAAAATAAAACCCGGACCTCCGTCCCAGAAGGAGAAAGGAAGATATTAGCAGAAGTGGCAAATTACAACCATTTTCCTTACTTCACACACCTTGGTACATCCCCCTATGGTATAAACCCCTACAATAGTATTTGGGGCCTAGTGCCAAGCTGGCCTCGGACAGGCTCAGTGAGGCCTGCTCTTAGCCCGGTCTTGGCCCTGGAATGTCCCGCATGCGTCCCATGAAGCGGGACAGCGGCTCTGCAGATAAGCTCCCCCGGGCACAGGAAATGGCATCAGGGCAGCCCACTGGCCTGCTGGGCAATGTAGTAGATGTGCGTGGCCCCCCTAGGGCTGATCAAGTCTCCCACGCAGCGGGACAGCGACTCTGCAGATAAGCATCTCTGGGTGCAGGGAATGGCACCAGGGCAGCCCACTGGCCTGCTGGGCAATGTAGTTTATGTGCATGGCCCCCCTAGGGCTGATCAAGTCTCCATGGAGTGGGACAATGGCTCTGCAGATAAGCATCGCCGAGTGCAGGGAGTGGCATCAGGGAGGCCTGCTGGGTAATATAGTTGATATGCACTACCCCACGCCCCCTCCCCAGGGCTGATCAAATCTCACAATATCACTCTTATGCCAGACTTTTCAACATGATAAATTAGCCAAAGCTTTTTTTTAATGAAGAGCCTATTTTGCAACTTCCAAGAAATGTCTTGATTACTACAGTACCCTTGTGGTGAGACCCTAGTATAAATCTATTTTAATGGTAAAACCATGTGCCTTCATCCTTATTCTTAGCAACTCTTAGCAGTTTTTGAGAAGTACTATAATTGTGAGCCAATTATTACTGTCTTTTATTTTAAAGCCCTCTTCCCTATGCTGTATGCTGTGATAAGAAGAAACAACACATTGATTTAAGTAGCGCAAATAAATAGATGAAGACATTTGAAGAAAGGCTATAGTACCTCAAGTAGTTACCAGGTGTCCCTTGCAAGTCAGATGTAAGTGATTAACATGACCTTCACAAATCTGAGGAATGTGGCTTAAATATATACATTTGCGTAGACACTTTTTATTTTATTGATTTGTTCTTTTTCCATAGAATAAATATATATGCCAAAGCTGATTTATGATGATGAGTCAGAAGTGAAGATATCATTACATTTCTTGATTTTTATGGTCACACCCTTCAATGCAAATCATCCTATACCCTGAGGTGTGTTTTTTGGGAGTTTAATTTTAAACTGAGTAGAATTTGAGCAGCCCAATGGATAAAGAGGTTTGACTAAAAGCTTCCTACGTTTATATATTTTTATCATAGTTTGGTTGGAAAACATGAGGTTGGGAAAACAACTAACGCTGTCTTTTGGCCAAACCTAAAAAAAAAAGGAAAACAAAATGCTGCTTACGTTTCAAGAATCAAACAAAGTATTAAACAAAGCTCAAAATAAACTGCTAATGAGACTCAACAGTAGACCTTGGAAAAAAAGCAGAGATTAAAAGAACAACGTCTAATATTTGTTATGCTATTCACTATGGAATCAAAACTGATAAAAAGAATTACCTATAGACATTGGACCAGTCTGCAGAATGACCCAATATTATACAATTATACTCAAATCATCATCATCATCATCATCATCATCAACACATCGCTTTATTCGGTTAATTTAAACCATCAAAGCATAAATCACACAATACAAAGATTAAAATTTAAAATCATAAATATCTTACATTCAAAAATACATAAGAAATATAAAAATATAAATACTAAAATCAAGGTGGTATTTCTCTTCACACAATGTATAACTGCCTAAACCTTGTTCCTCAAGTTGGCCTAATCATAGTGCCTCGTAATAATCAAGAAGAATTTTTTAAGTGGCAATTTCGTATGTGCCATGCAGCCGCAAGAAACTTGCTAATTGCACAGAACAGGGGACAGGATGTATCCCTCATCATAATCCTTAAGGCATTTATACAACATCTGATCCCCATGTTCTTACAAACTGGACGTAGCCACCTCTGACGAGCAATCCTATACGCTGGGCATATGAACATAAAATGCACAATGGTTTCCGGAGAATTGCTACAGCTTGGGCATAAATCAATTCTCAGAGCAGATTCCCGACTATTGCCAAAAGATTTGAGAGGTAGGCATCCGTATCTGAACTGAATATACAAACTTTTACTTAATGGATCAGTAATAAGATCCATAAACAGTTCAAAACACGGATGCCACTTAGGCCCTCATTTTAATATCGGCGGGCGGTGGGCACCGCCCACCTGCGGGAACCGCCAAATGGCCGCTCCGCGGTCAGAAGACCGCGGATGCCATTCTGGCTTTCCCACTGGGCGGGCGGGCGACCGCCAAAAGGGCGCCCTCCGGCCCAGCGGGAAAGACCCTGCAACAAGGAAGCCGGCTCCGAATGGAGCCAGCAGAGTTGCAGGGGTGCGACGGGTGCAGTGGCACCCGTCGCGATTTTCACTGTCTGCAAAGCAGACAGTGAAAATCTTTATGGGGCCCTGTTAAGGGGCCCCTGCACTGCCCATGCCACTGGCATGGGCAGTGCAGGGGCCCCCCGGGGCCCCACGAGACCCGTTCCCGCCATCCTGTTTCTGGCAGTGAAAACCACCAGAAACAGGCTGGCGGGAAGGGGGTCGGAATCCCCATGGCGGCGCTGCAAGCAGCGCCGCCATGGAGGATTCCCTGGGCCAGGGGAAAACCGGCGGGAAACCGCTGGTTCCCCTTTTCTGACCGCAGCTTTACCACCGTGGTCAGAATGGCCCTGGAAGCACCGCCAGCCTGTTGGCGGTGCTTCCGTGGTCCCCGGCCCTGGCGGTCATGGACCGCCAGGATCGGAATGACCCCCTTAGTGTCAAGAAATTGAGAAGTCAATCTGCCATGAGACAAATGTAGCAAATAGTTTCCACTGACATACGCCCAATAAGCTATTTTTTAAATGATTCTTCTGCTCTTTCCTTAAGTTATGAGGATGGCTCCAGTAGTTACTAAGACCCAGAATGTGGAACCATTTTGATATGTGTTTAAACCAAGGAATAGTAAGCACGTTGGGTCGGTCTAAAATATCGTGGATGGATTCCTTATATGTGAGTAGCTGAGGAGTAGTCCAAACACGTACCCAGAAAAGCAGCGTTTTTAAAGCTATAATGTCTGAGATACGTGCAAGTCCGAGGTCCCAGAACATTGGTAACAAAGGAGTATTACGTGGACAGGCCAAGAGTGATCTTACAAAATTATTTTTTCCTATTGAAAGTTTACCAACATTTGAGTATCCCCAGACTTCTGCCCCGTAAACCACAGCAACCTGAGCCTTTGCCCGATAAATGTTTACTGCTGGAGTGACTACTCTCTCGATAGTCGACTTGTGGAAGCGCAAAATTGGCCCAGATTTATGTGCCAGGAGGGCTGAGCTTTTATTAATCTGGGCCTCGCACTGCATATCCTTACTAATTCTGACCCTCAGGTAATCAATGGAGCATACCTTACTCAATGGGGTCCCTTTGTGAAGGATGGTATATCCTTTAGTGGGACCACGTCCCAAGGTCATAACTTTGGTTTTAGTGTGATTAAGCTCCAACCCAAAATCATCACAAAACGAGCTAAACCTGTCCATTTATATCTGTAGGCCCATCGGTGTTCGGGAGATCAGAAGGGAATCATCAGCGAATAGCAGGATCGGGATTTTTGTGTTATTCAAAGAGGGCGCATCATTTTGGCAGTCAGTAATAACTTGCACTACCTCATTGATGAACAGGATGAAGAGAGTCGGAGCAAGGACACAACCCTGTCGGACCCCTCTCCTGATATCTATTCTATCAGTGAGTTCCCCCTGGTTACCCCATCTTACTTGTGCATAAGTGTTCTCATGCAATCTTTGGATTAAATGTACTAGGTTCTCTGGGGTACCAATTTTGTTCAGAACTCCCCACAGTTTCTCTCTTGGCACAAGATCAAAAGCGGATCTCAGGTCTACAAAGGCCACATATAATTTCTGTCTGGCTAAGGTGACATACTTCCAGAATAATAGTGACAACCTAAAGACTTGGTCAATAGTATTAGTTTTTGAAAGAAATCCAACCTGTAGAGGGGATATAATCTGGTTCTTCAGAACCCATTCCGTAAGTCTGGCCAAAATTTGTTTCGCAAAGATCTTTTGAAGAATGTCAATAAGGCTAATTGGTCGATAGTTTGCTGGCAAACCTACATCGCCTTTCTTGTAAACAGGAATAATTTCTGCACCAAGCCAAGAATCAGGAATGGGACCACCTGCTGCTATGGCATTGGACAATAAATTGATATACCATGCCCATATAGTGGGCTCAGATTTGAACAAATCCCCAGGCATCTTATCAGGGCCAGGGGCTTTAGCTGGCCTCAGAGAATTAATAGCATCTGTTGTTTCAGCTATTGAGAAGACAATGCTCTCAGAGGAGCTATTTATGGAAGCTACATCATCATCATCATATCTGACAACCTTAGGGTCATGCAATACAGGATAGGCATAAATTTCGGAAAAATGGGTCACCCATTTATCAGGTTGAATATATGAGCTGATGGAGTCAATATTATACAATTATACTCAAATTACATTGTATACCAGGAAAAAGACCTCTGCTGACCAATTGAGTAGAGCAGAGATTTAGACTTTAATTAGGTTTAGCGGTCTGCGTACTCGTGACACGCTGTTCTTCAATAACACGAACACTGGATTCCTATAAAATTCTTCAGTTACCGATACAGGCCGTTGCACACGCTATATATTTAATAGAGATGGATTTTTATATTTTTGTTTAACTTGCTAGGTTTCAGCCCTGATGAAGTCGATGGGTCACCCCCCAAGACGAAACACGTGTTGGCTGTGCTAAAACTAAAAGGATGTGTCAAAGTTGAAATCATCATCTGATGGATACAGGATGTGTTAAAACTAAAAGGATGTGTCAAAGTTGAAGGCATCATCTGATGGATGTAATCTTGTTCAATTGGATAATACACAGAAATTAAATCTTCATCTAGCAAATACAAGAGGACTGAACCTTTGATTTACTGCTCAAAAGTTCGATTACATTATATATAAGAACCAAATGAGTTTTACTCTAGAACATTATGATATTGGTCTGAATTAGGATGTGCTGATACAGATAGTGGTACCTATTTTAGTATACACTCTTACAATGTTTGTACAGAAAGGTTGGACTGAGATGTACCATATACTTCAGTGTGTGCCTTGAATATTGTTTGGCTTCTGTCAGTCATTGACTGATCAGGTTTTTCGTGGGGACGAGGGTGCTTTCCCCTACAAGACCACCGCTTTATTGATTTTTTTAATGTAACACATTGTCTATTGGGTTTTTGAGCGCCATTCCTTTCCTGCCTTAACATCCCTCACTTATATTCAGATATTTAGACTTATAAAGCTCCATACCAAACCAATTGAAGAGGCACTTATCAATGTTTACAATTTATTCCCTATAATTGCATAAGAAAAGTTCCACACATATAGCATTGTGTTCTAATCTTTGTAAGTCTGCAAGTGTGAATAATCTGATATAAGGCTCGTGTGGGATAAGATTAATTGGACAGGCTTCCAGAAAATGGAAACAGTGCATCTGTGAAGTGGAAAGATATCCCGGAATCCAGTTTGGCAGATCACAGGGCTCAAACCAAGTACCAAATCACACACTAATGGGTCTAAATGATGGATAACAACTGTCAGGTTATTATAATGTCTGGACAAGTAACACAGTTGTGGTAAAATGCTTCAATGTGACATAGTGTTATAATTTATTACACAACAATTATTTCCTAACTCATTAATCATGCACTACAGTCGTTTTGTGTAAAATATTAGAATGATAAATGAACAGTTTCTTTTACAGCATCCACACCATTTTTCATCCAATAAACTGGCTTTAGACCCGAAAGTACCAACATTCCTCATAATAATAAAGTCTTCTGTTTTAAACTGTTTGGCTTGCTCACAGTCTTAAATGTTGCCAATATGGGACAGTCTGATCATTGTATACCATTGATAACCTTGATTTGCTTAACCATTCTTCAGCTACATATTATTAAAAAAAAGAGAGAGCAATTCCCTAAATGGTGATGGTGACAAATGGCTAGTTACTTACTAGTAATCTCTGTTATCCTTCTGGGTGTCCAAGTCACAGTCATTACTTTCAAGTGTACTCCAGTCCCTCGCAGGAGAAAGAAACAGGAAGCATGATAGGGCCTATCCATCCCTGGCATACTTACCCGAAATTAAAGGCCAGTAAAAAGAGAGGTGTGGATGGATCAGAATGACTGTGACAAACACTCTTCGGGACTAAAGTAAATGAAGATTACCGGTAAGTAACTGGAAATTATTCCTACATCCTTCTGTCCTTGTCCAATTCATTACAATTGAGAACACCAAAAGCAAGGCATTGAATTGGAAGATTAGATACAAACACTAATCAGTGTACACCGATTACTTAGTGCATGTAGTAATCTAACAAAGTGAAGTAACAACAGCACTCAATATTCCTTCATCAAAAGAATGACCCTCCTGTTTATCATTCTGCTTTCTCTAGTGTCTGACAAAGGCAATAGTTAAAGCCTCGGTGCCTCAACTACATATTTCTATCAAGGGGATACCCTAACATTCCACCTAAGAAAGAGCCACTACCTGAGTGGAACATTTATGAATGTCTTCAGGAATAGGATGCTTGGTGATGGCTATGGTTGTAAGAAACCATCTGAAATATAGTGAAATTGGAAGGTTTGACTCCCTAATTTTATAACCTCCAAATGATCAGATTTACTGCAGGCCTGATTTAGATACTGGCGGATGGGTTACTTCGTCACACTGGTGGTGGATATCCTGTCTGCCAAATTTTAAATCCCATAGGAAATAATGGGATTTAGATTTCAGCGGACGGGATATCTATCACTGTTGTGATGGAGTAACCCATCCACCAATATCTAAATCAGGCTCTTAATTTGATCCAGGTAGTCACAGCCTATTTGACATCCAGGAGATTAAGGCCCTCATTATAATATTGACGGTATTGACCGCCTACCGCTGCGGCAACGGCCACCAAAACAATGTCCCCGCGACTACTTACCATCTGCCATATTGTAACCATAGCCGAAATTCCACCAGAAGGATGGCGGGATTCCAGCAGCAGCCATGGCGGCGGACGGCGGTAAGGTGGCGCTTCTGCCAGCAGCAGTACTACGTCAGTAGAGTACCGCAGACCATATCATGACACATGATATGGCATGGCGGTGATCTGCTGGCCGACGCTGCTGCTGGCAGCAGCGTCCTGTCCTGTCTCCTGCTGGAGGACCCCTTGCAATCAGGTAAGTCGGGTGCTCCGAACGGGGAGAGCGATTGGGGGTGTTGTGTGTGTTCGTGGGGGTGGGTGTGGGTATATGTTTGTGTGTGTGTGTGTGTGCATGCAGGTGTGTGGCATGTGGAATGCGTGCATGCATGCATGGTTGTGAGTGTGCTTGTATTTTGTATTGTGTGAATGAGTGGGTGTGTGTATGTATGTCAGTGTGTGTGGATGTGTGTGTGAATGGATGTATGCATGCATGGGTATATGTGGGTATGACTATGTGTATGCATGTGTATGATGGTGCGTGAATGTGCGTGTATGTCGTGGGGGGTCTGGAGTTGGGCGGTGGGGGAGGACTCAGGGGAGGGGAAGAGGGTGGGGAAGACCCCTATCAGTGACAGGGAAGGAATTTCCTGTTACTGATAGTGCCTACTGCCATGGTTTTCGTGGCGGTAAGGCGGCCACGAAAACCATGGCGGTAGGCGTGGTCATAATCCCGCAGGTGGGACAGTGACGGACGCCTGACTGGAGACTGAAGTCTCCAGCCCGGTGGCTGTTACCGCTCTGGCGGACAGAGTGGTACATTGGTGGTTTGGCTTGAGCCAAACTGCCAATGTCATTTTGGGGAAGAGAACCGCCAGCCTGTTGGCAGTACTCTTCTCCAAAATACCGCCGGCCGCCAGGTTCATAATGAGGGCCTATGTGTTAGTTGTTCCTCAGAAGTAGGAGAGGAAAAAAAGGATGGAAGGAAACTTTCATGCTGTCTATGAAAAGAAGACTACATTTTAGGGACAAAGGCAGGGTTAGGTCTCAAAACCACACCATCCTTTAAGATAGAAAAAAAAGGAGGCTTACATACCAGAACTCCCAAGTCCAATGTAATGGCCTGAAGAATATAATCCACAGACTGCAAAGGTTGAAAAGAGACCTCTTGTATTAACTTTGGATTGAGGACAGATCCCAAACTTGGAACAGAGGGGTTTTAACAGGCATAGAAATAGAAAGACTCTTCAACAGTCTTCAATCTTTCAACCTCTCAAGGGTTCATAGAAAGGTTGGCTAGAGGCCTATTGGGATTTTAGGTTTGAGTCAGCTAGGATGTTATTAAATCTGTCCAACAAGAATTAAAGCACAGAAGAGACGCCACAGGAGACTGGAGAAAAAAACAGGGTTTGCATTACCTTCAAAAGCTACCCCATAGAATAGGCTTTGAGAGTTAGAGGTTGTCTAGAACCCTGCAACACCTGGAAAATGTTTTCTGGAATCCCTCTACTTTTAAGGCCTGTGCTGTCAACTTTCAGACCATGAGAAACAGTTTGCATTGAGGAAGATACCCCTGGCTGCAGAGAGGGAAAGGAGAGAGAGGTAATCTTAAGAATGGTGTCACTGTCATTGATTTCAGCAAGGGAAACAATGACTGGCGTGGCCAAAATTGAAGGACCACGATAACTTCGGCAACTTCCAACTGGATCTTTATAAAAACCTGATAAATGAGAAATAAGAAATAAATGTGAAAAAGGATAAAAGACTTGAGGGGACCAGGTAGAGAAAGAGTGTCCACTTCAATTTTTCCTGCTACAGGAAAACGTGA
This sequence comes from Pleurodeles waltl, assembly GCF_031143425.1. NCBI lineage: Eukaryota > Metazoa > Chordata > Amphibia > Caudata > Salamandridae > Pleurodeles > Pleurodeles waltl. The sequence continues at coordinate 478,325,015 of NC_090440.1, read as the reverse complement.
GAAGAACATATGTATTTGCATGCCGTCTCAAGAAGCAAATAGACTGAACACAGACTCCCTGAACTGAAAATAAATTTGACAGAACACATGAGGAGACAAAGATAGGGATTAAAAGGTTGGAAAGTCTGCTGGCATATCTATGAATGCCTTGTAGGGACAATAGATGCAAGTCTGCCCATCCCACTAACTGCTTAGTTAGAAGGTAGTGAAAGCCAGACCTCAAGCCCCCTGCATGCTTATCTATGCCATGGCATCAGTGTTGTCAGTTCTGAGGAGAACATGAAGGTTTATTATGAAGTTCTGGAAATGCAGCAGAACTTTGAGAATCGTCGACAGCTCTCCTGATGACCTGAGCTTGTCTCCAGCAGACCATCTGCCCTAGATTTTCCTGGATGAACAGACAGAACCCCAAACTTCCCTGGTAGCATTGGTTGTTAGCACCAAGGGGGAAGGTGGATAAAGGGAAAAGCCCCTTTGACAGAGAAGGAGGATTTAACCACCACTGTAGTTGTTGACATATCCCTGGAGACATTGGAACATGATGTTAGCAATCTAATGAGAAAGGTTTCCAGTGTTTGAGAAGTAACAGCTTCAGAGGCCTAAGATGCTGACTGGCCCCGGGCACCAGAAGCACACATGGCTCCATGTGTCTCTGGACCCATAGCCAAGCGAGCCAATGCTTTTTTGTGAGCTAGCAAATGTTCCAAGGTAGATCTTAATTTCTGTGCTCTCTGTTCTAGAAGAAACACATTCCCAGGACTAGTTCTGAAGAAGGCTCCGGTGAAGGTCCCATCCTGTTGAGAGAGTAGGCAGTTCTTTTTATTTTATTAAGTGGCTGTGGAGTTTCAGGGTCTTCTTTATCTGCCATCCCCTTACAGAAACACAGTTTAAAGCTCCTAATAAACTATAGCGAGAGGCCCAGCTCCCCCCCCATGGAAAACTCGAACCGCCAATCTTCTTTTGACACCTTCAATACCATATGGTGCACCCAGTAGATCTCCAGCGTTGCAGCCTCACAAAATGAACAGTTCCCCCCATCCATTCAAAGCTCAAAGGAGGATGTTCTGGGGGGGTGCAAATTTCAGGACCCAAGCTCAGCAGGGGTCCTTCTGTCCTGTGTGAAAAGCATTAAAACCCTGTGTTTGTCTGCACTATTATCCCCTATTTAAAGGGGTCTAACTCATAATCAGGGCAACTGGATTATGCGATTGTCCGGCCCCAGCGAATTTTGTATAATTATAGTTCTGCTGTATTTGCCACATAATTCATTGTCTGCCACATAATCTGCAGATTTTTAACAACAAAAAATGTGTTTCTAGCTCAAGCGGTTCAAAAGTCACTTAAAATGCAGCAACATATGTCGCTATACAGTGAAAGGCCCATTGCAAAGTTAGACTTGTCACATTTTTGTTGCTAAGTGCGATATTTGGGTATTAACCTGCTACTAATAAGGTGCAACCAATGCCGAGGCAGGGATACCAAGCTTGAAAATGATGAAATAATGGGATAACAATACTACAAAATGTGCCACTTTCTACCGCATAATTTGCCTTTTCATGCTGCATAGTTTACTGAGTCCTGCCCCATAATTTGGCCCTCTCCTGCCCCATAATTCTAGTGGCCTTGCTCATAATATGGAGAATTCCACATGGAAATTCATAGCACCTAAATTGCTGTTACTAGCTTGTATCTCATAAAATCCTCCCATTATGAGTTGGGGAATAGCAGTACCGACAAACACAAGGGGTTGATGGTCTGCACAGTTGGTTAATGGGAGCAATGGCTACATTGCAGTATTCGGGGAGTAGGCAAGTTGACTGGGAAGGTAGAGGAGAGAAAGTGACGAATATTTATGGTAGTTGGGCTCTACCATACCTTGTTGCCCCGCGAGGTCGCTGGGGTGGGCTTAGCCCAAAGTTAATAAATAAAGAAGAGGGCTGCTGAAACGGCAGTCGTCATGCAAGACTGAAAGATCACAAGTGTAATTATTTAAGCAGCACGCATTACAGTGAGGGTTTATCTCAACAGCGCACATTACAGTGCCGACGAGCGGGATCGCATTACAGCGTTGCAAAGCATATATATATATTTCGGCTGGAAAACGAAGTGTCAAGTGAAGGTGAAGTGAGACAGCCTACCTCTCATCACAGCAACGTGCGTGCGAGGTGCCCAGAGGATGTGGGTGAGTGGGTGTGTCGGCCCGCTGCTGAGAATTCCCTAAACACTGAAGGAGCGGTAAGGGAAATCCCCTATTATCGGATGCCCCGCATACGAGGACCCGGGAAGGCGGCTAGATCCTGCACAAAAGTAGGACACATGTGGTCAGAGGCCCCCAACAATCATTCCTAACATCAAGAGAGGTGTTTCTCGTTTCGACCCCTCTGTGTATGCCCTGGGAGGGGACACACTCCTTTCTTCAGAGCCCACAAGTGCTGTGACCTGCTACCTCTCCTGCCTCTCGAACCCTGATTCCTTTAACTCTGCATCTTTCATGCCAGGTTGGGCTGTGAGTAGGCAGGCTGTGGGGCAGTAAAGTCAGTGTGCCTCAGAGATGTAGCTGCGTTGTCCTGCGCAAGGGCACATCAGAGGCAGCATATCGCCAAATACCTAGAACAGGATGAGACACCTGGAAGGGGACGCGTCCAATACACACCCTAAGGAAAAAAACAAAACAAAGAAGGCAAGAGACACCAGAGGCAGTGAGTGCGGCAGAGCACCAGCCCCCGCCTGCTCCAGCTGGAGCCCACTCGTCGGTGGCAGCACTGCCTCCTTTCAGCCAACTTGCTGATCCAGCCACGGCCGCAACTTGATGGCACCTCTGGCTTGGCTGACTAGAGAACTAATTTTACGCTACGAGGGAAAGGGACGGTGCGGTGCGCAGGTAGCTAATGCTACACATGGGTGGCAATGAGCTCCATGAGTTGTTTGACTCCCTACCTGACACCGGAGACCCGACTGATTTTGATGCCGCGGTGACGGGGCTGAACAAGCATTTTGACCCTCAACTCAATCCAGACTATGAGAGATTCAAACTGCTCCAGGCCCAGCAGACAGAGACGGAGTCTGATAATATGTTCTACGCTAGGCTGCCCAAGCTGGCCAGAACATGCGTAGGACTAAATCAACACAAGGAAATAAGGACACAAATAATTCAAGGATGTTGTTCCAACATGTTACGCAAACTGATTATACGGCAACCTGGTATTTCCCTCGACGAGATCCTCATCCTAGCACACTCTCACAAACTCTCCACGGTCCTGGCGGATGCCATGGCAGCGGTAAGGGGACAGACTATGTCAACGGCGCCATCTCCAAGGCAGGTGGCATCAAGGAAGAACAGATGGACGCCATTCACGCTCGCTAAGGAGAAGGGGTCTGTGGCAGCTGTGGGTATGAACATAAGACCCCAGGCAGCTGTCCCGCGAGGGGCAAAGTGTGCAATAAGTGCGGGAAGGGGAACCATTTCACCAAGGTGCGTAGGATGGGGAAAGGCAGACCACGTGAGCCTAGAGGGAAGACTGCCTCAGTTAAGAATGTAAAGACAGAGGAAAGCACACTACAGGCGCAAGGGGACACTAAGTTGCCAGCATACGAGGACGAAGAAAAGGAGGACGTGTTTGTCATCTCGTTCACAGGAGGGAGAAAAAATAAATGACGATCACCCCCTATAAGTACCGTCAGGATCAACAACACTCAGGCCACAGTGCTCATTGACACGGGCACCTCCGTCAATGTACTGGACAATACGCTATACCAGTAACTGTCTCCCAGACCAATGCTGTCCCGAAGCAATACGAAAATGTATACATATGGCGGACGAGACCCACCTCCGCTGCAGGGTATGATAGAAGTACCTGTCACCAATGATGGACATAGCACTCACGTCAAGTTCTATGTGGTGAAAGGAGACCGTAGTACTCTCCTGGGATGCCATACAGCGGAGGATCTTGAACTTGTTTTCTTTGCACGCCAAGTGTATGAGTCACAAGCAGAATCCCTCCTCCAAGATTTTCCCAGGCTGTTCACAGAGCTGGGAAAGCTTAAAGGCAAGCAAGTGAAGCTGCACATTGACAGGGCTGTCACTCCTATAGCGCTGCAACACGAAGAGTGCTGTGGCGGGCCATTGACAAAGGATTACAGATGTTGGAGAGCCAAGGGTGATAGAGAAAGTGGATGGGCCCACTCCCTGGGTCTCGCCCTTGGTGATCTCGCCGAAGCCTAAACAACCAGGGGCCATTCACCTCTGTGTGGATATGCACATACCCAATCGGGCGATCAAGCAGGAGCCACATCATGCCCACAATGAACGACATCATTGCGGACCTCAATCAAAACTGATAAAAAGAATTACCTATAGACATTGGACCAGTCTGCAGAATGACCCAATATTATACAATTATACTCAAATTACATTGTATAGCAAGAAAAAGACCTCTGCTGACCAACTGAGTAGAGCAGATATTTAGACTTTAATTAGGTTTAGCGGTCTGCGTTCTCCCGACACGCTGTTCTTCAATAACACGAACACCGGATTCCTATAATATTCTTCAGTTACCGATACGGGCGCTATATATCTAATAGAGATGGATTTTTATATTTTTGTTTAACTTGCTAGGTTTCAGCCCTGATGAAGTCGATGGGTCACCCCCCAAGACGAAACATGTGTTGGCTGTGCTAAAACTAAAAGGATGTGTCAAAGTTTAAATCATCATCTGATGGATACAGGCTGTGTTAAAACTAAAAGGATGTGTCAAAGTTGAAAGCAGCATCTGATGGATGTAATCAATGGTGCAAAATGCTTTTCAAATCTGTACTTGAATTCTGGCTACCACAAATTAAGGTTGGATTCCGACAGTCGGAACATCTCCACATTTTCCACCCATGTGGGACTTCGGCGATTCACAAGGCTGAGCTTCGGGGTGTCGTCAGCAGCGGAAGTGTTCCAAAATGCCATCAGAGAAACACTGTCCGGGTTGGTGGGAGTGATTAACCTAAGTGATGACATATTGATCTTTTCAGAGATGAGAGAAGAACATCATCTTATTCCTAAGGCCACACTACAGAGACTTTCAGATGCAGGACTAACATTTCACAAAACCAAGTCTGCTTTTTACCGCACCTCAGTTGATTTCTTTGGCAACAGCTTTTCGAAGGATGGGCTACAGGTGGATTCCAGGAAAGTGGAGCTCCGACACCCCAAAATGCATCAGAAATCAGAAGCTTCCTGCTAATGGCAACTTACTGTGGCCCTTTCATTCCCCAGCTAGCCACGGTGGCGGAACCCCTGAGACAACTGACGAACGTCAACCGCAAGTGTGAATGGACTTCTGAAGTGGACAAGGCTTTATGGGACATAAAAGAAGTACTGTTGGACAAAGTCACCATGGCGTACTTTCACTCAAGGAAGAAGATGGAAGTGGTGGTGGATGCAAGCCCAATGGGGCTGGGAGCCGTACTCATGCAGTAACAGAGCCACCAAGAATGGGCCCCAGTTGCGTATGCAAGCAGAGCACTGTCGGCGGTGGAGACGTGGTATGCTCAAGTGGAGCATGAAGTGCTGGCAATCAGATGGGCGTGCAAACATTTTCACCTGTACTTTTATGGCCAGGAATTTCAAGTGGTCACAGACCATAAGCCGTTGGTGTTGTTATTTGCTGGATCCAGGAGGCTAGCTCCCCCAAGAATCGAGAGGTGGGCGGTTCTACTACAGCCATACCTTTTCACTGTCGTCTATCACCCAGGGGCGAGTAACCCCGCAGACTACCTGTTGAGGCATCCACAGGCAACACCATTGGGGGTGCAAGAGGGCGACGACAAAGAGAAAATGGAGAGTTTTGTCAATTTAATAATACAGATGGTGTGTCCAGTGGCCTTAACAGTGGCGGAGTTGGCAGAAGAGTCGAAAAAGGACCGTGTCATCACAAGAGTGAAAGAGGCCCTGAGTCAGAACCGGTGGAAGCATTTCCTGGAAGGGGTAAAAACCTATGACCCTGAGGAGAGAGCAGCCATGCAAGGAATGTGGAGGGTCAAAGAGGTGAGAACATCTTCTGAGAGGTCAAAAGATGGTGATCCCACACAGCCTGTGGGATAAAGTGGTGAAGTTGGCTCATCAAGACCATCAAGAAGCAGTGAAAACAAAAGCGCAGCTGCGTGCCAAGGTGTGGTTCCCGGCCATGGACACGATGGTTGACTTGTTTGTAGGAAACTGCCACTCGTGCATCATAACATCGATTGAACCACTAGTCCCATGATCACGGAACCGCCTTGCTGCCAGCCGTGGTCTAAGTTAAGCATGGACTTTGGGAGCTTCCCAGATGGTAAACTGACAGTGGTTTTGATTGACTCCTTCAGAAAGTTCCAGGTCGTGGAGACAGTGGTGTCCACTTCATTCGGGAGCCTGAGACCGGTACTGGACAGAGCGTTTGCAACCTTCGGTCTTCCTGATGAGATCCAAAGAGACAATGGTCCCTCATTCCAGGGGCAGGACTTTAGGGTTTTCCTGGATGAACTGGCTATACAACATCACAAAATCACGTCATACTGGCCGAGGGGCCAATGGCGACGTAGAAAGGTTCATGCGCACCCTGAATCGAGTACTGAGAATAGCAGTGGACACGGGTGAAGACCTGGAAAGGAGTCTGCAACAGTTCTTACGTGCCTATCGTCAAACACCCCACAGCATGACAGGGTGTGCACCAGCAGCCATGCTGTTCAGAGTAGTTCTGCGTGACTGTATCCCAGCAGGCTCTCTGTGGGAACCGCATGCATTGAATGTGGCTGCCACGCAACAACAGAGGAGGAAGGTCAACAACCAAGCCACAGCCCGAAGACGAACGAGATGCCAGGACTTTCAAATAAGCGACAGGGTTGTCATGCGAAACAGACGGCCGGGGGTAAAGTTTCTGACCCCTTTCGAGCCTGAACTGTGGAGAGTGGTGCGAACCCAAGGGTCCATGGTAACAGCCTGCCATGGTGAGAGGCAAGTGACAAGGAACGTTTCGCATTTCAAACGAGCCGGAGAGCCTGTGGACTGCTGAGAGGGAGATGAAGAGGAAGATGTGGTCGAAGAGGCTGGTGGGTAGATGAATAACGGATCTGGAGGTTAAGAGGCATCCAGACACACTCTACCTCAGCCTGAAGAGGATGATCGGGAAACGAGTTTGGGTAGTCGGAGTGAGAGGTATCATCTTCGGCCCAACCCTGCTCCCATCCAGCGGCTCCGAGACTTTGCATGCTAACAGACATCAGAATGCATAGGAGGAGAGTACACCAAAACGGTGACCATGAAAGAGAAACCGAGGACTGAATGCAGGGAGTGTCCCAGGAGGAAGCCGGCTGGCTGTTAGGACCGGCACATGCAGTAGTCACGTGCGGGACATATTTCCCGTTGTATATCTCTTTTTCTTGTTCCCTCTCTCTCTCTCTCTGTCTTCAATCTCTCCTTTGTTGTTTCATTTCCATTTCCTTCTCTATCTTTTCCGCTGTACAAGTTTTTATGGCCTCACATCTCTCTTGTCTGTTTCTTACGACAGTCTGCATTCCATGATTGGTCCAGTATTGTTTGTTGCAGTGGTTCCCAACCTTTTGACTTCTGTGGACCCCCACTTTATCAATGCTGGAACCCGGGGACCCCCACTGAATCATTATTGGAATCCAGGGACCCCCTCACTGAGTCATTACTGAAAGCTGGAGACCAAATCTGATAATGTTATTTAATTTTATAAGCAGTCGCGGACCCCCTGAGAAGGCTTCGCGGACCCCCAGGGGTCCCCGGACCACAGGTTGGGAACCACTGGTTTTTTGGGTTTGAATAAAGTCCTGGAGGGATGTAGAGAGCCACGCGGGCTCTACCATACTTTTCTGCCCCGCAAGGTTGATGGGTCGGGCTTAGCCCAAAGTTAATATAAAAGAAGAGGGCTGCTGACCCGGCAGTCCTCGTGCAAGACTGAAAGAGCATGGGTGTGTTTATTTCAGCAGCGTGTATTACAGTGAGAGTTTATCTCAACAGCGCACATTACAGCAGTGGGGAGCATTGAATGCTCACCTCTTGCCAAAGGAAAATCATGGCAGGCAACCGGGGGTCGGCGCTTAGCTGCTGTTGCATCCAAAGCCTTGCATGATTTTACCAGCCCTAATTTCAGGCCTTGAAATCCAGTTCGGTGTGAGCGCAAAAAAAAAAAAAACTGAGGCAAGAACAACCAGCCATTCTTGATTGGGCACACCGTGTCAGCTCCGCCTCACTCGTAATCAATGTCCAAACAGATAGCATGCCTCCCAGCAACCAGTCTACTTGCCTCTCCCTAATTGGAGAGTTTACATAACTTTCGTCTCCATGTATTTCTGTGGAGAGATGGGGACCTAATTTGCTTACAGCCCCATTCTTGTAACACCGAGCTGAGAACAATGTTTCTGTTTGAAGCATTTTGCAGCATGAAATGTTGACTTTTTTGCTACTTTGCTATAACTTAACACAGAACTGAAGGCTGTTACATGATGAGCTTGTGGGGAAGCTCTACTCTGCAGCTGCAGCTAATGTTAGCGTTGAACACTTGAGTGGAACGTTCCCCTTTAGCTGGAGCAACTTAGACCAGAAGCCACCTGGCCATTTTGCACACACAAAACATTCTGTTAGCTTGAACTAAGTAAAGCAAAACAAAAAACCTCATAAATAATTTGAGCCCTGATTTTCAGCTGTAATGCATCAAGGGTAGTACTAGATATCACACTATTGAACACCCACAGTAAGGGGTTTGCCTGTGGCAAGGTGGAAGTTGAGTCAGGACACAAGCTTGAAGCAAGTTCTTTTCAATCAGTGTGATTTACCCTGGACAATGCATTTGTTCACTTTAAAGACATTTCAATCAATTTTGCATTCACAAACGGTGTGAATCGCAAAATTCTGCCATTTGTGAATGCAAAATGCCTTTCCAGATGTTTGAAAGGCATTCGCTGTGCAATTTTAAGGAATCGCAAAAATAGCGATTCCTTAAAATTGAGACCCCATTTAGAGAATCGCAAATTGCGATTCTCTAACTAGGAAATCGCAAATAGGGAATTCGTATTTGCAATTTCCAAAGCACATGTATCAAGCATTTCCTAAATGCTAATTTAGGAAATGCAATTACCACCAAATCCAATTTGGTGGTAAGCATGTCCAATTTTTAAGAATGCATTATAAATGTATTTTTTAAAATGACATGTAGAGCACTCATGCCCCTAGGGCATGTGTGTGCTTCACATGTCTGCAAAAAAAATGTTGGGCTGCATCAGAGGGGGCCTTAGGCCCCCAGCACCATGGGGTTTGCATTACCTAATTTGCGAATTCCTAACAGGAATTCGCAAATTGGGAAATGCAAAACCATTTGCACCTATGGGCCTACAGGCCCACAGGGATGAATGGAGTCCCATTCTCTAATTGCGATTCGGTAACAGCGATTACGAATTTTAAGAAATTGCTATTACTGAATCGCAAACTTCATACATCCCATTTTGCATTTCTTAAATAGCGATTTCCTAAAATTAGCTTTTTAAGAAATGCAAACCAGGAGCTTGATACATCTGGCCCTTACTATGGATACATAGGCCCTTATTACAACCTCAGCGACAGAATATCGCCAGTGCCGGCAGTATTTCTGGCTCCCTATTATGACTTTTCCACTGGGCCAGCGGATGGTGACAGTGTTACCGTCCGCTGGCCCAGCGGAAAAGTCACATCAACATTGCTGCCAGCTCATAATAGAGCCGGCGGCAATGCTGATGTGCAGCGGTTGTAGTTGCACCTGTCGCGCATTTCACTGCCTGAAATTCGGGCAGGAAATGCGCAACGGGGCTATGTCTTGGGGCCCCTGCACTGCCCATGCCAAGTGCATAGGCAGTGCAGGGGCCCCCATGGGGCACCCCAATTACCCCTTACCGCCAGCCTTTCCATGGCGGTCTTTACCGCCGTAGCCAGGCTGGCGGTCGGGGACTCGGTGCTTGCACCGCTGCCCTGGGGATTATGACTGCCAGGCGAAAACCTTGCGGTATGGTGGAGGGGCCGCCGGTATGGCCATGGCTATTGCGCCACGGTCATAATAGCTGGTGGAACACCTCCAGCCTGTTGGCGCTGTTACGCCCATCTTACCGCCGGCCGTCAGGGTCGTAATGAGGCCCATATTGTTGGTCCAGGATGAACCTACATTACTAAACCCCAAAGTTATTTTTGAAGATAGTGAAGACCCAAAACATCAGGGTCTAATTAAGGAACTTGCAGTCAAATGAAAATTTGAGAACAGTTGTAGAGACCATAAAGAAAGGGGAACTAGCTAAACCTGTGAAAATGCGGAAGCTTACATGTCTGTAAATCAGTGGAAATTTGGACTGGTGTGGATGTCTGAGGAAGTGTGTATTGTTAGAAAGTGTGGGAAATATCGAACTTTATCTATAAATGGGGAGGAGCTTGTATTACTGGCTAATGATCCATATTTCATTTAAAACACAAATCCCATTTTTTACACAAATGTGGATTCACACTTAAAGATATTCAGCCTCAGGTGCATATTGCTCAACCCACTGATTTTTGCACATACATTTTTGCGAACGTAATAGCAAATGACACCAATTTAGATCTGTGCACCTTGGAAATTTGAAAAACATGCACAATTGGCACATAATGCCGCATTCCAAGGTTTGAGAAATCAAAATGCGCACAAATTGCTCACCTCGGATTTACCATATGCTGTTGTATCAGTAAGAACAAGCGGCGCAATTTCAGATTATGCTTGAAAGAGGAATGAGGGCTGTTTTGTCAGAAACCTCTAATTCTATGATAATATGGCAAGCTAACGTTGCTTATGATGTGCAGACAAGTATGCATTGCTGTGAAAGCGCAAGGACAACCTCCTTTGCGCACGTGCAAAGAGCCGTGCATTACTGCGCATGTGAGAAGAAGCTTGCTTGCGGTAAAAGGGAATGGTATTTTCCATGCTCTGTAAATATTGTTACTTCAGGGTATGTTTCTGAGTGCATCAAAAACCTATTTTCCAGGTATTTACTTGGAAATGAAGCATAACTGGTGAGATATGTATTTATTTATCTGAGTTTCGAATGTTTTGCCTTGTTTTTTAAGCACTTCTTCCCTAACTAGTGCCAGGATTTTACTAGTGAAACCTGTTGAATTATTGCAATTGAAATTCTGATACCTGTGAAAACTCCTTTTTTGCTCAGGCATCAGTATTCACTCACGCCTCTGAATGAGGACTGACATGTTGGAAGCTTGTATTTCTCCGGAGGGCCTTAGTGCAGAGGACTATCAGTCCAGAGTGTTCATTTGTACATAAATCTCACTAACACAACAATCGCCTTTAGTCTGCAGCTCACACAAATGAAAGGAATCGTTCACTCTCAAAACCATTTCTCGTTACAGACTGTAAGAACGTTTCAATTTCTTCCTGCTGCTTTCACAAAGATATTTAAAAACACAAAACAATGTACTTGAAAATGCACCTTCTCCTCAAAGACTCAATTTGTTCATGTTATATTTAAATCGCTGCCACTGATGACATACTTTTTGCTGAATAACTCTAAAATGAGCGTCGATTAACATAAACGCAGCTGTATCACTGATATTTCATGCTTTATTGCAAACCAAAAAATAACCCAGGGAAACTTCAGACAATAACCAATTGAAACCTCCATCCATCTGTAAAGAACAGGAGCACGAATTTCAAAGAAAACATTGTTTACAGTGTTGCCCGAAGAAAGATTGTGCCTGATTGGAAGAAAATGTACCTGCATTTGCTATTCACAACCTAGATTGCAGAAACATTATTTGAGATAGTCTTTAGATTGTTCCAGTGAAAGTAGGAATGAATACTATTGTTTTCTAAATTGAAATGTTGTTCTGGCTGTTGGCTGTTAGCGGCAAGGGAGAGCAGTATATGGTAAGCTGGACAACACCTGTACTGCGACTTTAGTGCTTTACATAAATATATATAGTGAAATTGTCGACGTTACAACCTTCATCAGATCAAAGGAACAATTAGTGGGATTTCTCCACTAATTAAGTGCTATCTCCTATGGACAATAAGGTAAGCAACATGTGTGCTACGTTTACAAACATACATTAATTTGCACAAATAATTTACCATTCCAAAGTTGTGTTCCCACAGTTAAGTTTACAAGGAGTCCACATACAGAATGTGCCATGATCATGTTTTGCCTTCTTTCTCCTATTTTTTCTGACCTCTTTTTGTTGGCTTTACGACTCTGGGCACTTTACCACTGCTAACCAGTGTTAAAGTGCATATGCTGTCTAAAATGTATTGGTTTCTCCATGATTGGCATATTTGACTTACTATTAAGTCCCTAGTACAATGCACAATGTGTTCCCAGGGGCTATAAATCAAATGCTACTAGTGGGCCTGCAGCACTGATTGTTCCATCCACATGAGTAGCCCTGTAAACATGTCCCAGGCCTGCCATTACAGTGCCTGTATGTGCAGTTTTAATCTGCCATTTTGACATGGCAAGTGAATCCAATCGCTAGGCTCAAACCTTTGCTTTTACTACAAGTAAATCACCCCTAAAGTAGGCCTAAGGCAGCCCCATGGGCAGGGTGCAGTGGATTTAAAAGGTAGGACATTTATTGATGTGTTTTATATTGCTAAATTCATTTTTTACGGGTGTGGCTTGGCTGTCCTGCAAGACCACATACTAGTGTGGCTCTGCATGGTGGGAGCATTAATCCGCTATTAATCTGAGCAGATTGGATTCCTGAGGTGCCTGATTTGCCGGCGGTTGTGCACTGGACGCTGGTGGAGAAGTGAGTCAGTGAAGCTTGCCGGCTTGGTGGCGGGGACCGGACGCAGAGCCAATCGCACGACTGCTGGCCGAGCCTTGTGGTGTGTCGGGGCCTTTATGGTGGGGCTGGGCCGGGTGCCTATCTCTCCCCCTCACTCTCTGGACATTGACTGAAGCTGGCGGGCCTGCAGTACAGGAGCCTTTGGGTCCCGTGGTGGTTACGTGGCGGGTGCCTGCGGATTGGCGCTGAGGACGAGGGCCCGACTTGCAGACCCAGCCGGTAGCGGAGTGGCGGCTGGAAGCTGCGAGGACGGGCTGGTGAGTGGAGGGGTCAGTCCTGCCGCAGTTGGTGTTTGCCTTGTCGCCTGGTGACTGAGGTGGGCCTGTCGACAGAGTGGGCTGGAGCACTGGGCCTTGGCCTGTGGTGCCTGTCTGGTGGCCGCCGGCTGCTGGCTGCTCTGCCCGGGACGGCGGTGAAGGAGAGTCTCTGGAGGGGGAGGCCTAATGGTGTGCCGGGGCTGTTGAGGGGGTGTTGGGCCCACAGTGGTCCGGAAGAGGTGCTGTACGGTGCTGGGGCCATCTCCTGCCTCCCCACTCCCCTGGACATTGGTGAGGGCCTACCGGCCCGGGATTCGGGAGCCATTAGACCCCTTGGAGTGGCTGTGTCTCAATCATTGGACATTGGTGAGGGCCGTTGGGCCCGAAGCAAAGGAGCCATTAGACCCCCTGGAGTGGCTGTGATGCAGGCGTCTGTGTCGATGCTGAGAGAGGGGGCTCACCTTGCAGGCCCGACTGGCTGTGGTGAAGCGGCCGAGGGCTGTGGAAACGTGCCTCGGTGAGGAGGGGCCAGACTTGTCTCTCCTGGTGTGGAGCTGGGGCACCAGACCTCGTTGTCCGGGGCCTGACTGGGGGGGGGGTCATCGCCCACCGCCTGCCCTGCCTCAGGTGGCAGTGAAGGAGAGACTTTGGTTGCGGGAGGCTGCGGCTTGCTATTATGATCAGCGCAGGCACACGGATGAGGAGCTGGGGGACCCTTGCACTGGTGGATTATCGATTGGCCTCACCTGAGGGACTAGGCAATGAGCAGGTGTGCGAGGAGGGAGGCCAGCCTGGTGCGCTGTTGGAGACCACCCGGGTGAGAGGAGGCTGGCTTGGTGGTGTGGTGCCGGCTGAGGGTGCCGGCAGCTGGACTGTGGGCCGGTGCCGCACGCCCGGATGGCGGAACACCCCCTTCCGGAGTGGTACACAATCGTGATGGGTGAGATGGACCCTAAACAACTGAAACTGTCTTTTGAGGGCAAAAACAAGAGTGGCCATGTGGGCAGATCGATGGAGGAGCTCCCCCAAGAAGATGACCTGCAGTTACCCTCTGTTAAGGCCATGTTTATGGACTTAAAGCACAGTCTGGCAGCTATAGATACTAAATTGGACCAGTTAATTGATCGCATGGATCGTCTGAAGGACAGGGTGGATGATCACAACATCCGTCTAGAGCAGGCGGAAAGAAGAGTTTCAGACATTGAGGATGACCAGAGCCGCAAGAGCGAACGACTTCTTCATCTGGAACAGGTGCTGGAGGCCATCAAAAACAAAAATGAGGAACTTGGAGCTCGATCCAGGCGCAATAACATCCGCATTTTAGGCCTTCCAGAGTCGACAGCTATGGAGCGTATTGAGGACTATGAAAAGGTGATGCTCACGGCGCTCTTTCCTGGAGAGCTCTCCCCAGTGATGGTGGTGGAGAGGGCACACAGGTTGCTGGGGGCGCGGCTGCTGCCTGGAGCACCGGTGAGGCCTGTTATAGCATGCCTGCTCAACTATAGAGATAGAGATGCAGTTTTGCCCCGCGATCGCCGCCCCGTCATTTATAATAATAATGAAATAAACATCTTTCCAGACTACACACCTGGTGTACAGGCGGCCCGCCGGGCATTTCTCCCGATCAAGCATACCCTGAGCCACACAGAGGCTGACTACTCACTCATTTACCCGGCTCAGCTGCGTGTGCAGCACAAAAGCAAATTACATTTTTCTCAGATCCAAAGGTGGCTGCAAAATTTGA